>NC_072386.2:88029537-88653466 GCF_028885625.2 Pongo pygmaeus | reverse complement strand
GGGTTGAATTAATTTGCTAGAGGGGCTCACGGAACCCAGGGAAACACATTTACCAGCTTATTACCAAGGACATGAATGAACAGATGCACAGAGCGAGGATGGGTGAAGGGGTGTGGAACTTCCCTGTCTCCCTGGTCCCCATGCTCCGGGAACCTTTACGTGTTCAGCTATCCGGAAGATCTTCATACCCTGTTCTTGAGTTTTTATGGAGGCTTCATTACACGAGGCATGATTGACAACTGTGTAGAAATGTGATTGGACAAAAACGCATGATCTAGACCCAGCAAGGCCTTTCTGTTCAGAATTTTCTTGGCCTCTCTGTGGCATTCCTTCCTCTAGGGTATGGGGCAAGACTGTCTCTGTGATAAAGGTCTTTTGACCTACAATCAGATTACAGTCCTGCCTTGAGCAGGTGAGAAAGGACAGGAGAAGGTCAGAGAGAGTGATTCTGTTTCATGAGGCCTGCTCCTGAGGCCTAAAATGCCCCAGCATTATAACAAAAGACTCTTACAAGAGATACAGCAGCCAGGAATCATGGATGAAAGCCATTCTATTATACAGATATGATAATATCACAGATGTTCACCACCCATCCCGACTACCACCCCCAACAACTACCAACACTCATATTGCCCAGGTTTCTCTGGGGCTGAATTGCCCCAGGACTTGCACCTGATTTTTGTATAACCTGAGAATGGGCCGGGTGCCGTGGCTCACACCTGTAATCCCAACACTTTGGGAGGCCAAAGTGGGAGGATCGCTCGAGCCCAAGAGTTCGAGACCAGCTTGGGCAACATAGAGAAACCTTGTCTCTAAAAATAAAAACGTGGGGATAACTGAGACCCATCCTGATGAACTCCTCTGAGTGAGCCCCTGCACAGAGTCTCCATGATAGTGTGAGGCTCAGAGCTCGCAAGCCCTGCATGTCTGTCCTCCCCACTGTGGGTCCTATTGAGTATCAGTAATAGTAATTCTAAGGCCAGGCACAGTAGTTCATGCCTGTAAACCCAGCACTTTGGGAGGCCAAAGTGGGAGGATTGCTTGAGCTCAGGAGTTCAAGACCAGCCTGAGGAACATAGAGAGACCCCATCTCCATCAAAAAAAAAAAAAAAATTAGCCAGGCATGGTGGCGTGCATGTGTAGTCCCAGCTACTCAGCAGGGTGAGGTGGGAGGATCGCTTGAGCCTAGGAGGTCAAGGTTGCAGTAAACTATAATTGCACCACTGCACTCTAATCTGGGTGACAGAGTGAGACCCTGTAATAATAGTAATATTATTATAGTAGCAAGTTGCCCTTATTATGTGTCAGACACTGGGCTAAACTTTCCATGTATTATCTTGTTTGATCTTCACAACCTCCCCCTGAGGTAGGTACTATTATTACCCCATTCTACAGAAAAAGAAATTGAGACTGGGTTCTCACAAGCCAGAAGAACATCACCGCAAGTAAGAGGCAGCCTTGGGTTTGCATGAGGCCTGTCCAGAGCCTGAGCTCTTATGCTCTCCCTGCCCTACTTCCCTGGGCTTGCTTGTCTGCTTCATCAAGGCCCAAGCCTACACTGAACACATAATTGCAAAGCCCAGGTCCCTCTTATCATAGCTTCTCCTTGAACAAAGAGTTGCCAGGATCCTTCTGCATCTCCTCACCAAAATGTAGTAACCCCTCTGATTCTCAGGGCACTCCTGAATACAGGTAAAGGCCCAGCCCTGTGAGCTACCTTTTGGCCCTAGTGGCCTAGCTGCCAGGGCTGGGCCAGGGACCCTGACTCATCTGGAACCTTTGTCTTCTAGCTGGATAAAGACTTGGAAGAGGTCACCATGCAGCTGCAGGACACACCAGAAAAGACCACCTACATTAAACAGAACCACTACCAAGAGCTCAATGACATCCTCAACCTGGGAAACTTCACTGAGAGCACAGGTAAGAGAGCCAGGGCCCCAGAATGTGGTAGGGACCTTGGTTTCAAACACCAGCTGTTCATCTTCCATTTTTTAGATGAAGAAACTGAGGCTCAGACAGGGCATGGAACTGGTCTGAAGTCACACACACAGAGCTGGAGCATCTGGAACCTCTGTCTGCTGACCACAGTTCAGTGTCCACTTTGAGCCCCACCCTGCCTGGGCCTGGGGCTTCGATTTCTCATCCTTCGGCTTCCAGTTCCACACCTACACACTGGGGCCAGCACTCCCAGTGTCCTGACTCGGGTCAGGCACATTTTATTTTCCCTTTTGTTCTTAGTGAATAGTTTACCCCTTCTTCTCTGAACGATATTTCACAGTTGCAAACACACCTCATCAATGTGCAAGAAAAGAATGGTCAGTTAGTTATGATAGAATGCTTAATCTTACCACCCACTTGGGAATTGCAAGCTACAGTAACACAAACCTGCCAGGCGCAATGGCTCATGCCTGTAATCACAGCATTTTGGGAGGCCAAGGCTAGAGAATCACTTTGAGTCCGGGAATTTGAGATCAGCCTGGACAACATAGCAAGACCCCATCTCTACAAAAATAAATTTTTAAAAAACACACAAACCACTTTTCCCCACCTTTTGGAAAAAAAATTTTAAAGGTTACCAGAGTTGGTAAGAGTATTTGGAAATGAGCATTCTCCTGCAATGCATTAGAAGTCAGTCTGGCACTGTCTAAATGCTCCATGTTAAACCTCTTGACCTGGCAGTTCTACTAGCAGGAACCTGCCCCTTGCAAATACTCCCAGGTGTGCAGAGATGAACACAGAGATGTTCATCACAGTGCTGTCTGTAGGTGAGAAAAACTGCAGTTAAATGTTCATTATTTGGGGGTGGTTTCATTAATTAAGATATAGCCAAACATGGCACATTTTATAGCTATTAAAAAGTGAGGTGGGTCTATTTGTGCAGATATGGAAAGATCTCCAGATGAAAAAAGCAAGATGAAAGCAACATTATGATTATGGGACACACAAATGCATACACGTGTGTGTGAATGCATTTTTTAAAAGGTTTAGAAAAACAAACACCAAATTGCTAACAGTATTCACTCGTGTGAAAAGAAATGGTATCGTGGAAAGTGAGTGAGAAGGGACTATTTTACATTACTTTTTTTTTTTTAAGATGGAGTCTCACTCTGTCACCCAGGCTCGAGTGCAGTGGCATGATCCTAGCTCACTGCAACCTCTGCCTCCCGGGTTCAAGCAATTCTCCTACCTCAGCCTCCTTAGTAGGTAGGATTACAGGTGCCCACTACCACATCCAGCTAATTTTTGTATTTTTCTTTTTTTTAGTAGAGACAGGGTTTTACCATGTTGGCCAGGCTGGTCTGGAACTCCTGACCTCAAGTGATTTGCCTGCCTCAGCCTCCCAAAGTGCTGGGATTACAGGCATGAGCCACCACGTCCAGCCACATTACCTTTTTTGTATTTCTCTATGGCTTGGATTTTTCCATTCGCATGTATTCATCAATTTGTTATAACATTATTTTAAATCAATGAAAAATCTTTGTTTATTTATTTATTTTTTATTTTTTTGAGATGGGGTTTCGCTCTTGTTGCCCAGGCTAGAGTGCAATGGCACGATCTTGGCTCACTGCAACCTCCACCTCCGAAGTTCAAGCAATTCTTCTGCCTCAGCCTCCTGAGTAGCTGGGATTACAGGTGCCTGCCACTGCACCCAGCTAATTTTTTTGTACTTTTAGTAGACACGGAGTTTCACCATGTTGGCCAGGCTGGTCTCGAACTCTTGACCTCAGGTGATCCACCCACCTCAGCCTCCCGAAGTACTGGGATTACAGGCATAAGCCACCATGCCTGGCCTTTTATTCTGATTATATAAGTAATAAGTGGTCTTATTACAGTAGCAATATTCTATAATTAATATTATATAACATGGTTATTGCAAAAACGTTTAAATTGAGATAACAAGGAAATTACAAGAATAAAAATTACTTCTAATAACTTTAGTATCTGGTAGAAGTGGGCATTTTAAATTTGTGGGAAAAAATGAATTATTCAATAAATTTCATTGGGATAAATGGGTAGGCATCTGGAGCAGAATAAGGTAGATCCTAAACTCACACCTACACAAAAATTAATTCCAATGAATAAAATATTTAAATATAAAACATGAAAACATGAAAGTACTAGAAGAAACCAAAGTAAAATTTTTAAAAAATAATCTCAGAGAGTGGAGGACCTGTCTCAGTTTGATGCAAAACAGAAATCACAAAAGGAAAGGTTGATAAATTTAGGTACAAAAAGAATTTCTTTCATAATGCAAAAGCCATGATAAGTACAGTCAAAAAATCAAACAAAGCCAAAAATTAACTCAGATAACAAGCTTATGCCCTTATATATAAGGAGAAATGATATGTAACAATACAAAAAGTATATATAATTATATACCAATTAGTAAGAAAAAGACCAACATCTCAAAAGAAAAATGAGCAAAAGAGAGTTCTCATAAAAGGAACTGGAAATCGTTCTTACACTTATGAAAAGATGATCAATCTCATTCCTTATTAAAGGAATGCAAATTAAATCTGCAATGAGATACCATTTTTGCCTCAAAGACTGGCGAAGATCAGAGATCAAAAAGCTGCTCAGAGTGCCAGGAAACAGGTTATAAGAGAGGCATTCTCATATGCTGCTGCTTGAAACAGAAATCATTCAGACCCAGCAATCCCACTTTTGGGATTTATTCTCCATGCCTTAGTCTGTTTTGTGCTGCTATAACACAATACTGCAGACTTGGTAATTTATAAACAACAGAAATGTATTTCTTACAGTTCTGGAGGCTGGGGAGTCCTAAATCAAGGTGCCAGTAGGTTCAGTGTCTGGGGAGGGTCCAGCCTCCACTTCTGAGATGGCACCTGGATTGCTGCATCCTCTGGAGGGGAGGAACTCTGCATCTTCAAGTGGCAGAAGGAGCAGAAGGGGCAAACCCACTTTCTCAAGCCCTTTTATAAGGGCCCTAACCTCATCCATGCGGGCTCCGCCTTCACGACTTAATTACCTCCTAAAGGCCCCACCTCTTACACTATCATATTGGTCATTCAGTTTCAACACATGAATTTGGGGGGACACATTCAGACCATAGCAGTATGGATATACAGTCGATTCTGCTGATTCACAGTAGTGGTAGTTATGTTCTTTCTGTAAAGCCTCCATCAACAGTGGATTGTGAGTACTGAACCATTGCTCCTATACAGGATTAGTTCCCGGGAGTCTCTCACAGGCTGACATCACAAGCTGACATTTTTGTCCACCAATCAATATATAATTTTGTTGTATGCATGTTTCTGTTTAAAGACATCTTATTTAGGCTGAGCGCAGTGGCTCAAACCTGTAATCCCAGCACTTTGGGAGGCCGAAGTGGGCAGATCACAAGGTCAAGAGATCGAGACCATCCTGGCCAACATGGTGAAACCCTGTCTCTACTGAAAATACAAAAATTAGCCGGGCATGGTAGCACATGCCTGTAGTCCCAGCTACTCAGGAGGCTGAGGCAGGAGAATCACATGAACCCAGGAGGCGGAGGTTGTGGTGAGCCCAGATTGCACCACGGCACTCCTCCTGGAGACAGAGTGAGACTCCGTCTCAAAAAAAAAAAAAAGACATCTTATTTAATATATATGGTTTAATTAGCATTGCACTCACGGCCAAAAGCACTATAGCTCATGCCTGATGGAAGCTTATCTAACTCATGTATTTTCTCTCCATAAGGCACATCACAGCCCTCTTGTGCTTAGGGACACTAGCCAGCACTTCAGCGCTGTGCTTAGGGGCCATTTTAAACAGCAAACTCACCAACACACAGCACAAAATGTGAAAAACGTGTCACTAAATAACCTCCAGGAAGATACTTATTTACAATATAAAAGCTAAGCACTAAGGCAGTGCATCACCTTGCTTAACCTCAGCTGGGAACACGTGCATCAGGCAATTCACATTTTCCCACACTGTGCATGTCAGCAAATGACCACAAAAGCATTGAAATATTGATTTGGGGATTACAAATAAATTTTAGTCAGAAGAAGAGTTCACAAATACAAAATTCATGAATAATTAGGATCTGTACTCACATAGGTGCAAAATGACATACATATAAGGTTGCCCACTGAAGCAAAAACAAATACCCCTCCAGACCACATGAATCCAAATCTCGGGTGGGAACCTGATTTTTATATTTCTTTAAATCTCCTTGTATGGTCCTGAAGCACAAAGAGAGTTGAGAGAATTTAAATCACCATATTTTGTGGCTACACAACATTATTTTGAATGGAGGTCCTATAACTTATATAACTAATCCATTATTACCAACTTCAGATGAGTTCCAACATTTTAATATTATAAATGATGCTGAGGTTGAGGCTGGGCGCAGTGGCTCACACCTATAATCCTAGCACTTTGGGAGACTAAGGCAGGTGGATCACCTGAGGTCAGGAGTTCGAGACCACCCTGACCAATATGGTGAAACCCCATCTCTACTACAAATACAAAAAATTAGCTGGGCATGGTGGCATGCGCCTGTAGTCCTAGCTGCTCGGGGCTGACACAGGAGAATTGCTTGAACCTGGGAGGTGGAAGTTGCAGTGAGCCAAGATAATGCCACTGGTGGCAAGATCTGAGTGACAGAAAAAAAAAAAAAAAAAAAAAGATGCCGAGGTTGAACATCTTGTATATATCTTTGCACAGATCCTTAATTGTTTCCTTAGGATAATTTCGAGAAGTGGAAATTCCAGGTAAAAAATAGCTCCTTTTATGGTGTTAGACACAGATCAGCAGTGCCCCCCAGTAAGATTATGTCCATTTATTCTCCCACCAGCAGTTTACTGACTATTCTTTTTCTTTGCAGTCTTTGCTGCTCTATGAAAAATATACCTTGGAGGTTTTTTGTCTTACATCCCTATGTGCCTGTGAAAAAGAATGTTAGAACCTCTTGTTTCTAAGTTGTGTTTCCTACATTAGTCGACTTGATTTTCCCCTTTTTGTTCTTGGAAAGGAGAGCGCGGGGCATGCCACACACATCCCCAGCACATTGCTTCCATCCCTGACTGCTGGAGGCTTCTCAGCTCACTGCCTTGGTCCTGGGAGAGCCGCTACACAGACCTCAGCTTAGAGAACACAGAGGGATAATGGGCTCTTTTGCATTCTGTCTCCTGGGGCATCAACCTACAAAAAGTTGCATTGTTGATTTTTAAAAACTAAGTTAACCGAACGTGTTGTGGTATTGTTTTTTTGCATTCAGATGGAGGAAAGGCCATTTTAAAAAATCACCTCGATCAAAATCCCCAGCTACAGTGGAACACAACAGAGCCCTCTCGGACATGCAAAGATCCTATAGAAGATATAAACTCTCCAGAACAGTAAGTACCTTCTCCTTGAGAATTATAACTGAAGAATAAATGCATCACTCCCACACAAGAGTTTGCAATTTGCACCATGTTTTCACATCCATTATTTTATTTGCTTTCCACAGCTATCCCATGATGCAGTCCAATTACAATGCTTTTTACAGATGAAAAAACTAATATTCAAAAAGGGGAGGTGACTTGCCAAACCTCACTCAATTGCTACGTGCAGGAAGTGGGACTTGAACTCAACATCTGTCCAACATCAAATCCCATGTTCTCTACCGCAGCACGCTGCCTTTGTTATGTGTAAAATTTAACCTTGCTAAATGCATTTACTTAACAATTTACTGAGACCTCCTGTATGTCAGGCATAGGTGCTAGGGTTACAGCAGTGAAGAAAACAGACTAAAATTCCTATCTTCATGGAGCTTCCATTCCATCTAGAAGGATGATAGCTTAATAAAAAAGCAAGACATGGCATGTCAAACAATAGGAGCTTTGGAGAAAAAGCAGAGAAGGGGGTCAGGGAGTGTCATTTTAAATAGGGTGGTCAGAAAAGACTCAATGAGATGGTGACATCAAAGCAAAGACCTGAACATCTTTGTTAGCTTTGTTCTCACAGGCAATTTTAGGCCTTCCCATCTTATAGCACATTGGAAGCAGAAGTTAGAAATACAAACTTTAAAACTTGGCCTCTGAAAGTGACAAGCAATGAGGAACCAGCAAAAGCAGCCAAATCACCAATTGCAGCATCATTTGGGGCTCCTTAGTATTAGAGCTAATAGCCTGTCAACCCAACTAGCTCCAAGGCCTGGCCAGCTTACAGTCTAGGACAGTGAGTGAGAGTTACATGGAATTTGTCAGCAGTTTGCCTAGCAGTTGCTTCCAGTAGAGTGTAAGCACCTTGAGAGTAAGGTATTTGTCCTTCATGTGTCCCCTGCACCGAACACAGGTTCTGCCAGTGAGTAGGTTCTTGACAAGCATTTGTTGAATGAATGAAAGGTGAACAGGATCCTAACAGACAGAAGAATGCTCTGACAACCACAGGACCCACCTTGCCTAGGCAGATAGCCCTGCCCTGGGTGCTTGGACAGGGCGCCCTTTTCCCAGGTCACAGTTTATTCTTCCCTTTTTGTCCTGGACTTCTTGCCAGCATGATCTTGCCTTAAGACACAGATTCAGCTGACATTATACAGGTCCAACTTTAACTTCAGAATGAGATCTCCAACACTGTAGTTCCATGCACACCTGTGAGGTGTCTCTTGGGAGGAGTCTTTCTGGAAAGTGTGGGCAGCACTTCATCTGTACCCATCTATCTCAGGACCCACCAGTGACCTAAATGAACCCCAAGGGTACACCCAGTTGGGATAAGGCTGCCCCCATGAATTGACTTGCCTCCACCACAAAACAATGTGGTTGAACAGAAGCAGCAAGAATTCCAACTTCCCCAGTTCTGGTTTTGTTTCCATGGGGAAGTTACCTGAACTCTGTACTCTTCCCTCTTCTTTATAATGGGAATAGCAGTATTTCTTTTGCTTATTGGGTTTCTGTTAAGCTCTGGGGTTTTTGTTTTTCGCTTTTTTTGCGCGTGAGTGGCCAGGCACTGGGAACACAAGAAGGCATAAGAACTCAGTCCCTTCTCTCAAGGAATGCGGTATGAAAGTTGCACCCATGGAGAACTGTGCAAGAATGCAGCTGAGCCAAGCAGAGGAGCAGTCACCTGGGCACATTTGCCGCAAGCAGCCTTTTCAACAAAGTGACATGACAGCCATTAAGACCAAAAGAGTGTGGCAATGAGAAGGGAGTCAGAGGGCAGCTCCCTTTTCCCTTGCTGCTCCTCCATCACGTGCTAACCCACACCCAGCTCCATCTTGCCTCCGGCTTTTTCTGGCTTCATTTCTGAGTATTTACCTAGGGTTCTGCTTAGCAGAAGAAGGGTTCTCTTAGCAGAGAGTGAGCACAAACAAGGTGATATTTAAACTGGATCTTGAAGGAAAGACAGTTCGTCATGTCAGGAAGCAGAGAAAGAGTCTTCCAGACAGGGAAACAGCAGAAGAGCACCCAGGAGCAGGGTTTCTAGGGAAACTGGCTGCCAGAGGGCAGGGCTTACAGGTGGAAAGGATGGAAGATTCACCTGGAAAATTCTGATCCAAAGACGGAACTTAGGGAGCCCCAAATATCACATCAGTGTCCTTTTTTTCCCTTCCTTGGCTTCCTAGTGTTGGAAAGATAACACTAGTTACCAAAGAAGCTGGAAGAGCCTGTGGGAATTTGCCCAGCAAGAAGAGATGCGGTCCTGGGCAAAGCAGAGGCAGACGAGAGAGAGGAAGGATAGAGGAGGCGAGAAGTCTTTCAGGGACGGAACTGAAAGCCCTGTGGAGGTTTGCAAGAGTAGAGAATGAGAACTATCTGGTTTGCAGCAAAGCCCTGTTAGAAAGGTAAAGCTTTGTCCTTAGTAATACAGACAGTTCCCAACTTACCATTTTTAAACTTTACAATGGTGTGAAAGTGATACACATTCAGTGCCGTATTCAGTAAATTGCATGAGATACTTAACACTTTTTTATAAAATAGGCCTTGTGTTATATGATATGGCCCAACTGTAAGTGTTCTGAGCACATTTAAGGTAGGCAAGGCTCAGCTAGGATGTTTGGTAGATTAGGTGGATTAAATGCATTTTTCAACTTACGATATTTTCAACTTACAATGGGTTTATGGAAATGTAACCCCATCGTAAGTCAAGGAGCATCTTTTCTGCTAGGACATTTATAATAACCACCAAATCCTGGACCAAAGCTCAAGAAGACTCATCTCCCTTGTTTATTCCAGTCTCCCTGGTCATTCCCAGGGCAGTAGCTGGTACATATGGGCCCTCATTAAATACCTGCTGGATTGCTGAATGGTTAAGATGATTGGATGGACAGATCTTGGATTCAGAGAAAAATATGCTCCTGTCATCAGCTTTTTTAGCCAAAGCGAGTCCAAGGAACTTTCTGGTAAGCCCCCAGCTAGCCTTCACTAACACTCCTCCCTCTCTTTCTCTCCAGCATCCAGCGTCGGCTGTCCCTCCAGCTCCCCATCCTCCACCACGCCTACCTCCCATCCATCGGAGGCGTGGACGCCAGCTGTGTCAGCCCCTGCGTCAGCCCCACCGCCAGCCCCCGCCACAGACATGTGCCACCCTCCTTCCGAGTCATGGTCTCGGGCCTGTAAGGGTGGGAGGCCTGGGCCCGGGGCCTCCCCCGTGACAGAACCACACTGGGCAGAGGCGTCTGCTGCAGAAACACTGTCGGCTCTGGCTGCAGAGAAGCTGGGCACCATGGCTGGCCTCTCAGGACCACTCAGATGGCACTCAGGTGGACAGGACGGGGCAGGGGGAGACTTGGCACCTGACCTCGAGCCTTATTTGTGAAGTTCTTATTTCTTCACAAAGAAGAGGAACAGAAATGGGACTTCTTCCTTAACATCTGCAAACAAGGAGGAGCTGGGATATCAAACTTGCAAAAAAAAAAAAAAAAAACAACTAGACAAGGAGAGAGGCACTAGAACTCCAGCTGGAAGTCACAGAGTGGCTCAAGCAGCCTTGGGAAGAGGCAAGGGGCTTCTGAAGAAACTGCCTCTGCACACACATCACTGGCTGTGACCCCTCAGGCTAGCCCTTCTCCACTCTGGGGGAGGAGGTGGGAAGGGCCACCAGGCCCCCAGCTGCCAGGCCAGCCGACCCCAGCCTTCCTGGAACAGGGAGTCTGCAGGAGCGCAGACAGGCTCAGCCCTGGGGCAGGCAGGCCGAGGGCTGCAGCACTGGAGCAGGCTGACTTACATGCTCCAGATGGGACCTGTGTCACCCAATGAGATGTTTGTTACTCTGGTAAATGCCACACGTTAACACAATAACACCCATTCCTGGGACCGTGGGGATTTAGGGCACGTCACTGCAGACACGCTCTGCAGCATTCACCGACAGTCTGTCATGCACCCACCACGTTGGCCATGTCCTTGTGTTCCTATCGGATGCTCCCAGTAACCAGGGGGACCAGCCGAGCTAATCATGGAATGTCTGTTCCCAGCAAACACGATAAAGGAAGATTGTGCACTTTAACCTCTCTCATCAGGGCCCAAGGGCTGGCTGGGATTTTTTTTTTTCCCCACTAACTTTGTTTCTGACCAAAGTGAATTGGAGGCATTCTGCTAAAAGACATCCCTGTAGACACAGGGGAGAGAGCTGCTGGCTGAGGGCTTCCCTTGGCTTCCAGAAGGCAGCCTTCCATCCAGACAAGCCAGTGAGCTCTCCCCTTGGGATCACTGGGGTGATCAGTCAGCAGATTGATTCTCATTCATAAGATCATTCTTCCCTTTAAATTGAGCCCCTAAGAGCACTGGCCTGGGAGTCAGACAGACCTGGGTTCAAGTCCTCAGTCCCCTGCCCACTCCCTACGTGACTTTGATCAGGTCACTAGTGTCTCTCTGAGCCTCAGTTTCCCCTCTGTAACTTGGGGTTGAAATAACACCTGTCCTGCCTACCTCACAAGGTCACTCTGAGGATTGAAACTTGATCTTGTCCAGGAAAGCTTTGTACCAAACAGTGAAGCCACCCTGATCCGTGAGGTATGAGTATGACTCTGACCTTCAGCCCTCCCTACAGCTGGGGGTTTGGCCCAGAGAAGCTTCCAGCACAGCCCTCTACCCAGAACATCCGGGCTGGAGGGAGGCTCCCAATGACTTTTCTGACATTCCTAGACAGGTTCATTCTCTGCTCAAGAAAGGCCTGAATGACAATGTCCAGGATGTCTGCACAACTGAGCAGCTCGCTCACTCCCTAAAGAAACCTATTGGCAGCTTCAACAGGCAGGCAATAATCTCTTCCCAGAACCACTGCAGTCAGGAATAAACTGTTTTCTCCACCAGGCTTTGACAAAAGGGCCCACAGGAATCTTACCATCGCCAACATTTCAAAGCACCCTATTTCACGTAGCATAGCTTTCTGCTCCCCTTCCCCAAAGAGAGGTTATGGAGGTACTGTAGCTTTTAGGGAAAAAAAAAATGTTAACACATCACAGGTCAAGTTGAAGTCATTCTCTGTTTAGGCACTAAAAATCGGTGTTGTCACTCACTGTGTATTACCAGTATTTACTTGCTTTCTTGATTTCACCAAAACCAAATTTAATTTAAAGGACCACATTAATTTTTCAAAGGGAAAGAGACAATTAATTGTACATAATGTATACACACACACAAAAAAAATACCTGTAGAAATATTATTCCAGCATAGCAGGAAAACAAACAAAAGTATTGGACTGTCGGAGGTGAGCCTGTGCGTCTGTAACCCTTTGTGACTCCTGAGCGTGCGCCGTCTTCTAGGTTAACTCACGAAGTACATTCTCTGTCTTACTGATACTGTAGGTTCACCCATTTTTTTTTAATTTCCTCGCAAATAACAAGACCCACAGAAGTGACTCTAGCTACTTAATGGTTCTGTTCTTTTATATGCAGCAAACACACCGTCCATTTCTGAAGAGGCTTCGGCCTGAAGGCATTTTCCAATGATGTTAGTGCACAAAACGCTTTAAATTAGACTGGAACTGCCAGAATCAAATGTAAATGAGGAATTTCTCGTACCCCTACTGCATGGTATCGATTTTTAATAAATTGTTGCAAATTTGTTTTTATGAATAAAAGGAAAAAACCTGTCGTCTTTAATGCCTACTCATCCCAAAATGCAGGTCAGATCGGGCCATATTCCTCCGCTAAGAAACTCAGGGGACAATTCTGGCGTTGCCTGCTCGGCATTGTCCCTTCCTTCATAAACTGCCCATCCCAGCCTCCTGCTGACAGCGGCAGAGCAGCCCTGTTACCAGGTGACCCCAACTTCTGGCCACAGCTGATTAATTCGAGGGTGGGAATTTGACCCAGGCTGGGCGGGTAAATCACTTCCTTAGGATTCCTCCGTGTAGAGAAATTTAGTCTGCAATGAAACAGAAAAAAAAAAAATGGAGCCAACAGAGAGACCATCAGGACCAACAGCTGAGTTCTGATGGTGTCTGAGTACCTGGTTAGCGGTCCCTTCCTGCGCTCCTCTGAAAGCACAGCCCTGATTTTGGGGTAAGGAAGGGGACCTATTGGAAGGGAATCTTGCTCCCACCATCCTTGCTCCCACTCCCGGACACAGTGATTGGTTCAGGAATATGCTCGTTATCCAGGACCAGCCAATCAGAGCACTTCCCAGGGTTTCTGCCAGCTGTTTTCAGGAGGTTTGAAGGCACTCTGCACCCTCCTCACCTGCTCCGTTGTTCAAGACTTCCTTGGATTCTCTGTTCTTCTGATACATTGCCCTTTTTGACTAGGTTAGTTCAAGTTGGGTTCCCATCACTTGCAATCCCAAGATTCTTAACTAATATGGAAAACCCACGACCTTCTCCAGCCCCAACTCCCCTTCGGGGCCTTGCCAGCCTGTCGAGATTTGGCCCCATGCTCCTTTCTAGCCTCATCATCCCACTCCCCTGGAGCCTATGGAGCCACCCCAAAGTCTGTTTTACTTCTCCAGGGTGCTGAGCCTCAGCTGGCAGCTCCAACTCATCTCCCTAGATCCCCTTCAATGGGATCTTCTCTTCCTAGCTCTGGACTGAGGACATTCCCCCTCTCTACGGCACTGGATACATGCCCACGCTGTCCCCTCCCCATTCCGGACCCTGAGCTACTTGAGGATGGGACTCATGTCTGCTTCCATGACGTTCCACTGGGCAGCAGTTCCTCCCTGTGGCTCAGAACCGGCTTCAATGAGGCTTTGCATAATTGAACATTTTGGCCGAGGCTTGTCCACATTGGTTGCTGGGTCTAGAAGGCAAAGTAAAAGCAGAGGTGGCCACAGCAGGCTGGGGAGGCCTGAGGTTCATGTGACTGGGTGCAGTCCTAGAAATGGGGGCACTGGACTCAGACTCCACTGGAGGGCTGGTCCCAGGCTGGAGTTTTCCAGAACATGGGATCCTCAATGTGGAGCCTCCCAAGGAGCAGGCTGTCTGAATCCTGGCCCGAGAGACCCCTGCTCCGTGCCTGCTGCTCCACACCACTGCTCATACAGCCTTCCTACGGGATGTGGGTGGTTCAAGGATGGGAAACAGGCCCAACATGAAGAATACGTACACAAGGTCACCTAATAAGGCTGTGGCAAAGGCAGGAACAACCAGAATCTTAGCTGGTCTTCCTTCTCTACCTGACCCTGACTCAGAAATTAGAGCACAGAAGGGTGGCAGCGGTCATCTCTCCCAGCCCCTCCTAGTACAGTTGGGGAAACGGAGGCCCAGCAACTGGAGCCAAAGTCAACCAGAAGGTCACGAGAGGGCCAGCATGGAACCCAGATGTCCTGGTTTTGAGATTTGGCTCTTCTCAGTCCCCTTCCCACACCTGTTCTACCATAGGTAGTGCAACCACAGCGGTGAGATGCTGCCCCATAGAGCAATTTCTCAGCTACCACAGACTGAGAAATCTTTATATAGCCTCACTAAATATGGAGTCAGCCAAGACAACATTTGGTCTTTCCTCTTAGCACGTCTGAAAGAGAGAAATGCCCCAAGTGTTGAAGATGCTCCTTGTCACATCACTGAAGTGATGCCTTGCTTGGCCATGAGCAGGAAAAGCCCAGACAGCAATGGTGCACTTCATTCCTCTTCATTCTTCTTCAAAAGCATCTGTCTTCCTTTTGTTATGACTGGCTCATTTCTGAGTTAAAAACAAAATAAAAGTGTTTCCCAACCTCAAAGACAGGCTTTCTGGAGTTGAAGCCCTCTTAGAAAGCTCTGCCTGGGGGTCTCCTCACCCTGGGGTGTGGCGACAACACTGGGATCCGCTCTGAGGGAAGAAGGGGAGAGGTTTCTGGAAACAGCAAGCCTGGGGCACCAGCCAAGGCCTCCCCTTCCAGGCATTTCCCTGTGCCCAGCAATTTCTTCTCTACAAGCATCAGGATCCACAGGCCTAGAAGCCAGTGCCAGGGAGAGGAGGTGGTGCTAGGTAGACTGCAAAAAGCAGATTGGCGGCCATCAGCACCTCTGCCTGTCCAGCAACCACCTCTGCCTTCCTGCAGCTCCTCTGGAAGCACTGCCCTACTTTTGGGGGAAAGCAGAAGGGAGAAAATCTGGAGGGCCGCCCTTGCTTCCATTGCTGGACACAGGATTGGTTCAGGGATATGCTCATTAACCAAGCCCAGCCAATCAAAGCTTTCTCCTGCCGTTTTTAAGAAGTTTGAAATCTTGCCCTCCACGTGGAGAGCAATGAAAAGTGGGAAACCGAGCTCTCATTGCATCATTTAGGCTCAAAGACCAGTGATACCTAAAAATACATCCATCCTTGAGCTTGTAGGTTTTAAACTAATACATACCCTTTTCTGTTTACATAGAGTTGGGTTTCTGTCACTTAGAACCAAAAGAAATCTGTGGGATGCAGAGGGGTTCACTGTTGTCTGAAACCCTCCTGGTATTAAGGAGACATGCAGGAGATATTTCCCTGGCCTCACACACACCGCTGAACAGGGAGGTGGGTAAGGATACCCAAAGGGAAGATGGGGCTAAGAAGCCTCAGGAGGCTAAAGAAGGGTCAAGGAGCCAGGCTGAGGGCTGGCACCAAACTGCGTACCCAGCATTTGTCACCTGCCTGTCCCCTACCCCCTTGGCTTGTCACCCCTTACTTAGCCTTGAGGAGCAGGGTTTGTAGGTACTGGACAGTAAATGATTAACACACTCTCTGGAAGAGAAAATTGGTCCCTCCTCTGCCCCCACCCCACATCTGAAACCCCTGGCAAATCCCAGGGGCTCACTCCACCATACTTGGTTTGCCCTGTCCGTGGTCCTGCCCAGAGATGACAATTCACTGTCTGGTTCCTCCAGGTCCCACCTTCAGGAGCCCCAAACCCTCAATGGGGCATCCACTGAGCCCCTGATCTTTGCCAAGGCCTGTGCTAGGTGCCAGGTGAACAGTGAGTAGGATATAGGTCTCAAGAAGCTCACACACTAATAGGAAGACAGATGCTTAATGAAGAAATGACAATAGCCTGTGATAAGCACCTGCTCCAGACTGGACATGCCTCCTGGGGGACATAACCTCCAAACAGGGCTAGTTTTGGGGGTTTGCAACCTATACAGTTTTTAAAGGGCCTCATGTTCGGCTTAATGCTCTACTGTAACTATTTTGAAATTCTAAATAACTTTTGAAAAGGGGGCTTAGAATTTTATTTTTTTTTTTATTGACTTGTTTATTTTTGAGACAATGTCTCACTCTGTTGTCCAGGCTGGAGTACAGTGGCATGATTACAGCTCACTGCAGCCTTGACCTCCTGGGCTTGAGCAATCCTCCCAACTCAGCCTACGAGTAGCTGGTACTACAGGCATGCAATACCACACCTGGCTAATTTTTTATTTTTTAGAGAGATGAGATCTCTCTAAAAAATAAAATATTTAAAAAATTTATGTTCCCCAGGCTGGTCCCGATCACCTGGGCTCAAGCAGTCCTCCCACCTCAGCATCCCAAAATGCTGGCATTACAGGCATGAACCACTGTACCCAGCCCAGGGCTTAGCACTTTAATTTCATACTGGCGCCCACAAATTATGTAGCCAGTCCTATACCTAGACCTGAAAGTGAGAAAAAGCTAGCCAGCAAAAGAGAGAAAGAAGAGGAGGGGTGAGGGAGAGAACTAGCAGCCCAATTCTGTAGAATGCATGCACCTGCAGGGGCTGCTGTTGCTGCACCAAGGACAACTAGGTTGTTGTGTGTTAATCACTTATCATGGAACCCATGTGACTTCAGATTGCTGCATGAGCAGACAGCATGCATCCTGTCTGTGTGTGATGACGTGAGTTACATCTCAAAATCATCAGGCCTGAGTGCAGATTCCTACACCTTCACTTACCTGGCTGTATGGTTTTGAATGATTCCACCTCTCTGAGCTTCTGATCCCTCATCTGTAAAATGGACATGATACCTCAACTCAGAGCTTCTCTGACAGCCAAAGAGGCTCATGTAGGGGAAAGTGCCTTGTGAACACTAAGCTTATATTTGTGCTACTCCCAGACAGGAGGAACGTAAAGTGAGCAGCTTTAGTAGGTACAATGGGGCAGCCAACAGCCTAATCTCCTCACAACAGACTGCATCTAGGAAGAACGCCATTAGGGAAAACATCCTGACATGCTATGTTAGGTGCAAGGTGAGATTCTAAAGACAAGGCTAAAAGAGAGACAGCAGAACAATTCTGTTAGAAAAAGAACTAGAAATTTGGGGTTAGAAGGAGAGAAAAATGAGAGGAGTGGGTGATAAGTAACAGGGCAGTGTGGCTAAAAACTTTTAAGAATAGGGATGTCAGCCGGGTGTGGTGGCTCATGCCTGTAACCCCAGCACTTTGGGAGGCCGAGGCGGGTGAATCACCTGAGGTCAGGAGTTCGCGACTAGCCTGGCCAACATGATGAAACCCCGTCTCTACTAAAAATACAAAAAATTAGCCAGGCATGGTGGCACATGCCTGTAACCACAGCTACTCAGGAGGCTGAGGTAGGAGAATCACTTGAACCTGGGAGGTGGAGGTTGCAGTGAGCCGAGATTGCACCATTGCACTCCAGCCTGGGCAACAAGAGCAAAATTCCTTCTCAAAAAAAAAGGAGAGGGATGTTGAATATTTGATTTTAAATCATTTGTGTTGCATGAAGTAAAAGCCTCTCTCTTCCCTTTATTTCACTCCCTCCTGCAAAATGTCCCTAAACCTTAGGTTACACTTACTACACAAGTAAAAGCTTTGTGAGTTTTAGTGGAAATAAAGAAAAAGAGTGAATTCTATGTTTAGGTAGAGACCAGAGTAAGGATAAAAGCAGCAGCAGCCACAAGTTGCGGAGGGAAAAATATGTTCTCTGGCCGAGCACGGTGGCTCACACCTGTAATCCCAGCACTTTGGGAGGCCAAGGCCAGTGGATCACTTGAGGTCAGAAGTATGAGACCAGCCTGGCCAACACGGTAAAACCCCATCTCTACAAAAACACAAAAATTAGCTGGGCATGGTGGCACGCACCTGTAGTCCCAGCAACTCTGGAGGCTGATGCAGGAGGATCGCTTGAACCCAGGAGACAGAGGTTGCAGTAAGCCAGGATCGCACCACTGCACTCCAGCCTGGGCAACAGAGTATACATGTATATACAACATATATGTCATATATGTTGTATGTATGTGTATGTTATATATAATGTATGTATGTTATATATGTTATATAATGTATATATGTTATATATAATATATATGATAAATATGGTATGCTTCATATATTTTATATATATACTCTTTGCATAAGTGGGAATTTGGAGCAAGAGGTGACCATGAGCCCATAAGCTCTCCCAAAATTCACAGAAGCATTGGAGAGGCACTGGTCTTTTCCAGAGCCAAGTATGGGAGGAATAGAAAGTTAGGATTAATCACATCTAGATCTCATAGAGCATAGTCACCCTTACTTCCATCTAAGTTACATAAGCAACAGGAAACATGTCATCCCATAGAGCCATAAATCTCAAACATCCTGAATACAACAGTAGAAATACTAGAAAATAAGACCAGCAATAAAATGGTCAACTGGATGGCAAAACAATCTCCACACTCAAAGCTTTAGGAATGACATGACATCAGAGCAGCTGCCAGCCTGGAGGCTCTGGCAGTGTTGAAGAGCTATTAGCTCGGCCATCTTTGTTCTCCAAGGTTGTGGCTGTTCTTGGCTACCCTAGTCCACCACGTCTGTAACTGGAGAAGTCTGGCACTATTGTGAAGTTAGGGTTTTTGTGCGAGAGAAGATACATCTGATTTCCCTCCATCTGAATTCCAATGGAAAAGACCCAAAACAGTGTTTCTCAAACATGAAAAAAAATAGAGAGGGCCAGGCATGGTGGCTCACACCTGCAATCCCAGCACTTTGGGAGGCCCAGGAGGGAGGATTTCTTGAGGCTAGGAGTTCAAGACCAGCATGGGAACACAGTGAGAGACTGTCTCCACAAAAAAAATTTTTTAATCATCTGGGCTTGGTGGTGGGCCTGTAGTCCTAGCTACTTGGGAGGCAGAGGTAGGAAGATAGCTTGAGCCCAGGAGTTCAAGTTTGCAGTAAGTTATGATTGTGCCCCTGCACTGCAGCCTGGGCCACAAAGTGAGACCAGGTCAAAAGAAAGAAGGAAGTAAGGAAAAAAAGAGAGAAGGAAGAGAGATAGGAAGGAAGGAAAGAGGAAGGCAGGCAGACAGGCAGGCAAGAAGGAAGGAAGGGAGGGAAGGGGAGAGAGAAAAAGAAACGAAGGAAAGAAAGAAAAGGAAAGAAGGAAGGAAGGAAAAGAAAGAAAGAGAAGGAAGAAAAGAGACATATGGACACCTTTTTAGTGTTGAGTTAAATTATTTTTATAAAGAAAGTTACTGCAGTGAGCTCTGATTGCACCACCACACTCCAGCTTGAGCAACAGAGTGAGATCCTGTTGAAAGAAAGTGGAAAGAGACAGAGACATATGGACACCTTTTCAAACTGTGTTGACTTAAATTATGAAATGTGCTCAAACTAGATATAAACTTAGGCTTAGAGCATTCATATAAAATCCAAACAAAATAGCAAAGCCAATAAAAATCATGTTAACAACATGGATGGAATGGGATAGATGAGGTTTTGCCGAAAAATAAGTGGCAGCTCACCACACGAGCACAGCTCTGACTGCTGCCGGGCATGTTCCTGTGACTTCAGCCAGCCTGGTGTGATGACTCAATTATCACACTGCTTTTCTTTATTTAAACTTCTGTGAAAACTTCATTTATTCAGCGTGCTGCAATATCACTGGGCTGTCCCCGGACTCTAACATATCACTTCCCTATTAAGGCCACCTTTGTTTGTTTTCTCTTGTGAGCCATCGACAATAGTGGGGCCATCTGATAATACACACAATTGGAGTCATGATTGAGTGCAGATGCCCATTAAGCCCCAGGCTAAGTGCTTTGCAAGCATAATCTCATTTAGCTCTCACAGGGACCCCAGCGCAGAACCGCCCTTCTGCAGCTGAAGGCACTCAGGCACAGCGGGTGAGTGCCGTCCTGGGTCACACAGCTGGGATGTGGAGTGAGTCACAATTTGAACACAGCAGCCCCATCCAGAGTAGACCAGCTTTACCACTTCTTTAAACCCTAGTCACAATTAGCTGGTTTCAGATGACCCAGGATATACTTTTTTTTAAAGATTATCTTGAAATAAAAATCCCTCGTTTTCATTTTATAGAAGATTTGCAGACCCCCAAGATTCACCCAGGGCATCGTCTGAGGCTCTAGGCCCCAGTCTGAGAGCCTCTGGCCCAGGCAATGTGACCATGAGGAGCCATTGAGCAAGCCAGTGGCTCAGAGCAACGCTGGGAGATACACTCCAGGCCCCTGGGCTCCTCAGGCTGACTCATAAACCAGCCCCTGGGAGATCCTGGGCCTCAGGGACACCTGGTTTTGAGGGCAAGGGAGCCTGGGGGAGCAGGGGCAGCTCCATGTTGAACAACAGTGACAGTGGCAGTGATGACGGCAGTACCAGAGCTCCTGGGCGGCTATGACAACAGACACCTGCCATGGCTGTGGTGGCCACAGCTCTGAAGGTGCCAGCCCCTCGATGGAAGTGGAAGTGGAGGTGGGGAGTTGGTCAAAACTAACTGAAGAGGTAGGGCGACTTCCACATCAGGAATGATGCCGATTCACTCAGGGCTGGAGGCTGGCAGCTCTGCCACAGCAGAGAAGAACCTATGCAGACGCAAAACCCTATGCCCAAGTTGCCCATTGACTAGATGCCCCCATCCCAGATCTTCACCCTGGGCCACTCAACCAGGCCTCCAGGATCTAGCAGAAGGACTCTGCCAGCATCTCAGGGCAGGGGAGGCAAGATGGAAGGTGTTCACCCCATCTGCAAAGAAAAGCCAGTTCTGAGTTGTTTCTGTGAAATAAGAGATTATAGACAAACGATGAGAAAATGGACTGAGAAGAAAAAAGGGAAGAAAGTGGGGAGGGAAGAAAGGAGGAGGGAGGGAGGGAAAGTTTTGAGATTGGAGTTGTGTCAGAAACCTGCACATTCAATTCCTTCTCTCTCTTTAATTCTTGCTACAATGGCCCAGCCAATCAGAGGAAATCCATATCCTCTTCCATAAAGATTATTCTATCTAGATGGTTTCTGAAAATTAGAGAAAGTGTCCCACACACATCTCTAAAAGCTCGAGTCATTTCCACTGCTCAGGTAAAGGGTGGAGGGAAGAGAAGCAGCTACAGGCCACCATCTTCTCACTAAGTGTGGAGAAGGCCACCTGGGGTTAATTCTGACTCAGTAGTGCAAAAGCCAAGTTGTCTTGGATTTGATTTTAGAGCTTCCATTCTGAGTTCAAAGGACCTTCAGATGTGGGCCGGTATCTCCATGCAGGAGCTGCTGGAAGTCATAATTTCACAGGATTTCTGCAGAACCAGCGCTACAGCATCCACTTTCTCTCACTAGTCACCCCCACCCCAGGGAAGAAGAGGAGGCAAGTGAGAGCAGAATTCATGAGGAGCAGCCATCTCTTCTCATCCCATGGGGAGCCGGGAAGGCTTAAATAAGTTCCCCTCCCTCCATAAGATCAGGGGTAGCTTAAGTAGTCTTCCAGACCCTTTCCCCTTCACCAAGTAAGGGACTGGCAATGCCTTTCATCTGAAAACTTCAGCACCATTGAACTGCCCAATGCCCAGGCCTGTGTTGCTGGCAGGTCAAGAAAGAGGGCTGAGTGGAAGAGAGGAAGACTAGGGTAGCTAGTGGCATTCCCACAGCATGGTTTGGCAAGGAGATGTGGGTTTTCCATGGGTTGCGTGGGCACTGAGGAAGGCTGGGAGAATTTCATCATCCTAAGAGGCTGAGAAAAAAAGTAGATGGATGAAGTTCAGTCAGAACTTGCTCACCAGAGGAGTGTGTCAGAAGGACCCACTGGAAAGCCAGCACTCAGACCCCTGCCTGGCAGAGGGAACAGACAGCCAGATAGGAACAAAAGAAGTGATGCCAGCAGAAAGACTGTAACCTCACGCAGGGAGTCACAGAAAGCAGTGTTCTGATACCTCTCCCCTCTCCTGCCTCCTTTCCCTGATATCTGAGAGAAAATAGAGAACGGGAGAGCAAACCTCATCACCTCCCTCCCTGCCCCAAGCCATGGAAGCTTCAGGTGCCTGCTTGGGAAGAGTGCACATTTTTTTTTTTTAAACATCCAGAGACTCTTTCCTTTTTATGGCTTTATTGAGATAGAATCCACATACCACACAATTCACCCTTGTAAAGGGTGAAATTCAGCCAGGCATGGTGGCTCACACCTATAATCCTAATGCTTTGGGAGGCCAAGACAGGAGGATCCCTTGAGCCCAGGAGTTTGAGACCAGCCTGGACAACATAAGGGGACTCCATCTCTACACAAAATTTAAAAATTAGCCTGGCATGGGGGATGCACGCCTGTAGTCCCAGCTACTCAGGAAGCTGAGGCAGGAGGATCACTTGAGCCCAGTAATTTGAGGTTATAGTGAGCTATGATTTTGCCACTACAACAGACTGAGATCCTAAAAAAATAAAATAAAATGAATTAAAGTATACAATTCAAATTTTTTAGTATATTCACAGATTCATACAATCATCTCCACAATCTAACTTTGTAACATTTTCATCACTCCAAAAAGAGTTAGCTGGCAGTCCCTATTTCTCCCCAAGTTCCCCCAGCCTAAGCAACCACAAAATCTACTTTCTGTCTCTATAAGTTTGGACATTTCACATAAATGGGACCTTGCAATATGTGGTTCTTTGTGATGGGCTTCTTTTACTTAAGATAATGTGTTCAGAATTCATGTGTTCATTATCAACATGAATGCAAGATAATGCATTCATATTGCAGCATGGATCAGGCTGCCTCACCTTTTATTGCTGAATATAGTCTGTAGTATGTATATACATTTTACTTTATGCGATTATTATCCATGTTATCAGCTGGCAAACATTTGAGTTGTTTCTACTTTTGGACTATTATGAATAATGATATTATGAACATTCAAGTTTTTGTGTGGACATAATGTTTTTGTTTCTCTTGGGGATATAACTAGGAGTGGAATTGATGGGTTGTATGGTAACTCTAGTTTTAACTTTTTGAGGAACTGCCAAATTTTTCCACTGCAGCTACAACATTTTACATTCTCATCAGCATGTGTGAGGGTTCCAATTTCTCCTTATGCTCACCAACATTTATTTTTTTTTAAAAATTCATAGCCATCCTGGTGGATGTGAGGTATCTCACTGTGGTTTTGGTTTGCATTTCCCTGATGGCTAATGATATTGAGCATCTTTTCATGTACTTATTGGCCGTTGACATATCTTCTTTGCAAAAATGTCTGTTCAGAGCCTTTGCCTTTTTTTTATTTATTTATTTTTGGAACAGGGCCTCACTTTGTCGCCCAGGCTGGAATGCAGTGGTGTGATAACGGCTCACTGCACCCTAGAATTCCTGGGGCTTAAAGCAATCCTCCCACTTCAAATTCCCGAGTAGCTAGGACTGCAAGCGCAAGCCACCACTCCCTAATTTTTTTATTTTTGTAGAGACAGAGCCTCCCTGTGTTGCCCAGCTAGTCTCCAATTCCTGGGCTCCAAGCGATCCTCCCACCTCAGCCTCCCAATGTGCTGGGATTATAGGTGTGAGCCACTGCATCTGGTGCCATTTTCAAGTTGAGTAATTTCAATTCTTCCTATTGAGATGTAAGAGTTTGTTATGTATTCTAGATACAAGTTTCTTATTTGATCCATGATTTGCAAATATTTTCTTCCATTCAATGGGTTATCTTTTCATGTTCTTGAGGGTGTTCTTTAAAGCATAAAAGTTTTTAATTTCGATGAAGTCTTACTTTTTTCTTTTATTGCTTATGCTTTTGCTGTCGTATCTAAGGTTTTGCCTAACCCCAAATCACAAATACTTCTGTTTTTCTTCTGAAAGTTTTTTAGTTTTAGCTCTCACATTTACGATCCATTTGAGTTAATTTTTGTGTAAGGTATGCGTACGGAGTGCAACTTCATTCTTCTGCATGTGGGTAGCCAATTATCCTAGCACCATTAATTGAAAAGATAATTCTTTCCTCCACTGAATTGTCTTAGCATCCTTGTGGAAAAATCAATTGACTATAAATGCAAGGGTTTATTTCTGGATTCTTAGTTCTATTCCATTGATCTAGATGTCTATCATTTGTCCAGTGATTCTTAGTAACTGAACATGAAGGGAGAAGCCTGAGATATTATTAAGGGAAGCTACAAGTGGGAAAGAGGGTTCCACAGAGTCCAGCTGGTCACTGGGAAAAAGTCCATCATTTCGCATTTGTGCCTCAAAGAGTTAAGACTCCTCCAACCACTTCTAGTGAAGGAACATTCCCAACCCGTATCATGTCTGCTTTTCCAAATGGGGTATATTGAATGATCCATTTCCCTCAGCTGCTATCATAAATGAGTGTTGCATTTTCATAAACTATTTTTCAGCACTGATTGTGATTATTCTCTTTTAATCTGTTAATCTGGTAAATTACATTATTAGATTTGCTAATAGTTAGATATATTTGATGCTTACATTTCTAGGATAAACCTAACTAGGTCATTTTTTATTTAATACATTACTAGATAAAGTATGCCATTATTTTGTTTAGGATTTTTGCATCTAAAATCATGAATAAATTTGACCCTTTTTCTTTTTCACTCTGGCTTTGGAATCAAGGTCACCACTAGCCTCGTAAAATGATTTGAGGGGATGTTGCCTCTTTTTCTAGTTTCTGAAAGGGTTTGTATAAAATTAGAATTGTCAGTTTGTTTGTTTTTAATTGAGATGGGGTCTCACTATGTTGCCCAAGTTGGTCTTGAACTCCTGACCTCAAACAATCCTCCTGTCCCGGCTTCCCAAAGTGCTGGGATTACAGGTGTGAGCCACCATGGCTGGCCTAGAGTTGTCAGTTCTTTGAACGTTTAGTAGAACTGTTTTGTAGGTTGATTTTAATCTACTAATTCAGTTTCTTCAACTGTTACAGATTTGTTTGGTTTTCTTTTTCTGTACAAGTGAGTTTCATAAGTTTTATTTTCCTAGAAACGTGTCTATTTCATGGAAGCTTTCAAACTATTGGCATAAAGTTGTTTGTAGTACTTATTTTTTTAATCTGTTGCATTTGTAATTATGTCCCTTTTTCATACGTTATATTGTTATGCATCCTTTTTCTGACTTAATTAAAGTTACAAGGTTGTATTTTATTCATCTATTGAAAAAATACAAGTTTGGGTTTGGTTGAGCATCTCTACTGTGTTTTTCTATATGATTTCATTAATGTGTGCTCTTATCTTTATTATCTTCTTGTACTTTGTTTTCTTTGCTACTTAAATTATGGTCATTTGTTTGTGGGCATGACATCATTATCTATTAAAATATAAGTGGGTATCTTAGTCCATTCTGTCAGGCCTCCGAGCCCAAGCTAAGGCATCATATCCCCTGTGACCTGCACATATACATCAGATGGCCTGAAGTAACTGAAGAATCACAAAAGAAATGAAAATGGCCTGTTCTTGCCTTAACTGATGACATTACTTTGTGAAATTCCTTTTCCTGACTCATCCTGGCTCAAAAGCTCCCCAACTGAGCACCTTGTGTCCCCCGCCCCTGCCCACCAGAGAACGACCCCCTTTGACTGTAATTTCCACTACCTACCCAAATCCTATAAAACGGCCCCACCCCTATCTCCCTTCGCTGACTCTCTTTTCGGACTCAGCCCACCTGCACCCAGGTGATTAAAAAGCTTTATTGCTCACACAAAGCCTGTTTGGTGGTCTCTTCACACAGATGTGTGTGAAACATTCCTGCTGCTATAACAAAATATCTTAGACTGGGTAATTATGATTAACAAAAATTTATTCCCCACAGTTCTGGAGGCTGGGAAGTCAGTCCACTGATGAAGGCCCTTTCAGTTTCAAGGGAGGATTTGCCCTCTGTTTCCAAAATGGTGCCTTATTGGTGAGTCCTTACGTAGCAGATGGCAGAAGAACAAAAGGGACTTGGTGCCCTCTTCAACCTCTTCTGTGAGAGCACTAATCCCATTCATGAGGGCAGTGTGCTCATGATTAATCACTTCCCCAAAGGCTCCATCTCTTAATACTATCACATTGGGTATTGTTTCCAATGTAATGAATTGTGGAGGGACACATACATTCAAATCATAGCAGTGGGCATTCTCTTAGGCCCAACGATTCCACTTTAGTTCTATATTCTATATTAATATTAGAAAATGTCTAAAAAGATATCTGTATAAGGTTGGAGGTCAGCTGCAGTGACTTATGCCTGTAATCCCAGAACTTTAGGAGGCTGAGGCAGAAGGATTGCTTGAGTCCAGAAGTTCAAGACCAGACCAGCCTGGGCAACATAGTGAGACCTCGTCTATTTTTTTTTTTTTTCTAAAGATGGGCTTTGCAACATCATTTATAACTAGAAACAGTTAGAAATAACCTGAATGTGAAGATACAGTCACACTATGTGTCAGGCCTCTGAGCCCAAGCTAAGCCATCATATCCCCTGTGACCTGCATGTACACATCCAGATGGCTGGTTCCTGCCTTAACTGATGACATTCCACCACAAAAGAAGTGAAAATGGCCTGTTCTTGCCTTAACTGATGACATTGTCTTGTGAAATTCCTTTTCCTGGCTCATCCTGGCTCAAAAGCTCCCCCATTGAGTACCTTGTGACCCCAACTCTTGCCCACCAGAGAACCCCCCTTTGACTGTAATTTTACTTTACCTACCCAAATCTTATAAAACAGCCCCACCCCATCTCTCTTCGCTGACTCTCTTTTCAGACTCAGCCCACCTGCACCCAGGTGAAATAAACAGCCTTGTTGATCACACAAAGCCTGTTTGGTGGTCTCTTCACACAGACGCGCATGAAATTCGGTGCCATGACTCAGATCGGGGGACCTCCCTTGGGAGATCAATCCCCTGTCCCCCTGCTCTTTGCTCTGTGAGAAAGATCCACCTACAACCTCGGGTCCTCAGACCGACCAGCCCAAGGAACAGCTCACAAATTTCAAATCCGGTAAGAGGCCCCTTTTTACTCTCTTCTCCAACCTCCCTCAGTATCCCTCAACCTCTTTCTCCTTTCAATCTTGGCGCCACACTTCAATCTCTCCCTTCTCTTAATTTCAATTCCTTTCATTTTCTGGTAGAGACAAAGGAGACACGTTTTATCTGTGGACCCAAAATTCCAGCACTGGTCACAGACTAGGGAAGGCAGCCTTCCCTTGGTGTTTAATCATTGCAGGGATGCCTCTCTGATTATTCACCCAGGTTTCAGAGGTGTCAGACCACGCAGGGATGCCTGCCTTGGTCCTTCACCCTTAGCAGCAAGTCCTGCTCTTCTGGGGGAGGGGCAAGAAGCCCAACCCCTTCTCTCCATGTCTCTACCCCTTCTCCGCTTTTCTGGGGGAGGGGCAAGAACCCCAACCCCTTCTCTCCGTGTCTCTACCCCTTCTCTGCTTTCCTGGGGGAGGGGCAAGAACCCCTCAACCCCATCTCCTTCACCCTTAGCGGCAAGTCCCGCTTTTCTGGGGGAGGGGCAAGAACCACTCAATCCCTTCTCCTTCACACTCAGCGGCAAGTCCCACTTTTCTGGGGGAGGGGCAATAACCCCAACCCCTTCTCTCCGTGTCTCTACCCCTTCTCTGCTTTTCTGGGGGAAGGGCAAGAACCCCTCAACCCCATCTCCTTCACCCTTAGTGGCAAGTCCCGCTTTTCTGGGGAAGGGGCAAGAACCCCTGAACCCTTTCTCCTTCACTTTAGCGGCAAGTCCCACTTTTCTGGGGGAGGGGCAGGAACCCCGACCTCTTATCTCTGCACCCTGATCCCTTATTTCTGTGCCCCGACCTCTTATCTCTGTGGCCCAATCCCTTATTTCTGTGCCCCGACCTCTTATCTCTGCACCCCAACCCCTTATTTCCACGCCCCAACCCCTTCTCTGCTTTTCTGGAGGGCAAGAACCCCCCACCCCTTCTCCGTGTCTCTACTCTCTTTTCTCTGGGCTTGCCTCCTTCACTATGGGTAAGCTTCCACCTTCCATTCCTCCTTCTTCTCCCTTAGCCTGTGTTCTTAAAAACTTAAAACCTCTTCAACTCTCACCTGACCTAAAATCTAAGCATCTTATTTTCTTCTGCAATGCCACTTGACCCCAATACAAACTCAACAGTAGTTCCAAATAACCAGAAAACGGCACTTTCAATTTTTCCATCCTACAAGATCTAAATAATTCTTGTCATAAAATAGGCAAACGGTCTGAGGTTCCTGACATCCAGGCATTCTTTTACACATCGGTCCCTCCCTAGCCTCTGTTCCCAATGCAACACAACCCAAATCCTCCTTCTTTCCCTCCCACCTGTCCCCTCAGTCCCAACCCCAAGCGTCACTGAGTCTTTCTAATCTTCCTTCTCTACAGACCCATCTGACCTCTCCCCTCCTCACCAGGCCAAGCTAGGTCCCAATTCTTCCTCAGCCTCCACTCCTGCACCCTATAATCCTTTTATCACCTCCCCTGCTCACACCCGGTCCAGCTTACAGTTTTGAACTGTGACTAGCCCTCCCCCACCTGCCCAGCAATTTACTCTTAAAAAGGTGGCTGGAGCTAAAGGCATAGTCAAGGTTAATGCTTCTTTTTCTTTATCCCAAATCAGATAGCATTTAGGCTCTTTTTCATCAAATATAAAAATCCAGTCCAGTTCATGGCTCATTTGGCAGCAACCCTGAGATGCTTTACAGCCCTAGACCCTAAAAGGTCAAAAGGCCATCTTATTCTCAATATTCATTTTATTACCCAATCTGCTCCGACATTAAATAAAACTACAAAAATTAAATTCCAGCCCTCAAAGCCCACAACAGGACTTAATTAACCTCACCTTCAAGGTGTACAATAATAGAGTAGAGGCAGCCAAGTAGCAACATATTTCTGAGTTGCAATTCCTTGCCTCCACTGTGAGAGAACCCCCAGCCACATCTCCAGCACACAAGAACTTCCAAACACCTAAACCGCAGTGGCCAGGCATTCCTCCAGAACCTCCTCCCCCAGGAGCTTGCTACAAGTGCCAGAAATCTGGCCACTAGGCCAAGGAATGCCCACAGCCCAGGATTCCTCCTAAGCCATGTCCCATCTGTGCAGGACCCCACTGGAAATCAGACTGTTCAACTCACCTGGCAGCCACTCCCAGAGCCCCTAGAACTCTGGCCCAAGGCTCTCTGACTCCTTCCCAGATCTTCTCGGCTTAGCGGCTGAAGACTGACACTGCCAGATCACCTCGGAAGCCCGATAGACCATCATGGATGCCGAGCTTTAGATAACTCTCACAGTGGAGGGTAAGTCCATCCCCTTCTTAATCAATATAGAGGCAACCCACTCCACATTACCTTCTTTTCAAGGGCCTGTTTCCCTTGCCTCTATAACTGTTGTGGGTATTGACGGCCAGAATTCTAAACCTCTTAAAACTCCCCAACTCTGGTGCCAACTTAGACAATACTCTTTTAAGCACTCCTTTTTATTTATCCCCACCTGCCCAGTTCGTTCCCTTATTAGGCCGAGACACTTTAACTAAATTATCTGCTTCCCTGACTATTCCTGGGGTACAGCCATACCTCATTGCCGCCTTTTCCCCCAGTTCAAAGCCTTCTTCACATCCTCCCGTTTTATCTCCCCACCTTAGCCCACAAGTATAGGACACCTCTACTCCCTCCTTGGTGACCGATCATACACCCCTTACCATCTCATTAAAACCTAATCACCCTTACCCTGCTCAATGCCAATATCCCATCCCACAGCACACTTTAAAAGGATTAAAGCCTGTTATCAATCACCTGTTACAGCATGGCCTTTTAAAGCCTATAAACTCTCCTTATAATTCCTGCATTTTACCTGTCCTAGAACCAGACAAGCCTTACAGCTTAGTTCAGGATCTGCGCCTTATCAACCAAATTGTTTTGCCTATCCACCCCATGGTGTCAAACCCATATACTCTCCTATCCTCAATACCTCCCTCCACAACCCATTATTCTGTTCTGGATCTCAAACATGCTTTCTTTACTATTCCTTTGCACCCTTCATCCCAGCCTCTCTTCGCTTTCACTTGGACTGACCCTGACACCCATCAGCCTCAGCAAATCACCTGGGCTGTACTGCTGCAAAGCTTCACAGACAGCCCCCATTACTTCAGTCAAGCCCAAATTTCTTCCTCATCTGTTACCTATCTCAGCATAATTCTCATAAAAACACATGTGCTCTCCTTGCTGATTCTGTCCGACTGATCTCTCAAACCCCAGCACCTTCTACAAAACAACAACTCCTTTCCTTCCAGGGCATGGTTGGATACTTTTGCCTTTGGCTACCTGGTTTTGCCATCCTAACAAAGCCATTATATAAATTCACAAAAGGAAAGCTAGCTGACCCCATAGATCCTAAATCCTTTCCTCACTCCTCTTTCCGTTCCTTGAAGACAGCTTTAGAGACTGCCCCCACCCTGGCTCTCCCTGACTCATCCCAACCCTTTTCATTACCCACAGCTGAAGTGCAGGGCTGTGCAGTCAGAATTCTTACACAAGGACCGGGATCACATCCTGTAGCCTTTTTGTCCAAACAACTTGACCTTACTGTTTTAGGCTGGCCATCATGTCTCTGTGCAGTGGCTGCTGCCACCCCAATAATTTTAGAAGCCCTTAAAATCACAAACTATGCTCAACTCACTCTCTACAGCTCTCATAAGTTCCAAAATCTATTTTCCTCACACCTGACCCATATACTTTCTGCTCGCCGGCTCCTTCAGCTGTACTCACTCTTTGTTGAGTCTCCCACAATTACCATTGTTCCTGGCCCGTACTTCAATCTGGCCTCCCATATTATTCCTGATACCACATTCCTGACCACCATGACTGCATCTCTCTGATCCACCTGACATTCACCCCATTTCCCCACATTTCCTTCTTCCCTGTTTCTCACCCTGATCACACTTGGTTTATTGATGGCAGTTGCACCAGGCCTAATCGCCACACACCAGCAAAGGCAGGCTATGCTATAGCACAAGCCACTAGCCCGCCTCCTAGAACCTCTCATTTCCTTTCCATCGTGGAAATCTATCCTCAAGGAAATAACTTCTCAGTGTTCCATCTGCTATTCTACTACTTCTCAGGGATTATTCAGGCCCCCTCCCTTCCCTACACATCAAGCTCAGGGATTTGCCCCCGCCCAGGACTGGCAATTTGTCTTTACTCAACATGCCCTGAGTCAGGAAACTAAAATACCTCTTGGTCTAGGTAGACACTTTCACTGGATAGGTACAGGCCTTTCCCACAGGGTCTAAGAAGGCCACCACGGTCATTTCTTCCTTTCTGTCAGACATAATTCCTCGGTTTGGCCTTCCCACCTCTATACAGTCCAATAGCAGACTGGCCTTTATTAGTCAAATCAGCCAAGCTTTTTTTTTCAGGCTCTTGGTATTCAGTGAATCCTTTATATCCCTTACAGTCCTCAGTCTTCAGGAAAGGTAGAACAGACTAATGGTCTTTTAAAAACACACCTCACCAAGCTCAGCCCCCAACTTAAAAAGGACTAGACAATACTTTTACCACTTTCCCTTCTCAGAATTCAGGCCTGTCCTCAGAATGCTACAAGGTACAGCCCATTTGAGCTCCTGTATAGATGCTCCTTTTTATTAGGCCCCAGTCTCATTCCAGACACCAGACCAACTTGGACTGTGCCCCAAAAAACTTGTCATCCCTACTATCTTCTGTCTAGTCATACTCCTATTCACCATCCTCAACTACTCATACATGCCCTGCTCTTGTTTACACTACCGGTTTACACTGTTTCTCCAAGCCATCACAGCTGATATCTCCTGGTGCTATCCCCAAACTGCCACTCTTGACTCTTGGAGTAAATAAATAATCTTTGCTGGCAGGACTATGCTGAACCTCCTTAGGCACTCTCTAATTAGATGTCCTAGGTCCTCCCAATTCTTAGACCTTTAATACTTGTCTTTCTCCTTCTCTCATTCTGTTTAGTTTTTCAATTCATACAAAACCGTATCCAGGCCATCACCAATAATTCTAAATGACAAATGTTTCTTCTAACAGCCCCGCAATATCATCCCTTACCACAAAATCTTCCTTCAGCTTAATCTCTCCCACTTTAGGTTCCCATGCCACCCCTAATCCCGCTCAAAGCAGCCCTGAGAAACATCACCCATTATCTCTCCATACCACCCCCAAAAAATTTTGGCTGTCCCAACATTTTACCACTATTTCATTTTATTTTTCTTATTAATATAAGAAGACGGGAATGTCAGGCCTCTGAGCCCAAGCTAAGCCATCATATCCCCTGTGACCTGCACGTACACGTCCAGATGGCCGGTTCCTGCCTTAACTGATGACATTCCACCACAAAAGTGAAAATGGCCTGTTCCTGCCTTCACTGATGACATTATCTTGTGAAATTCCTTCTCCTGGCTCATCCTGGCTCAAAAGCTCCCCCACTGAGTACCTTGTGACCCCCACTCCTGCCCGTCAGAGAACCCCCCCTTTGACTGTAATTTTACTTTACCTACCCAAATCTTATAAAACGGCCCCACCCCTATCTCCCTTCACTGTTTTCGGACTCAGCCCGCTTGCACCCAGGTTAAATAAACAGCTTTATTGCTCACACAAAACCTGTTTGGTGGTCTCTTTACACAGACGTGAGTGAAACTATGGAATACCATAGTTAAAAGGAATAAGGCAAATCTAATATCTATTGACTTGAAAAGAGCTCCATGATATAATATTAAGGGGGAGGGGATGCAATGAAGAAAAATAGGGAAAGGATGACATTTTTGTTTTAAAAATTGCATATGTTCACGTATTTATATCCCTATATGTAGTCCCACTGCATGCAGTCATAGCCATTTAGCCCTAAGGAGCCACTGCTAATTCCATCCAGAGATGAGATCCTTCAAAGCTGGGGAAGCCTCATCTCCAAGCACATAGGTGCTCCCTACCTTCATAGACAGCCTCCAACCATAACCTCAGGGCATCACTTCCACCCTTTACAAGTCCTAAGACTGGTTTAAGTGAGAAGTTCTGAGAGGACAGGGTGGGGAGAGGGGTTGGGGCTCTGCAGGCCTTGAGAACCATAATGACATTCCCAACCCATGTCCTCTCCCACCCTTTCAAGGCCATTGGTTGTGAGTTATTCATACTTCTCCCTTCCTCAGGGAGGCTTGATTCTGCCCAGCCTTCCTTGTGCTCCCCAAAAGTACCTGACACCCATCGCTGGCTTCCCAGACAGCCAATCTGATTGACTTCTTCCTCTTCCCGGGGGAGCTTCTGTATCTCTTTGCGGTACTCAGAGTATCCGAGGTCCCAGGTTAAACACAAATGCAGTGTCTGTAAAAAATCCCATGCATCAACTTGAAGCAAATGCCTTTCCCAGTAAAATTGTTCTACTTTTCCACGTAGCTTTGCAAAAGTGGTATTTTTCCTCTCCCCATTCCCTAATTACCCCAAAATATGTGCCAAAGGGGGAAGACGTGACTTGGCAGGGCAGATGTCCCCATTGCTTAGCATCTCAGAAAAGAAATTTACAAGATGTCTGCCTTTGTTTGCCCTGCCATCAAACCTTCAGTTCTGACCATGAGGTTTCTGAAGGAGCACTTCCAGAGGTGAGGAACTGGATAGTGATAAATTTAAGCCTAGAAACTATGTCATGGGCGACACAGTTTAAGGAAGACTTGGGGGTAATGGGGAAGTATGGCATGACAACTGTTAGTTACTTCCTAGGGAAGCCATCATATATAAAACAAGCTGTCTGGCTGGGCGTGGTGGCTCACGCCTATAATCCCAGCACTTTGGGAGGCCTAGATGGGCGGATCACGAGGTCAGAAGTTTGAGACAAGCCTGACCAACATGGTGAAACCCTGTCTCTAACAAAAATACAAAAATTAGCCAGGTGTGGTGGTGCTTGCCTGTAATCCCAGTTACTCAGGAGGCTGAGGCAGGAGAATCACTTGAACCTGGGAGGCAGAGGTTGTAGTGAGCCAAGGTCGTGCCACTGCACTCCAGGCTGGGTGACAGAGCGAGACTTCGTCTCAAAACAAACAAAAAAACAAAACAAAACAAAAACCAGGCTGTTTTACTCTTCAGTTCTCCAAAGGATCAAAGGAGGACAAACTGCAGCAAATTCCAAACAGACAACATCAACTCAGTAAACATAACCGTTTACATAATAGAACGCAGAGCCTGGTGAAGAAGGGACCAGCCCATCACAGGAAGGGTTCCAACAGGGAGACTGGAGAGGGAATGCCTGCAGAGGGTGAGAGGTTGAAATGGATAAGCCCAAAGACCCATGTTGCAGAGGTTGCAAGTTGATGACACGCATGTCATTTGAAGGAACAGATGTGTTTTCTTTACTAGCTCAATGTTTGCCTACAGTGTTTTTGTGCTTCTTCTTAGTATTATCATTATATAAACAAAACCTGCATTTCAAGGTTCTCTTGTAAAACATAACAGAGCTGAGAGCCTCCTTTATATGGGATATATGTTCTTCAGTTCACACAGCCTCCGCCACTGCCTATTAATACCCAGCGTCCAAGTATCAATTGACATTTGTTATTCTGCCTGCACTGTAGAGCTTTTTTCCCTTACACTCAGCCCACTTTACTCATATATATTATTACCTGTATTCTCTCTGTAGGCATTTGAGTGGCTTTTGTTGCATTCTGTGGTGTCAGCCTTCATGTGAAATAGTGATAGAGTGGTGTTCACACTTCTCCCTCTTGCCCTGTGCCTTCTGTCATTGTGAGCTGCCCTGAGATTTGTAGCGTGTGTGAACAGAACAGGAGGTCAACAAAAGGCACAGCTCTGCAGCGAGAGCCCCAGGAACTCAACAGAAATGAGCAAGGCAGCTGCTTGAACTTGCCACTGACAGATCATGAAGCCACACCACCTCTTCAGGCCAATGGCCATTTTACATTTTGAAAGGGACATTATTTCTTGTTGCAGAAACATTACTATCTAGTTGACTCCTATCTAAGAGAGCACAGAGCCTCCTGTTACTTAATGAAAACAGCAACAGGCAGAATATGCACCAGACAGAAAAACTAGCTTGTCTGCTATCCTGGAATAAAAATAAATAAGAGTTTGAACTACCCTGGAATAAAAATAAGAGTTTGAACCACAACCTGAATCAAAGGAATGTTAGGAGTTTCCTATTAGCTCAAAGGTTCCCAGAATTCATAATAATATTGTTAAAATGGCCTGTTCCTGACTTAACTGATGACATTATCTTGTGAAATTCCTTCTCCTGGCTCATCCTGGCTCAAAAGCTCCCCTACTGAACACCTTGTGACCCCCACTCCTGCCCACCAGAGAACAACCCCCCTTTTTTCCTTTACCTACCCAAATCCTATAAAACGGCCCCACCCCTGTCTCCCTTCACTGACTCTCTTTTCAGACTCAGCCTGCATGCACCCAGGTGAAATAAACAGCCCGTTCGGCTGTTTTTGCTCACACAAAGCCTGTTTGGTGGTCTCTTCACATGGACGCACATGAAATTTGGCGCATGAAATTTGGTGCCGTGACTCGGATCGGGGGACCTCCCTTGGGAGATCAATCCCCTGTCCCCCTGCTCTTTGCTCTGTGAGAAAGATCCACCTACACCCTCGGGTCCTCAGACCGACCAGCCCAAGGAACATCTCACAAATTTCAAATCCGGTAAGAGGCCCCTTTTTACTCTCTTCTCCAACCTCCCTCAGTATCCCTCAACCTCTTTCTCCTTTCAATCTTGGCGCCACACTTCAATCTCTCCCTTCTCTTAATTTCAATTCATTTTCTGGTAGAGACAAAGGAGACACATTTTATCCATGGATCCAAAACTCCAGCACCAGTCACGGACTAGGGAAGGCAGCCTTCCGTTTGTGTCTAATCACTGCGGGGACACCTGCCTGATTATTCACCCACGTTCCATTGATGTCTGATCACCACGGGGACGCCTGCCTTGATCATTCACCCACGTTCCCTTGGTGGCAAGTCAATTGTGGGGACGCCTGCTTTGGCTGCTCACCCACATTGCAGCCCAGGGCTGCTCCCCACCCCTTTTCTCCATGTCTCTACCCTTCTCTTTAAAGTTGCCTCCTTCACTATGGGCAAGCTTCCACTCTCCATTCCTCCTTCTTCTCCCTTAGCCTGTGTTAAGAACTTAAAACCTCTTCAAACTCTCACCTGACCTAAAATCTAAGCGTCTTATTTTCTGCAACACCACTTGGCCCCAATACAAACTTGACAATGGCTCCAAATAGCCAGAAAATGGCACTTTCGATTTTTCCATCTTACAAGATCTAGATAATTCTTGTCGTAAAATGGGCAAACGGTCTGAGTTGCCTGACGTCCAGGCATTCTTTTACACATTGTTCCCTCCCTACTCTCTGTTCCCAATGTGACTCGTCCCCAATCCTCCTTTCCCTCCCACCTGTCCTCTCAGTCCCAACCCCAAGCGTCGCTGAGTCTTTCTAATCTTCCTTTTCTACAGACCCATCTGACCTCTCCCCTCCTCCCCAGGCTGCTCCTCGCCAGGCCAAGCCAGGTCCCAATTCTTCCTCAGCCTCCGCTCCTCCACCCTATACTCCTTCTATCACTGCCCTCCTCACACCCAGTTGGCTTACAGTTTCGTTCCGCGACTAGCCCTCCCCAACCTGCCCAGAAATTTCCTCTTAAAAAGGTGGCTGGAGCTAAAGGCATAGTCAAGGTTAATGCTCCTTTTTCTTTATCCAACCTCTCCCAAATCAGTTATAATTTAGGCTCTTTCATCAAATATGAAAAACCCAGCCCAGTTCATGACTCGTTCAGCAGCAACCCTGAGACGCTTTACAGTCCTAGACCCTAAAAGGTCAAAAGGCCGTTTCATTCTCAATATATATTTTATTACCCAATCGGCTCCTGACATTAAATGAAACTCCAAAAATTAAACTCCAGCCCTCAAACCCCACAACAGGACTTAATTAACGTCACCTTCAAGGTGTACAATAATAAAGTAGAGGCAGCCAAGTAGCAACATGTTTCTGAGTTGCAATTCCTTGCCTCCACTGTGAGAGAAAGCCCAGCCACATCTCCAGCACACAAGAACTTCCAAACGCCTAAACCGCAGTGGCCAGGGTTTCCTCCAGAACCTCCTCCCCCAGGAGCTTGCTACAAGTGCTGGAAATCTAGCCACTGGGCCAAGGAATGCCCACAGCCCAGGATTCCTCCTAAGCCATGTCCCATCTGTGCAGGACCCCACTGAAAATCGGACTGTTCAACTCACCTGGCAGCCACTCCCAGAGCCCCTAGAACTCTGGCCCAAGGCTCTCGGACTGACTCCTTCCCAAATCTTCTCAGCTTAGCAGCTGAAGACTGACACTGCCCAATCACCTCAGAAGCCTACAGGACCATCACAGATGCTCTAGGTAACTCTCACAGTGGAGGGTAAGTCCATCCCCTTCTTAATCAATATAGAGGCAACCCACTCCACATTACCTTCTTTTCAAAGGCTTGTTTCCCTTGCCTCCATAACTGTTGTAGGTACTGACGGCCAGGCTTCTAAACCTCTTAAAACTCCCCAACTCTGGTACCAACTTAGACAATACTCTTTTAAGCACTCCTTTTTAATTATCCCCACCTGCCCAGTTCCCTTATTAGGCCAAGACACTTTAACTAAATTATCTGCTTCCCTGGGCTACAGCCACACCTCATTGCCGCCTTTTCCCCCAGTTCAAAGCCTTCTTCACATCTCCCCTTTTATCTCCCCACCTTAGCCCACAAGTATAGGACACCTCTACTCCCTCTTTGGCGACTGATCATGCACCCCTTACCATCTCATTAAAACCTAATCACCCTTATACCGCTCAATGCCAATATCCCATCCCACATCATGCTTTAAAAGGATTAAAGTCTGTTATCAATCCCCTGCTACAGCATGGCCTTTTAAAGCCTATAAACTCCCCTTACGATTGCCCCATTTCACCTGTCCTAAAACCAGACAAGGCTTACAGGTTAGTTCAGGATCTGCGCCTTATCAACCAAATTGTTTTGCCTATCCACCCCGTGGTGTCAAACCCATATACTCTCCTATCCTCAATACCTCCCTCCGCAACCCATTATTCTGTTCTGGATCTCAAACATGCTTTCTTTACTATTCCTTTGCACCCTTCATCCCAGCCTCTCTTCGCTTTCACTTGGACTGACCCTGACACCCATCAGCCTCAGCAAATCACCTGGGCTGTACTGCTGCAAAGCTTCACAGACAGCCCCCATTACTTCAGTCAAGCCCAAATTTCTTCCTCATCTGTTACCTATCTCGGCATAATTCGCATAAAAACACACGTTCTCTCCCTGCTGATCCTGTCCGACTGATCTCTCAAACCCCAGCACCTTCTACAAAACAACAAATCCTTTCCTTCCTAGGCATGGTTAGGTACTTTTGACTTTAGATACCTGGTTTTGCCATCCTAACAGAACCAGAATATAAACTCACAAAAGGAAACCTAGCTGACCCCATAGATCCTAAATCCTTTCCCCACTCCTCTTTCGGTTACTTGAAGACAACTTTAGAGACTACCCCCACCCTAGCTCTCCCTGACTGATCCCAACATTTTTCATTACCCACAGCTGAAGTGCAGGGCTGTGCAGACACAAGAACCAGGACCGCACCCTGTAGCCTTTTTATCCAAACAACTTGACCTTACTGTCTTGCCTAGCCCTCAAGTTGGCTTGCGGTGGCCACTACCGCCCTAATACTTTTAGAGGCCCTTAAAATCACAAACTATGCTCAACTCACTCTCTATAGTTCTCATAACTTCCAAAATCTATTTTCTTCCTCCCACCTGACGCATATACTTTCTGCTCCCGGCTCCTTCAGCTGTGCTCAGTCTTTGTTGAGTCTCCCACAATTACCATTGTTCCTGGCCCGGACTTCAATCTGGCCTCCCATATTATTCCTGATACCACACCTAACCCCCATGACTGTATCTCTCTGATCCATCTGACATTTACCCCATTTCTGCGTATTTCCTTCTTTCCTGTTCCTCACCCTGATCACACTTGGTTTATTGATGGCAGTTGCACTTCGCCACACACCAGCAAAGGCAGGCTATGCTATAGCACAAGCCACTAGCCCGCCTCCTAGAACCTCTCATTTTCTTTCCATCGTGGAAATCTATCCTCAAGGAAATAACTTCTCAGTGTTCCATCTGCTATTCTACTACTTCTCAGGGATTATTCAGGCCCCCTCCCTTCCCTACACATCAAGCTCAGGGATTTGCCCCCGCCCAGGACTGGCAATTTGTCTTTACTCAACATGCCCTGAGTCAGGAAACTAAAATACCTCTTGGTCTAGGTAGACACTTTCACTGGATAGGTACAGGCCTTTCCCACAGGGTCTAAGAAGGCCACCACGGTCATTTCTTCCTTTCTGTCAGACATAATTCCTCGGTTTGGCCTTCCCACCTCTATACAGTCCAATAGCAGACTGGCCTTTATTAGTCAAATCAGCCAAGCTTTTTTTTTCAGGCTCTTGGTATTCAGTGAATCCTTTATATCCCTTACAGTCCTCAGTCTTCAGGAAAGGTAGAACAGACTAATGGTCTTTTAAAAACACACCTCACCAAGCTCAGCCCCCAACTTAAAAAGGACTAGACAATACTTTTACCACTTTCCCTTCTCAGAATTCAGGCCTGTCCTCAGAATGCTACAAGGTACAGCCCATTTGAGCTCCTGTATAGATGCTCCTTTTTATTAGGCCCCAGTCTCATTCTAGACACCAGACCAACTTGGACTGTGCCCCAAAAAACTTGTCATCCCTACTATCTTCTGTCTAGTCATACTCCTATTCTCCGTCCTCAACTACTCATACATGCCCTGCTCTTGTTTACACTGCCGGTTTACACTCTTTCTCCAGGCCATCACAGCTGATATCTCCCAGTGCTATCCCCAAACTGCCACTCTTGACTCTTGGAGTAAATAAATAATCTTTGCTGGCAGGACTATGCTGAACCTCCTTAGGCACTCTCTAATTAGATGTCCTAGGTCCTCCCAATTCTTAGACCTTTAATACTTGTCTTTCTCCTTCTCTCATTCCGTTTAGTTTTTCAATTCATACAAAACCGTATCCAGGCCATCACCAATAATTCTAAATGACAAATGTTTCTTCTAACAGCCCCGCAATATCATCCCTTACCACAAAATCTTCCTTCAGCTTAATCTCTCCCACTTTAGGTTCCCATGCCACCCCTAATCCCGCTCAAAGCAGCCCTGAGAAACATCGCCCATTATCTCTCCATACCACCCCCAAAAAATTTTGGCTGTCCCAACATTTTACCACTATTTCATTTTATTTTTCTTATTAATATAAGAAGACGGGAATGTCAGGCCTCTGAGCCCAAGCTAAGCCATCATATCCCCTGTGACCTGCACGTACACATCCAGATGGCTGGTTCCTGCCTTAACTGATGACATTCCACAACAAAAGAAGTGAAAATGGCCTGTTCCCGCCTTAACTGATGACATTATCTTGTGAAATTCCTTCTCCTGGCTCATCCTGGCTCAAAACCTCCCCAACTGAGCACCTTGTGACCCCCACTCCTGCCCGCCAGAGAACAACCCCCCTTTTTTCCTTTACCTACCCAAATCCTATAAAATGGCCCCACCCCATCTCCCTTCACTGACTCTCTTTTCGGTCTCAGCCCACCTGCACCCAGGTGAAATAAACAGCCTTGTTGCTCACACAAAGCCTGTTTGGTGGTCTCTTCACATGGATGTGCATGAAAGTTAGTAGCTGACATTTGTTAAATGCTTCTTGTGCTAAACACTTGACACGTTTTATCTCACATAGTCACATAACAATGCTATGGGATAGGTGCCATAATTATACAAAGAAACTCAGGCACAGAGAGGTTAACTCTAAGTTAACCTTGACTGATAGAGTGAGTGATGGAGCCAGAATTCAAATCCAGGCGACCTGACCCAGAAACATTAGAAAATATATGAAAATACTGCCAAGATTTGATATCTAATTTCCCATGGATATTTCTTTTGTCTACCCATTAAATGACTTTGCCACATTTCTTGCCAAGCACACCAAGAACATAAAACACAGAAGTCTAGTTTTTCATTTTCTGGGTTTTAAATTTATAAAAATTAAACTAAAAATAGCCCCCATGTTGTCTGGAACTGAAGTTCCTTCTGTAGAATCTGTTTCACATTCAGAATTTGAGATGGAATATAAAATAGGAGAATGTTCAATGTCTGCAGTGTTGGGTATTTTGCTCAAGTTTCTGTACCTAAAATGCTGTGCTTGGCATGCGGAACTGAATTTCCATTATGTTCAGTGAAGCAAGATTTGACTGACGGAGAGGTCATTTATTACAATGATCCTGCCAGGTAGCTTGGGGAGACCATTTTGGCCTCTGAGATCATGTTATATTATGAGGTATTCATGTAAAACTAAACATCCTGCCAGGTAGCTTGGGGAGACCATTTTGGCCTCTGAGATCATGTTATATTATGAGGTATTCATGTAAAACTAAACTTTCTTTCTCTTTCCTCTAGTTTCCAATAATCACCGTCTGAATCAATGTTTATAGAAAAACTATCAGTGAGAAATCCCATTTGCAAATGACTTATAGTTTTAAGTGAACCTAATTTCTTTAAAACATATGATTTGAAAATCCTGTGTCAAATAAACATAAATAATGCTAATTAATAATGATATTATTCAAAAATAGATACGTGAGGGAATATATATTTTCCTAACAAGAAAGCCTAAAATTTTAACATATGTTTAATAAAACTGTATAACCACATTCCTGTAAGTTACTCCTTCATTACTAAAAGAACTAAAATTATCCCATTGTAAGAGAAGAAAATATTGTGACTTGGAAGGCAACTCGAAATAGTTTGAAGTATAATGCTTTATTAGTGCATGTAATAAACTTATACTGAACACAAATACATGATTTTGCTGATAGAAAATCAGTTTCTCATGCTTTCACTAAATGAATGGGTTAGACGAACATTTAAAATATACTGAATTTAAGGGGGTCAAATTAGTAACCTGACTGTTTTGGGTAGACAGGGAGTAGTGCTTTGTGCCTCTTTTAAGCCCTTGACAAGAGTTTGAGAACACCAAGTACTGTGTCCCGGAGGGCAGGTCCCACAAAGGCCGCAAGATGTCGCTTTCTGACAGCCTGTTGCTTGCAGCTAATCCTACCACAGCAGAAGGAAAAGAAGGTAAGGAGAAGTGTTGACCATATTTTGATGTAATAACCAGAAGTGCACCTGTTAGGATATACAACAATTGATGCATCCAGATCGACAGAGATTCCCTTATAATACCCCTAAACTTAAAACGTAAATCTTTTTTTCTTCTTCATTTTCTTTTTTCCCTGGAGCAACCCTGAGTATGTTGGTGTTGGTACAGATGTGGGATACCGAACTAAAATTTTTCCATCATTACTTTCAGTATTCACAGACATCTGGCAGGAAGCCCTGAGGAGTATTATAATCCCTATTTTACAAATGAGAAAGCCAAGGCCCCTAAAAATTGCAATTGGCAAACGAAAATTCCAGTGGCCATGTTTCTTGACACCCAACACCCCAGCTGAGGCTTATGCACTCTGCCCCTCTCCCTAGTCCTCATAGGGAGGTGGTTGGGGGCAGGCCTTGACTATTTTGCTTTTTTGAAATTGATTTAAAATATTTTATACTAAATTGTCTGATATGAACCCATATTTATTTATGTGTATAGAGCAAGGCTTCAGATAAATCTCGTGGGTGCTCTAAGCCACTTTGGGCTATGTCTGGAATGGGTTTCCTAAGGAAGCTCACTCCATTGTTTAGGGTGTGTATTAGTTTGCTAGGGTTGCCATAACAAGGAAGAGATTGGGTGTCTCAAACAACAGAAATGTATTCTCTCACACTTTGGGAGGCTAGAAGTCCAAGATCAAGATGTCAGCAGAGTTAATTTCTTCTGAAGCCCCCCTCCTTGCCTTGTAGGTGTGTCTTCACATGGGCTTTCTTCTGTGTGTCTGTGTCCTAATCTCTTCTTATAAGGACTCTAATCAGATTGCATTTACCTTAATTATCTCTCTGAAGACCCCATCTCCAAATATAGTCACATTCTAAGGTACTGGGGGTTAGGACTTTATTTATGGACAGAATCTTGCTCTGTCACCCAGGCTGGAGTGCAATGGCATGATCTCAGCTCACCGTAGCCTCCGCCTCCCGGATTCAGGCAATTCTCCTGCTTCAGCCACCCAAGTAGCTGGGATTACATGAGCGTGCCACCCAGCTAATTTTTGTGTTTTTAGTTGAGATGCGGTTTCACCATATTGGCCAGGCTGGCCTCGAACTCTTAAACTCAAGTGATCTGCCTACCTCTGCCTCTTAAAGTGCTGGGATTACCAGCGAGAGCCACAGTGCCCGGCCTCAGGCTTTAACAAATGAATTTAGAGGGACACAATTCCCCCTGTTACAGGGTGGAAACATTGAGAAGCCTGCATTATCCCTTCCAACTTTTTCCCATGAGAATGATAGAGTTCTAGTCTGTGTTCTTATATCTACAGCATCAGAGAGTTTAACTGTGTCTTTCTTTCTCTAAGAAAGCTTCAATTAATCTGCTATTTGTGTGTGACTCCTTGGTTGCATTTTACGGAAGTGGAGCTGGGAGAAATGATTTCTGATCCCCATTCTTGAGGTAAGGAATTATATTCAACTTTAAAACAACTTAAATACAGGAACAGATGTATACTTATAAGTACATTTTTTTCCTTAAAAAAGAAGGAAATCCTGCCTATTTGGGACAACATGGATGAACCTAGAGGACATTATGCTAAGTGAAATGAGCCAGACACAGAAGGGCAAACGTTGTATGATACCAGTTATGCGAGGAATCTAAAACAGTTGGACTCAGAGGAGCAGAGAGTAGAATGGTGGTTGCTGGGGGCTGGGGGGAGGGAGAACATGAGGAGGTGTTGGTCAAAGGATATAGTTTCAGTTACTTGGGATGAACAAGTCCTAGAGATCCATTGCACAGCATGGTGTCTAGAGTTCACAATACCATGGCGTATACTTAAAAAGGTGCTGAGAGTAGACCTCATGTTAAGTGTCATCACGCAATAGCGATAATAATTAATAGTAACAGGAAACTTTTGGAGGTGATGTATATGTTAATGGCATTAATTGTGGTGATGGTTTCATAGTTATGTACTTATCTCCAAATTCATTAAAGTGCATACTTAAATATGTATAAATTTCTGTATATCAATCCTACCTCAATAAATTTTAAAAAAAGAAAAAAGAAAAAGGAACTCTGGACCAGGGATGGTGGCTCACACCTGTAATCCCAGCACTTTGGGAGGCCAAGGTGGGTGGATCACTTGAAGTCTGGAGTTTGAGACCAGCCTGGCTAACATAGTGAAACCCTGTCTCTACTAAAAATACAACAATTAGCCAGGTGTGGTGGCAGGTGCCTGTAATCCAAGCTACTTGGGAGGGTGAGGCAAGAGAATTGCTTGAACCCGGGAGGCAGAGGTTGCAGTGGGCCGAGATCATGCCACTGCACTCCAGCCTGGGCGACAGAGTGAGACTCTGTATCAAAAAAAAAAAAAAAAGAAAGAAAGAAAAGAAAAGAAACTGGCTGGGCACAGTGGCTCACATCTGTAATCCCAGCACTTTGGGAGAGTGAGGCCGGAGGATCACTTGAGCCCAGGAGTTCCAGACCAGCATGGGCAACATGGCAAAACCCTATCTCTACTAAAAGTACAAAATTTAGCCAGGCATGGTGGCAGGTGCCTGTAGTCCTAGCTACTCAGGAGGCTGAAGTGGGAGGATCACCTGAGCCTGGGAGGTCAAGGCTGTGGTGAGCCATGATCATGCCACTGCACTCCAGACTGGTGACAGAGTGAGACCCTGTCTCAAATTAAATAAATAAAATAAAATAAACTCTGTAGCCATTAAACAGTAATTCCCCATTCCTCCCTCCCCCAGCCTCTGGTAACCTCTATTATACATTCTGTCTCTACGAGTTTGCCTTCTAGGTACTGCATCCATGTTGTAGCATGTGTCAGAATCTCATTATTTATAAGACTGAGTAATATCCCATTGTGTATATACTACAGTTTCACTTTATATATGTAATCATCTAATTTACCTAAACTCTATTTTGATAAATGGTGCTATGGTGTAAATGTTGGCATCCCACTCAAAATTCATATGTTGGAACCTAAAACCCAATGTGATAGTATTAAGAGGTAGAGTCTGTAGCAGGTGATTAGGCCTTGAGGGTGGAGTGCTGATGAATGAGACTAGTGCCTTAGTAAACGAGGCTTGAGGGAGTCTGTTTGCCCCTTCCACTGTGTGAGGAGGCAGCAAGTAGGTGCCATCTTTGAAGCAAAGAGCAGCCCTCACCAGACACTGAATCTGCTGGCACCTGGACCTTAGACTTCCCAGCCTCCAGAACTGTGAGCAGAGGTTTCTGTTGCTTATAGAATACCCATCCTAAGGTGTTTTGTTATAGCAGGCTGAATAGACTAAGACAGATGCTATAAGATTAATATATAAACTTAACTGAATATGTACATTTTTGTTTTTCAGAACTTTGTACTTGGCTCTATTGATGCGCCTGTCCATGTGCCAAAAACACCGAATTCTATTGCTCCTGTAATTCTATTCACTTTCTTTCTAGCACTTAGGAGACTCTGGAGGTTACTGTGTTCATTTACTTCTTTACCTGCCTATTACCTACCTCCTTTGACTAGAATGAAAGCTCAATGTGAGCTGTGACCTTGTCCCACTCATGACTCTATCCCTAATATTTTAAATGGTGACTGACAGAAGGTGCTTACTCAATACTTGTTGGCCAAATTACTAAATGTAAATGTCTGGTAAGTTAAATCCATTCTAGTTGTCGTTTTTCTCCAAAATGTTGGCTACTCTCACTTGTTTACTTTTGAAAAAGTAAAACTTAAAGCTGGGCACAGTGGCTCAGGCCTGTAATCCCAACACTTTGGGAGGTCGAGGCAGGAGGATCACGTAAGCCCAGGAGTTTGAGACCAGCCTGGGCAACATAGTGAGACTGCCATCTCTACAAAAAAAAAAAAAAAAATTTTTAATTAGCCAGATGAGGTGGCATGTGCCTGTAGTCCTGGCTACTCAGGAGGCTGAGGTGGGAGGACTGCTTGAGTTCAGAAGGTCAAGGCTGCAGTGAGCTGTGATGATTGCATCACTACACTTCAGCCTGCCTGGTCAACAGAGCCAGACCCTGTCTCAAATAAAAAAAAAAAAAAAAAGGAAAAGAAAGGGAAGGGGGAAAGACAGGAAGGAAAAAAAGAGTATGTAAGAATCATTTTAATAGGCTGCAAAAATTCCTATCAACCCCTCCAGGAGGTAGAGCTACTTATAAGGGGGGACTGAATTTAGCAACCCAATTCCAAAGAACAATGTGTTGAAATGAAAAGGAGCAGCTTTATAGCAGAGAAATCTGGCAGACCCTACCTTATCCAAGTGATTAACTTTTCTTGTTATTAAAACCACCACGCCCAGCCTTAACATCCTTTTAAAATGAGAAAATTTAGGCTGGGCACGGTGGCTGATGCCTATAATCCCAACACATTGGGAGGCCGAGGTGGGTGGATCACCTGAGGTCAGGAGTTTGAGACCAACCTGGCCAACATGGTGAAACCCTGTCTCTACTAAAAATACAAAAAATTAGCTGGGTGTGGTGGCAAACACCTGTAATCCCAGCTACTTGGGAAACTGAGGCAGGAGAACTGTTTGAACCTGGGAGGTGGAGGCTACAGTGAGCCGAGATTGTGTCACTGCACTCCAGCCTGGGCGAGAAAGCAAGACTCTGTCTCAGAAAAATAAATAAAATAAAATGAGAAAATTTAAACTACACAATTTAACAGTATAGGAACCGTGCAGATATCATGTACTCTGATGTTGTGATGAGACGGGCACCTCACCTCTGTGGTAGTCTCCCCCAAAACATAACCTCGGTGAAATCATGAGACAAACCCAAAGTGATAGGTATTCTACAAAACACCTGACTAGTATTCTTCAAACTGTCAGGACCATGAAAAACAAGGAAAAACAGAAATACGTCACAATGCAGAGGAGACTAAGGGAACATGATGACTAATTATGGAATCTTGAATGGGATCTTGGAACAGAAAAAGGCTATTAGTAGAAAACAGACAAAATCCAAATAAAGACTGTAGTTTTGTCAATAGTTTTTTGTTTTTTTTTTTTTGAGAGGGAGTCTCGCTCTGTTGCCCAGGCTGGAGTGCAGTGGCGCGATCTCGGCTCACTGCAAGCTCCGCCCCCTGGGTTCACGCCATTCTCCTGCCTCAGCCTCCCAAGTAGCTGGGAACATAGGCGCCTGCTACTATGCCGGGCTAATTTTTTGTATATTTAGTAGAGATGGGGTTTCACTGTGTTAGCCAGGATGGTCTCGATTTCCTGACCTCGTGATCCACCAGCCTCGGCCTCCCAAAGTGCTGGGATTACAGGCGTCTGCCACCGCACCTGGCCTTGTCAATAGTTTTGTACCAATGTTAGATGTTTATTTCTGCCAAACATACCAGGATTAAGCAAAATGTTAACATTAGGGAAACTGGATGTAGGGTCTACAGAAATTCTCCCATTGTCTTTGTAACTTTTTCTAAAACTATTCAAAAATAAAAAGTTTTTTTAAGCCTATCGAGGCCAGGCATGGTGGCTCAAGCCTGTGATCCTAGCACTTTGGGAGGCCGAAGTGGGTGGATCACTTGAGGTCAGGAATTCAAGACCAGCCTGGCCAACATGGTGAAACCCCATCTCTACTGAAAATACAAAAATTAGCCGAGCATGGTGGCCTGCCTGTAGTCCCAGCTACTAGGGAGGCTGAGGCAGGAGAATAGCTTAAACCCAGAGGTTGCAGTGAGCCGATATCGCTCCAGTGCACTCCAGCCTGGGTGACAGAGCAAGACTCTGTCTCAAAAAAAAAAAAAAAAAAAAAAAGTCTATCGAGAGTTTGATTGAAAATGTATTAACTGTATGGATTAATTTGAGGAATGTGGCATCTTTACAATATTAACTCTTCTCACTCAGGGACATATTTGTTTTGTCTTATATCCTACTATAAAGCAATAAGGTATTCATTATGTAAGTCATTTATGTAAGGGATGTTGTCCATTGTATTTTCCATTTGTTTGCTGCTGGAGACATCTATACACATATGCACAGTTTTTTAAAACAGGCTACCACTTGAGTTTTTCTGGTGTACGTAATATATTTGTAATTATAATTATTCTTTCAAATATTTATCATTGCCTAGCTAGAAAACCTACAACAAATAAGGTATGCTGTTTGTTTTATTAAGAGGTTTTAAAAATCAGGAATGAGGCCAGGCACTGTGGCTCATGCCTGTAATCCCAGCACTTTGGGAGGCCGAGGCAGGTGGATCACAAGGTCAGGAGATCCAGACCATCCTAGCCAACATGGTGAAACCCCATCTCTACTAAAAATACAATTAGCTGGGTATGGTGATGCGTGTACGTAATCCCAGCTACTCGGGAGGCTGAGGCAGGAGAATGGGGATTGGAGAACATGCCACTGCACTCCAGCTTGGGCGACAGAGCGAGACTCTGTATCAAAAAAATAAAATTAAAAAAAATAGAAAAGAAACTGGCTGGGTGCGGTGGCAGGAGAATCGCTTGAATCCGCGAGGCGGAGGTTATGGTGAGCCGAGATCGCGCCATTGCACTCCAGCTTGCGCAACAAGAGCGAAACTCTGTCTCGAAAAGAAAAGAAATATTTTGTCCCACATTCTGTACTAAGAGCTTCACACATATTATTTTATTTAATTATCAAAACAACTCTAAGGGTAGACAGGTGTAGATCCAGGTTTTGTGGGGATTGGAATTATCAAGGGCCTTCTGATTTTAAAAAAATTACAAAATTATGAACACAAAATTAGGTATGACGATGGTTATTTTGAATGAGAAAATAAATTGTAAATTATAACAAATGAAGAGCTCTCTGGCATTTAGGAGAAATGCTCCCTGGTTGCAACTTCCCACCTGTTAGACTACAAATCCCAGCGACCCATGCAAGTGAACATAAATTTCATTAGTTGTCTGGCGGCGGGTCGGGGGTGGGTGGGAAGAAGTGTTATCTCCATTTTTAGGTTGAGTAAATCACTCAGTATTGCAGAGTGGGAATCTGAAAATTATGCAAATAGACTCCAGAGCCCTCGCCTTTACCCCCACCCTGCTTCTTGTCAATATCACTGAGTGTGCATGAGGGTCTCGTTAACGATGGCTGAGGGGGAGACGATGAAGTAAGAGGAAGGGCTGAACAAAGGGCAAGAGAAAGGCGGAAAGAAGCTCCTAAAGAAAGCTGGACGGAATTGGGCTTCGCAGCCCTAATGGAGAAATGCGCCTTAGGAGGGAAGGGGAGAAGTTTAAGGGGAAACAGGTAAAACGAGGCAGAAGTTGAGCAAGTTAGTCAAACCCTAAATTCTTTTATTTATTTACAAAACAGCCTGGCGCGGTGGCTCTCGCCTGTAATTTCAGCACTTTAGGAGGCCGAGGCAGGAGAATCGCTTGAGGCCAGGAGCTCAAGACCCCCCTCTCTGCAAAAAACAATTAAAAAATTAGCCGGGTGTGGTGGTGCGCTGTTGCGGTCTCAGCTACTCGGGAGACTGAGGCGGGAGGATGGCTTGAGCCCTGGAGGCGGAGACTGCAGTGAGCTCTGATCGCGCCACTGCGCTCCAGCCTGGGTGACAGAGCCAGACCGTCTGTAAAAATAATAATAGCAATAACAAAATAAAAATAAACAAATGTACTGCACCCAACTACGCCCCAGGAGTGGCACTGGGTTTCCGCAGCGCAGCGGCCGCGCCTGGGCAACCCAAGCAACACAACCAGCGCTGTCGGGAGGCGAATAGGAGCCAGGACAGAGAGCTGGGGAGGCCACCGCGGTCAGGCGAGGGATAAGAAGGCCGTCCGCGGCGTCATTGACGGGGCTGAAGAAACACCAGGGAGAAGAGTGGCAGACAGCTCCGGAGCCGCGCTGCCCGGGCGACGCCGGAAGAAGGGCCTCCCAGCGGTGTTCCTTTCAGCCAATGGCCGCGAGATGCGCCGTCCGACGGTGCCCCGCGCGGCACAGGGAGGGAACAAGCAGCCCATCGGGTGCAAGAAAGCACCATCTTTCTAGGTGACTATGCGAACTACCAGGGAAGTGTAGCCAGGGACAGGCTTCTCTGCCAGCGGTTAACCTAACTCAGTGCCACTACGCCTTTAACCTGAAGCCAGGGAGCACGGCTGCCCTCTGCCCTCAGTAAAGATGGCTGACTGGCGCGGAGAAAAAGCCGGAAGCAGCCGGGCCTTGCGGGGAGCCGACTGAGCGCTGCAGGGGCGTGGCCTGGCGGTGGAGGGGCGTGGCCAGCCGCCGTAACGTGGGTTTGCGGTCTTTGAGGCGCGCGCACCGCACCCAGTCCAGACCCTGTGGCTTCCTGGGGGCGGGTCCGCCGTCGGCCCCGCCCCCGCCCAGGTGTCTCCCTTTGGGAAACTGCCCGCCGAGTCTCCGAGATTTGTCCCCGGTGGTCCCGCGGACCCCTCGTCCCTCCGCGATCTCCGGCTGGCAGCGATGCAGGGCGCCGGGGAGAACGCCCCGGAGTCCAGCTCCTCTGCCCCTGGGTCCGAAGAGTCTGCCAGGGATCCACAGGTGCCGCCTCCGGAGGAAGAATCGGGGGACTGCGCCCGGTCCCTGGAGGCGGTCCCCAAGAAACTCTGTGGGTATTTAAGTAAGTTCGGGGGCAAAGGGCCCATCCGGGGCTGGAAATCCCGCTGGTTTTTCTACGACGAAAGGAAATGTCAGCTGTATTACTCGCGGACGGCGCAGGATGCCAATCCCTTGGACAGCATCGACCTCTCCAGTGCAGTGTTTGACTGCAAGGCGGACGCTAAGGAGGGGATCTTCGAAATCAAGACTCCCAGCCGGGTTATTACCCTGAAGGTAAATTCCTGGAACGACTTTCTCCTTTCCAGCGGCGTGAGGTCCCCTTTTCGCAGGGCAAGGCTGGGCGCGAGTGTGAAGTGGACACAGTAAATTGACTGGAACTGTCGTCACCGACGTGTTCCAAGAACTTTGTGCTTTGCAAAGTGCATTCCCACCCATTTCCTCGTTGGGTTCCCACAAGGCAGGGAAGACAGACCCATTTTACGGATCAAGAAACTGAGTCAGAGGGAGATGAAAGGACTGGCCCGAGGTCCATGCGTCTAGAGAGTAGGGTATCTTGGAATCTCATAGTCTTTCTACCTCTCAGTGCTGAATCAAAACTTTTACTTTTGGGTGTGCCTGACAGTGCAGTTACCTTAACTTTCTTACCTGAGACCTCAGTAAGTCAAAATATGGTCTTTGCAATCCTCTCTCAAGGCCAGGATTCTGATTCCCGTTTCTTGATGTTTTGGCCAAGGTCAGTGAATGCTGAGAAGAGACTGGCAGGGATTAGGAAAATAAACACTTAGGTTTCACTGATCAGCCTAGATTGTTCATCTAGGCATGCCTAAACCTGTTTTCCTATCAGCAGCAAGGGGTAGGTTTTATCATCATGTTTAACTGAGAAAGCCTAAAGCAGTAGAAAGGCCACATTCTTTGAAATCAGACGGGCTTGGATTCAAATTGTACATTTGCTACTTACTAGCTGTGTGACCCTGGACAAGTTACTTAACCTCTCAGAACCTAGGTGGTTTGTAAGCATTTGACACATCACAGGCATGTACAAATTGTTGAATTAATTTCATCACCTAGAATACAGCCTGGTACCTAGTGGGGTACTTAATAATTTTTTGTTGCATAAGCACACATGCACACACAAGGTGATGGAACCAAGGTCAGAGTGCTAATGTCAAGAGGAGGTGTCCCATAACTTAATTGGAAGGACAGCTCTGGGCTAAGTATTCTATGGGCATCAGAGAAGAATGTGCCAGGAGATAGCCTTCCCCACCCCATCCCCATCTTTGCACCCCTCCAACCCCACCTCCAGCTAAGTGGGTATCTGTGGATGCCCATGGGTTCAGTTCTCCTTTACTGACTGGACTTGGTGGGTGACCAGGCTGGGGGACTTGGTTAAAATAATGAAACTCAGGAATCCCTGGCCAGGGAAGGCATTTTCGAGGTCATGTGGTTCCTGGGTCTATGTGTCTCTTCCACAGGTTGACTGCTGTATGCAGGGTCTTCAACACATGGTCTTTATAATAGTATTCCATTGCTCCTGGCTCTGCACTTGGCTCTGGGGTGTGGAGCTAATGCACCCCCACCCCTGGTTCTCAGACAGCTTAAAGTCTGGTGGGAGAGACTGACGGAGAACCTGCATGCACCCTATAATGTTCTGTAGAGACACTGTGATAAGTCTGTGCAAGAAGGTGTGGTGACAGGAGGAGTCAGTTCCACCAAGTGGAAGGGGCTAGCCAGAAAGGCATCTGGAGGAGGGACACACCCAAGGCTTGAAAGAAGAAATAATTGGCAAGCAGACAAGAGGGAGAAAGGTATTCCAGGCCAAGAGAGCACCCTGAGCAAAAGTAGGAAACCATGATACAGCCCTGAGTGTCCAGGAGTGGGCGGAGTAACTGGCTGACTGCCTGGTTGGGTCAGTCACTGACAGGAGGGAACTCAGGATGAGGAGCCCATGGAACATCCAGGTACATGTCCCCTGCAGGAGACTCTCAAGTTCCAAGGGGACAGGGACCATGTGTGTTGGCTCACCCCTGTATTCAGTGCCTAGCACTATCTCTGACACATATGTCAATGCTCAGTATACCCTTGTCAAATGAATTAATAAAATGGGGTATGTAGGTTTGGCTGGAGCTCATCAGCATTAAGGTCATGGGGAAGACCTGGGAAGTGCTGCGGTCTCTCTGGGAGAGTGTATGGAAAGAGAACACTGGTGGGCATCATTTATCTTATTGATACCTGTGTGACAGCCTGAGGGTCTCTTTCACAGACTCCCCCCGGCATAGTGCACACCAGTGAACCCCTGAGATAGGGAGTTTGCCTCTGTTGCCATGTAGCCCGCTGCTGTTCTCATGCTGCCTTGATTGCAGGCAGCTCTGTGAGAATCCCCATCCATGCCCGGTGAGCTGTTCATCTTCTGCAGCCCACCTCAACTGATCTCAGGTCTTCTTTACGAAGCCACTAATCTCCTGGCCATAAAATCCAACTTATAGACCAGGGTTCTGGGACCAACTCTACCACCACATGCCTGGGCGACTTCAGAGGTTTAGTTTCTCCATCTGTAGAAAGGGCTGCTCACTCCTGCCTTGCCTCCCTCCTGAAGAATCCAGGAGTTATTGGATGTGAAAGTGGATGTTTGGACCACCGCCAGGCAGTGCTGGGAGACTAATGACCAGCATTTACCATGAACTTGTTTGGAGGGCCAGAGCACCTGGAAGGTGCCACCATGTTGTCACAATGTGCATGCGGCTTTCCAGTCCCCATTCATATCCATGATTCCAGTGCATCCCCAAGGCAAGAAGGATTACTCCTATTCCACAAAAGGCAGCAAAGACTTGGAGATGTCACACAGAGATAGTGATGGTATCAGGAACCCACGCATATCAGAATTCAGTGCACCTCCCCCTCTCACAGCACCTCCAAATTCCTCTATCCAGTGAGCACATTTTGAGCACCTACTGTGTGTCAAATACTGTGTGATACCCTTGTCTCATTTCATCCTCATCATTGTCCTATGCAGTGAGTCTTATTGTCACCAGAGTACAGATGAGGTAACTGAGGCCCAGAGCAGCTAAGAACCTCTGAGTGCGAGACCAGAGCCTGATGATCTTCTGTGGCCAGGAAGCATACATACCTACAGTGACCCTTTTTTTTCCTGGGAAAGAGCATTCCTAAGCCTCCCACGACCTTCCCCTCTTCCCGCACCCAGTGCCACCCTGCAGGCACAGGGCCTTGCCAACTAATCCTTGTGCTTCTCAGGCCGCCACCAAGCAAGCGATGCTGTACTGGCTGCAGCAGCTGCAGATGAAGCGCTGGGAGTTCCACAACAGCCCGCCGGCACCTCCTGCCACCCCTGATGCCGCCCTGGCTGGGAATGGGCCTGTCCTGCACCTCGAGCTAGGTACCCAATGGGCTACCCTCCTGCCTGCACACCCAGGGCTCTGGTGATTAAGCCTTTACCCTCCTGCTGGGAATGAGCAGAAGGAGCCCTCTGCTAAGGAAGCAGAGAGCCAGGGATGTGACTCAGGATTAGTTAGGGCAAGAATTTGGGCTGAGGCCAGGCTGCCTGGGTTCAAATCCTAGTCCTTTATAATTTTAGGCAAGTTGTTTAACCTTTCTGAGCTTGTTTCCTTCCCCATAAGATGAGGTTTATAAATTATCCCTACTTCTTAGGGATGTTATGAGGATTAAATGAATTCATATACCTAAAATGGTTAGAACAATGCCTGCACATGGTCAGAACCCAATACTTGTGAGCTACTATTGTGATGACTATTATGGAAGGCCTCAAGAAATCAAACTTTCACAGAATTGCTGTGAGGAAGGTTAATAAGAAAATGCAGTGTTGTAGATTTGTGTCGTGAGTTGGGTAGATCAGTGATTTTTTTTTTTTTTTTTTTTTTTTTTTTTTGAGCTGGAGTCTCATTCTGTTGCCCAGGCTGGAGTGCAATGGTGCAATCTCGGCTCACTGCAACTTCCACCTCCTGGGTTTAAGCAATTCTCTGCCTCAGCCTCCCGAGCAGCTGGGATTACAGGCACGTGCCACCACGCCTGGCTAATTTTTGTATTTTAGGGTTTCACCATCTTGGCTAGGCTGATCTTGAACTCCTAACCTCGTGATCCACCCGCCTCAGCCTCCCAAAGTACTGGGATTACAGGCATGAGCCACCATGCCTGGCCAGATCAATGATTTTTATCACTGGTGTTCCCGTAAGATAGGATCCTTTTCCCCCAGATGACTCACAAATGAAGTTTCTTGATCCCAAATCTTGGATCATCCCAACGTGGAAGAGTCCAGGAGACCACACCCTCCCACCCCCACGCTGCAGCCAGGAACATGATTGGCAGGTTTTAGGATCGGTGTGGACCACCTCACAGCTGCCCCTGCAAGAATGTGGAAAATCAGATCCCAGTACAAAGCCACACTGTGTCTAAAGTGCTTCATGTTCAGTTGACAGGGAGGCCAAATAGGCAACGGCAGGACTTGTTACCAAGTACTCCCTGGACCTCTGTACCTGGGTGCTTTGCATGTCCATAGCTGAGTACATCTGCACCAACCCTTCTCCCTGTTTCCCTTCCCTCCTCTCAGTAGATTTCCCCCCATGTACCCACTAGTAGTTGCCCTCCACCCTTCCTCAATTCCAGCCAGTGAGTCCAGTCAATCACTGTGCTGGCCATTTTTGCCCTCTGACCCATACATCAGACCCAGGCCTTTCTCGCTGCCACTGCCCAGGTCAGACCTCATCTCTCAAAGTCACAGTGGCCTCCTTTCCAGTGTCCCCATGTGGAGGCCTGTGCAAGAACCCATCCCCTTCTCTGCAGCCTGAGTGAGCTTTCTTAAACCTGACCCTGAACCGTCACTGCCATCCAACGCCACCCACCACCCCACTCCTGCGCTCAGGGCTCATCCCTCCTGATCTTACTTCTGCCTGCTCCCCCAGTCCCCACCTTGGGCTTGATGCTTCGGCAGAGTCTCTGCTCTCTCTCTCCTTTGCCTGGCAAATTCTTGCTTATTCTCTATGGCCAAGCTCCAGCATTGCCTCCTCTTCTTGCCAGCCGCCTCCTGGAAGCCTTCTCAGACTTTGTCAGCTGGATTCTCTCTGGGCCCTCAACACTTTTTTCAAACCCTTCAAGGGAGACCTGTTCCATTGTGTTCTATTAATAATTACCCCTGTCCTTGTCCACCTCCACCCGCTAGCCCTTAAGGGTGGGGACCTTTTTTTTGTTGCCAGTGTCACCTCCCTGGTGTCCTGCCTGGCACATTGGATATTTATGGAGTGAATGTGTAAGTCAATACACTAAACTTTATAATTAAATGAGGAAAGGAATGTAAATCTCTTAGCATAACCTCAGGCACATAGTAAGTGCTCAATACATGGGAGTTGTCCTAATAATATTGTTATTCTATGTCCATATGTCTGTGCATAGAACACACCCATGCTATTACTATCATAATAGTATATACACAAACATATATAGGTGCTGTTATTATTATAATAACTGTTCCTTTTATTCTTAATAATCATTAGTAATTTCTTTGGAGTTTCTTTTGAAGGGTTTCTTTGCTTCTGCTCCAGCCCCCACTCCCCGTCTGCCAGGGAGCCAGACAACCCTGGTTTTGCAGAAAACTGCAGCCTGGGTTGATGCTGCTGCAAAGATCAGCACCAGACTAGAGGCCAGGAGAAACCTCTGCAATAATAGAATTCCTGTGTGTCTTAACTGAAATTTGAAGAAGCAGATTGTGGAAGAACGGCTCTGGGATCCTCAGCCCTCTTCTGCTGTGGGGAACCTTTTGCAGGTTCTTTAATTCTGCGGCTTTGCTTCAGCACACAAGGCAGGCCTCTTCCAGGCCAGCCCCTCCTGTGGGCATTGGAGAAAGGGATGGAGCTGCTGTGATGACCTGGGTTCCAGTCTCCTGAGGAGGATGCTGCCTGAGACTCAGGAAGCAGGGACGTGAGCTTCTCCTCTTGAAGCCTTTCCTCGCCTTGCAGCAAGCCTGCACTCTCCTCCCAGACCCAGGGCCTGGCAAAACCTTCCCAGCCCACCTAGAAAGATGTTTCTGGTGTCTTGGGCAAGTCAGCAAGGCCTGGATTAGCTACGTGGAGCAGGCTGCCCCACCTCGCCCGCCTCCACCCTTCCTGAGGAAGCAGCTGCCAGCTCCCAGGTCATTGAAAACCTCCTGACCCATGTCTGACTTTGAGTCAGAGACTTCTGGTAAAAAGTGTCTCGTCACTGCTCTTGAGCAATCTGCAAGGCATGTTCTCTCCTGCTTTTAAGGATTTACAACTTTATTTTATACTTTACCTAAACAACGGTCTCCGCAGAGCCAAGAAAGATCAAAGGGAACCCACGAGATTTATAATAATAAGAATAGCAAGTTGCCACAGTAAGCTACAGTTTACAAAGGACCTGTATAAATGTGTACCGTCATGAAATATGCCTGCTGCCCCAACACTTTACATGCATCATCTTATTTAATCCTCACAATAATTTTATAGGGTAGTTAGTGCTATTTCCATTTCATAGACCAGGAAACTAAGGCTCAAAGAGGTCAAGAGACCTGTCCTAGGTCATGTAGTAAGAAAATGTCAGTGCTGAAATTTAAACCCTAGGCTGCAGACTCATAACCTGCCTCCCAAAGCTAAGGGGCAGCCAGGCACTCGTCCAGGGCCCTCTAGGGAGGCAGTGACCTCCTGGGCCAGGCCCTTTTTTTGTCTAGGCAGTGACTTCTTCCCACTGGTGGTGGGACAACCCTCAGAGCTCACACAAAAGGAGAATTACAAATAAACGCTGCTGAAAATCCTCTGTGTGGTCACTCATGGAGAGCATTTCTCCGGGGTGCCCCAGACTACAGCCTCAGGTCATTGATTCTGCCTCCTGTGGGAAGTGCTGGTCTCTGTTGGGGCATCGCCATCCTGTGCCACCCGTGCCTTGCACACTCCTTTGCATTGGGAGCTTGTGCCTTCATGGGCAGCCCCTCCTGTCTTAGATGATCTGCTTGTTAGAAAGGCTGCCCTGATAAGCCACATTGTTTAATGGGAAAAGCAAAAGTGGGGACTTGTTTGAGTCTGTAACGGTGTCACCTGCTAGCTTTGACTTTGGCCATAAAACTCACCCTCTCTGAGTGGCTATTTCCTCATTGGTAAAACCCACCAGTGATGACAACCCCCAGGACTTGGCTCTGTGTAGTCTCAGAGTTGATCTAGGGCCACACAGGTGGCACTTACAAGAAAACAGATATTAGCAGTAAGGGAAGTACTGCTAAGATATCAAAATCTTAGAGAAACTGTTAAGTTTTTTTGGTTTGCTTTGAATGAAGGAGAATAAGATGGTTAAAATATTGATAAATAAAAAAATTTTATTTATTTTGAATCAGTTCAGAGTGGCTTAAAGGTTACTTTGAAAGATGTGAGTCCACAATATGGGGCTTTATGGCTTTTTTTTTTTTTTTTTTTTTTGAGATAGAGTCTCACTCTGTCACCCAGGCTGGAGTACAGTGGCGCGATCTTGCCTCACTGCAACCTCCGCCTCCTGGGTTCAAATGATTCTCCTGCCTCAGCCTCCCAAGTAGCTAGGACTAAAGGCGCATGCCACCATGTGTGGCTAATTTTTTTGTATTTTTATTAGAGACGGGGTTTCACTGTGTTAGCCGGGATGGTCTCAATCTCCTGACCTCCTGATCCACCCACCTCAGCCTCCCAAAGTGCTGGGATTACAGGCGTGAGCCACCGTGCCCAGCCCGGCTTTATGGCTTTTTAAACATTTTTGTATACATTAACTCTGAAGGAGACAAGGTAGAGAGTATCCTTCTTGGTTTTTTTGTTTGTTTGTGTTTGTTTTTGTTTTTGTTTTTTTTGAGATGGAGTCTCGCCCTGTCACCCAGGCTGCTGGAGTGCAGTGGTGCGATCTCAGCTCACAGCAACCTCCGCCTCCCAGGTTCAAGCGATTCTCCTGCCTCAGGCTCCCAAGTAGCTGGGACTACAGGCACACATCACCACACCTGGTTTGTTTTTGTATTTTTAGTAGAGAGGGGTTTCCCCATGTTGGCCAGGCTGATCTTGAACTCCTGACCTCAGGTGATCTGCCCACCTTGGCCTTCCAAAGTGCTGGGATTACAGGCATGAGCCACTGCGCCTGGCCCTTGATTTTTTTTTTTTTTTCTAAATGATTTGCAACCAGATCGCAACACCCTCCCCATGGAAACAGGGCCCAGCTACAGATCTTCTACCCAAAGCCAGGTTTGGTTCTTCGGCCTCCTGCTCAAACCCCTAGGAGCTCTAGTTTCCATCGTGATGAGATCCAGCCACTTACCCACACCCCTTTCTATTTGGCCTTCCCCACCCCATCTTCCCGGCTTCCTCCCCGCAAACTCAGCTCTGGGTCTGAAACCCCTTACTGTTGCCTGTATGCTTGGCATAGAAAGATCCTTCCTGGTTCCTCCTGCAGGTTCAAATCAACCCCAGTCCTTAAGGCCCAGCTGCAGTGCCCCTTCTCCAGGAAGTTTTCCCTGACCTGGATTGGAAAGACTCTGTCTCCACCTGCCAGAACTGCCCCTACCCCAGCACCTAACCCCAGGTGTGCACTTCTTCCCCTTCCCTGCTCCTTAGGCTGTGAGTTTGTGCTTTGATTCTTCTCCCTTTCTCCAGCCCCACTCGCAAGCCTCAGGGTAAACACCCAGTCTGTGTTTGGGGAGAGGATTCATGGAAGGGAGGGCCTCAAAGATCTCGCATTTGAGGAGTGTGAGTGCTGGCCTGCCTGCCAGATCTGATGAGCCTGTTAGGAATTTATAAATACACTATCTGTTGTTGTTTGAACTACTGCAAAGTTTCTTTTCTTAGGTAGGTTGAACAGCTCCCCCTGACCCCCATCATTATATTTAATATTTTTATACCCACACCCTTTTTGCAGATATAGTGCAAAAATAAATCTCCACTCCTAAATATTTCAGTCTCCCAGTAAGAGGGCTCCAAGTGGAAAGTGTCTGCTGCCCTGGTAGATCTCAGGGGCTGTCTAATCAAGCTCATACCAACCCATAAGTGGTCTTGGCTCTTTTCTCCTTTTTCTAACACTCAAAGTTAATTTCTAAATATTTCACTTCCCCTCTCTTATACTTCAAATAATTTCCTTGGCCCTGAAAACTTGCTTAACATTAAACATTTTCAAGTCACTCACTGTAGAAGAATCATTGTTTAAACAGAACATTTGGAAGACTGAAAAGAAAAAGAACCTATAATCCTATCACCCAGAGGCAGCCAGTATTAACCTTATGTTATGACCTCCTGCCTGCCTTTTATTTAAACATATTTCAGATCATATAATAATATAAAATGTCCTACTTTGTTTTTTGATACTTAGTAGTGTGACCCTAATATTTGCCTGTGTTTTTAAAATCTCTGTATAAACATCTATTTTTGATAAATATATATTCTTTTTCTGTTTATAAAGTAACCCATGTTTATTGTAGAAAATTTGGAAGAAAAAACAGTAAAATACAATAAGAATAGCCTGCTCACTTCAAATCCCATCACGCAGCTCAAACCACTGTTAAGATTGCGGAGTATATTTCTTTGAGACTTTTTCTGTACAATTGAGATTATACTATAACCCCAATTTTTTTTTTTCTTTGGAGACGGGGTCTTGCTGTGTTGCCCAGGGCTGGAATGCAGTGGCACCATCTCCACTCACTGCAACCTCCTCCTCCTGGGCTCAAGTGATCCACCCACCTCAGCCTCCCAAGTAGCTGGGACTACAGGCACGCACCACCACACTCAGCTAATTTTTCTGTTTTTTGTAGAGATGGGGTTTTGCCATGTTGCTCAGGTGGTCTCAAACTTTTGACTCAAGTGACCCACCTGGCTCAGCCTCCCAAAGTGGCAGGATTACAGGTGTGAGCCGCAGCATCCAGCCTTCCAATTTTCTGTTTGTTTTTGTTTTGCTTTTTTGTTTTGTTTTTTGAGACAGAGTCTCGCTCTGTTGCCCAGGCTGGAGTGCAGTGGTGCGATCTAGGCTCACTGCAAGCTCCGCCTCCTGGGTTCAGGCCATTCTCCTGCCTCAGCCTCCCAAGTAGCTGGGACTACAGGCGCCTGCAACCATGCCTGGCTAATTTTTTGTATTTTTAGTAGAGATGGGGTTTCACCGTGTTAGCTAGGACAGTCTCGATCTCCTGACCTCATGATCTGCCTGCCTCGGCCTCCCAAAGTGCTGGGATTACAGGCGTGAGCCACCGTGCCCGGCCCAATTTTTTTTAATCTGGCTTTTTCCACTTAATATTATATTCCATACAGGTTTCCCTGTTTATAAGTATTTATTCACATTGTTTTGAATGATTAATATTCCGTCATATGAAGACATTCTGATATACTTAACCTATTCCCAAGTTTTTAGATCTTTTCCAACTTGAGGCTATTGTGACAATGCTAGAATGAACGAACCTCTTGGCACATAAAGTTTTGTCTGCACTTCCATCTTTAGGATGAGCTCTCAGATGTAGAATTAACTGTAGGTCTGCTTTTTTTTTTTTTTTGAGATGGAGTTTCACTCTTGTTGCCCAGGCTGGAGTGCAATAGTGCGATCTCGGCCCACCGCAACCTCCGCCACCCAGGTTCAAGTGATTCTCCTGCCTCAGCCTCCTGAGTAGCTGGGATTACAAGCATGCGCCACCACGCCTGGCTAATTTTGTGTTTTTAGTAGAGACAGGGTTTCTTCATGTTGGCCAGGCTGGTCTCTTAACTCCCCATCTCAGGTGATCCGCCCATCTCGGCCTCCCAAAGTGCTAAGATTACAGGCATGAGCCACCGCTCCCAGCCAGGTCTGCATATTTTTAAGGGGTTTGCAGGAGGGCTGTACCAGCAAAATGCATCATTTTACTGGCTGCAGAACATTTTGTGAAAAGCCTATTTTGCTGCTGTTAACCTACAGGGAAGGCCTGCTTGCCCCTGCAACTCTTCAACTCCAGCCTGTTCCCAGTCAGGGCTGCAACCATAGCATCCCACCTGACCTGTCTTTCCAAGTGCAGTGACCGGGCTGATTGATTTCCCTTTTCTTTTTTCCCAGGGCAAGAAGAGGCAGAGCTGGAGGAGTTCCTGTGCCCTGTGAAAACACCCCCTGGGCTAGTGGGTGTGACAGCTGCCTTGCAGCCCTTCCCTGCCCTTCAGAATATTTCCCTTAAGCACCTGGGAACTGAAATACAGTAAGTGCCAGTAGAGCTGAGGGGCTAGCCAAGCTGCAGGCAGCCTCTTCAGTGGAGCTTGACCCGCTATGATTCTCCTGCAGGGAGATGGGCCCTGGGAGAGGGTTATGGGCTTTATTTTCAATTAATCACATCATCACTTTAAAATATTACATTTGGCCGGGTACAGTGGCTCATGCCTATAACCCCAGCACTTCGGGAGGCCGAGGAGGCGGATCACTGGAGGTCAGGAGTTCGAGACCAGCCTGGCCAACATGGCAAAACCCCATCTCTACTAAAAATACAGAAATTAGCCGGGCATGGTGGCAGGTGCCTATAATCCCAGCTACTCAGGAGGCTGAGGTAGGAGAAACGCTTGAACCCAGGAGGCAGAGGTTGCAGTGAGCCAAGATCACGCCATTGCACTCCAGCCTGGGCGACAAGAGTGAGACTCTGTCTCAAAAAAAAAAAAAAAAAAAAATTCATTGGAAAAGTAGTACATGTTCATTATAGGAAATCAGAAACACCTGGAAGGGTATAAAAAATTACCCACTGGACAAGGTGGCTCACAGCCTATAGTCCCAACTACTAGGGAGGCTGAAGCAGGAGGATCACTTGATTATAAGTAAAGTATTTTTTTTAATTATCCGTTATCCTACCACCCAGACAAATATTCTTAGCATTTGGTATATTTCTTTCCTCTACATTTTCTATATACATATTGCATAAATGAGATCATATGGAATGTGATGTAGTGATGGTTTCACAAATGTCTTTACATGTCAAAAGCATCAAATTACTCATTTTTAACTTGTGCAATTTATTGTGTCAATCATATCTCAATTACTTTTTTATTTAATAATATATTATATATATACCTTACTGTTGTCAGGCTTTGTTTTAGATAATTTCTAAGAAGGTAGCAGTATAGGCCAGGCGTGGTGGTTCATGCCTGTGATCGCAACACTTTGGGAGGCCAAGACAGGAGGACCACTTGAGGCCAGGAGTTCAAAACCAGCCTGGGCAACTTCTGAGACCCTGCCTCTACAATAAGTAAAATGAAAAGTTAGCCAGGCGTAGTGGCATGTGCCTGTAATCCCAAGCCCAGGAAGTCAAGGCTGCAGTAAGCCATGATCATACCACTGCATCCTAGCCTGAGCAACAGAGTGAGACCCTGTCTCAAAAAAACAAACAAACAAAAAAAGGCAGCAGTGTGGCCTGGGATTTGGAAGCAAACTGCCTGGGTTTGTATCCTGGCTCCATCAGTCATGGCTGTGCTGCTGTTGGCAAGTTGTTTCTCAGTGCTTTGCTTACCTTGTTAGTAAATGTAAATACAGTAGCACTTGCCTTATAAGCTTAGCATGGTAATTAAATCATTTAATGCATGCAGACTGCTTTAGAACTGTGCTTGGCAGTCTTAAGCATGCAATACATATTAGCTGCTGCTGCTATTGTTACTCTAGTTGAAGGGATGGAAACTTTCAGGAATTCAAAGTATATCCAATAGTGATCCTGTTTGGGTGTTTCTTTTCTTTTCTTTTCTTTTTTTTTTTTTTGGAGATGGAGTCTCGCACTGTTGTCTGGGCTGGAGGGCAGTGGCGTGATCTCAGCTCGCTGCAACCTCTGCCTCCCGTGTTCAAGCGATTCTCCTGCCTCAGCCTCCATAGTAGCTAGGATTACAGGCACCCACCACCACGCCCGGCTGACTTTTTGTATTTTTAGTAGAGATGGGATTTCACTATGTTGGCCAGGCTGGTCTCAAACTCCTGACCTCGTGATCTGCCCACCTCGGCCTCCCAAAGTGCCGGGATTACAGATGTGAGCCACCACCATGCCCAGCCTGGGCATTTATGTTCCGTGTGGACTTCAGATGAACTTAGAGCTCTTAGAAAGCAAAATAGATTGCTCACGGGACTTTGATTAGGGACCCCTGGTTCTGTGTGACTCAGGCAGAGTATTTCCCTCTGCTGGCTTCAGTGTCTGAATTTGCTTGTGTGACTAGGAGGGTGGTGACGTCCTTTCCAGGAGAGAATCAGGTTTTAGGGAAAAGACAATGAGTGTTCTTTGGGGTCTGCTGGCTGGAGGTAGAGCTCCCCCACAGGCATTTGGATGGAATGACCTGGAGCCCAGGAGAGAGATCTAAGCTCGAGAGAGAGGCTTGATGGGTATAGGCCATGGTTGAGCCCCCCAGGGTGAGTGGACCTGGAGGGCACCCTGCAGGAGATCACCTGTTGGAAGGAGCTACAGGGAACTGGGTGCATTGGGAGCATGCTGGGCTAGAGAGGGGACCTGAGAAGTCCAGCTATCCCGCCAGCATGCACCCAGGGCAGTCTCACCAATATTAAGCTGAGTCCATGCCTGATAGAGGCCACAGCAGCAGAAGTGGAACATAGAAAACGCAGAGACCAAGAAAGGAAGGAAGCTTCAGAGGGTCATAGAGCAACTTCCCTCCTGTAACTTGTCATAGCTCACAGAAAATGCTAGGCTACTTTGCAAGAGAAGTGCCATGGGCTGCTGAGAGCCCCAGACAACTTGGTGAGATGAGAGCTGCCTTTGTGTGCTTCACCCCTTTGCTCTGGCTGGTCTTGGAACTCACTGTTGGTGCTGCCATGAACCCAGGTCATACTTAGGGAAGGGGGTAGGGAGCTTCCTGAGCACTGTGTTGGGTGCTTTATGCTCTCGAGTTGTCTGGACAAAGCTGTGAAGTGGTATCATCACATGGTTAAGTCCTCAAACCATGGAGTTAGACATCCAGGGCTGCTCAGCCCCACCACCTACTTGCTCTTTAGTTTTGGTTACTTATCCTCTTTGAATCTCAGTTCTCTCTGTCCAACGAGGGTGAGAATAGTATTTACTTCATTGGTCTTGGGAGGATTAAGTGAGTGGAATGCATCATAGTGTTTCGCTTAGAACTTGAGCCATGGAAGGGTCCATCCAGTGTTCATTATGGATATGTTTGACATCCCCATTGCAGATGAGGAAACTGAGGCTCAGGGAGGATAACTGGCTTTCCCAAGGTTATCCTTTCAGAACAAGTCTTTAGGATCACCACTCCCATGCTGGCCAGGCCTTGCAGGCCTGGAATTAAACCTAAACAGAAAATGGTCCATGAACTGCTCCAAGCAAAGTTGATAAATTTATGAAATGGAAACAGCTCTTCCAAGCATAGTGGTTTAGCTGGGTGGTGACCAGCCGGACTATTTCAGAAGGTAGCGAGCTTCCCATTCCCAGAGATGTGTGCTAGGGCTTAGAAGGCCTTTCGCTGCCCTAAAGTTGTGGTTTCTGTGCTTTCCCACACCCCAGGCGTGACTGCTTATCAGACCCAGGACATGTCAGGGAGGGAGCAGTTCCTGGTTAAAGTGTGGGCAGCAGTGATGATTACGCCACCTAGTCAGTGCTTCTAGCTATAGGGATGTGGCCCTGTGTCCCTCTCCAACTCATGTGACTTGTGGTTTGTGAAATCCATGTAACAGGGCTCAGCACAGGACCCAGCATAAAGTGATGCTCAGTAAATAGTAGTGCCTATCATGATCATCATGATTCTCTTCAATGGAACTACATTCTTGTATTTTCAGATGGGGAAAGCAAGACTGGGAAAGGGAAGTCACTAGGCCAAGGAGCCAGGGGCTCTCCTTATAACAGGACACCTTAATAATTACAGCAAAAGATCAGGTATTGGGAGTGCTGAGTTCTAATTTCTTCTCTGCTCTTAATTCAACTGATGAATTTTTCCTTCTGTCACTCAGCTGTACTATCCATGAAAGTATAATCTCATTATTTTCTTATTCTGGGCCCAACTGTACAAAACACACACACACACACACACACACACACACACACACACCCCACACAAACACACCTGAATCTTGTTTTAAGCTAAGTTTGAGATCAATAGAGGTTCTTTGAAAAGAGCAACAAAATTGACAAACCTTTAGCTAGGCAGACTGAGAAAAGAGAGAAAACTCAAATTACTAAAGTCGGGAACAAAAGAGAGCATTGCTACCAACCTTACAGAAACAAAAAGGATTATATGAGAATACTATGAACAACTATGTGCCAACAAATTTTATAACTTAGATGAAAATGGACAAATTCCTAGAAAGACACATTTACTAAAATATACGCAAGAAGAAAATCTGAAAAGACCTAATTACATCGTAGAGATTGAATTAGTAAAATAAATAAATAAATAACTACACACGAAGAAAAACTCAGGACCAAATGACTTCACTGGTGAAGTCCACCAAATATTTAAAGAAAAATTAATACCAATTCTTCACAGATTCTTCCAAAATATAAAAGAGGAGGGGACACATCCCAACTCATTTTATAAGACTGATGTTATTCTGATACCAAAACCAAACAAAGACATCATAAGAAAGATACAGACCAATATCCCTTATGAAGGCAGATGTAAAAATTCTCAACAAAATACTAGCGAACTGAATTCAGCAGCATATAAAAAGGATTAATCCAAGATAAAGTAGGATTTATCTTAGGAATACATGGTTGGTTTCACATCTGAAATTCAATTTATGTAATATACTACATTAATAAGAAGAAGGTGAAAAACCACATCATTTCAGTAGACTGAGAAAAAGCATTTGACAATATTCAACACCTCTTTGTGATAAAACCTCTCACAAAGACTGGAAAGGGCCAGGCGCAGTGGATCTTTCCTGTAAACCCGGAACTTTGGGAGGACAAGGTGAGAGGATTGGTTGAGGCCAGGAGTTTGAGACCAGCCTACAAAAAATTGTAGTGAACCCCATCTCTACAAAAAATTAGCTGGGTGTGGTGGCACATACCTGTAGTCCCACCTACTGTGTAGGCTCAGGTGGAAGGATCACTTGAGCCCAGGAGGTCAAGACTGCAGTAAGCTATGAGCATGCCACCACACTACAGCCTGGGTTACAGAGTGAGACACTGTCTCTAAATAATAGTAATAAATAAATAATTTTTTAAAAAGTCTAGAAGGAGGCCAGGCACATTGGCTCATGCCTGCAATCCCAGCACTTTGGGAGGCTGAGGTGGGTGGATCACTTGAGGTCAGGAGTTTGAAACCAGCCTGGCCAATATGGTGAAACCCCATCTCTACTAAAAATATAAAAATTAGCTAGCCATGGTGGTACAGGCTTGTAGTCCCAGCTACTTGGGAGGCTGAGGCAGGAGAATTGCTTGAACCCAGGAGGCAGAGATTATACCACTACACTCCAGCCTGGGCGACAGAGCAACTCCATCTCAGAAAAAAAAAAACAAACAAACAAGTAGAATGAAACTTCCCCAGCTTGATAAAGGGAATCAATGAAAAATGCAAAGCTAACATAGTTAATGGTAAAAGACTGAATATTTTCCCCCTAAAATCAGGAATAAGACAAGGATGTTCACTCTGGCTGTTTTTATTCAACATTGTTCTGGAGGCTTTAGCCAGGCCAATTAGGCAAGAACATGAAATTAGGCATCCATATTGGGAAGGAAAAAAGTAAAACTATCTTTATTTGCAGTTGACATGATATTTGTTTACAGAAAATCCTAAGGAAAAACTATTAGAGCTAAGAAATTAGTTCAACAAGGTTGCAGGATTCAAGATCAATATAGAAATATCAGTTGTATTCCTATATACCTGTAATAAACAACCCAAAAATAAAATTAAGAAAACATTCCATAACAATATTAGAAAAATATTTAGGAATGAATTTGACATAATAATGCAAAATGTGTGCTCTGAAAACACCAAACATTGTTGAAAAAAAGGGCTTAAATAGCTGGAAAGATATCTCATGTTCATGAATCAAAAGACTTAATATTGCTAGGCTGAGCGCGGGGGTTCACGCCTGTAATCCCAACACTTTAGGAGGCCAAGGTGGGCAGATCACTTGAGGTCAGGAGTTCAAGACCAGCCTAGCTAACATGGTAAATCCCGTCTCTACTAAAAATACAAAAATTAGCTGGGCATGGTAGCACATTCCTGTAATCCTAGCTACTTGGGAGGCTGAGGCAGGAGAATTGCTTGAACCCAGGAGGCAGAGACTGCAGTGAGCCAAGATTGCGCCACTGCACTCCAGCCTGGGCAACAGAGTGAGACTCTGTCTCAAAAAAAAAAAAAAAAAAAGAAAAGAAAAAAAAAAGACAATGTTGTTAACCTATTAATCTGACAATACTTCCCAAATTGATCTACAGATTCAATATAATCACCATCAAAATTCTGGTGGCTTCCTTACAGAAATTAACAAGTTAAACCTAAAATTCAAGATCCTGGAAATTCAAGAGCCCCAGAGTACCCAAAATAATCTTGAAGAATAAAAAAATTTGCCCCGTCTCCACTAAAAATACAAAAAAAAATTAGCCGGGCATGGTGGTGCATGCCTGTAATCCCAGCTATTCAGGAGGCTGAGACAGGAGAATCTCTTGAATCTGGGAGGTGAAGGTTGCCGTGAGCCGAGATCACTTCACTGCACTCCAGCCTGGGTGACAGAGCAAGACTCTATCTCAAAAAAAAAAAAAAAGAAAAAAAAAGTTTGAAGACACACTCTTCCCAATATCAACACTACTACGAAGCTATAGTAATCCAGACACTGTGGTGCTGTTGTACAGTGCACTAAGTGGGGTGCACTCTGATATTTTCTTTCTTTTTTTTCAACAAAGCCTGACTTTCTTTTTTTCTTTTTTTTTTTGAGACAGTCTTGCTCTGTCGCCCAGGCTAGAGTGCAGTGGCGCAATCTCCGCTCACCGCAACCTCTGCCTCCCCAGTTCAAGCGACATTCAGCAACTCTCCTGCCTCAGCCTCCCAAGAAGCTGGGATTACAGGCATGAGCCACCACACCCGGTTAACTTTGGTGTTTTTAGTAGAGACGGAGTTTCACTATGTTGGCCAGGCTGGTCTTGAGCTCCTGGCCTCAAGCAATCCACTCGCCTTGACCTCCCAAAGTGCTGAGATTACAGGCATGAGCCACGGCACCCGGCCAAAGTCTAACATTCTTAACAGATTTTATTATCTTGACTGGCGTGCTTTAAATTCATAAAAGCTTTGGAGAAATCATCAATTCCCAACTCCATAAAAAGTATTTTGAATGAGGAAAAAAAAAATGGAAGTAATGATCTACACAGATACAAAGCATGCCTTAGTTCCTCCCATATCCCCAACTGCTATTTTGTGATAAAGAATTCTCAGAAAGCAGAGTGTTTTTAATACTCATCAAGTAGAATCTCACCAGTGTAAAGAACCAACAACGTTGATCTGGTGCCTCTGCTCACTCTTTGCAGACCATTTTTGGATTCCTAAGGTGTAATTATACATTTCACATACATTTGTGAGAATAAGATAAATATTATGTTTATATCCTACATGAGCCAGGCTTAAAGGTTTTCTAAAAACTGTGTGTGGCACTAGAAGCTTCATGCTGTATCAAGTCAGTATCAGTATCAAGATACTGGACTCTATTGAAATATTATAGATAAACATTTACTGAAAACCAATATAAAAATCTGGGCCAGACCAGGCACGGTGGCTCATGCCTGTAATCCCAGAACTTTGGGAAGCCAAGGCGGGTGGATCACCTGAAGTCAGGAGTTTGAGACCAGCCTGACCAACACGGTGAAACCCCGTCTCTACTAGAAATACAAAATTAGCTGTGTGTGGTGGTGGGCACCTGTAATCCCAGCTACTCGGGAGGCTGAGACAGGAGAATCGCTTGAACCTGGGAGGTGGAGGTTGCAGTGAGCCGAGATCATGCCATTGCACTCCAGCCTGGGTGACAGAGTGAGACTCCATCTCAAACAACAACAACAAAAATGTGGCCCAGAAAGACCAGGATGGAAATATGCAATCTTCTTGAGTTAAGATGGTCAAGTGTTTTTTTTTTTAAATAAATAAAATTTTAAAAAGCTCTATACAGTTTAAGACAAGTATGTGTAAGATATGTGTATGTTTTGTATGTGCTGACTTGATCATGACAACTCACTGATTCTTTTTTTTTTTTTTCTTTTGAGACGGAGTCTCGCTCTGTCACCCAGGCTGGAGTGCAGTGGTGCCATCTCAGCTCACTGCAAGCTCTGCCTCCCAGGTTCATGCCATTCTCCTGCCTCAGCCTCCCAAGTAGCTGGGATTACAGGTGCCTGCCACCACACATGGCTAATTTTTTTGTATTTTAGGTAGAGACAGGGTTTCACCGTGTTAGCCAGGATGGTCTCGAACTCCTGACCTCGGGATCTGCCCACCTCGGCCTCCCAAAGTGCTGGGATTACAGGCGTGAGCCACCGCGCCCAGCCGAGAACTTGCTGATTCTTATGAAGGATTAGGGATACATATCTTCAGCAATGCACATGAGAAATAAACTCTGAAAAAGACAATTTATTGGGGTTAGGAAGGACTGTATTTTGGGAAGTACTTTAGAGAAACAGACAATAATTCTAGGATTATAGCTGAGAAGGATTGGAAGACTTCAGGAGATGCTTCAGCTTCTAAATTTTGAATGTTGAATAAATTATTGAAGTGTGATACCTACATTATCCTTTTCTTTGCAAAAAATTGAATAGTAGCACATTTCTTTATCCTGAATAGCAGACATTCATTTTTTCAATTAGCTGTTTCTCATCCAAGGCATTAGGAAGATCTCTCTCTTGCTTCCAAGTACTAGCACTGGAATTCCTTGTAACTGTGGTTTATCTAGATTATGTAGCTCATTTCTCAAGGCCTCTATCTTTTCACGATCTGCACCATCTGTTATGTAAACAATAGCATTGACTCCTATGCAATATAGTTCCTACGTGCTCCAAAATTGGGGTTGTCTTCCTATGTCCCAGATCTTTTTTTTTTTTTTTTTGAGATGGAGTCTCGCTCTGTCGTCCAGGCTGGAGGTGCAGTGGCGTAATCTCAGCTCACTGCAACCTCCGTCCCCCGGGTTCAAGCGATTCTCTGCCTCAGCCTCCTGAGTAGCTGGGACTACAGGCATGCGCCACCACGCCCGGCTAATTTTTATATTTTTAGCAGAGATGGGGTTTCACCATCCTGGCCAGGCTGGTCTTGAACTCCTGACCTCGTGAGCCACCCACCTCGGCCTCCCAAAGTGCCGGGATTACAGGCATGAGCCACTGTGCCCAGCCATATCCCAGATCTTTACTCTGATGTTACCTTTAGTTACTTTCCTCATGTTGAAGCTCACTGTGGGTATCATGTTTTCACTAAATTGACCTGACGCAGTGATATTCACGAAGCTGGTCTTGGCCTAAGTCCTGTAGCCCTACAAGCGTCAGTTCTATCTCCTGCTTCCAAAAGAGCAAATGGAACTAGTACGGCAAGCAGGAGATGCGCGCCAGCGTGACGACCACTGGGAGAGAGGATGGATGGGAGGGCAGGCAAACAGAGGCAAGGATGACTTCCACACGAGCCAGCCTTGGCCTGGACCACCCAACAGCTCCTCAGGATCCCGATGCAACACAGGCGGATGCAGGCAGGTGGCAGCAGCCCTGATAGTTTCTATTTCATTTTTTAAATGCTGGTCATGACACTAAACTGATTTTACAATCTACCAATGAGTCGGAACCTTCGGTTCGAAATACACTGACCTAGTGAACTCTTTTCATCATTTTCCCTTCCCTGTTATTAATCTTATCTCTTTGCAAGGGAAAATAAACTCCTTGAACTGTTTTTACATCCAGCTCATTATGAACTCTGTGGTCTGTGATCTTAGGTCAGCCTTTGGTACTATCTAGTTCCTTTCTATAAACCAAACATGTATTAAGCCCGGTCTCTGGCATGTACAACCCAGTGTTGGGCACCAGCAAACATGCAGGTAGGTTAGTACCCGGTTCTTAAAGAAATGACATCACAAGGCTTCAGCCTAGACAAGCACTTGGCCAAAGGGTAACCCAGCTGTGAAGTACACTAAGCCCCTTGGAGGCCATGAGATGGTCAGTGAAGGCTGCACAGAGGACAGATCTGAGCAGGGAAAGACAGCAAGCAGGGAAAGATGCCAGGAGATGTTTGCAACTTATCTCAGCAGAAGTCGGGAGCCACTGATGGTTTTTGAGCCAGATAGTTATGAAACCAGATGAAGGTTTTGGGAAAGTTGGTTCAGCAAGTCCATTCAGCATTCACTCAACACACCCAAATTAAGCACCTTCTATGTTTTGGGCACTGTTTAGGCGTTGTAGGTGCATCAGTTAACAAAACAGACAATACCTCCGCCTCATGGCATTTATATTCCAGCTGCAGGGTTGGGGGTTGAGGAAGTCAAGTTTGTATTATTTATAAGCCACATAGTGTGTGGAAGATGAGAATGCAAAAGAGATAGGTAAAGGAGATTGGGAGTGCCATGCGTGGGGAGGCATCACGTAGGGTGCCTGGAGTCTGGGAGACCAGTCAGGATGACAGGGTGTGGGGATGAGACCTGAGCTCCAGCAGTGGCGGCGGGAAGAACAGAAGGGCAGAAAGGCAGGGTTCAGCCTCATGCTCCTCTGTTCTCGTTTCAGAAACACAATGCACAATATCCGTGGCAACAAGCAGGCCCAGGGAACAGGCCATGAACCTCCAGGGGAAGATTCTCCACAGAGTGGGGAGCCTCAGAGGGAGGGGCAGCCCTCGGCCTCTGATGCCAGCACCCCAGGTGAGCCTCTGTCCAGGGCTGAGCTGCCTTCAGGGACCAGCTCCTCACGGCTGGCACAAGTGCCTTCTTTCCTTCCAGCGAACCAGCATTTGTGCTTTTGTGTGTGTCTTAGTTGGCTTGGGCTACTTACTAAAACACCATAGCCTGTGTGGCTTAAATAACAGATATTTATTTCTCACAGTTGTGTGGAAGCTGGGAGGTCCAAGATCAAGGTGCTGGCAGATTCAGTGTCTGGTGAGGGCTCCCTTCCTGGCTTGCAGATGGCCACCTTCTCACTGTGTGTTCACGTGGCTGAAAGAGCTCTGGTCTCTGCTGCTTCTTCTAAGGGTACTGATCTTATCAGGGGCTCCACCCTCATGATATTAAATCTGATCACCTCCCAAGGGCCCCACCTCTTAATACCACCACTCTACTAAAAATACAAAAGTTAGCTGGGCATGGTGGCCAGTGCCTACAATTCCAGCTACTCAGGAGGCTGAGGCAGGAGAACCACTTGAACCTGGGAAGCAGAGGTTGCAGTGAGTTGAGATTGCACCACAGCACTCCAGCCTGGGTGACAGAGTGAGACTCTGTCTCAAACAAAACCAAAAACAAATGTACACGTGATAAAATGACATAGACCTACACACACATATTGTACCAACACCAGTTTCCTAGAGTTGATAGTGTACTATAGCTATGTAAGATGTCACCATTGGGGGAAGCTTGGTGAAGAGTACTTGGGACATGTCTGCACTATCTTTGCAACTTCCTGTGAGTCTGTAATTTTTTCAGAGTAAAAAATTAAGAAGAGGCTGGGCATGGTGGCTCACGCTTGTAATCCCAGCACTTTGGGAGGCCAAGGCTGGAGGATTGCTTGAGCCCAGGAGTTCAAGACAAGCCTGGGCAACACAGGGAGACCCTGTCTTTACAAAAAAATTTAAAAATTAGCTGATCATGGTGCGCGCCTGTAGTCCCAGCTACTTGGGGTGCTCAACTGGGAGGATCACTTGAGCCAGGGAGGTCGAGGCTGCAGTGAGCCGTGATCATGCATGGGTGACAGAGTGAGACACTGTCAAAAAAAAAAAAAAAAAGAAGAAGAAGAAAAGAAAAAGCACCCTTTGGAGCAGTCAGTGCCTGGCAAAGCCCTAGAGAGCACAACAAGCAGTCCAAGAGAAGGCCAGTGCTATATCGGATCAGTCATCATCATCATAACGCTAGCAGTTACTTCATGCCAGTGCTGCCATAAGCATTTTTTTTGGCAACAACTTTATTAAGATATATTCATGTACTATACAATTCACCCATTTAAAATGTGTAATTCAGTGGCTTTCTGTATATCCTCAGAATTATGCAGCCGTCACTATAATCAATTTTAGAACATTTTTATTACCCCGAAAAGAAACCTGCACCCTTAGTCATCAACCTTAATCCCCACTGCCCCATAACCCTAGGTGGCCACTCATCTTTCTTTCTCTATGGCTGTGCCTGTTCTGGACATCTGCTGTGAGTGGAATATACCATGGAATATACCATGCTGTGACTGGCTTCTTTGATTTAGTAGAATCTTTTCAAGTTTCATCTGTGTGTACTAAGCACTTTACCTACCTTGACCTTTTTAATTCTTACAGCAACTGGAACTGTATATATTGTATATATTGTTGTTATCCTCATTAGATTAATAAGGAAACTGAGGCATGGAAGGGTGGAGTGACTTGCTCATGGCCACAGAGTGAGTGACAGAACAAAAACTAATATATAAAGCAGGTAAAAGCAGAGTTGAGGCCGGAGTGGGAGTCTGGACTCCTCCTCTGCTCCTCTTACTCCACCTTCCTCTCCCAGTCAGCCCTAGAGGCACTCCTATGAAATCCAGGGCACTGATTGAACACCACTGTCTTAGGCCTCATTTTCTCTAATTACAAACTGGGCACTGTGAGGCCTGCCCTGCCTGTCCTCAGAGTTGGTGCACAGTCGTGTATCAGAGGGCAGCAGTGCTACAGGGAGCTTCCCTGCTCCCCTAGACCCCATAACAGGAAGGAGAAAGAGGTACTACATATTTCTGAGCTCTGCGGGCTGCCTTGTACTCAGAGTAACCTGATTTCTCTTCAATCTGGAACAAGACTGTTCTGGTTTTGCACTCAGCAAGGCACTGTTGTTTTGTTTGTTTTGAGTCAGAGTCTCGCTCTGTTGCCCAGGCTGGAGTGCACTGGCATGATCTTGACTCACTACAACCTCTGCCTCCTGGGTTCAAGCGATTTCTGGCTAATTTTTGTATTTTTAGTAGAAACAGGGTTTCACCATGTTGGCCAGGGTGGTCTCGAACTCCTGGCTTCAAGTGATCTAACCGCCTCAGCCTCCCAAAGTGCTAGGATTACAGGCGTGAGCCACCGCGCCCGGCCGAGCAAGGTACTGTTTTTGCACTCAGTGTCTGGTTCCTGTCACCTACTGGAGTAACTCTTTATCTGTTCAAGATTGTTTGGCCAGCCCTTGGCCTGGTCTCATGCTAAGTCATTTGGCCTGTCCCCAAAGCCCTGCGTGTCCCCTATCCTGGGATCCCATACCACATTCTTATTTTCAACACCTTTAACACTTTAGTCCCAAGAAATAGGTAATAGTTTACTAAAATGCATACTCCTACAAATGAGTAATTTGGGTTAGGAGATTTAGATAAGATCAATTTACAAGATCCTACAAAATATCTGAGAGTAGGCCATAAATGTGGCTGTAAGCTCAGCAGCCAAGGCAAAGAGGGAAATGCAAGCAGCTAGATTATTTCCAGTGTCCATAAGACTAAAAACATATTTTCTTATAAGAAGCAAAGCTTTTCTTGGAAGTTCCTAGGGTTGAAGGGAATTTCTTCTGCTGGGGACTCATAACAGGCATGATGTATATATCCCACATGAACAAGCTTCTCAAGGGCCCTTGGCCACATAATCAGGCCATTAAATGTCCCTTGATGCAGGCTGATGGCAGAGACCAGAAGCACAGCTGGGTCAGGGCAGGACAAGGCAACCCAAGAGAATGATTCTCTGATGTTGGGTTTGATTTAAGAATAAAATTTTAATGACTTGAAAACAGTGGGTGGCAAACATTTTTTGTAAAGAACCAGATGGTAACGATTTGAGGCTTTGTGGGCCATAGGGTTTCTGTTTTAAGCACTCAGTTCTGCCTTTGAGGAGTAAAAGCAGCAATAGACAGCACATAAACAAATGGGCATGGCCACGTTCTAATAAAGCTTTATTTGTAAAAGCAGGCTGTGGGCTGGATTTGGCCTGTGAACCATAGGTTATAACCCAGGAGATAAAAGGACTATGCGTCCTTGAGACAATCAACTGTGGGGGAAATATATCTCTTAACTTAGCTTGGAATAAGAAGAATCAAGTTAAGTGCTTGAGCTGCTCTCTGGAGCAAGAATGCAGAGTACAGACATTCATTCTGTGTTCTTATCATCAGACATATCTGTGTGCTTTGAAAATCTCCTAGCACATAGAGGTGGGATCCTGAAATAAGGAACAGAACATCCTGCCAGGGCTTGTGCCCGAGGAGAAAGCCACTTGGCAAACACCAGCAGGGTTGAATGAGATAGACCCATGCAGGCTGGGTGGGATCTGAAGGAAGGAGACAGGCACAGTTTAGCAGATGGGCCAGCACAATGCAATAATGTTTATGTAGGCCAGTGGTTCTCACAGTCTAACCCCTGGACAAGCTGTGTCAGCATCACCTAGGAACTTTTTAGAAGTGCATATTCTCAAGCCCTGCCCCAGACCTATTAAATCCAGAGCTCCGAAATTAGGGCCCAACCATCCGCATTTTAACAAGCCCTCCAAGTGCTTCTAAAGCAACCTCAGGTTTGAGAACTGCTGATGTCATCAGTCATAACTTCTGCATTTCTCCTCTTGAGCAGGGAGAGAGCCAGAGGATTCTCCAAAGCCTGCACCCAAGTCTTCTCTGACCATCAATTTCGCTCAGAAAGCCAAGCGCCAGAACAACACCTTCCCATTCTTTTCTGAAGGAATCACACGGAACCGAACTGCCCAGGAGAAAGTGGCAGCCTTGGAGCAACAGGTTCTGATGCTCACCAAGGAGTTAAAGTCTCAGAAGGTGAGGTCTGGTCCCAGGGAGGCCCCAGGTTCCAGTGGACCCCTCCAGTTCCTGGAGCCTTTCGGACAAGCTAGATGGGATGCATTTGCCCTGCTGGGCACCAGCTACTCTCTGGTCTTTAAAGGCCAAACTGCAGAAGGTTGAAATATGCTGTTGATTACTCAAGAACCTGATGTCACTCAAAGTAAGTCACAAAAGGGCACCAAGGGCAGGTATCTCTGGAGATCTACTCTAATAACTATCTCTTGGACCCCTCCTGGAGGGCCATGCATGGTCTCACCCCCTACCCAGAAAATGACATTATTTAGAGGCAGGTGATCCGGATGCAGGGTCATGGGAGGGGCTGTCGATAGAACTGGGGGGAACTTTGACCTGGCAGCTGATATCTGGGCACAGATATCTGAATGACCGTCACAAGACTGTCACAGGAGAAAGCAAACAAGCAGCATGTGTGTGGCCCAGGGCTAAGCCAGGACCAACACAGAAACAGTGACAGGAATATTTGGGCTTAATATGGTAAGAAGTTAATTACGAGAGTTACAAGAGCTATATGATAATGGTAGAAAACAGATCTCACACACACAGACATTAAAACTACTACAAAATCCTACATCCCAGAGAGTAAATGGTATTAAAAGCCAGGGGCTACCTTATGAAGTAGTGAGGGTCCCAGGGCAAAGATGTGAGAGGGCTGCAGCTCCGGGCAGGAGCCCCTCTTTAGAGTGATAAAAGCGACTAAGTTAGGCAGTTGTTACATAAATCCCAATGGTGGGGCCTGGTAGGACCTGTGGTGGCAGTGGCGGGCTCCAGTGAGGGCCCAGACTCCTTTTCCTCTAGAGGAAGGCCTAAGCTTTTGTGTTTGAACTTTGGCTGCCCGGAGGCCCTTTCTGCTTTGTTTTCCAGCCCTGACTCCAGAGGACTTAGGCTGGGGAGGTGGGGCTTATGCCCTGTTACCTTCTGAATATTTCTTATAACTGGTACATTTCTTCTTTTCTTTTCTGCCCTGTTTTGGGGGGAAGAAATCTAGAAAAAATGCTCTCCCTATACCTAGTTTGGACCCTTGTCTGCCTTTTCTGCCCCTAAGCAGTGACCACTGTCAGCAGATCTCAGGGGAACCGGAGAGGCTTCATTCCTGGCATGTCAGAAGTTACTTTTTTTTCTTCAAGACGGAGTCTCATTCTGTCACCCAGGCTGGGGTGCAGTGGTGCAGTCTTGGCTCACTGCAACCTCTACCTCCCGGGTTCAAGCGATTCTCCTGCCTCAGCCTCCCAAGTAGCTGGGATTACAGGCGCCTGCCACCACGCCCAGCTAATTTTTTTTTGTTGTTTGTTTTGTTTTTGTATTTTTATTAGAGACAAGGTTTCACCATGTTGGCAAGGCTGGTTTCGAACTCCTGACCTCAAGTGATCTGCCCGCCTCAGCCTCCCAAAGTACTGGGATTACAGGCGTGAGCCACCGTGCCTGGCCAGGAGTTACATTTAGTGAAGCAACTGGTGATTAGACATTAGAGTTCTCAAAGGAGGGGGCTCATTTATTCATACGTTCTTAACTCATGTTGATTCACCAAATCTTTATTAAGGGCCTGTTGTTATGTGCATGTAGTGTTCCAGGTGCTGGCAAAGAACAATGAGCAAAAGACACAGGCTCTGCCCTTACAGGGCTTGCATTTCATGGCAGAGACAGACATTAAACAAAGCAACACCCAAATGTGTAGTTATAACACGTGAAGTCCCCTCTGCTGCTGCTTAGCAGCCCAGCTGTCTTTTCCTCCTGTTATCGTGGTGCTCCAGTTGTGAGGCTGCTGGACGCTCCTGAGAGCTGAGAGGGCATGAAACAGAGCCATAGCAGCTGCTTGATCCCTGGACTAGTAGAGCTTAAATCCCAAACCCAAACCTGGAAAGAAAAAGAAATCCTGAATATACGGGCAGCCCCTCTTGACACAGCCTTTCTTTCTAAGACATTACAAATTGTCAGATGAAGTAGAAAGGCCCCAGGAAACCTAGATTTCATGAAAGTTTGCCCCTGATTGCTCTGCATCTCTGGAGGACTCGTCATTCTTCAATAAATAAAGGCAAGATTCTTGGAGATTAATAAGGGTTGCCCAGGCTATTGACAACTCCCATATATTCAGAGGGAAATTGTCAGGAGGAAGTTGTTGACGCATTGAAGAATCTGGATTTTTTTTTTTTTTACCAGGTAACCTTCCACCAAACCTCAACTTTGTGTCCTGGGACAGACGGTCAAAAGGAGAATGAGTTGTGATTTATTTAGTTTATCTATTTATTGTGTAATATGAGTGGATTTGTTTAGTCTCCAACCCATTCCACAAATGCACTTCAGTCTTCAGGGTGATTCAAAGAAACAGCCTTTAAATAAGACAGCACTGGCTCAAATTCTGGCCCTAAGGAAGTTTCTTAACCTCTCTAAGCCTGTTTCCTCTTCTGTAAATGGAATTACAGCCATGTTTACTGGAGAGACCTGTGCCCAGATTCATAAAGCCCAATACCTGGCACCCAGCAGCTGCCCAACAGAGGCAGGCTCTGGTTGTTCTGGCAATTACTGCAGCCCTCCTTACCCTCCATGTCAACCTCTTCCTGCCCTACAAGCAGTGAGGTGCCCTGCTGAGGGGCTCAGAGACGAGGTGGGAAGTGAGAGCCCATCGGTGCCTCCAGGAAATGTGCCGTGGGGCCATAGCAGTGATCAGGGAGCTTAGGTCTTTATTCCACATTAGGAAGGGAGGAACAGCAGCCCCGTAACTCTAGGGTTTCACCTGTAGCCCAGATGCTGAAACCAAAGAGGTGAGACAGAAAAAGCCAGCACAACTTCTGGGTGCCCAGTGGTGCCCCCAGGCTCTCAGAATGCCACTGGGAGAGCCGCTGTCCATCTGAGACCCTCATTAGAGTCCCATTCATCAGCTGGGAAGATGGGCACCTGGACTCCCAGGAGCTACCCCTGCGAGGTACCTTCCTGCATTTCTTTAGTGGGAAGGCGCCTCCTTCCCACTTCAAGAGGACATGGGAATTTGGGGTCTTATCCTAGCTGATCTGGCCATTGCCAATGGCTTTCGTGACTCTTTAGGAATTTCTATCTCAAACACTGCAAGATGCTCTTGAGAGCACATTGCAGACAAATCCCTGCCCTTGGGCACCTTACCGTCTAGTGGGGAAGAGAAGATGTGAGCATGGGAACTGCTGGTATGAATCACGGACCCAGGACTGTGCTGAGCCTTCCCATGTGTTATCTCTGTCCTTACAATAGTTTTCATCCCCTTACTCTGAAAGGGAAACTGAGGTTCTCAGAGTGTCTGCATGCTCACGGTCTCCCAGGGACTGAGCCAGCATTTGAGGAGTTCAGAGGAGTTGGGTGACTTGCCCATGCTCAGGCAGCTAGAAAAGCCAGGATTGGGGCCCTAACCTCCTCCAGGTCTAGCGGCTGGGCTGTCTCCTGTCCTCCATAATCTCATGGTGAGGCCCACTATGAGAAACAAGCACCGAAACTGTTCTTGAGAAAAAAATGAATCCACTCCCTGTGTACCCCCTGGTGTCATATTAAACCACAGGGTGACTTCAATACCCATTAAGGCATTATCTGTCCCCACACCTGCAGCACTGGCCCCACAAGAGGTTTGGGCTCTAGGAGATAGCATCAGATGGCTGATTGGCCGGGGACTGACCCTTGGAGTTGACAGAACTCCACCCAGCCTGAAGACCGTCTGCTCTGGCAGATGGAAGGCTGTTGTCTGTGGTGATGCTGGCCATCTGTTGGCGGCTGGGAATGATGAACCCCTCTGGGACCCTGCCTGCAGCCCTCTGGGGCCACCTTAGTTCAATCAGGATTACTGGGTAAAGGAACATAATTTTTTAGGAAACTCAGTGGGGCAACGTGTAGCCTCTTACTTTCCTAGAACTGCAGCCAAAAACTTCAGAGGACATGAAAGAGGGCTGGGAGGTACCTTGGCCATGTCAGCTTGGGGAGGGACACTTGGCACTTTCTCTTTCATGCTAGAGGCAGTTCTGAGCAGAGGAGGAAGCTTTAGCCCCATTAATGAGAAAGCTAAGATTCAATGAAGAGGCCACCTGAGCTACCCTCGTTAGAGTCACCTCGTTAGATACACCCCCACGGATCCAGAATGGGAACCGAGGCCTGTGCAACTCCAAAGCCCATGCCCCTTCATCTGACCCCTGTAGGGCCCACCACTGATGAAAGTAGCAATGCTCTAAAAAGATAAAGGATTATTTTTTAAAGATGATTTATTGGCTTTTAAAAATTTAAATAAAGTGACAACTTAGGTATCAAAATCTGAGATGAACCAAACAACTCGATTGAGAAATATTAAAAGTACCACTTGGGCCAGGCATGGTGGCTCACGCCTATAACCCCAGCACTTTGGGAGGCCGAGGTGGGAGGATCTCTTGAGCCCAAGAGTTCAAGACCAGCCCGAACAACACAGGGAGACCCTGTCTCTACAGAAAATAAAATAATTAGCTGGGCAATGTGGTGCATGCCTGTAGTCCCAGCTACAAGGGAGACTGAGGCAAGAGAATATCTTGAGCCCAGGAGGTTGAGGCTGCAGTGAGCCATGATTGTGCCACTGCACTCCAGCCTGGGCAACAGAGTGAGACCCTGTCTCAAAAAAAAAAAAAGAAAAAAAACACTTTAAAAAGCTTAATTTTATCAACCCCTCTATTGTTTTTTGTGTTTTTTTTTGTTTTTTTTTTGAGACGGAGTCTCGCTCTGTCACCCAGGCTGGAGTGCAGTGGTGCGATCTCAGCTCACTGCCAGCTCCGCCTCCTGGGTTCACACCATTCTGCCTCAGCCTCCTGAGTAGCTGGGACTATAGGCGCCCGCCACCACGCCTGACTAATTTTTTGTATTTTTAGTAGAGACGGGGTTTCACCGTGTTAGCCAGGATGGTCTCGATCTCCTGACCTTGTGATCCGACCACCTCAGCCTCCCAAAGTGCTGGGATTACAGGCATGAGCCACCACGCCCGGCCCAACCTCTCTATTTTTAAGAATTAGTCCTAAGACATTGCTTATAATCCAGACTTTAGGTTTCTTGAATTCATGACGTTCTCACTCCTCATCTTACAAGTCCTACTGAGGCTCCCTCCCTCTGCCCTGGTTCCTTTCTTTCAAGCCTATTTTATTCTGGTACAAGAATTCTGGGGGTGGGAGGAGAGCCTCCTGGGCTGGTGTCTCAGTTTTAGATTCTGGGAGCCAAATGCAGGAAGGAGACAGCTAGATGTAATGAAATAAGCTTCAGGGTCAACTCCCCAAACTGAGGGAAAGACACCCACTGGTCCTGCTCCTAGGGCAAGTCTGAACAATGATGTCTGTTGGTTATTTCCCTGGGCAGTCATCCAAGGTAATCTCCAAATCTCAGCTGAAGTAGAAAATAGCCTAGGCCCCCAGTTATCCTGGAACCACAGGAATGTTAATCTCTCTCCACTGAGCCCTGAGAAGCTGACTTCTTCATTCCGGACATTCCAAACATTCCCTTTTGGTTTGCAATCACTGTGCTGTCCTCACCCCGCCTTCCTGCCACACCCCAGGGCTCCCATAGCTCCATGGTAGCTCTTTTCTTCCTCCAGGTCTTTAATGGGGCTGTGGCTTGGCCACATCTGTAGGGCCATCCCCACCCTCATCTCCCACCTGCTGCTTGACCATCTCTGGCCCTTCTCATTCTTCACGGTTTCGTTTAAATGCTCTGGACTGGTATTCCCTGCAACCTCCACCCCAGACAGAAGTCATTGCCTTTCCCACAAACACCCTTGTTCCCCTGACTTGCAGTAGATCATTCCACTGCGGTGGGTCATGTTCATTCCCACCAGCCTTTGCAGTCCTTGGAGGTGGGAACTCTCACCAGTCCCTCTCTGGGCCACGGCACCTGGCTCAGGGCCTGGCCTGGCACCGAGTGGTGCTTGGTAAAGGTTGGATGGATAGATGGGCGTGTGGAAGGAAAACAGAAAACCAGAGAAAGGATGGTCACGAGTCCTAAGGTTTCAGAAGATGCAGGATAATGTGGTCATGTCATTAGCTTCTCCAAAAAAGTAATGGTTTTTGGCAGTTCTCCTCCAATATACAATTGTTCTTAGCAAATAAGCCTATCCAGCCAATCCATTCATTTTAATACTTTGGTGTGGTAGAGTTGACATGTCTCTAGGAAACCATGTTTTTCCAAATGAGAAGCACAGAGCAGGGCAGTGTTGCCTGAAAGTGATACCTACCTGGTATGAGTTCCACGTGGGCCTGGCTGCTGATGTCCTGATCCTGGCCCAGAATGAATTCACATCCCTGCTTTGGGAAAGATAGGCCTGAGTCCAGGCATGGCCCTCCCTGGGGAAGTTACAGGCTTAAAGGCACAGGGAGCTGAGCAGACCTTGAGTTCCTGTGTGAGTCAGTTGCCCCTGCTGAGGAATAAATCAGGCTCTGTTGTTTCTGAACTTTCTAGAGTGCCTTCCACCAGCTTTGCAGGCATCAGCTGGTGGGCTGAAGGGAACTAGGCACAAATGGGTTGAATGAGGCCCTCTGTGTGTGGCTTTACATGGGGATTGCCAGTGTATTTCCTCTTTAACCCTGCCTCAATTTGATTGGTAGTGACTGGCTGCTATATTGAGAATGATTCTGAGGCCTCAACTAGGCTGTGCAGGAAGAAGTATGGGAGATTAATTAGTAATGTCTGCCACAGGGATGAGATGGAAGAGTAATGCCACATAGCTGCCACCCCTGGTTTTCTTAGTGGCTGAGCACAGGCTTTGGAATCTGGCCGATTGAGATTGAATTCCACTCTACTCTCTGCTGGGCCTCAGTTTGTTCATCCCTGAAATGGATGTGTATATGTCAGGGTATGGGCTCAGCTGCTGTAACAAAAACATCTCCACTGGGCATGGTGACTCACATCTGTAATCCCAGCACTTTGGGAGGCCAAGGTGGGCAGATCATTTGAGTCCAGGAGTTTGAGACCAGCCTGGCAACATGGTGAAAACCCGTCTCTACAAAAAAAATACAAATATTAGCCTGGTGTGTTGGCATGTTCCTGTGGTCCCAGCTGCTTGAGAGGCTAAGGTGGGAGGATCAGCTGAGCCCAGGAGATTGAGGCTACAGTGAGCCATGTCTGTGCCACTGCACTCCAGGCTGGGTAACAGAGGGAGACGCTATCTCAAAAAAAAAAAAAAAAAAGTTTCAAAGCACTGTGGCCCAAAACGAGTGAGAGGTTTCTCACTCACATTAAAGAACCCAGAGGTAGGTGAGCAACTCTGAGCTGGGGGGGCAGCCCTTTCTCAACATTACCTTCTGCTGTGGGTCTGAGGCGGCCACTCTAGTTCCTGCCACTTCCCAGCCAGAAGCAAAGAGAACTGGACCAGAGGAGCATGTGTCTAGTGGTTTTAAAGGTAGGACCCAGAAGCTGCCCATCTCACTTTTCATTTCCCATTTAGGCAGAATAGTTACTTGGCTACACCTCACCATGGCTTGGCTGGGAGATGCAGTTTTAAGCTGGGGAACCATGTGCCCAGCTAACGGTCACTTGAACAGAGAAGGAGAAAGTGAGTGTCAGGATGAGATGCCACAGGGATGCTGCTGGGCATCTCTCAGGGTGGTTAGGAGAACTACTGATAACATATGCCCCACTCTGGCGCCCAGCAGGCCCTTCCTGAGCTCACAAGATGCTTTCCTCTCCCTGCCCAGGAGCTGGTGAAGATCCTGCACAAAGCACTGGAGGCCGCCCAGCAGGAGAAGCGGGCGTCCAGCGCATACCTGGCGGCGGCTGAGGACAAGGACCGGCTGGAGCTGGTGCGGCACAAAGTGCGGCAGATCGCGGAGCTGGGCCGGCGGGTGGAGGCCCTGGAGCAGGAGCGGGAGAGCCTGGCGCACACAGCGAGCCTGCGGGAGCAGCAGGTGCAGGAGCTACAGCAGCACGTGCAGCTGCTTATGGACAAGAACCACGCCAAGCAGCAGGTCATCTGCAAGCTCTCTGAGAAGGTCACCCAGGACTTCAGGCACCCCCCTGATCAGTCTCCTTTGCGCCCCGACGCTGCCAACAGGGACTTCCTGAGCCAGCAGGAGAAGATAGAGCACCTGAAGGTAGGGGCCTTCCCTCCAGGGCCTGCCAGTCCTGCCGGTCCTCTGTCCCAGCCCTCAGGGAAGGTGCGCTCTCCACCCCTAAGGGTTTGCTAGGTGGAGTGGGGATACCCCTTCATCCTAGAATATTCACATTAGAAACACATGTTGATGGGAATACTGCTCTACGCTTCTTCACTTTCTTTACCACAAGGCCCAGTGCGGTTTGCCTGGGCCTTGATTGACCCATTAACCAGCAGCCCTGGTATCCTGGGCTACTGAAAAGTGAAGGTGCCTCTAGATTATCAAATAAGAGATGAAAGCCCGATTAGCTAAGTGTGGGGCCTGGCCTGGTCAACCTCTCTTAGTGCCATCCCAGGGCACCTGAGAGCCCTAAGGGGCCAGCACGACCCTCCCCCCCCACAGTCCTGTGCCTGCACACTGTACCGATGACCTTCAGCTGCCAATAGTCACCGCTCCCATCTGTAGAATTTATAGGGTGTTTCCTGTGTGCCAGGCACTGCCCTCGGTGGGTGCATCGCCACATTTAGTCCTCGCGCCAGCCCTGTGAGGTGAGGCAGCCGCTGGTGTGCTCCCCCTTTACAGATGTGAATGCTGAGGCTGAGAAAGGTTAAGGAGCCTGCCCAGGGTCATGTGCTGAAGAAGTAGGGGAGCTGGAGTTGGGCTGGAGCTCATGTCTGCGGTCTGGTCTGTCTGCTTAGCTGCCGCTTCTAGCTACTGTCACCATCCCTGTTCCCCCTTTCCTCCCCTTCCTTCCCCTTCTCTGTCCCTATCTTTCCCTAGGCTTCCCCATCCCACAGGGACCAGTGATGTCACAGGGGGTAGGAACTTTATGTGAAGTGTGTTGCCTGCCGTGACCCACAGCCTCCTCTCTAAAGGGTTGTGACAGGAACTGTCCCACTGGGAGGCCTGTGGCTGTGGAGTGCACTCATAGCCTCCACTGTCCCTAAAGGGAGCTGTATAACCAGGATTCGTCCTGCCCTAAACCCTGCCACTCACAACCACATATGTACAGTCAGATGCCATATAATAATGGGCTGCATATATGACGGTCCCATAAGATTACAATGAAGCAGAAAAATCCCTATCACATAGTGACATCATAGCCGTCATAACATCATAGCACAACTTGCTACCTTTTCTATGTTTACATGTGTTTAGATACACAAATGCCATTATGTGACAGCCACCTATGGTATTCAGTACAGTAACAGGTGCACAGGTCTGCAGCCTCGGAGCAGTAGGCTACACCATCTAGCTGGGTGTGTAGTAGGCTAAATCACCTTGGTTTGTCCGCGTCCAGTCTATAATGTTTGCACAACAGTGAAATCACCTAATGACACATTTCTCAGAGTGTATCCTCATCATTAAGCCACACGAGACTGTACATATAGACGTATAACCTTGAGAACTCTCGTGCTACTCTATCAAAGAACTACTCGGTGAGGGCAGATGGAGAAAGAAAAAAAAAGAAATCAGGAAGCTTTTGAGAGAAAAGCTCTCAGTGGGCAGTGTTGAACAGTGGCCACCACCCAAGCTTTGAAGTCAGACTGACCTCTTTGACTCTTGGCCCTGCCTCTTTCTGGCTGTGTGACTTTAGGCATGTTATCTCACCTCTGTGTCAAATAGCCCAACTAGCCCTCTTGACTAGGGCTGTTAGAAGGATAAAGGAAAAGGACATGAAACCTGATTCCCTTCCCTTTCTTTCAGCAAAGACTGAAAACCCACATAACCAGTTCCCGAATCTTTTCCCTTATTTAGTCTGAAATCAGAGACTCTTTTGGGTTAAAAGAAAACATAACCTTTCCAATGCAAATGCAGCTAGATGATTAGAAAGCTCTCAGCCCTCCACACAGCAGGGAAAACTGCTTCCATCTGATTGCTTTTATACCCTGCCTGCCCCCAGCCAGGCGGCTTCCTCTTCTCTCCACCCATACTGCCGGAATCCACTGTGCAAGCCCCGGTAGAGCAGCACAGGGGTCAGAAAGATTTGTGGTGGTGCACGCCTGTGTTCCCGTCTACTCTGGAGGCCGAGGTGGGAGGATCGCTTGAGCCCACGAGGTGGAGGTTGCAGTGAGCTGAGACTGTGCCACTGCACTCCAACCTGGGTGAAGGAGTGAAACACTATCTCAAAGGAAAAAAAAAGAAAAAAAAAAAGAACGCTAGATCACCCAGGTGCCTCCAGACAGCCTGAGAGTTGATTGTAATCATGGACTCACTAGGAGACTGAGTGTGCCCCTGAATTTACATATTCAGGAGTTTTTTTTTTTTTTAATTTTTTTTTCTTTTGAGATGGAGTCTTGCTCTGTCGCCCAGCCTGGAGTGCAGTGGTGCGGTCTCGGCTCATTGCAAGCTCCGCCTCCCAGGTTCATGCCATTCTCCTGCCTCAGCCTCCTGAGTAGCTGGGACTACAGGTGCCCGCCACCATGCCCGGCTAATTTTTTTTGTATTTTTAGTAGAGACGGGGTTTCACCGTGTTAGCCCGGATGGTCTCGATCTCCTGACCTCGTGATCCACCCGCCTCGGCCTCCCAAAATGCTGGGATTACAGGCGTGAGCCACCGCACCTGGCCATGAATTTTCTTTATCAGTGAGCTCAGCTACATGGAGACTCTGGGTATGTGATTCACATTAACCAAGAATACACTTGCATATGATCCTCAGAGGCCCAGTGTTTTGTGCTTTGTGCTTTAAAGGGTTGCATAAGGCCAGGTGTAGGTGGCTCACACCTGTAATGCCAGCATTTGGGGAGGCTGTGGCAGGAGGATTACTTGAGGCCAGGAGTTAGAGACAAGCCGGGGAAACATAGCGAGATCCCATCTCTACAAAAAATAAAAAAATTAGCCAGGCACAGTAGCACGTGCCTGTAGTCCCAGCTACTTGGGAAGCTGAAGCTAGAGGATTGCTCAACCCCAGGAGTTCAAGACCAGCCTAGGTAACATAGCAAGACCCTGTCTCTAAAAAAAGTAAAATAAATTTGCTAGGTATGATGGCACCCACCATAGTCCTAGCTACTCAGGAGGCTGAGGTGGGAGATTACTTGAGCCACCCAGGAGTTCGAGGCTGTGGTGAACTGTGATCACGCCACTGCACTCCAGCCTGGACAACAGAGTAAGATGCTGTCTCTATTAAAAAAAAAAAAAAGAGGAAGAATTGCATGTAGTTGGTGTTCCTTATTTTTTAGCTCTTAGAAGACCCAGCAAATATCCATTGTCTTGAGTTTGAGGACAGAGAGTGTTCAGGTTTCCTGCCTGCCCTTTGATTGAGGAACCCAACTTTAGGGAATGCCCCTTGTTATTCAGACTTTGGTTTTGATAACAGGATCATTGACCTCTTGAATATCAGATCTGGAAAGACTCAGAAATCTAGTCTGCCCCACTCATTTTCTGGCAGAGACAGCTGAGTTGGGGCGAGGGAGAAGGACTGGCCCAGGGTCAGGCAGCAAGAGGCAGGGCTGCAGCCAGAACCTGGCCTCCCACACCCAGGCCACTGCCTTCCACACAGCACAGGGCCTAGTCCATGGGCATGGCCCAAAGAGAATTCCCGGGCTCCTGCTTCCTACAAAGGCAGGCAGGCTGGCTCTCTTCTTCCCTGGTCCCCCTTCTCCAGGGTTTTCCTTCTTTCATTCCACTGGTGACTGTCCTGTGGCTTTTCTCTTTTCTGAGGTTTCTCTTTTTCCTCCCTACAGTTCTGAGCCAAGACGAGCACTCAAGGTAGGGCATCGAGCTGGAGGGGGAGGTACTGCCCAACGCCGCCCACTGCCACTGCTGTTCCAGGCTGTGCTCACTCTACCTCCCTGTCCGGCATGTCTGTGCCTTCCCTGGGGCTAGAAGCAGGGTATCTTATGTGACAAAAGCCTTCTTTCCAAAGCCTTAGAAATACCAGTGTGTGGCCAAGCATGGTGGCTCGCAGTCCAGTGCTTTGAGAGGCCACGGTCGGAGGACTGCATGAGGCCAGGAGTTTGAGACCAGCCTGGGCAACATAATGAGAACTTGTCTCTACAAAACATTAAAAATTAATTAGCTGGGTGTAGTGGCACACACTTGTAGTCCCAACTACTCAGGGGCCTGAGACAGGAGGATCACTTGAGCCCAGGAGGTCAAGGGTGCAGTGAGCTATGATCATGCCATTGCATTCCAGTCTGGGTGACAAAGTGAGACCCTGTCTCTAAAAATAAAAAAAGAAAGAAAAATAAATAACTGTCCATGAGCACATCTAGGCCTGGGAGGAGGAAGGGGTGGTATCAAGGAGGGAGACCCAGTGGTGTGGAGCAGTGGCCGGCGCCAGAGCTGGGTCTGCTTTCTCTACGCAGTGTCTGCTGAGCACCTGCCATGGGCTGAACACACCTGGGTTTGGATCCTGGCTCTCTTTCGTGACAAGGGGAACTTACTTTCTCTGTGTGTGTTTCCTCATCTGTTAAATGGGAATTAGGGCACTTTAATATTTATCCCACAGCCTTGTGGATGTGAGGGAGATGGGCCAGGTCATGGTAGGTCCTTTCCTCCCTTGCGGGGGGCTTGTGGTATTTTCCCAGGCATTGGATTTGGAACTCTGTCAGCCGACTGAGGGGGTGGGTACAGGGTGGGGAATAGTAGCTCTCGAGCTGTCATGCCGACTCAGTGAGGGAGACGATGCTCACGCTCACGTTGCACTTGCCACATGCCAGGCACCATTCTGAGCATTTTGCACATATTAACTCACTGAATCCTCTCCTAGCCACATGAGGTAGTACTGTTATTATCCTCATTTTCTGGTTGAGAGGATGAGGTTAAGTAACTTGTCCAGGGGCTCAGTGGTCAAGACAGAATTTCCACCCAGACAGCGTGCCCGCAGCATTCATGCCACTGACCACCAGGCGGTGCCGGTACATGGCCAACGCCAGCGTCTTTGATGTGCTGTTATACTGTCTGATGGGTAGGAGAGGTCACGTAAGCCTGCATGCGTGTAGCCAGGAGACACCAAAGGACAACGCTTGGAGGGCAGGAACTAGAGTGTGGGCATCCAGGTGGATTCCAGCTGGTGGGGAGCTCAGATGGTGCCCGGCAGGAAGTTTGGTGATTAGGGCTTTAGAATGAGACAGTCCTGGCCGGGAACAGTGGCTCACGTCTGTAATCCTAACACTTTAGGAGGCCGAGGTGGAAGAATTGCTTGAGGCCAGGAGTTTGAAAACAGCCTGGGAAACATAGTGAGACCTCATCTCTACAAAATCAAAAAATGAGCTCGGCGTGGTGGTGCCTGCCTATAGTCCCGGCTACTTGACGGGCTGAGGTGGGAGGGAGGTCGAGGCTGCCATGAGCTATGATCACACCACTGTACTCCAGCTTGAGTGACAGAGCAAGACAAACAAACAAAAAGAATCAGACAGACCTGGGTTTGGTCACATCTGCCTTATACTGGCTGTGCCTTAGGCAAGTTGCCTACACTTTCAGAGCCTCTGAGGTCTCATCTGTGTCACAGGAATAATAAAAGAACATCCCTTCTAGGGTTGCTGGGGGGATAAGGTGAGAGGATATATGCCGCGTGGTGTTGGTGATGGGGGTGATGCCGGAAGCCTGCACAGCCTCTGTATTCGTAAGTTTCTATATCTCCAGACACTAAAGTGTTAGACTCCAGAGAGAGTAGGGAGTGGTCCAGGAAAGGCCTGATGCTCATGGGAGACTGGTCCCTGCACCACAAACAAGATTTTCACTTCTTGCCACGTAAGGATAGGATATGGGGACCATGGAGAAGAAGCAGGCAGAAACTTGCCAGCAGAGCGGCTGGCACACACAGCAGCATTTTTGAGAGGCAGTGAAGCTGGTTTTTTATCTAGGTCAGGGACAGGATTGGATAGGGGGAGGAGGGTGGCTGCCGGGGTCCAGCCAGGAGAAGGCAGAGAGCAAGCTGAGTGGATGCACAGCCTTTCAGCCTTGGCACAGCGAGGGAGATGAAAGCAGGGGTGGCCGGGGTTGGGGCACCACAGAGAGCCCCAGTGGAGCGGTGAGGGGTGATGTGATGAAGTCAGCGGGGGGGCATTCGTTCCCTGCCCTGGGAGCAGAGGCCCTTCTAGTGTGTCAGGCTCTGGGCGGAGGGCAGCAGCCCCTGGGCATGCATCGGAGCTTCCAGCCTGGGAAGACCTTGGAGATCATCTTGGCCAGAGTGAAGACCCACCCAGGGAGGGCCAGGACCACCTGTGGGCTGTGCACATGTGACCCTGATGAGGAAGTGCCCCAAACTACATGTGATGTTCTTCATTTCCAAATCAGTCAGGCCATGTCAGAGTCATCCTTGCTGCAGCATCGCTTGCACTTGCCTCCAGCCCATACATCAATGGGAGAGAAAGGGCCTGAGTTTCAGCCAGTAAATACCCTGGAATTGTGAGGTATAGCTCTAAGAATGTGTTATGTGACTGAACGGCTTCTGTAACGTCCATCCCAGCAGAATTGAGAGCCACTGCTATAGCTGATCCTTCTCTGAGGCTCAGGTCCTTGCTTGAACCTTCCCAGTGCTTGTCCGGCTTCTCCTTGTATGCCCCAGCAGCAGGGAGCTCATTCCCTCCACTGGATGGGCAACTTGCAAAAGGAAAACTCAGAGATGTTCATCACAGCATTATTCATAATCAAAAACCAACTGCAAACACCCCGGGCTCAAATTAAAAAATGACAGGAAAAGGATTATGAGTAAGTTCTGGGAAATTCACCCAATAGAATCATCACCAGAGGTTGAAAATGATCATTGGGAAGCTTATGTAGCAACATTGAAAGGTTTTACAAAGTGACACTGAGTTAATTTTACAGTATGATTGTAAATATATGATAAAATATGTTGATTTTAAAAACAAACACTACTGGAGCACTTGCTATGTTTTGGTCCCTGTACTTAGTGTTATCACACATTATCTCACTTAGTCTCCCAAATGCCCAGTAGGTTAGTTGGTATTTGCCCCTTTTACAGATGAGGAAACAGAGGGTCAGAGTGGTTCAGTGGCCTGCCTGAGGCCTTCCAGCCAGGACATCAGCCAGGGCTTAAATTCAGACCTACTGGTCCCTTTACCACATCATGCTGACATCAAGAATAGAGAAGGGCGCTATGAGTATTTTATTTTTCTTTCAGACTTCCTCTTCTGTTGCTATTATTGGAAATTTCTAAAGAAAAGAAGCTTTGGGGGCTCATTTGAGGGTGTGACTCCCCAGGACCAGGGAGATGTTTATGTCCAACTCATAACATATTTTGCTGTCTTCTCCAGGATGACATGGAAGCTTACCGGACCCAGAACCGCTTCCTCAACTCCGAGATCCACCAGGTCACAAAGATCTGGAGAAAGGTGGCTGAGAAGGAGAAGGCCCTTCTGACGAAGGTGCGGGGTGGGGCCCTATTCCTGCCGTCTCCATCCCTGGCCCCTCTGCTGGTCCCCATGCTGCCCACTCCATCTCACTCTCCTCATTTCCTGTCTGCCCCTCTCCCTCTGAACTGACCCCTTGTGAGCAGGGCCCATATCAGGTTCTTCTCCAGACCCCTGTGGTCTGGGGATTGAGTCATTTGTTCAGCAGCGTTCACTAAGTAGCTATGGGGTAGGGACATCAAGACCAATAAGGCTGGTTCCTGCCTGCAAGGAGGGTGTAGACTAGTGAGGGAGTGTAACACAATCAAGATGCACTTGGGGCCAGGCGTGGTGGCTCACGCCTGTAATCCCAGCACTTTAGGAGGCCGAGGCGGGTGGCTCACGAGGTCAGGAGATGGAGACCATCCTGGCTAACACGGTGAAACCCCGTCTCTACTAAATATACAAAAAACAATTAGCCGGGCGTGGTGGCAGGCGCCTGCAGTCCCAGCTACCCAGGAGGCTGAGGCAGGAGAATGGCATGAACCCGGGAGGCAGAGCTTGCAGTGAGCCGAGATTGCGCCACTGCACTCCAGCCTGGGCAACAGAGCAAGACTCTGTCTCAAAAAAAAAAAAAAAAAAAAAAAAAGATGCACTTGGGCTTATGGGATTCTTGGGGGCCCAAAGGGAGGAAGGAAAGTCAGGGGGGGCTTCCTGGAGGAGGTACCTTCTGAATTGAGCACTAAGGATGAGTTAATGTTATCCAGGCAAGCAGTGGAGAAGGACCTTCCAGGAAAAGAGACAGCATAGTAAAGACGTGTGGTCTGAGAGGTGGGGGGCAGGGCTAGAGAGAGTGAGACATGAGGCTGGAGTTGAGGAATTTGGAGTTTACTCCAAGGAAACTGGGGAGCTGAAGGATTCTGAGTGGAGAAGTCCTCAATCAGACTTCTGTTCCTGTTCCAAGAAGACTGCTGTGACTGCTCAGGAGGGTGGGCTTGAGAAGGTGGGCCTGGAAGTGGGGAGATTGTTTGGAATCATCAGCAGAAATCCCTAAGAAGGGGCCTGGTGTGGTGGCGCAGGCCTGTAATCCCAGCACTTTGGGAGGCCGAGGCAGGTGGATCCCTTGGGGCCAGGAGTTCAAGACCAGCCTGGGCAACATGGTGAAGCCCCACCTCTACCAAAAATACAAAAATTAGCTGGGCGTGGTGGTGCACACCTGTAATCCCAGCTACTCAGGAGGCTGAGGCATGAGAATCATTTGAACCTCTACCAGGAGGTAGAGGTTGCAGTGAGCCGAGATCGTGCCACTGCACTCCAGCTTGGGTGACAGAGCGAGACTCTGTCTCGAAAAAAAAAAAAAAAAAAGCAAGCAATCCCTGAAACAGGTGTTAATGATGGGACTCAGGAAGCAGCCCAGGCGACAGTGGTGGGCACCAGGTGGGATAGGTAGAAGAACAGGCACAGCTGGAGCTGGAGCCCAGCAAGTGTTTGGAGATGGCGACCGGGCAAGGGTGCAACAGAATTGTTCCCCTGCTGCCACCCCAGGATGAGATAGGATTCAGGGTGGCCCAGAGGTCATGGCAGTGCTATGAGCGGATTTTCACTGTCCCTATCTCACAAAAATGGAAAACAAGGAACTTGCCCGACTTGCCTAGCACCACCCAGCTTGTATAAATGGAAACACAAAAGTTCAAGGTGAGGTAGGGTTGGGGGGAGTGTCCCAAGCAAGGGAAGAGGGTGCAGGAGGGCTGTGAAGTGGGAGGGGTGTGTGTTGGAGGAACAGAAAGAGCCTAGGTGGCAGTGGCAGAGAGCACGAGGGCAGTGTCCATCCCCTGGGTGCTGCTCAGGCATACCACCTGCAGAGCTTGCTCTGTGCCAGGCACCCTGGGAAGGGCTTTATACACATCCGCTCATCTGATCCTCACCCAAATCCTGAGGCAGACTTTGTATGATCCTCATTTTACAGATGAAGAAGTTAAGGCACAAAAAGGTTAAGTAACTTGCCACAGGCCACACAGCTAGCAATGGCTGAACCAGGATGGGACCGTAAGCTGTGTAAGAGCCTGTGCTGTTTCTGCACACCCCTCTCCTCTTTCTTCTGAACCAGCTTCAACCTGGGCCTGGGCCTCTCTTGCCTGCCTTGCTGTAAACCACTGGCCTCAGGGCCCATCTCCTTTCCCTTATACAAAGGTCTGGGAGTTGGGAGTGGGGCAGATGAGAGCTGGAAGGGCTGTGCTGCCTAAAGCTGTTCAAGCCTCAGGCCTCTGGGGTGGCCCAGCTCCCACCAGGTAGCCTGACCAGCCTTTCCCTGTTTGCAGTGCGCCTACCTCCAAGCCAGAAACTGCCAGGTGGAAAGCAAGTACCTGGCCGGTCTGAGAAGGCTGCAGGAGGCCCTGGGGGATGAAGCCAGCGAGTGCTCAGAGCTGCTGAGGCAGCTCGTCCAGGAGGCGCTGCAGTGGGAAGCTGGGGAGGCCTCATCTGACAGCATGGAGCTGAGCCCCATCAGGTGAGCCTGGCGGCCCAGGGAGGGCTGGTCTATGTGAGCTGGCGGCTCCTCCCCAGCTGCCTTGCTGCCAGGTCCTGCTAACCATGTGCAAGTCCTGCACAGCATTACCTCCTCTGATCTTCACGCATTAGTGTGCGGCTGCAGCTGAGATGGTTCACGCTCAGAGGAGGCAGCCCCCTGCCACGGCCCTATCATACATTTGCAGCACAGGCTGCCTCCAGAACCCCATGCTTTCCGTTTATCCAGGCTGCCTCCCAAATGTGGCTGCCTCCCAGATGTGCCTGTCAGAGAGGGGACGAGGGGAGACAAGCAGGCCATCTCTGCACCAAGCCCTTGCTGAGCACAGTGGACATGGGCAGTTAAATATAACAGAAAGGAGGGTGGCTATGCTGGAAGGCCCCTGGAGGCTGAGTAGTCCAGTGGCAGGAGCTCGAACTTTGGAGCCAACCCTGGCCCTCTCGCCATGTGACAATTCCCTTTACCTTTCTGAGCCTCGTACTCAGCCTCTTAAGATATGTGCAAAGAGCTGGGCACAGTGGCTCACGCCTGTAATCCCAGCACTTTGGGAGGCTGAGGTGGGCAGATTGCTTGAGGCCAGGAGTTTGAGACCAGCCTGGGCAATATATTGGAATCCTGTCTCTACAAAAAAAAAACGAAAAAACGAGTGGTTGTGCATGCCTGTAGTCCCAGCTACTCGGGAGGCTGAGGTGGGAGGATCACTTGAGCCCAGAAGGTAGAAGCTGCAATGAGCTGAGATTGCAGCACTGCACTCCAGCCTGGGCAACAGAGTGAGGCCCTGAAAAGAAAAGAAAAGAAGGGGGGAAGGGAGGGAAAGAAAGAAAGAAAGAAAAGAAGGAAAGAAAAGAAGGAAAGGAAAGAAGGAAGGAAGGAAGGAAGGAAAAAAAAAGAAAAGATTTGGGCAAACACACCTGCTTTGCAGGATCATTAGGATTAAATGAGATTGTGCAGGCAGGGCACAGAGTGGAGGTGAGTCAACATTGAATAAATCAAAGGCCGTCTGGAATGGGTCCCCAGCTGTCCCACCTGTCTGTCATTGGTGCTGTCTGTTCCCCGTCCATCCCTGCGCTTACTGGCTGTGGTAAGTGGGGTTCTGTATGCACAGTGCAGGACTTCTTGGGCCTAAGGCTGCATGGAGTAATAAGAGCATTTACTGTGTACCAGGCACTATCTAGGCCCCCAGCATCTTACAACAGAAGATGTCGTTGGGTCTTTAGGAGGCAGAGCAGGGATTCCTATACCCATTATACAGATTCGCAACCTGAGGTTGGGAGAACTGAGGTGACCTGCCCAGAGCTGTGTGGTTAACCCTCAGTGAAGGCAGGGCAGGAACCTGGCCTGGGGTCCTCCCAGTCCCCACCACTGCTTATCTAGGGAAGGGCTCTGCAAGATGTTGCTAACATGGACTTTTGCTGGCAGTGAGTATGATGAGTACGGCTTCCTGACGGTGCCCGACTATGAGGTGGAAGACCTGAAGCTGCTGGCCAAGATCCAGGCATTGGAGGTACGCTCCCACCACCTGCTGGGCCTCGAGGCTGTGGATCGGCCGCTGCGGGAGCGCTGGGCTGCCCTGGGTGATCTTGTGCCCTCAGCCGAGCTCAAGCAGCTACTGCGGGCAGGAGTACCCCGTGAACACCGGCCTCGTGTCTGGAAGTGGCTGGTCCACCTCCGTGTCCAGCACCTGCACACTCCAGGCTGCTACCAGGAACTGCTGAGCCGGGGCCAGGCCCGTGAGCACCCTGCTGCCCGCCAGATTGAGCTGGACCTGAACCGGACCTTCCCCAACAACAAACACTTCACCTGCGCCACCTCCAGCTTCCCCGACAAGCTCCGCCGGGTGCTGCTGGCCTTCTCCTGGCAGAACCCCACCATCGGCTACTGCCAGGGCCTGAACAGGTGAGCCACCAAAGCCCAGTGAAGGTGTGACCTTTACCTTTTGGAGCACAGGTCCCCAACCCTCAGACCGTGGACAGGCAGCCATCTGTGGCCTGTTAACAGGGCCGCACAGCAGGAGGTGAGCAGTGGGCGAGACAGCAGTACCACCTGAGCTCTGCCTCCTGTCAGATCAGCGGCAGCATTAGATTCTCACAGGAGCATGACCCCTATTGTGAACTCTGCATGTGAGGGATCTAGGTTACGTGTTCCTTATGAGAATCTAATGCCTGATGATCTGAGGTGGAGCAGTTTCAAAACCACCTCTCCCCCACCCCAGTCCATGGAAAAATTGTCTTTCATGAAACCGGTCCCTAGTGCCAAAAAGGTTGGGGACCGCTGTTTTAGAGCACTGCTGTCTCTCTTTGGAGCCTCCCAAGAACCTGGAGACATGAGCCCAGGTTCCCCACCCACAGGCTGGTGAGAGGACATGTTCAAGACAGAGATGAGCCAGAGCTCAGAGCTCCAGGCCCCTTGTCCCTGCTCTGTCCTTTGATTTGTGCTTGGGGATGTACAACTTACATGGCCCCTCAAACCTTGGCCTGCTGGAGTCTACAAGTTAAGGCCCCACTCGCATATGGCAGGACTCTGGATCAGGAATCGTTTGCTTTCAGTGAAACCCATGCAGAAGACCCAGGGAAAAGAGACTTTCTAAAAGTTACAAGGGGAGTTCACAGAAGCCAGGAAAAGAAAACAGAGCTGAGGACCAAATGGTCATTGGAAGCCAAGGCAGCTGCTGTCTGCAGCAGGGCCGCAGCCCTGCACAACCCCAGGAGGCAGCCTTCGTGCCACAGTCCTGGGATGCCATCCCCTGAGCTCGTATAGCACCAAGGTACTGCTCTGCTGCCCTCTGCAGCTGCATGGCCTCTGGCCTCTCTTCATTCTGCGTGTCTGCTTCCTTCTCTCTCAGCAGACCAGCCTCTGTCCATTCATTCATTGGACATTTAGGGACCATCGAAGCTGTTAGAATGGAGACCTCAGCCCCTGAGTCTTGGGCCTTTCAACGAGTCTTCCCACCCCACCCCCATGTTCTAGTTCTAAATTCCCCAAAGAAAGAATCTGATTGGCCCAGCCAGGAATAATTTCCACCTCTGGTCCAATTGGCAGGGGACGCAGGGAGGGACTGGAGTTAGGGGATGAGGTCACCTGGTTCACAGGGCTGTCTCCGCTCCAAGACTGTGAGGGACTGTCATCCCCCCGCTCCAGCCCCAGCTATTTCAGTAGAAGCTGCATAGTTGCAAAAATCTTCCCAAAGCAAGTTTTCACTCAATTTAATTTAAGCACACATATACCTAAGCAAAATTTACATAAGCCATGCTGCTTTTTTTTAGGGTAGGTGGTGTGTGACATTTATTTAACACAGAATCAACATTCAGTGTCCTTACTCAAATTTGAGTGGTTCCCAAAGGTAGATATTTTTCATACTCTATTTCCAGCCTAAAATTGGGTGAAATTGAGCATGTATATGTACAATTCCTGGGAATTAAGAGTTAAACTCCAACAGTAATGCCTCTCAGTCAAAGCCTCCTTGGAAAATGTGTTCAGATTTCATGCCACACTAAATGTCTGCCACAGGTCAGGTCTGTAGAAATTTCATTCATTCAACAGTCTGACAAAAGCCCCTGTATTTCTCATTTGTTTGAACATGTTAAAATCCAGAAGAAACAAAACCTACAAAGCCTCTTCTAAGAATAGTTGTGAAGGGAGCTGGAAGCTATGAGATCAGAATGAATAATAATTTTTGCATTTCACACAAGGACCAGGTAGGAAGTAATGCATAATGGGGGCCTCTTGGATTCCAGGTGTTTAACACCTGATGGCATTTAATCCTCACAAAAACCTTCACTGGCGCCACCATGCCCAGATGAGACATGAGAGGGTCTGAGAGGCTGAGGAACCTGCCCATTGCCTCACCACAAATGCTGGCCCGGCCAACTGCTCACCCTGGCCCCTGGCCCCCAAACCCAGTCCTTTCTACAGCCTCCTCTCTCTCCAAATAGCAGTAGTCAGAGGCTGTGCTGAGGCCTCCCAGAAACCTTTCTCCTATGTAGATGTAACCTTCTCGAGACCTGCTTTGGGAGTTCAACCTGTGCTGAAGGGGCAGAGAAAAATCCTATAGCAGGAGGGGCACTTGAGATAAGCCTCATAGAAGGAGAAAAGCTTCTCCCTATGTGGAAGGAGGCAGCACACAGGCCACAGAGAGGCGCAGAAGGGACAACTGAGACCAAAAGAGGCGGAAGGTCCCCAGACGGATTTTCTAAAATATCTTTCTCTGAATAGTATTTTTACTTAAATTTGATATGCAAGTGCAGATAATTGGTATTCATGTAAATATTTACTGCTTAAAACAGAAAGTTACTTGTAATAGGCCGGGCACGGTGGCTCACACCTGTAATCCCAGCACTTTGGGAGGCCGAGGCGGGCGGATCATGAGGTCAAAAGATCAAGACCATCCTGGCCAACATGGTGAAACCTTGTCTCTACTAAAAATACAACAATTAGCTGGGCGTGGTGGCGTGCGCCTGTTATCCCAGCTACTCAGGAGGCTGAGGCAGGAGAATCACTTGAACCAGAGAGGCAGAGTTTGCAGTGAGCCGAGATTGCACCACTGCACTCCAGCCTGGTGACAGAGCAAGACTCCATCTCATAAAAAGAGAAAGTTACTTATAATAGAAAGCCTGTTCAAATGTGGCAAGTGCAATGTATTGTTTTGGAGGCTCTAAACCCAAGCCTGCAGGTCCCTGACACATGTCTTCTTTGCCATCTAGTGGTAACCATTAGAACTGCATGTGTGGGCCCAGCGCCGTGGCTCACACCTATAATTGCAGCACTTTAAGGGGCCAAGGTGGGTGGATCCCTTGAGCCCAGGAGTTTGAGACAGCCTGGGCAACATGGCAAAGCCCTGTCAAAAAATACAAAACACAAAAAAACAAAAAACAACCTAACAACCTAGCCAAGTGTGGTGCCACATGCCTATAGTTCTAGCTACTCGGGAGGCTGAGGTGATAAGGGGGCAGAGGTTGCAGTGAGCCATGATCATGCCACTGCACTCCAGCCTGGGCAACAGAGTGTGTCTCTGTCTCAAAAAAAGAAAAGAAAAGAAAAAGAACTGCATGTTTTACGTCTCAAGATGACAGACCCTGCCTCTAAGGCAGCAAATCCAGCTTGTTTAGTGATGGTCTAATGCTAATTTAGAGCAAATGTTTTAAACCTATGAAAATAAGTACGGTGCTTTAAAAGTGGTTTGTTTCTTCCCCCATCACACACTCTTTTCTTTGCAAGCCTACCTGGGCCCTAAATGCCTTAGGTTCGAATTCAGCCATACCCCTGAGCAGTTAGTAAGCCCTAGCAACCAGCCTCAGATAACTGACTTTTTAACATGTGCTGAAGTCTAAACCAATGCTGGCAGCTAACTCCCTAGACTGAGGCCATCCTGAGGCTCAGGGGGAACAGGGTGGGATAGAGTGGAGAGAGCACTGGGCTAGACTTTGGGAGCCCTGGGTTCTATTTCCACTCTGCCACCAACTGACTATGTAATGTTGAGCAGGTAACTTCTGCTTTCTAAGCCTTGGTTTTTCCACCACTGCAATAAGGAGTTTGTCTAGACCAGAGATGACCAGTAGGAAGCAGCTACCTGGAGCCCTGTCCCAAGAGAGTTTCTGAGGCAGCCTTCAGACTCAGTGGGAAAGAGTACTGTGATCAATTACTTATGTCTACCATGGGCTTAGACAAAGGGAATGCTGCCATGATCAGTTAGTTATGTCTGCCTTGGGCACAGACAAAAAGTATAGAGGCCAGTGTATCTCACGTTTGCTATCCTTGAACTCAGTGACCTATGGAGGTCCCCTCCCCACCAACTCTGAGAGAACAGAGCTTCCTATTTCCCAGGAGACCTGTAACTGTTCTCTTCATCCACTCAGCTTCGACTTAGGAAGGTTTTGTACAAGTATCTGAACCAAATTTGGGAGAAATTCCTTCCCAATCTACTGGTGAAAGAGAAGGGATATTTCTTCTTTTGAGATTCAACCATGTTTCTAAGAGTTGTGAGCCTCAAAAGAAGGTGGAGGTCATGAATCCAATCTAGAGAGAACCCAAAGAAGCATAAATATCTGGATGAGGGAATGTGTTCCTTAAATGCTCTTATGACCAGAGAGTCAGAGGCTTTCTAAAGCGACATCTCCCCAGGGTCCTCTGAGGAACATTCATTCTACTAGGCCCCCATGGATGCAATGGACAACAGGGGCTCTGTGGACCCCCTGGGTGACCCTGGGTTAGAGTCAGCCACACAGGGTTTTGTCACCACAGGACTTCTCAGAGGCTTTACTAAGACAGTGTGCGTCATAAGCCTCTCAGGGGCTAGAATGGGCAGCATTCCCCAGATATCTTTGAATATAGAAACTTGTGCTCACCTAGCATCTTGGGAGAACAGTAGTCCCTGGAAGACATTTCTGGAAAATGCCTTCTTGGATTGGCCCAGGATGAGAGCTGCCAGGGAAGATGGGAGAAGTAGAGAAAACAGTACTTATCCCAGGAAGACTTCCCTGCTCAGCCCTGTGGGTTTTTGTTTGTTTCTTACCCATGATTTCATTAGAGCCTTATGCTAACTTGGTGGGGAGGGGAAGTAAAGGAGAAAAAAAGCTATGTGCATTGAGCACCTCCTAAATGCCAGGCAGTGAGCGAGGCACAGTAGGTCTGTCTCAAGACGCCTCATGGCCCCAGGGGGATAGATATTGTTAATCTCACTTTTATAAAGAGCTCACTATGTGGCAGGCACTGTGTGGGGCACTGAATGAGCTCTGTTCATCCTCAAAACAGTCCTGTGATTATTATGAGACTGAGGCTTAGAGGGGTTCAGTAACTTGCCCAAGGTCACCCAGGAAGCCGCAAGATCAGGATTTACCCAAGCAGCCTGATTCCAGAGCCCCTGCTCTGAAGTGAACCCCATTGCTCTGGAAATCGCCAGTCATCCTCCCCAAAAGAGCGTTTGTCTCACTCCAGGTGCCAGGAGCACCCGTCTGGTTAGGGAGTGGGATTGCACTGATGCTCACATGGAAGGACTTTCCCCTAGAACCCAGGAAGCCACCTCTGCCATGTGCTACCTGGCAGGGCCATGGCTTCTGTAATCACTCCAGGCCTTCCCTACTACTCCAGGCTGGCGGCCATTGCTCTGCTGGTCCTAGAGGAGGAGGAGAGCGCCTTCTGGTGCCTGGTGGCCATTGTGGAGACCATCATGCCCGCTGATTACTACTGCAACACGCTGACGGCATCCCAGGTGAGTGGGGCCGGGGGGGACTTGGCAGCCTTGTAGGGCAGTGCCCCAGAGCTGTTCCTAGAAGCCTGTGACTCTCAGGAAAGTTGGGAATCTCTCAGGCTTCCATTTCTTCCTCTGCACTGTGGGAGTGCATTTGGCTGCACGGAAGAGAAGCCCAACCTAACAACAGCTTCAATCGGGGATTATTTTTCTCAGATAGTGAATGACAAGGCAGTACTGCAGGGTTCAGGCTCCTAGCTCCCTGCTCTGCCATCTCTGCCGTGTGGCCTTCATCCTCACACCCATCACCTCCTGGTCACAAAATGGCTGCATCACCTCCAGCGCTGTGGGCATGGCCTAGGCCAGGAGAAGCAGAAGGTGAACACCAGGAGCTGGCTCCCTGACCCAGCAATTTCTACTTGTAGTTTATTGGTCAGAACTATTTCATGGCTGCCCTAGTTGTAAGGCAAGTTAGGAAATGTACATATTTAATTTTTACATCTTAAATCTCTGAAATTGATGTGTGTTATATGACCCTCTTTTTCATATTTTATTATGGAAAATTTCCCACATTCAAAACAATAGAGGGAATAGTATAATGAACCTCCATGTGTCCATCACCTGGCTTCAGGTATCAACCCAAGGAGCCAGTGTTATTTCTTCTGAACTTCCATCCGCTCCTCCTGCTTTATCTTGAAGTAAATTTCTGGCATTGTATCAGTTCATCCATAAATCCTTCAGTAGGTCAATGGCATCTTAGACTAGGGGAGTTACCTTAGGTTTTGAGCTGGACACTTGGCCTCCGTAGATGACCCAAGGGTCTGGGTGAGGGAGGAGGGGAGCTACTGGCTGTTTGCCACAGCTGACGCTAATGCCTCGAAGAGGACATAAGTGAGGGGAGAGGACTGAGCAACCAGCAGTTCCGGGAAAAGCACGGGGAAACTCAAATGGAGTCATCACAGAGGGAGGAGGAGAACCACGGAAGAACCATGTCTTGCAGCCAGTGCTGAGAGTGGTTAACCCATCCAGTGAAACAAGGACAGAGACATGACAGTGGTCACAAGAAGAGGTCACTGGCCGGTGTCGCCAGGAGCACCCTGCTTTGAGAAGATTCCATGATGTCCGGCGAGGCAGGACATTATGCGTTCCCACGCACACCTGTCCCTGGACCAGACATCCGCCTAGCATCTTAGGTGTCAGGCACAAATTGGGTATAGAGAAGGGTCTGTGGGTGTCAGCTGATATAATCCTAGAGACAAAGCTTCCATTTCGCCAAGGCCCCTGGGCATGAGACCAGTGTCTCTGAACTGCCAGCAGGATCAGCTGGCCCCTGAGCCCCTGCTTGGCTCAAGGGATTCAGATGGATGAGGGGGCGGAGAACGTGCCAGCCCACACGGCTCCACTGCAGAGCCCAGTGCCCCAGTCCAGAGGACTCTGGCCTATGTTAGGAGCAGCGGAGTGATATGATGCTGTACCTGACTCCCAGCTAGACTGGTCCCTGGCTCCCTGAGGTGCCTGGGACCTGCCCAGAGCAGCTTCAGGACTGTGTGTGGACTGACTGGGTAGGAATGCTGGGCAGGGAGGGAGGCAGCCCTACTCTGGGGCTGCAGATGACAGGCCCTCTCGCTGCTTTCCAGGTGGACCAGCGGGTGCTCCAGGACCTGCTCTCGGAGAAGCTGCCCAGGCTGATGGCCCACCTGGGGCAGCACCACGTGGATCTCTCCCTCGTCACCTTCAACTGGTTCCTTGTGGTCTTTGCGGACAGTCTCATTAGCAACATCCTCCTTCGGGTCTGGGATGCCTTCCTGTATGAGGGGACGAAGGTAGGGTGCAGCCAGGGGATGGGCAGGGGGCCCCTGAGCAAGTCCCTTCACCCATCTGGGTCTTGACTCTGCCCCTGGAGAATGGGAAGACAATGCTTACTTGTCAGGGCTGTTAAACGTCTCCTGAGAGCATTGTCAACTGTAAAGTGCTTTGCATGTATGAGAAGTAGTGGTTCTGCCTCTGAAGATATATCCTAAAGTTGGGGGATTTCCCTTCCGTGGAGAGGAGGCGTCAGCATGATCAGAGAGGCACATCCCTAAGCTGTCCTTGCCCCCTAGTCACCTGGGCCCTCCTTTTCTTCCTCCTGTTTGGACTAAGCCTTGGATTAAAAGATCGGAGCTCAGGTCTGGACCCAGCTCTGTACTGACCTTGCCCAGAGACCTTGGGCAGGTCCCCCAACTCAGCCCTAGTTTACACCTCAGTTTACAAAGCACCCACAGATTTCTCATTTCTTTCTTTCTTTTTTTTTTTGAGATGGAGCCTTGCTCTGTCGCCAAGGCTGTAGTGCAGTGGCGCGATCTCCACTCACTGCAACCTCTGCCTCCCAGGTTCAAGCAGTTCTCCTGCCTCAACCTCCGGAGTAGCTGGGATTACAGGCATGCGACACCATACCTGGCTAATTTTTGTATTTTTAGTAGAGATGGGGTCTCATCATGTTGGCCAGGCTGGTCTCGAACTCCTGACCTCAGGTGATCCGCCCGTCTCAGCCTTCCAAAGTGCTGGGATTACTGGCATGAGCCACCGCGTCTGGCCTGTCATTTCATCTGGTTCTTGCCAAAGCCCCACGTAAAGATACAGATTAACTCCATGAGATTCAACAGGGGTCGTGCCTCACCCACAGTCATGGGACAAGACAGGCTAGAGCCAGGACTCTGTCCAAATCCCCAGATTTCAAGCTGTGCGTACCCCCCACCCCCCACCCCGGGGTATTCAGTCTCCCCCAGCCCCCTGGAGCCCTCCCCCACACATTGTGCCTCCAGGCCTCAACTTCCGCAGCCAGTCCACGGTCTTCCATACTGCCCAGGTCTGTCAGGTTCCTTCCCTCCGGGGATGACCTGCCTGGCCCCCCATGCCCCACCTGAGCCCCCACTCTACCCCCAGGTGGTGTTTCGCTATGCCTTGGCCATTTTCAAGTACAACGAGAAGGAGATCTTGAGGCTACAGAATGGCCTGGAAATCTACCAGTACCTGCGCTTCTTCACCAAGACCATCTCCAACAGCCGGTGAGGACCCCCCACCCCTGCCACTCCCACCACTCACACACCCCCAGGACACATAGCAGAGGGGAGGCTGATGTTTGCCAAGTAGAGATTGGTAAGTGACGCTGATGCTCGTATTATAGCTTAGAAATCTTTGGGGAAGTCTGACTGTCTGAGTGATATGTCTGCCCCCTTAACATGGCATTTGAGGCCTCCACGGAGTTTCATTTTTTGCCCACCTTCCCCTACCCTGAACACCCATGGCAGTGATCCTGGAAAACAGAATTATACGAGTTCCTAGGACAACCCCACCTCTAGGCTTTTGCCTTTGCAGTTTCTTTTACTTAGAATGCCTCTTTGCCCCTTCCACCACCACTATCTTCTTTGCCTGGTCATCTTTTATTCATTCCTTAAAACTCAGCTCACATGTGGGTCACCTCCTCCAAGAAGCCTTCCCTGACCAGCTCTTCCCTGCTGGGTTAGGTGTCTTTCTTCGGATCTTCCTCCTGCCTCAGTACATATCTCTGTGGGTGGAAATCATCTTATTCATTGTTTCCTCCTGAGGGCAGGGGTCAGGGCTCAGCCACAAAGGCAGAAGGAATGCGGGGATGTCTGTCTGGGAGAGCCGGGTAAACGCCGGCCAGGTGGGGCGACGTGCTCTGGGCTGATTGTGCCCTCCTCCCAGGAAGCTGATGAACATTGCCTTCAACGACATGAACCCCTTCCGCATGAAACAGCTGCGGCAGCTGCGCATGGTCCACCGGGAGCGGCTGGAGGCTGAGCTGCGGGAGCTGGAGCAGCTTAAGGCGGAGTACCTGGAGAGGCGGGCATCCCGGCGCAGAGCCGTGTCTGAGGGCTGTGCCAGCGAGGACGAGGTGGAGGGGGAAGCCTGACTTGGCCACCTCCCCTCCCCACAGCCTTCCTCACCCTTGGCTGGCAGACCCACTGGAGGTCAGGCACGGACCAGTGGCCCAGCCCTGGGTGTCCCATCACCATGTGACCCTGGACACGTCCCTTCCCCTCTCTGGCCCTCAGTTTCCCCACTGGGACGTTGTGTGCTGCGAAGCCGTTGGTTGGGCTACTTCTTCATAGGCACTTACTTACCCAGGGATGCCACCCTTTCGTCACCTCTTCCACAGAGCACTTTGGCATGTAAACAAGCAAGAGCACTGCCTCTATAGGGTAACCTGGAACATTCTCTAGGTTATATCAGTATAAAACAATGTAAATGGTGGAAATCATTCATAAGCTTTGGAACTTAAACAGTTCTCAGTTACCAGTTGTTCCTGGATGGGCCCACGGTGCCAGGGTGTGCCACCACCAGGCTTCCAGCCTAGGGCATCTCTGGCTGCTATTTCTGTGAGCATCTGCAGGGCCAGCCCCTGCCTGGTTCCCTGAGATGTTAGGGTTTTGTCTTTCTGGGTAGCAGCTCCTTTTCAGTACTGCCTGGGTCTGCATTCCAGGACGCTTTCCGTGTACTGAAGCCTTTTTCCAGAAACTGGCCCCTGTGCCCTCCTTTCTGCTCACAGCCCATTTTGGGGGGATCCCAGGGAAACCCCCTGTGCACCACCACCAGGAACTTGGTGTGGGGGTTGGGCAGAGAGCCCTGGGTCAGGTGCCCCACTTGTGACCTCCCACTGCCCACTTCACAGGCTGGGGCACAGAGGGTCACCTCTCCTCTGAAAAATGGGTGGTTGGGAGGATGGGAGAAGGTGGCAAGTGGAGACTGCTGCAGCACAAGCCAGGGCTGGCTCATCACAGCACCCACTGTGGCCCCAGCCCAGCGTCAGCCTCCTCCAGGTCCCTCCTCAGCAAATAGAGGCTTCAGTCTGTCCCCACCTGAGACAGGGGGTCAAGGCCATACCAGTGACTTTGGCAACTCATTTCTCAGCAAAACCCGTGTCTGTGCTGGCCTAGCCTTGAGCTGGCTGTCTTTGGTATGAAGGACTGGGCGTGGGGGGTTTTCACACAGAAGCCTCCTTTCTGGAAAACCACCCAGGATTAGGGGACACTGCCCTGGAACCTCCTAGCTCTGATCTGAGGCTCCCATCCGGGCTGGGGAGGAAGCTTTCCCCATCACTGGGGACCATGGACAGGCCCCGTGGTGGCCCTGGCTGGTCCCTAGCCCCACTGTCACCCACAGGTGTGAATTTGAGGGGTTGGCCCACCAGACTCCCAGTTCCCTACATTGCACCACCTGTGCAGCCTCGGGGAGGAGACGCTCAGGGTTCCTCTCCTCCCTGTCCACGTGGGCTCCTGGCTGGCCCGAGGGCTCCGCTTTTCTGTGAACGCCCTGCATTGGGGCTTGACTGCCTTTCTCATTGCTAAACTTTTTTCATCTGCTGAGGCCCTTTCACCACCAAACTATTTATGAAGTGTGATGGTGGCATGAGGGTGGCCTGGGGGTCCCAGCTGCACCCTGGACAAGCTGGATACTGCGCCCCTAAGTTGGTCATCAGGATGATGAGAGGTCCAGCCCCATGGGGCTCCCAGGAGGGCTAAAGCAGGTAAACTGGTGCAGAGCCTGGAGCCTGGCACAGAGGAAAATGCCACCCATGGGAACGAGCAGCCCAATTTTTTTTTTTTTTTTTTTTTTTTTTTGAGACGGAGCCTCCCTCTGCCACCAGGCTGGAGTGCAGTGGCGCAATCTCGGCTCACTGCAACCTCCGACTCCCTGGTTCAAGCGATTCTCCTGCCTCAGCCTCCCAAGTAGCTGAGATTACAGGCATGCGCCACCACGCCCAGCTAATTTTTGTATTTTTTAGTAGAGACAGGGTTTCACCATGTTAGCCAGGATGGTCTCAATCTCCTGACCTCGTGATCTGCCTGCCTCAGCCTCTCAAAGTGCTGGGATTACAAGCGTGAGCCACCGCGCCCGGCCTGAGCAGCCCTCTTATGAAGGAAACACCACCCGCGGGGCCCTGAGGCCTGCAAAAGCCCCAAGGCTGCCTGGGAGCTCTGGCCCAGGGGGTCCCTCTGCCTTTAGCCTTGGAATTCACATTCCCTCTTCAGCAACAACAATCAAAAAAGAATCAGGCAATGGGCACAGGGGCTACTGGATAAATGGCAGCCCACCTCTATCTTTTTCCCTCCTCTTCCCTTCCCTCCTTCCTTCCCCCTCCTTCCTCGCCGTCCTCCCTCATCCCCCTTTTCCTCCTTCCCCATTCTCCTCTCCTTCCTTTCTTCCTCCTTTCTCCCCTCTTCCCCCCTTTTCTTCTTCCCTCTCTTCCTCCTCTCCGCTTCTCTTCCTCTCTCCTCCATCTCCCCACATCTCCCCAACCCCAGGCAGAGGAGAAGCTCTGCTCAGAGCTGAGTGCCTGTGCTCTTTCCCTCCCCTCCTGCGGAGAGGGGTGGGTGGTACTTTGCATTTGACCCAGCACAGTGTAACCTCTGGTTCCTACCTGCCTGCACCTTAGAATCACCTGAGTAGGCCGGGCGCTATGGCTCACACTTGTAATCCCAGCAGTTTGGGAGGCCAAGGCCGGTGGATCACTTGAGGCCAGGAGTTCAAGACCAGCCTGGCCAACATGGTGAAACCCTGTCTCTACTAAACATACAAAAAATTAGCCGGCCATGGTGGTGGGCACCTGTAATCCCAGCTACTCGGGAGGCTGAGGCAGGAGAATCACTTGAACCTGGGAGGCGGCGGTTGCGCTGAGCCGAGGTCGTGCCATTGCAATCCAGCTTGGGCAACAAGAGCAAAACTCTGTCACAAAAAAAAAAAAAAAAAAAAGAATCACCTGAGTAGCTTTTTAAAAATGTTGGTGCTAGAGTCCTATGCCTGGAGCCTGTGGTGGAGCCCAGGCATTCTGATACATGGAAGGGTTGGGGACACAGGACACGGGACACAGGGCTAACTGCCTCCTCAGGCCCTGACAGGGAGCTGGGATTGAGAATTGCCTGTCCTGCAGGATCAACTCACCCAGGCCAAGCTCAGGTTACCAACAAGTAGACAGGGCTCAGAGACATTAGCTAACCTATCCAAAGTGACACAGCCACTGGTTGAGCCGTGCTCAAGCCTAGAGCCCTTACTGCAAAGCCAGGGAGGACTCCCCCGGCTTACCCTACCTCTGGAACCTAGAATACCTTCCCCAAGGACCTGGGGAAGGGGCATGCCTGGCCTGTGGCCTCCTGGGGATACCCTCAGAAGATAGTTCTAGGCCAAGGAAAACTAGAGGAAGAATTTCCTCATGGTTGCCTCAAGCTGGGATTGTAGCACTATTTCTCCCCTTTATCAGAGACAATAAGGGAAGCATGATACCCACATGGCAGGGAGGCTGAGCAGGGACCAGTGGGCCCACCCCAGAGCATCTGTGCCTGCTGCTGCTGCCCCTGGGGCGCCTGCCCGCCCTTCCCTGCTCTTTCTGCAGGGTGTTTGGGGCCCACTCCTGGTGTCAGGTTCCTGGCCCGCACCACAGCTGTCGCCCCCTTCCCCTGGGCCTGCTGCCTTCCAGGGCTGGAGGATCTGATCCCTCTCAGCCCCACCTTCCCACCCTAGGGGATAGGACCTCATGCTCAAAGCATGCCTTCCCCAGGCCTTAGGCCCCCAGCAAGCTGTGGTCCGACCTGCTCTATAGGAGAGGAAAAGGGAGTTACCCAGGGAACCTCGCTGGGGCAACATCCCTAAGAATAAAGGGACTGGGTCAAAGGAGGTGGAAGGCCCCCCTCCCAACAACCCCTAACGTAAGAGGTGCTCACTCACTTCCAGAGATTGCCCGTGTTCAAGGCTACTATCCTCCAAACACAGACCCCCCAGTCCCCAGGCGCTGTCTCCTCATTCTTTCTCAACCCCCTCCCCCATGGACATGGGGCCATATCGTACAGAAAGTTCCATGTGGGGCAGATAGATGGAGAACTTGCCCCCCACCCCCACCACACACACACATATGTTCTGGTCCTGCACAAGATGTTTACCCACATATGGAAGATTAACAAAGCCAGCCATGTGAGTGCACTGGGAAGGAAGAGGGAGGTTTCCTGGCCCATCCCAATCCACACTAAGGTCCAATAGAAGATGCCGGCAGATGGGCCCAACTTTGGAACCAGACCTGCTATGTAGTTTTCTAGCTAGGGGATCTTGGGTAGGTCATGCCCACTGTGGCCTCAGTTTCCCCATGTGTGCAATCCTGCATCTGGACCAGGATTAGAGGGAGGGAAGGGGCAAGAGAGGAGGACACTCCCCAGCCACAGCAACCCCAGGAAGGGTCCCAGGTTCATTGCAGAGGTCTCCCTCTGGCTTATGGGTCCATATGCCCACAACCCCCAGAGATGTCTCTGTCAAACCAGCTGTTCCCCAAACAGTCCCAGCCACCAACCGCCGTGGCACAGGGTAGGAAGATGCAGGTGCAAGGCTGGGAGGGCACATCTATAGGACATCCAGGAAGGCTAGGTCTGGAAGGATGAGTGGATTTAGACAAGGGAGATGATGATTTAGGAAGAGAACTGCAGACAGAGCAAAGGCTCAGAGATGTCAGAGTGCAAGGCGAGTGGCATTGGCAGAGGCAGAAAGCCACACCAGAGATGCTGGCCCAAGCCCTAAGTGAATTAAGACATTCAAGGCCAGGCGTGGTGGCAAGCACCTGTAATCCCAGCACTTTGGGAGGCCAAGGCAGGCAGATTGCTTGAGCCCAGGAGTTGGAGACCAGCCTGAGCAACATGGCGAAACCCTATCTCTACAAAAAATATAAAAATTGGCTGGGCATGGTGGCACGCACCTGTAGTTCTAGCCATTCGGGAGGCTGAGGTGGGAGGATTGCTTGAGCTTGTGTGGTGGAGGCTGCAGCGAGCTAGGATTGTGCCACTGCACTCCAGCCTGGGCGACAGAGCAAAACCATGCAAAAACAACAACAAAGATATTCAGATGCCTTAGTCTGGGAAAGATCATGGTGCCCACCGTCCAGCTGTAATTCAAGTAAAAACCAAACCATGATTACAAAGAATTCCCACAATGTTCTGATTTCACCCATTTTTTTTTTTTTTTTTTTTTTTTTTGAGACGGAGTCCCACTCTGTAGCCCAGGCTGGAGTGCAGTGATGTGATCTCAGCTCACTGCCACCTCCACCTCCTAGGCTCAAGCGATTCCAGCTTCCCGAGTAGCTGGAACTATAGGCGCATGCCACCATGCCTGGCTAATTTTTGTATTTTTAGTAGAGACAGGTTTTCACCATGTTGGCCAGGCTGGTCTTGAACTCCTGAGCTCAAGCAATCCACCTGCCTTGGCCTCCCAAAGTGCTGGGATTACAAGCGTGAGCCACTGCGCCCAGCTATCCGTATGCTTGATACCCAACTCTTGCACGCTAACACCGGAAGCACGCGTTCAGTCTACCTGCTGGGCAGTCCAGCTCCAGAAGGTGTGAATCAGAGCTGTAGGGTGGGGTTTTCAGGACCATACTGCACACTGGGCTTTGGGTGGTAGGCAGGGAGCCCATCCAGCTCTGGGCAGGGTGGTGGTACGGTGGACTATGAAAGCTGAGTCACATTCTAAGGAGAGAATCAAGAGCTCCCCAAGTACCTTGCCACTCCAAGCCTCAGTTTTCTTATCTGTAAAATGGAGGTAATGATAGTGGCTAAATAAAGCCACTATTATTAGAAGCTTAGAAGAAATGATACAGATATGTAAAGTAGTAACAGTGCACTCTGTTATCCACTCCACAACTATATATTGAGTGCTTACTACCAGCCACGAGATACTAAGGCCCTCAAGATAACCCGTCTCTACTGAACAAAACCAAGAGCTCTTCAGAGACGCGGTGTGGAGTGGAGTGGCTGTTAGCTTAGTAGCCTTGGGAGCCATACTGCCTGGGGCTGCATGACTAGCCGTGTGATCTTAACCTAGGTACTTAATCTCTCTGTGCCTCAGCTTTCTTTTGTGTTAAATAGGTGAGTAATGGTATCAACCTCATAGGCCTGTGTGACAGTGAAGGGAGGTAATGCACAGAAGGCGCTTAGAGGAGTGCGTGGCTCAGTAGTGTTAGGTGGGGCTGGTACCCAAAGGTAGGGCCTCCTCATTGTCTAGTGTCCTCAGGGCTCCCCAGCCGGCGAGGCTGGCAGCAGCGCCCCCGCCGGTCCCGAGAGAAGGAAGGACGTCCTCCTCGGTTCCCAGAGGCGCTCCCAGCTCCTTTCCTCCCTGCGGACGGGGAAGCCTCGGTAACCGCTGTCACTGCTCGGGGAAAGGAGCGCTTCCCCGGCCGGGCTCGGCGCGCGCACTGTACCCGGCCGGGATCGTCACATCCAGGGCTCAAACAGCCTTAAGAGGCCGACGCGGTTACTGTCTCCATTTCATCACGGGGGAAACTGAGGCTCCGGGAGGTCAGGTTCCTCATCCCACACCACGCAGCGAGGGCACGGCGGGATGTGGGGCCGGCGGCTCTGCCTGTCCCCAGCCTCCGCCTGGTGGCCGGCAGCCCGCCCCAATCACTGCGGCGTGTGCGCGCCTGTTCCCAGCACGTGTGCGCGCCCCGAGACCCGCCCCGGGGAGCCAGGAGCGCGGTCGGGGTCGTGGGGGCGGAAGAGGGTGGCCAGGGCGGACCCGCGGGGCGGGCGAGAGGGCGGACCTTGGGCCGGGCCCCCGCCCCGCCCTCCGGCCCCGCCCGCCGGGCTGCAGCGGGAGGCGGCGGCGGCTCTGGGCGCGGGGAGTCGGCGGGCGGCGAGGAGCGCGGAGCCGGAGCTGGACGCCGCCGCCGCCACCGCCACCTGCGCGGCCGTCATCAAGGTAGGGCGGCCCCGCGCTGCCGGCCGTGCCTTCCCGGTCTGCGCGATGGGGGCGTCGGGCGGGACGTGCGCGCTGCGCCCCCCCGGCTGCAGCTCCCGGAGAGGGAGGGATGCGGGGCTCGGAGAGCGGGGGACCTGGCTTTCAGCCCCTTCGCGTGACCTTGCACAAAGCACTGCTCCTCTCCAGGCCTCAGTTTCCCTGTCAGGATAGCTTGCTCATTGGTGGCCCCTTTCTCGCGGGGTTGTTGGGAGGGGCCGCCTCGAGGTCCGGGCTCCCGACGGCTCGCTGCCCGCATGAGCACTGTCTGCACCGCCCACCCCTCCTGCCCGCGGTGAGGGAAGCTCACTCTGGGCGCGGCCAGCCGGTCCCGACAGGCCCCTGCTGTGGCCCGGGTGCTCCATGGGACTCTTGTCGGGACCCTCCCCCTCTTGGCTGCGTTACCTGCTGGGCCTCAGCTTCCTGGTACAGGAAACGGTGGGGTGGGGGGCATCCCCGGGTCCCCGCCAAGCCGGCTTGGCCGTGCAGATGGGGCATCAGCCGGCCCGCCAAGAGGGTTTACTCGTCTGGGGCTGGAGGAGCCCTAGGTTGGAGGTGGCTGGACTCCTGGCGGCACGACTGCCTGGACCAGCCCCACGTAGGCACCTCGATTTAGAGAGTGGTATAGGACAGCTCCTTCCCCTTCCCCACCCAGGCCAGGTGCTGGTGCCTAGTTCTGTGTCCCAGAGCTAATGTGTGATAAGGTGTGACACACACTAGCTGGTGTGACAAGGGCTGACTGGCGGCTACGCCTGGACCTCAGAGGGGTGATAGTGCTAAGGGGCTGTGTCTGCGTGGCATTAAGGGATGGGGCAGAGCACCGGTCTGAGGGACTGTGGTCCCAGGCTCCCTAGGTAAAGAAGACCTATGGCATCTGGCCCAGCCCCTCTGTAGGATCCCCTCTGGAAGGTCTTGCTGCCCCCTTGCACACTCCTTGTGATAGGGATCTCACTAGTTGTAAACCAAGCTGGAATCTGCTACCCAGTCACTGCCTCTCCTGCTGGTCCTGCTCTGGACACACAAACAACCTCTGACCCTTCCTCCCTCACCCTGGGGCAGTGATCAGGTCCCTTAAATATGCTCAACTCCAGACCCAGCAGCCCCAGGCCCAGCAGTTTCTCCCATCAGATCCCAGGGAGCCAAGGCAAGAAGAGGGAGCCGAGGTGTCTGCCCCAGAGCAGGCTGTGGGGCCTCCGCTTTCCTGGGGCTTGTTCAGAGCCCACCTGTGCATCAGGACTGGAATGTGTCTCCCCGGCTTCCTGCCCCTCCTGGGGACCGTCTGAGAGGTCTGGAGTGAGGAGAGCCCCTCTGCAGGCCTTTCCTGCGCCATGGGGCCTCCTCTCCACCTCCCTGCTGCCTGCCTTGTTTGAGGGAGCAGTTTCTAGGAATCACTTCTCAGCCTCCTGGTCTTTCTTGTCCCCTTCATGACCTGCCCCGCACCCAGGGATTTTCTTACAGCCAAAAGAGGGCAGGAGGCCCCTGGACAGATAGTGAGCGCTTTGTCATCACAGGTATTCAAGCAGAACCTGGGGGTGAGCTACCTTGGACTGAAAGTCTGTGGAATTTTAGGGCTGAAGTAGTGCCTATGACCTTGCCCTGTGGCCATGGCGGAGCTGCACAGGACTGGGAGCTGGACCGCAAATGAGTGTTATTATCCCCTCGTAAAAGCAGGCAAAGTATACGTGCTGGCCCATGAGCCCAGCTCCGACGCACAGGCTTAAGTGCTACCTGGGTCTCCTGTCATCTCGACACATGTATAATCTGGGACCTGTTTTCCTGCTTGCCTAATTCAAGCCTTTTTGGCCTGATTTAGGAGCATGGCAGATTCTGGTTATTAAAAAGTCATGCTATGACTTTAATTGCTAATAATTTTTAAATGCACCATGGAATTATGGAATGTCTGAGCTGAAAGGAGCCTTAAGATGTCATCTCATTCAACCCCCTCATTTTACAGATAGGCATCCCCTGTACCCGGAGGGGATGTGACTGGGCAAAGGTCACACAGCAAACCAGCAATTGAGCCCAGGGATCCTGATTCCAAGATTGGAGTGCCATTTTTTCTCCAAAAAAACACATAACATATAATAAATGAAAGCAGTCTATATTTATTCCTGTAAAATTAGCAAAAATAAAAATAAAAGGATGAAACTCTGTGCTGGAAAGGCTGTAGGGATTCGCCTGTGGCATTTAATTTTGCAGAGCAATCTGGCAGCCTGTTATCATGAAAATGACCATACTTGCCCTTTGCCCTTAGCCAGCTACTTTGGGGACTTTATCCTAAGGAAGTAACTAGAGAGGGAGACATATGCAGTGCTGTTATTTGTAAGAAGTTGTCTTCTGGCTGGGCGCAGTGGCTCATGCCTGTAATCCCAGCACTTTAGGAGGCCAAGGTGGGCGGATCACCTGAGGTCTGCAGTTCGAGACCAGCCTGGGCAACATGATGAAACCCTGTCTCTACTAAAAATATAAAAATTAGCCGGGTGTGGTGGCACATGCCTGTAATCCCAGCTACTCAGGAGGCTGAGGCAGGAGAATCACTTAAACCCCGGGAGGCAGAGGTTGCAGTGAGCCGAGATTGTGCCACTGCACTCCAGCTTGGGCGACAGAGCGAGACTTCATCTCAAAAAAAAAAAATAAAGAAGTTGCCGTCTTGTGAAGAAGTGTCCAGTGTTTTATCTGAGGCTTAATAAACATTTCATTTGACAAATACAGCCTAAAAAATAGTGGCACTGATGTTTACATCAACGGAGTCTGGCCGGCATAGAAACAGTTTAATCCAGAAGAAAGACCATGAGACTAAAGTCAGCAGACATAGATTCCAGGATGAAGTCTTCCTCTACCCTACTGTGTGACCTTGGGCCGATCCGTTCCCCTCTCTGGACCTCACTTTCTCCATCTGTGAAATGGGGGTAGACTCAGTTGCTGAATTTGTTTGAGCTCTGACAGCCAACCTCTTAGGGTGAACAAATCTCAGTAGCAAAGCCGAGATTGGAAGGAGATTCATTAAATGAATCCCCTTAGAGGCAGGCAGCTAGCTCTGCACCGAGGGGTTTCAGCCTTAAACCTTTGCTATTTCAAAATGGCCAGAAGCTGGATTGTTTTAGAAGTTGGTGTGTTTTTATCTTCTCTATCAAATCTCAGGAGGTCCAGAAAATAATTCAGCAGAATCTTCTTGTGTTTTAAGTCTATAATCCGTGGCTTGCCTCCTTCAGAACAGATTGGACGTGCTTTGCAATCATACCTGGTCTGAAGGACCAGGAGTAGGTGACTTTGCTTCTGTGGGCAAACTGTGCCTCCTGGGGGTCTGCAGGTTGCTATGGGAAACTTACTAGGTTAAACCACATGAAACGGCCAGTATGCGACTTTTTTTGACTTACAAGAAATGGCAATTTCTTTTGGTTCAGCCTAAATGGAAAAAGATATACAGGTATTTAAAGAGCGGTGTGCTCCTTACTATAATTGAGAGATTGGCAGGGTGTGGTGGGTACAAGGAAGGTGTGATTATGAGCTTGGAGAAGTCAAGGAGGAGGGATATGGGAGCCTCACTTTGAAGAATCACTAATAGTAATAATAATAGCTAACATTCATTGAGTATTTACCACCTGCCTGATTCTGTCCTAAGTGCTTTGTGTTCATTCATTCGTTTAGTCATTCAGCCAGTATTTATTAAGCACCTACATTGTACTAGTTTTTTTGTTTGTTTGGTTTGTTTTGTTTTGTTTTTGTTGTTGTTTTGTTTTGTTGTTGTTTTGTTTTTTGTTTTTGTTTTTGTTTTTGTTTTTTTGAGACAGAGTCTCACCCCGTCGCCCAGGCTGAAGTGCAGTGGCATGATCCCGGTTCACAGCAACCTCCGCCTCTGCCTCCTGGGTTCAAGTGATTCTCATGCCTCAGCCTCCTGAGTAGCTGGGATTACAGGTGCATGCCACCACACCAGCTAGTTTTTGTATGTTCAGTAGAGACGGTGTTTCGCCATGTTGGCCAGGCTGGACTTGAACTCCTGACCTCAAGTGATCCACCCGTCTCAGCCTCCCAAAATGCTGGGATTACAGATGTGAGCCACCACACCTGACCTGTACTAGGTATTTTCTAAGTGCTGGGGAAAGGAGGAAAGCGCTGACATTAAACAAAATAGACCAGAAAGATCTTCCCCCAAAGAGCTTACAATCAGATGGGGGGAAAGACAGATGAAAAACAATAAATAAAATAGATGAATAGGTGATAAAATCAGTGATAAATGAGATGGAGCAAATAGAATATAGGAGGGGTTAGGGTCTGTGAGGGGGCAGTTTTAACTAGGGTGGGCTGGGGGCCTCATTGAGAAGGTGATTTTTAGGCAAAGGCTTAAAGAAAGAGAGGGGTGAGTCAGGCTCATTTCTGGGGAAACGGCCATTCAGGTGGAGGGAACAGCTGGGGCAAAAGCCCTGAGGCAGGACCATGCCTGGCATGTTCAGAGAAGCGTGAGCTGGAACAGAGTGATGGCAGGAGGAGAGGAAGAGAGGAGCAGGCAGGCCCTGGGCTAGACTGTGTACCCCACCATACTCACAATGGAATCCTGCGAGTGTATGAGGGAGCTACTCTTTTTATCCCTCTTTTCCAGTTAAGAAAACGATACAGAAAAGTTACATGGCTTATTGAAACTGTGTCTCATGGAGAATCTAGGACTTTCAGCCAGGGTCACTGGGAGCCGTGGAAGGCTTTTGAATCGGGTAGCAACATGGCCAGATTGGAATATTGGTGTGATTCCTGCGAGATTGCTACGGTCTGAATATTTATGTTCCTCCAAAGCTCGTATGTTGAAATCTTACCCCATAAGGGGATGGTATTAGGAGGTGGGGCTTTTGGGAGGGAATTAGGTCAGGAAGGCAGAGCCCTCATAATGGGATGCATGTTCTTATAAAACAGGCCCCAGAGAGACCCTCACCTCCTCCACCACATGAGGACACAGTAAGAAGGCGCTGTTCTATGACCCAGGAAGTGGGCCCTCACTAGACTCCAAATCTGCTGTCTTAGTCTTAGACTTCCATCCTCTAGAACTGTGAGAAGTACATTTCTGTTGTTGATAAAGCACCCACTTTTTTTGTTTTTTTTTGAGATGGAGTCTTGCCCAGCCACCTAGGCTAGAGTGCAGTGGTGCGATCTCGGCTCACTGCAACCACCGTCTCCCGGGTTCAAGCAATTCTCCCATCTCAGCCTCCTGAGTAGCTGGGATTACAGATATCCGCCATCATGCCTGGCTAATTTTTTTTTTTTTTTTTGAGATGGAGTCTCACTCTGTTGCCCAGGCTGGAGTGCAGTGGCATGATCTCGGCTCACTGCAAGCTCCACCTCCCAGGTTCATGCCATTCTCCCGTCTCAGCCTCCCCAGTAGCTGGGACTACAGGCGCCCACCAGCATGCCCGGCTAATTTTGTTTTTGTGTTTTTAGTAGAGACGGGATTTCACAGTGTTAGCCAGGATGGTCTCAATCTCCTGACCTCATGATCCACCCGCCTCGGCCTCCCAAAATGCTGGGATTACAGGCGTGAGCCACCACACCCGGCCAAAGCACCCAATTTATGGTATTTTGTTGTAGCAGCAGCAATGGACGAAGACAGGTGCAGAGAGACGGCTGTAGAAATAGTCCAGGCCTGGAGTGCTACGGTGGGACCTGGGCAGTGAACTCAGTGCTAGGGGAGAGTTCGGGGTCCAGGCCAGGTGAGCAGAAGGAGGATGAGGAGGAAGCCAGGCTAGCCCTGGGCTTATGTATTTAACAAACACTTATTAGCACTTCTTACCACCATCTAATAGTTTATATACATTAACCCAATCCCCATAACAACCTATAGGGTAGATACTGTTACTTATTATTTCTCCCATTTTAAAATGGATATATTTTATGTAAATGATATCTCATAAAGTTAATTTACAAAGAAAATACATTTTTAAAATTATAAACACTTGATAATGGAGAATTTTAGAAAAAGGCAGGAAAATAGACAAAATAAATTACCCATATCTTCTCCTCTTCTCATCCCACATAATCAATATGAACATTTACTGTCAGTCTTTTTTCTACTATCATTCCCATTTTATAGATGAGAACACTGAGCCCCAGGGAAATTGGGTAGCTAGCCCAGGATCATACATTCAATCTATGTCATCTGCCACCAGTGTCCAGGGCTTAATCACCTTCCCCTGCTGCCTGTAGTCCATCCCTGGAATGTCAGAGTTGGTGGGTTCCATTAAAATACTATCTTCCAAACCTAGCCCCTTCCCCCACCAGCCACCCCACTCCTGGCATCATTTCACAGATAGGTAAAGTAAGGCCCAACAAGAGATGGGGCCTTGCTCAGCATCTGTCAGCCAGTCAGGAACAGACATGTGAAGTCTCATTCAAATAAGAAATCGGGAGCTGAGCATTTGTGCAGGGTTGATATGACAGCTGCTTCTAGCCTGGCCTTGAGCCTGGAGTTTGTAGGGGCCTGGCAAATGGCATGACCCTGCCCACAGGCAGTGCAAGGGCAGGCGTGTGTTCCCTGGGCCCAAGATTCTTGTCCCCCCAGCCAGCCCTGGGTGGGAGGTGAGTTTGGGGCTTTGCCCACACTGCAGGTCCCCTGAGAGTTGTCTCCTGTACTCTGACTGTGCATTTATTTCTGGCTCTGGTGCCAGCAAACTCCTGGGGCTGCCTGCTGCCAGGGATGCAGCCCTGGCTTCTAGCCCCATCTCAGACACTGAGTGGCCTTGGGCCAGTGTCTTTCCTGGCCCACCTGCAAAATGGCATCATAACGGCCCCAGCCACAGGATGAAGTAAGAAGTGCAAGGGAAGTTCTTGCACAGGGTGTGGTCCATGGCGTGCTCAATAACTGAGCAACTCCTGTGGCTGTTCCTAAGGCTGCACTAGGGTGTTGGCCCAGGCTGGGAAATTGAGCCCACTGCAGACAGAGCCCCCTCCTGCCAACCTCCCTTTCACACCGGGCTGACTAGGTAGACCTGCCTGAGAAATCAGAAACGAGCCTCCAGCAATGGTTTGGAGTCTAAGTCTGCAGACAACAAGGGATGCAGTGGAGCAAAAGAACCCAGGCCTCTAAAGAAGGAGAGCTGACCCCGCTACTGATATGCTCCTTAGGCAAGTCTTGACCCTTCTTTATGACTCAGCGTCCTCATCTGTAAAAGGGGGAGAATAATTCCTGCCTTAGTCATTGTAATGATCTACACCCCAGCAGCCATCTATTGATGTTTTTCTAATGCTTGGGGAGTGTGAATGTAGACAAGCTAGACCCATCACAGCTGTGAGGGCCTGTAGCCTGGCAGGGGCACTACAGTTATCATAGGGAAGCCCAGGAGCTGTGGGGCCTCCAGGAGGGCACCTAACCCAGCCTGGCGTGGAAGTGGGGGGTCAGGGAAGGCTCCCTAGAGGAGCTGATGCCTGAGCTGGGTTGTTAGTGGGATTTGGAGACGGCCAGACTATGAAGGGTAGAAAAATAAGGGAAGATACTGGGTCAGTCACTCCACCTCTCCAAGCGTCAGTTTCTTCATTTATAAAATGGGGATAATAAACACCTGCTCTGCCTAATTTATAGGCTTGTTATAAGGCTCTAAATTGGATAAAAGTAAGGAGGCACTTTATGAACTACAAAATGCCAGGCACCTACCTATTCATTATTTATGGTGATTTCTGGAGCCCCTAGGGGTTAGGGAAATACCAGGCCAGCATCTGGGGCTGGGAGAACTTCCAGTTGGTTTTAAAAGGGCTACAATCAAATCGGACAGAGACAGACAGCTGCCATTAACCACACACCCCTTGATTTAAGGGCTCTGGAATATTTCTGTGCCTCGGTGCGGCTTTGTTTGGTGGGGTCCCTGAAGGCAGCCATGGCCCCATCACAGATCACAGCCCCACTCTAAGGATGAGGAGGAACAACATCAGACCCAAAGCACTACGTCCCTGTAGAGGCCTGGGACCTGCCAGGGATAGGGATAGAAGACGGGAGCACCGTGGAGCCGCCATGAAGAAACCAGTCTGTTTAGAGAGAGGGCCACCGTGTCACGGTAAGAGAAAGAGTAGTATGTGTGGAATGAGCCTGTTTGGGTTTGAATATGAGAAAAGAATCTTTCCCCAGCATGCAGACATAGCAAAATATTCAGACAGACAGACATCAAGCTAATTATCACTAGGTGGTAGAATTTTGTTTTCTTTGGTCTTTTCTACATTTAAAATGTTTTGGCTGGGCATGGTGGCTCCTCCCGCTAATCCCAGCACTTTGGGAAGCCAGGAGTTTGAGAACAGCCTGGGCAACAAAGTAAGACATTGCCTCTATTAAAAAAATAAAATAAAATAAAATAATTTTATATTTGATAGATAATTTATTTCTGTAAAGATTTTGGTGATATGTGTGTAGTCATTCCTAAATATTCAGCTTCCAGGACACCCAAGGATATCAAAATCTGTGGATATTCAAATCCCTGATATAAAATGGTATAGTATTTACATGTAACCTACACACACCCTCCTGTATACTTTAAGTCATCTATAGATCACTTACAATGCCTAACACAATGTAAATGCTATGTAACTAGTTGTTATACTGTATATACATATTTTTAAGACAGAGTCTTGCTCTGTCACCCAGAGTGGAGTATAGTGGCACAATCTCAGCTCACTGCAAACTGCCTCCCGGGTTCAAGCGATTCTTGTGCCTCAGCCTCCCAAGCAGCTGGGATCACAGGCATGCACCACCACGCCCAGCTAAGTTTTTACATTTTTAGTAGAGATGGGGTTTTGCTATGTTGGCCAGGCTGGTCTCGAACTCTTGATCTCAAGTAATCTGCCTGCCTTGGCCTCCCAAAATACTGGGATTACAGGTGTAAGCCACTGTGCCCGGCCCGTTATACTGTATTTTTAAATTTGTATTTTTTAATTGTTGTATTGTTATTTTTCTTTAATTTTTTCGAATATTTTCCATTTGAGGTTTGTTGAATCTACAGATGCAGGACCCACAGATACAGAGGGCCAACTATGTATGCAATGTAAGTTATAATGATATTTCGATAATAAAATAATCAGGCCGGTCTGACATCAGCAGGCTGCAGGGATGAAGTCAGCACTCACAGCATAAGGACTTTGGTGAGGCCTGGATGTCATCCCCAATGCTGGCCTTCGGAACAGTTGGGAGCAGAGTCCAAGGATGGCTTGATGGAGTCACACTGGAGGAGATGTCTGTGGGGGTTTCTGAAGGTGGGAACTGGGACTCTTTTCTTGGGACAAAGACTTGGGGTTTTGGGTGGCTGCAAGCACAGTAGCATTGTGACCAAACTGTCCAACTGTGGAACGTACCACATCAGTAGCAACAGAGGGTCAGAGGCAGAGGTGAGGATCCTGCTGAAGTTTGGGCCACTTTCTGAGCAAGACTAGGACAGCTGAGACAGATCCAGAGGGGCACCAGGCCAGGGAAGGGCCTGAGCCTTCAAATTCTGTGAAGCTTTGGAGAGCCAGGGTGAATGCTAGGCCTCAACAGACCCTTGTACCTTAACGATTTGTGTTCTTGGTCTTTGGTCCCATCTCACAGGCATTTCAGCCTCTTTGCAAGGGAAGTAAAGAATCTAAGCTACTGCGGTATTTCATTCAAGGCAGGGCTTATCTGTTGTGAGATGTACCCTTATTTTAGAATCCATTAAGAAAGAAAAAGCAACAGAAACTATGATTATAAGTTGCATCCCAGTTTCAAAGATGTTAAAATGTAAAAAGCTGCCTTGGAATCATGTGACATGTGGCGGGCCCCCAGTTAGACTCTTAGTATGCATTCACTCATGGAATCTTCACCATCGCATTGTAGCTAGATAGTCTTGTCCTCTTTTTACAGATAAGGAGGCAGGAACCCAGAGAGGTTGAGTAAATTTGCAAGGTCACACAGCCAGCAAGAGGCAAAGCTGGGCTTTGAACCTGGTCTAATTAGATTCCACTTCTTTTTCCTCATCCAACCCCACAAAGAAAAGACTCCTGAGTCCTGGCCCTTCGGAAAAACAGAATCTCCACACTGCCAGCTCAGAAATGCTCCAGCGGCCTGGTCATTAAAAGCCTGGTACTCTGAGTAATGGGGGTGGGGAATGTGGAGGAGGGCTGGGGAGATAATGAACAGGAAGAAACTTTGAGAGCTTTCTGGCAGGGTCACTAGCCTCATCCTTGTTGAAACCATTGCAGGAGTGGCTCGGCCTGTGTGGCCCGCCCTGGAGAAAGGCTGTAGAGATATCTGCCCCACACAGATAATCCTGAAGCCTCACCCAGGCTGACCCATTCATTAGTTCCCTAAAAAGTTATCTTTCAATGTAATTTTTTGACTAGGACCTTTGTTCACGATTGATTACTTTCTGTATGTAAAGCATTAGAGATACCAAGCACAGCAAAACAGACACAGGCCTGCCTTTAGGGCTCACAGACCAAACGGGAGATGAACAGTAATCGTAGAGTCCCACAGAACCTGGAGGAGGAGAGAGGAGTGAAGGGTGTACAGAGTAGAGAATGTGCTGAGTCCGGGGTCACTGCAGAAGGCTGCAGTCCAGGGCACAGATGGTGCCGGTCAAGGAAAGGAAAGTATTTGGAGGTGAGATGGCTCTTTTAAGGAGGTGAAACTGAGGCTCAGAGAGGCCATAGGACTGGTCTGAGGTCACACAGCTCGGAAGTGACTCTCCTTGTATGGTTTTCTGTGTTGTGGGTTCCTTTCTTGAGTTTTCCTTTGGAGATGAAAACATGATGTGAGGGGAGCCATGGCCTGCGAGGGGATGGATGGGATGTTCTAAGGAAAGGACGTTGAGCTGAGGTCTGAAAGATGAGTAGGGGGTGAGCAGGCGAGGGTGGGGAGGGAGGCACGCTGCACAGGAGAAACAGCCTTGCAAAAGCCCTCTGGCTGGAGGAAACAGGACTTTGAGGAACTGAAAGCACCATAATGTGTGCAGCTCAGATCCCTGGGCAAGGTGAGGCTGGGGAAGTAGAACAATGGCCGCCAAGGGGTCTGCTCACATTTACATATTTTGGAAAGATCAAGGACAAGATGGTTGGTGGCTGAGACTAAATGACCAAGTTTAACAGATGTTTGGAGCCAGGCACCGTGGCTCACGCCTATAATCCTAGCACTTTGGGAGACCGGGGCATGAGGATTGCTTGAAGCCAGGAGTTCCAGACCAGCCTGGACAACATCGTGAGACCTCATCTCTAAAAAAAAAAAAAAAAAAAAGAGAGAGAGAGATGATTGAGATGATTTGAAGGTGGGACAGGAGGCTGGGATTAGTAATGGATCGGCATTGGGTACAAGAAGAAGGAAGCCACGTGGGTGCCCGTGGGTTCTGGCTTTTCCAGCAGTGCCCTTCTCATGGCCTGACTTGCAGAGGGAGTCGTGCTGGGGGACACAAGCAACATGGGAGCAGCCTTCACCCCACTGGGGCCTCCTGCCCAGGGCTGGTTATTGTCCACCGTTTTCCTCCCAGCTGAGCTTAGATATTCAGGTTCACCCAGTGCTGGGGTTTGCCAGATGATGTGAAAAAAAAGTCAGTGGGGTGAGGGATTTTAGGGTGTTGATAAGAGTTAGCTGATGTCCCAGGTTACTGGGGACAAGAAATGTCCTTCCATAACATGCCCATGGGAATCACATGGCCCCCACACCATCCCCAGAGCTGGCCTCTCAGCAAAGCTGTTGCTGAGCGTGGTGGTGGAGTCGGGGCATTGCTTGATGCATTGTGTCATCCTGGAGAGGGATCTCTGGTTGTGGCTTCCAGGGCCCTCTACTCGAGCCTGAACCTGTTTTTACTGATTCATCAGTGGGGACACTGGCAAAGGGCTGGTCACATCTGGCAGGTGACAGGAGGCTGAAGGTGGGCAGGGTGCGGTCAGGAGGGGTGCTTGAATTAGTGACTTTGGAAGCAGGTGGAGCATTTTCACCCAATGACCGAGTTCACTGTGTGGTCAAAAGAAGGGATAGTGCAGGTCAAGGAAAGGAGGGTATTTGGAGATGAGATGGTTCTTTTAAGGAGGTGAAACTGAGGCTTAGAGAGGCCACGGGACTTGTCTGAGGTCACACAGCTCATAAGTGACTCTTCTTGTATGGTGTTCTGTGTTGTGGGTTCCTTTCTTGAGTTTTCATTTGGAGATGAAAACATGATGTGAGGGGAGCCATGGCCTGTGAGGGGATGGATGGGAATGCTTGCAGGAAGACTTCCTGGAAGAGGGAGCATTTCTCTAAGCTGAGCCTTATAGCAGCTGGTCATACAGAGTGGTGGATAGGGCATTACTGACAAAGGAAACGATGTAACCCAAGGACTGGAGAGGGGAAAACTTACTAGGCCTATATGGGACACGATGAACGTAGGGTCTGGTTTGGCTCAGTATAAGAGGCAGAGTGTAAGGTATTTGCCAGACGCCAAGGGCAGGGAGGTAGGTGCAGCCTGCCCTGTCGGGGGAAGTGTTTTAGCACTGAGGCGCTGACGTTGTTTAGAATTGCAGGCACATTATGATCGTAAAATGTCAGACTTTGAGGCAGTTTTGTTTTGTTTTTTTGTTTTGTTTTGTTTTGTTTTGTTTGAGATGGAGTCTCACTCTGTCACCCAGGCTGGAGTGCAGTGGCGTGATGTTGGCTCACTGCAACCTTCGCCTCCCGGGTTCAAGCAATTCTCCTGCCTCAGCCTCTTGAGTAGCTGGGATTACAGGCGCCTGCCACCTCACCTGGCTAATTTTTGTATCTTTAGTAGAGACGGGGTTTCACCATGTTGATCAGGCTGGTCTCGAACTCCTAACCTTGTGATCCACCCGCCTCGACCTCCCAAAGTGCTGGGATTACAGGCAAGAGCCACCGCACCTGGCCTATTTTTAAATTCTCTGTTGAAAATGCACCTCCTGAGTGTCTGCACCCAGCCAAATGCTCACCTCCCTCCTGCCCTCGTCCCTGCCACTTCCCCTTCCCCACTTGCCTCACATCCCTTCTTGATATACTCCTGGGCCACACCTTGGCTTTGAATCCCCAGCTGAGAAGCTGTTGAAGGTTTTGGAATAGAGGATGCTGCCATCTACCAGCAGCCCAAGTGTGGTCTCAGCTTTAGAGAGGTGGGATCTGAGATGAGGACAGCCTGGAGGAGGCAGGAAGGACCTGGAAGATGGGGAGGATGAGAGATAGGAGCAGGATTGCAAGTCATTGCTTCATGAGACCCAGGACCCATGTCCACAGCTGCCCACCAACATACCAGGCCCAGGCCAGCACAATGCTGGGCAGCAGGGGCTCCGCATCCTGCAGGGTCACTGCTGTGGCTGGTAGGCAGAGGCAGAATCCTCACGCTCTAGCAGTCCCAGATCTCAGCCACTCAAGTAGGACCCTCCAGAGCCTAGGGAAGGGTTTCTTCCCAGCCCACAGATGTCAGCGAGACTTTACGGGCACTCAAACAGCAGCCCAAGAGCTGGTTTGATTCGTTCCATTTTACAGGTGAGGAAACTGAGGCTTCAGAGTGAAGCCAACTGAGAGGCACAGTAAAGTAAAAGGACCAGTAAAGAGCTAGACTGTGGCCACTTTTAGCAGCCATTTGTAGCATCAAGGCCTAGAGACTTGCATTCTCTTCAGGATCTGCCACTGACCAGCCAGGTGACCTTGGACAAGTCACATCCCTTCTCAGGTTCTTGTTTCCTCACCTGCAAAGTGAAGGGTAGACTAGATCATTTCTGCCATCCTTTGAGCTTAAAAATTATCTCTGACTCTCTTCATCTTCTATCCCAATTGCCTCCAAAGTGATGTATGCAAGATGCACATTGGGGTGCAGGAAAAAATATCTAAACAAATAGAACAAAGAATTCAGTTTTACTCATATTTGCCAGGCGGAGAAACACTCGCCACCTGGAGTGTCAGGCAGCCTCATGTCTCATGTGGTCCAGGAGTCTCCAGAGAGAAGGGGAAACAGTCTGAGAAAGGGTAATGAGGACTCCCTTACTCTTTGGTCTGTTTTTGGCAAGTTATCCCAATTAATTAACCTGGTTTATTAATCCAGGTTAATCCAGACTAATTAATCCAGATTGGATTTACAAATTATATTCACCACTTTAAGCTAACTAGCCCTTACAAAGTGGACACGTGGTTTTTAAAGATTCCTACTGAAAAATTGTGACTTGTTAGCAGTGCTTACTTACTATGCTAATAATGCTAGTACATGAAGACAAGGAAATGGAAGAGGTTGAGTGCCAGCCTGTAATCCCAGTACTTTGGGAGGCCAAGGCGAGAGGATCACTTGAGGCTAGGAGTTTGATACCAGCCTGGGCAACGTAGCAAATCCCCGCCTCAAGAAAAAGTTTAATAATTAGCCGGGCATGGTGGCTCATGCCTGTGGTCCCAGCTACTCAGGAGGCTGAGGCAGGAGGATTGCTTGAGTCCAGGAATTGGAGGCTACGATGAGCTATGATGGCACCACTGCACTCCAGCCTAGGCAACAGAGTGACACTCTGTCTCTAAAAAAATGTTTTTAATAAAAATAAATTTAAAAAAGAAAAAAAGGGAGAGAATTAACACTGGGGTTTCCGGTGCAGTCACTTCATCAGCCACAAGACCCAGGACAAAAACAGGGACAAGCTAATAAGTCTGACAAGTTTGTCAGCTCAAGTTTGTTTGTTTGTTTATGTTAGGGGACACTTTGAAATAGATATTTACAGTCACTCTGGTTAGTGATGAATCTCAATCTGTGTATATGTTTTGTCTTGCGAGGTTTGATGATGATTACTTGTATATAATATAAGATAATGGGGTGTGAGCTCAGTTTTTTTTTTTTTTATCTTGTGGAAGGAGTGAATGATCAAAAAAGTTTGGAGATCACCTGAGGTCAGGAGTTCGAGACCAGCCAGGCCAACATGGTGAAACCCCATCACTATTAAAAATACAAAAAAAATTGCCGGGTGTGGTGGTACATGCCTGTAATCCCAGTTTCTCAGGAGACTGAAGCAGGAGGATCGCTTGAACCTGGGATGCAGAGTTTGCAGTGAGCCGAGATTGTGCCACTGCACTCCAGCCTGGGTGACAGAGCCAGACTCCGTCTCAAAAAAAAAAAAAAGTTTGGAGCCCATTGCTCTAACCTCCTGGTCTTTTCCTTGCTCCTGCCACCTCTAACATGCCACCACATTTGTGATCAAGCATTGCTCCAGTAGAGTAGGATTTCTCTATTTTTCTACCCATTCCCAGGGCAGAGACCCCATGGGAATACCTCCATCCACAGAGCCCAGCACAGGGGCTATCTCCAGCTGGGGACTTGGAAAATGTGGGTGGAGTGAATGTGCTCCAGTTTTCCCCTCGCATCGTGGGGGCTGCTGATGCTCTGCCGGCCTTTCTAGCAGAAAAGACCTAAGGTCTGCCATCATTCCCAGCCTAAAGCACTCTCTGGAGAAACACAGTTCACCTTTCAAAGGAGTGAGTCCAGGAGAGCCTAGATAAGGCCAATGACCCCTGAGCTCACAATTATAAGGCCTTTCTTTCCTAACCATCTTTGGAATTTGTCCCTCCACAAACGAGTTTCTACTATTACTTAGAGCAACACAGATAAGGAACAAAAATGTTTGGTACTGTATCCAGGTACAGGAGGACAGGACTCTGTTCTGTGTTTTAGCATACTCTTTTGGACTGGGAGGCTGGAGTCCTGGACCTTGTTCCTGGTTCTACCCTGTGTGAGTGGCCTTTGGCATGCTGACTCCATTTCCTCTTTCTGTACCCCACGATCTCTTGGGGTCTGGCTAGTGCTGTTGTTCTGAGATGTGACATCTGGGATCCTTTTGGGGACCTGCTCTACTGAGGAGTTCTCAGCCCCCATCTTCAGAGTTCGAGTATAATCCGGAAGATGGGGACAGCTTGGAGCATATGGGCAACCAAAATGGAGAGGACATGGGAAACCGAGTCACACAAGAAACTCCCCACCCCCCAGTGGAGCCATCCCAGGGACTTGAGTTAAGAGGTCTTCAATCTCTGGAAGGCTGTCATGGGGCAGAAGCAAGGGATGTGGCTGGCGGGGCTCCAGGAACAGATAGGGCAGTGGGGAAAATTGTAGATTTCTGTTCAGTAGATGCGAGGAAGTCCACTGGTTGAGCACATCTTCCCCCAGCAGGGGTGAGCTCCCCATCGCTAGACTGGTGCGAGCCAAAACCATCAGACTCTTCACATGGGGTGCTGGGGAAAAAAGGGCAGAATTCTGGGGTATTGTATTTGGTGCTTGCCCCTAGATGTAATATCATTTGGGAGAGAGTTAGTGGATCTGGCTAAAAATTGAAGTATTAGAGCTTTAGATTCTAAATCAACACTCATGGGTTGATAAGGGGCACAAGGCTTTCTCTGCTTTCATTCGGTTCAGAGGGTTTTGGTGCCTCCCAGCACAGGTGACACCCCTCACCCCTCCCCTGAATGTTTAGATCTTTAGATATTGGTGCTTTGAGGAAAAATAAAGGACCATGAACACTTTGTGCTTCTAGTTTAATCTGTAAGCCCTGTTCAAAGCCCATATTCATTTTTATTAAATGTTCATTTCAATCCATGAATACAGGTAAACAGTTTAGGACAGTACCTGGCTCACAGTGAGTACTCAATAAAGGTTACCATTATTTACTTATTTTGAGTTTAGTTATTTAACAAATACTTACTTTGAGTTTATCATGTGCCAGGCTGGGTTCTAAGTGCTTGACAGATATTAACTCATTTATTGTTATCATCCCTATTTTACGGATGAGAAAACCCGAGGCCAAGAGAGGTAGATAACCGGCCCAATGTCTCCCAGCTGGTGTGTGGCAGGGCTGATGTCTGAGCCCGGCAGGCGGGTTCCCGACCATGTCAGTAGCCACTGCGCTGCTGCCTCTCGATGCGATTGTGTCGTGTAATAAATAAACCAGCCCCTCTGCATCCATTCTCCCTCAGAGCCTCCCTACAGCCTCCGGAGGGTGACAGGCAGGGATGCCCATGCCCATTTAATGGGTTGAGACACTGGAGCCCAGAGAGGGGCTTTCACAACATCACACAGCAAAAGGGGGCAGAGCCTACTGGAGCCGGGTCACTGGCCTTGGAATATCTGTGTGCCCTCCCTGCACAGAGCAGGGCTCCCTGCTGAAGCCCAGTGGGAGTTGGTGCTAATTAGGGGGTCCCTGGTCCCTCAAGGGGTCCTTCCTTCACCAGGAGGAGGGAGGTTGGTGGGAAGAGCCACGACTCTGCCAGGGGCCTGGGGAAATATCGTCCAGGCATGTCCTGAAGCAGGGAGGCTACCGGTGTCTAGGGAAATAGCAAGGCCTCCCCACCCTACCGAGCCCCTCTGCTGGGGCCCTGGCAGAGATGGCCCTGAATAGCCAGGAGTAAAAGGGGAAGCAGACAGGGAGGGCCATCCCGCACCCCACCCCCTGCTTTTGAAGTCACATCAGGGACCAACTCTAAGGTCAAGGATCAGGAAGGGCTAAAAGAAGTAGGAGCTCTGTAGAAATCAACATGGAAGCAGAGATGTAGCTGCCAGGGAGTTCAGGAAAGCTGTGGGCTGATACCTAGGTGCTGTTATTTCTCTTTTCTTTATTTTTTTTTAATGATGGTGATATATACATAGCAAAGTTTACCATTTTAACCATTTTTAATTATACAATTCCGTGGCATGACGTACATTCCCATTGTGCAGCCATCTGTATTAGTCCACTCTCACACTGCTATAATAACATACCTGAGACTGGGTAATTTATAAAGGAAAGAGGTTTAATTGACTCACAGTTCTACATGGCTGGGGAGCCCCTGGAAACTTACAATCATGACGGAAGGTGAAGGGGAAGCTGGCACCTTCTTCACAGGGCTGCAGGAGAGAGATAACTAGCAGGGGAAACTGCCTCTTTTCAACCATCAGATCTCATGAGAACTCCCTTAGTAACACAAGAACAGCCTGGGGAAAACCGCCCCCGTGATCCAATCACCTCTCACCAGGCCCCTCCCTCCACACGTGGGGATTACAATTCAAGATGAGATTTGGGTGGGGACACAGAGCCAAACCATATCACCATCACTGCCAAGATTTTTACATTTTGATTTCACAGTAGCCTACTCTATTCTTTAATGTTTTTGTTTACATGTATCAATGAAGAGCTTATGTTCAGACTGAAATATATTTGACAAAACAGGAACATACATGTAGGAGACTAACACCTGGCTGGGCCCTTGCCAAGCACTGCTCTGAGGCATTTTATATGAATGAACATCTCCTCTGTAAGGTAGGTGCTATCATGGACCCCAGCTTACAGCTTAGGAAACTGAGGCACAGAGAGATTTAGGAAAGCTACTCAAATGCTTGCCTTGGCCCACTGGTTGCTGCCATTTATTGAGAACTTTACCATGGGCCAGGGCTACACGCTCTTTGTTTTGTTTTGTTTTGTTTTGTTTTTGGCGGGGGGGTGGGTGGGGGAACAGAGTTTCACTCTCGTTGCCCAGGCTGGAGTGCAATGGCGCAATCTCAGCTCACAGCAACCTCCACCTCCCAGGTTCAAGCGATTCTCCTGCCTCAGCCTCCCGAGTAGCTGGGGTTACAGGCATGTGCCATCACGTCAAGCTAATTTTGTATTTTTAGTAAAGACAGGGTTTCTCCATGTTGGTCAGGCTAGTCTCGAACTCCCGATCTCAGGTGATCTGCCCGCCTCAGCCTCCCAAAGTGCTGAGATTACAGGCGTGAGCCACCACACCCGGACCAAGGGCTACATACTCTTAAGCTCCTTGCTCATCTCACAGCAACCTGACGTTGTGGTACCGAGCCTTAGAGAAGGGAAGTGAGTCTGGATTTGGATCCAGGTTTCTCTGACTCTGAAGCCCGTATCTTAAGCACGTGTACTGGGCTGCGAAGCTGTTATGGGACAGCAGACGCAATAGGTGGATTTTGTTCCGGCTGTGGAGCACCATGAGAAGGAGGATGAGGAGGACTGGGATGCCCGGTTCTGGAGTGCTGGCCTCAGAGCATGCAATTTATATATTGAGAAGAAGACTTAAGAAAGCAAGCCAAGGAGCAGAGCCGCAGTGGCCACCGAGTTGGGGGATGGTTGAGTGCTCATGGAGCCCTTGGAGTTTGGACAGGAGTTCCTGCTGCTTATTAATCACGTAACTTCAGAAAACTGACGCCGCTGCTCTGCAGAGTGCCCTGGCCACACTCACGAAGTGGAGATAATCCTCCGCACCCCCAGGTGGTTGTGAGGGGTAAACTGAGCGATAGTTGTGAATCATAGAGCTGGGCTGTAAAGCAGCGATTCTCAAGGAGTGGCCCCTGGGCCAGCGGCTTCCTAGTCAAACTTGGCGGAGGTGCAGACTCCCAGCTCTCACCCATGCTGCCGAATCAGAAACTCTAGGGTGGGGCCCAACAATCGGGGTTTGTTTGTTTGTTTTTTGTAGAGACAGAATCACTGTGTTGCCCAGGCTAGTCTGGAACTCCTGGCCCTAAGCGATCCTCCCACCTCGGCCTCCTAAAGTGCTGGGTTACAAGTGTGAGCCACCACCTGGGTTTGTTTTTTTCTAGCCCTCCAGGTGACTCTGAGCACCCTCAGATGCTCTGCTGTGACACAGCAGGCAAACACATGTAAATGCGATGCTGTCACCTGTCCTCACAGCCAGCCTTGCGGGCAGAAGTGCCTCTCCTACAGGGGCACTGACATCTTTGCTGCACTCTTTTCATCCTCATAAACCCAGGCTGCTGGCACTTGAAATTTGAGAAGGGCAATCAGTCTGGCCTCCTGCCTTCCTGGCCTGCAGGCCCAGCCTGAACAAACAATTTAGGTGGAGCTCCTGGAGGCTGGAGGCAGAGAGGAGGTACCTCGCCATCCTCTCCTGCCAGCTGTTGCAGACTCTGCCTGGGGAACTGATTAAGGGTGAGCAGAGGCGTTTATCTCCATGTTAACAAGCAGGTGAGAGAGTAGCGGAAAAGAACTTCCCATCCACTTCCCACTGTGGGGTCGAGCTTGGAAGTGGGGCGTGGGGTCGAGCTCAGAAGTGGGGTGTGGGGCTGAGCTTGGAAGTGGGGCGTGGGGTCGAGCTCAGAAGTGGGGTGTGGGGCTGAGCTTGGAAGTGGGGCGTGGGGTCGAGCTCAGAAGTGGGGTGTGGGGCTGAGCTTGGAAGTGGGGCGTGGGGTCGAGCTCAGAAGTGGGGTGTGGGGCTGAGCTTGGAAGTGGGGCGTGGGGTCGAGCTCAGAAGTGGGGTGTGGGGCTGAGCTTGGAAGTGGGGCGTGGAGTCGAGCTCAGAAATGGGGTGTGGGACTGAGCTCAGAAGTGGGGCGTGGGGCTGAGCTCGGAAGTGGGGTGTGGGGCTTTCAGCATCTGCAGGAGCAGCCAGGCCCTCAGTCGTATCTGGGGACTCTTGTCCCAGGGCAGTCACACCCTTTTCCTCCCGAGTCCAAGCACGGATGGCCTCAGAATTCTCCCCCTCCTCCTCATGGGGTTCCGCAACCCCTCCAGCCCACTGGAGCTGGACATGAAATGAAACCCAATTATTTCTTCCTTAGATAACCAGCCCAAAGTTGAGGAAAGAAATCGTTTCCCAGGCTCAATGTCCTAATTTCCTAATTGCAGGGGTTAAGTCTACTTCGGCTCTGACCATGTCACACCCCCAGTTACAAACTTTGATGCCTCCCCACTGTCTCAGGTGCCACCTCCTCAGCACTGCACCCCCAGCACCTCTCCCAGCGGCAGCCCCATTGCTGGCCTGCAGTTGCTCAGGCCCAGCCTCCCCACCCCCGCGCTGCAAGCTCCTGCCTCCATCTCCGAACACCACAGACAGGCATGACCTAGCACAGCGCCTTCCACCCCATGCCTCCCCTTCCCTCCTCTGCTGGGCTTGCTCTACTTAGCCTTGAAGGCTCAGCTCAGTTGTATCCTCCCGGGGGCCCTCCCTGACTCCCCAGATTTCCATCTCCCTGCTGCAACTTGCAGCGCTGGCTTTAGCCCTGATGACCCTGAATTGAGCTTGCTGGTTACGTGGGGGCCTCCCCCATCCTCTGAGCTCCCCCATAAGTGACGCTGTCTGGGTCTGCCCATGCATCTCCCCTACAGTGCCCAGCATGGCATCAGGCTCAGAGTGGGCACCGATGATGTTGGCTGAACTGACTCTGGGCCCCAGGTCCCTGAGGCAGGCAGAGTGAGGGCTGATTTGTGGGTCCATGCTGAGAATAGAATGCAGGACCCCTGGTTGGATGCCCACCCCAGGACCAGAGTTACAGAGCTTCAGCCCTGCCTCGGGCTGACTGTGGGACCCTAAGCAAGGCGCGCTTCCTCTCTGAGCCTCAGTGTCCCTCTCTGTCCAAAGACAGGTCCGAAAGCTCTGTGCCAGAAAGTGGACAGTGAGCAGAAAGTGGAGCTACCAGATTTTCAGCCTCCTGGAGGTGTCTTAGAAAATCCCCAGTGACCCTTGTCACTCGAAACTCCCAGATAAGGAGATTGTGGGGCAATAAACCTGTGTGGAGTTTTGGTCAGAGCTTGATTTGGGGGATTAACCAGAAAGAAGCTCTGCTCTGTCTCCGGAAGGTCCAGGCAGGACAAGACATTCTCAGGACAGCTGACGGCTGGACAGCTCTGTCGCCCTTGTGGTCCTGTGTGTGTCTGGCATGTGTGGGCTGCAGCGCCCTCCACAGACCATCCTAACAGGTGGGCAGGGCAGGGCTGTTACTATTTTATGGATAGAAACACAGAAAGCGGGAGAGGGGACAAGATTTGCCCAAGGTCATGGAGCGAATTGGTGTCAGAATTAGGATTCTCAGCCAGGCTCGGTGGCTCACGCCTGTAATCTCAGCACTTTGGGAGTCCCAGGTGGGCGGATACCTGAGGTCAGGAGTTAAAGATCAGCTTGGCCAACATGGTGAAGCCCCTTTGCTCTACTAAAAATACAAAAATTAGCCAGGTGTGGTGGTGCACACCTGTAATCCCAGCTACTTGGGAGGCTGAGGCAGGAGAATCACTTGAACCCCGGAGGCAGAGGTTGCAATGAGCCGAGATCACGCCATTGCACTCCAGCTTGGGTGACAGAGTGAGACTCTGTTTCAAAAAAACAACAACAACAATAAAAGAATTAGGATTCTCCAGCCTGACCAACACACCTGCTATGACAGTGATGGGCCCAGCCCCTTGGCTCCTAGCGCCCCAAGGAGGGGTTCAAAAGAAGCTGCTGGTGTGAGTGAAAGCTCAAGCCAGGAGTCAGGTTGGCCTCCCCCTGGGTACCCACAGGGCTGTAGGTGGGCACAGCAGAAGGGGAGAACCATCTAGGGTTGACAGTCCTATGGGTGTGTTGGTGGGGGAGGAAGGAAGAGAAGGAAAAAACACAGTGGACAGGAAAGGAGGAGAGAAGGGGCGCTTCCATGAGCTGAGCTCCTACTTTGTGCCAGACACATGCAAGGTCTTTTACATACATTATCTCATTTAATCTTCTAGATTCTATGAGAAAAATATGAGGATACTCTAATGCTACGACACAGAGACAAGTAGGGGTCCAGAGCTTGAACTTGGTGCCTTCTTTTTCCCTGCCTTTGGCTACCTCCCCAAATGTCAGGATGGGACCACATGGGATGGAGAGACTGCTCAGTCTGAGAGCTGGGGAGGCTCCCTGGAGGTGGTTCTGTTGGAGCTGGGCCAGGAAGGTGGGGTGACAGGAAGGGGCATTCTAAGAGCCCTGCTAAGAGCCACCCAGCTATTTACCTGAGCTGGCTTAGTTCTAGGCAGAGGGAAGGGGCGTGAGCAAAGACGGATTATCTGGGAAAATGATGCTTCTTTATTTTCTTTTTGCTTCTCCCCTTCTCTTTTGAAAACCATGATGATTTGACGGGAGAGCAGACAGACCAGTTTGTCTCAGAGAACAGGTCTGTGGAGATGAGAAGGAGGTCAAAGACTCAGGGGGAATGTAGGGACCTCAAAACCCAAGTCCAGCAGAGGACTTTATCCTGAGGACAGAGGGGACCCGGGGTGTGTTTTAAGAGAAAGTGCAGGGCCAGAGTTGGGGGTGGAATATTCGAGGCCTGAGTCCCCAAGAGAGAAGGCTGCTCAGGCCTTGGCATGGCCTGGGAGAGGGGTAGAGAGCAGGTGGGGGCCGTGGGGGCAGGGCTGGGGAGGAGACAGGGCAGGAGGAGGTGGCGGGGCAGGAGGAGGTGGCCCGCCCAGGGACGGTGGCTCTGGGCAGTGTCAGATGTGGGGAGGAGGCACTCCCTCAGGCCTAATCTCATCAGGAAGAAAGAGGCCTTGTCTTGGTTTGCTCTCTGACTCAATCTGTACTTCCTGTGGGCCTGCAGAGATGCATCTGTGCTGGACCAGAAGGATGGGCGGCGCGGGGGTGGGGAAGGCGGAGACCTGAGGACGGGACTGTTTGCATTTGCCGGCTGCAGACCGCTTCTGCCTCACTGGTGATGGTCAAGCCCCAAAGGAGGGTCCCCGGATGGCTGCGCTCTGCTTCCCTGCCTGGGCTGTGCTGATGGAGAAAAAGCAAAGGGCTTCTTCCCCCGCCCCTCCACCCCGTCCCAGGTCCCTCAGCACTAGGGCAGGGTGGAGCCTTCTGGCCTCCACCCAGGAGAGCCCAGCCTGGAGAGATGCACAAATGCACTCTCTTGGATTCTTTTTGATAGTAGGAATTGTCAGCTAGCCTTCTGCATGTGTGTGTCTGTTTCCCCATCATCATGGTTTGCGCCAGGGTTTGGAACTCTCACGAGCCACTTGGCCCCTGGCAGGCTGCTTTATGCTTTCTGGTTTGGGATTTTTACTTAGATACCCAAAATGCTGGCCTCCCAGCATATACCTGTTGTGTGTTAAATCACATCTCAGTGTCCTGTACACATTGGGACCACAACAATCTTACTAGCCAACATCTTTTGAACACTAAGTATGCACCAAGCATCACTCTGCATGCTGTGTGTATCACCTTATGTAAGTGTCCAGGAACCCCTGCGAGAGAGTGTGGACCTGTGACTGAACAGCCTGGCTTCAGATTCCAGCCCAGCCACTAACTAGCTATGTGATCTTAGGCAAGTTATATAACTTCTCTGTGCCCTGTTTCCTTATCTTAAAAATGGGGCTATGACAGTACTTGCATGAGGGTTGAGTTAGTATGTGGAACATACTTAACACCTAGTCAGCAATATAGGTGTTAGCTATTATGTGTATTTGTAGTGCCTGATTTTCCTGGTGAGGAAATAGACACATTAAGTAACTTGCCCAGAGTGGCAGGAAATGATAGGGTGGCGCTGTCCATCAGAACTTTGTTCAGAGATGAGCGTGTTCTTTAATTACACTGTTCATTGGGTGTTGCTTATATGGTTTCATCTGTGATTATGAAGCACATGTGGCTTTTGAGCTCTTGAAATGTTGCTAGTGTGACTAAGGAGCTGGATTTTACACTTTATTTAATTTTAACTTTAATTTAGAAGCCTTGTGAGACTAGAGGTTCTGTGTTGGACAGGGCCGTTTAGAGCCAAGATGAGACCCCTGACGGTCAAGCTCCGGGGCCTGGGCCACCTCTGTGCTCTCCTGCTTCTATCTTGCTTAAATCTTTACAGTGGAAATTTAAAGACACATACAAAATTAAAGGGGAGATTCAAATGAATCCTCTTGTACCCTCACCCACTTTCAGTAGCCATCAGCAGCCTGTTTCATCTCTACTCACTCATTCCCTCCTCCTCTGTCCAACAACCCCAAGTTATTTTAAGATAAATTCCAGATGTTATATCATTTCATCTGTGAATATTAGGCATATGTCTCTAAAAGACAAAGACTCTTGTCTAATATAAGCACAGTATTATTACCACACCTAATGACAACAATTCTTTAATACTGTCAGGTGCCCACTCAGCTTTCCTTGATTGCTTCCTAATGCCTTTTTGCAGTTGGTTTGTGTGAATCCGGATCCACACAGGATCCACACATTGCACTTCTTGCTATGCCTTTGATCTCTTAAGTCTCTTCTGAACTGTAATGACCCTTGTCCCTTTTTCCTTGTCATCTTAAAGAAACCAGATCTTTTAAAAAATATATGTGTATTTCATTGTACTAAAATACACATAACATAGTATTTGCCATCTAAATCATTCTTAAGTGTACAGTTCAGTGGTATTAAGTACGCTCATACTGTCATGCAGCCATCACCACCATCCATCTCCAGAACTCTTTATCTTGCAAAACTGAAACTCTATATCCATTAAACAATAACTTTTCATTCCTCCCTACCCTCAGCCCCGGGCAGCCACCATTGTACTTTCTGTCCCTGTGATTTTGCCTACTCTAAGTAACTCATATAAGTGGAATCACGCGCTGTCTTTTTGTAACTGGCTTATTTCACTTAGCATAATGCCCTCAAAGTTCATCCATGTTATAGCATGTCTCAGGATTTTCTTCCTTTTTCTTTTCTTTCTTTTTTTTTTTTTTTTTGAGACAGGATCTTGCTCTATCACCCAGACTGGAGTACAGTGGTGTAATCACAGCTTACTGCAGCCTCTAACTCCTGAGCTCAAGTGATCCCCCCATCTTGACCTCCCGAGTAGCTGGGACTACAGGTGTGTGCCAGCATGCCCAGCAAATTTTTTTTTTTAATTTCTAGTAGAAATGACGTCTTGCTGTGTCACCCAGGCTGGTCTTGAACTCCTGAACCCAAGCGATCCACCTCATCCTCCCAAAGTAGAATTTTCTTCCTTTTGAAGGTTGAATATTATTCCATGGTTTGAATATACCACATTTTACTGATCCGTTCATCTGTGAACAGACACTTGGGTTGATTCCACATTTAAGCTATTGTGAATAATGCTGCTATGAACATGAGTGTGCAAATGTCTCTTCCAGACCCTGCTTTCATTTCTTTAAGGGTGTATATTCCAGAAGTGGAGTTGCTGAATCATATGATCATTCTATTTTTAAATTTTCGGTGAACTGCTGTACTATTTTTCATAGCAACTGAACCATTTTACATTCCTACCAACAGTGCACTAAATCAGATTGTTTCAAATCAAATTGTTTGCTTGCTTGTTGTTGAGTTGTCAGAGTTCTTTATATATTCTCAACATTAACACCTTATCATATGGATTTGCAAATATTTTCTCTCATTCCATATGTTGCCTTTTCACTCTTGCTAGTATCCTTAAATACACACAAGTTTTTAATTTCCATGAATACAATTTGTCTATTTTTTTTCTTTTGTTGCCTGTTCCTGGTGTTATAACCAAGGAATCATTGCCAAGCCCAATGTTGTGAAGATTTTGCTCTTCGTTTTCTCCTAAGGTTTTTTATAGTTTAGCTCTTCTGTTTAGGTCTTTGTTGCATTTTGAGTTAATGTTAGAAACCAGAAAACTTAGCATGTAGGATGTCCTGTGTTTTTTTCCTGATTGCATCCGTGTGACTGTTAACATGTTTCTCCATACTCTGTGTGCATAGTTACATACAAAGACTCGGTCAACATTGGGTTTCATTTTTTGGCAAGGCCACTTTATAAGTAGTGTTTCCTGTTGCTTCATGTTAGCAGCACATAATGTCTGGTTATCTCTTTTAGTGATCCTAAGATTGGGCAGTGGGTTCAGGTATTGCCAACCCATCCATTACACCACTGAGTCTCAAACTTGAACCTGGGGGGCTGGTTAAAGCAGAGTGGTGAGTCCCACCCCCAGAATGCCTGATTCAGTAGGTCTGGGGAAGGAGGCTTGAGAATTTGCAACTAAAAAGTTCCCTAGTGATATGGTTAATGGGGGACTACACTTTGAGAACTACTGCATCACGTCCATTATGTGCTTCTGTTATCCTTGCTCCTAACATGCACTGGAATCACATGCACTGGAAGCTTAAGCAGTGCTGGCATCTGGGTCCCCCACCAAGTAATCTGATTTAAGTGATTCTAATGTGCAAAGTTGCAAGCCACTGCCCTGCATGTTAGCAATCCCTCAAGGTCACACCATCTCATCTCTTTCTGCTCTTGGTCATTTCCCTGAGAGGTATGAACATGTGGAGAGCAGTGACTGAATTATTCATCTCTGACCCCTCCGAGCCCTGCTGCTGACATGGCTTGGAGCAGAATAAGCACCAAGTCAATATCGGATGAAGATTGGAGATTGAATGAAATCCTCTTCACCTCTCTTTATAAAGCTTCCTGGATTATTCTGCTTTGAAATTTCTGTTCTCTGGTTCGGTATGTTGGGCTCTTTAAGAAATGGATTCTAGAGCCTCCTCTCTTGCAGGCAACTTGACAAAGTCAGGGCTACCAGGGATTTACAATAGAATTGTTACCTGTAAGCCAGGCACAGTGGCTCATGCCTGTAATCCCAGCACTTTGAGAGGCTGAGGTGTGAGGATCGCCTGAGGCCAGGTGTTCAAGACCAGCCTGGCAACAGAGCAAAACCCTGTTTTTACAAAAAAATTAGCCAAGCATGGTGGTACATGCTTGTTCTTAGCTATTCAGGAGGCTGAAGTCAGAGGATTGCGCAAGCCCAGGAGGTTGAGGCTGCAGAGAGCTCTGATCACGCCTCTGCGCTCCAGCCTGGGCAGCAAAGTGAGGCCCTATCTCAAAAAAAAAGAATTGTTATACATAGACCTTGGTGGTGGTGATAGTGATGGGAGAGTGACCAACTTATCCCTGTTTGCCTAAGTAAGACTTCCCCTAGTTCAGCACTATAAGTCCTGCCTCCCTGGAACCCCTCCACAATCCGAGGCAAACCAAGACAGTTAGTTGCCCTACTTCTGTGGAGAGCGGCAAGGACCCTTTTTGCTTTGAAGGAAGGAGGAAAAATTACCCTGTGGGGTGAGACTCTTAGGTCCTAGCACCCTGGATCCCACTGTATCACTTCAGACCTTGTTGCTGGCCAGTGCAAGGCAAAAGTTAAGACACGTTGTGCCAAGAGGTGGTGGTTTAAACCAGGGCCTGGCCTCAGATTCACAGAGCCAGTTGTGAATAAAATCCTTACAGAGGAGAAGTAGCTGGGCCTTGTATTTTTTTCTTCCTGCCTGCTGAGAAAGGAAGGTGCTGTGGGAAATGGTTACCCAGAGGCCTAGGTTGGCAGCAGGGTGGCCTTACCCTCCATGGGCTTTGACTTCAGAGCCAGATATCCCACTCGCAAAGGGGGGATCAGAGACCCCATAAGGATTCCGGATGACTGAAAAGAGCTTTCCCAGCAAGTATAGGGCCAAGGCCAGGATCAACATAAACTATGATGGATAATAGTGGGTCAGGGATTGGAGTCCAGGTGAGGGACCCACCCATGATGAGACGTGTATTGTGTGAATTCTCAGCCTTTGTAGAGCACCTTCACATAGAGCGTTCTTTATCTTGATTAACAGTAACCTCTTTTCGGTTTTTGAAATAACTGGGTAACTTGTGGTTCTAATCTTCCCTAACCGTGGCTGTGACATAAGTGTGGTGGTTCAGACCCTGTAACCAGGCACTTACAGGTGGCAGCTCACTGTGCCCACAAGTCAAATTTTAAGAGAGAGAAAAGATAAAACTTCAAATATCATATGTGAAACCACAAATTTACGAAGGGGCACTGGTAGCCAGCAATGCCTACCCATCCTGTTAAAAGACCAAATCAGGTCATTTCATTCTTTCCTTAAAGCCACAAGCAGCACAATTAATGAATAATCTATTATAATGGTTTGCACCACACCCAGTTTGGGTTCAGTTTCAGCCACCCTGCAGCTAACCCTTGTCCTGCAATGAGTTTAGGGCTGGGTAAGGAAGAGGGGCCTTTGGAACAGGCAGGAAACTCTCTCTGTCTCTTTCTCTCTCTGTCTCTCTCTCTCTCTCTCTCTCTCGGGGCCTTTGGAACAGGCAGGAAACTCTCTCTGTCTCTTTCTCTCTCTGTCTGTCTCTCTGTCTCTCTCTCTCTCTCTCTCTCTCGGGGCCTTTGGAACAGGCAGGAAACTCTCTGTCTCTTTATCTCTCTGTGTCTCTCTCTGTCTCTCTCTCTCTCGTGGCCTTTGGAACAGGCAGGAAACTCTCTCTGTCTCTTTCTCTCTCTCTCTCTCTCTCTCACACACACACACACACACACACACACACGCACACACCCGCATGTATGTCAAGAAAGGAGCATATTGCATAGCAGGAAGAGGGGTCTCTCAATTAGTCCTCGGACTACTTCCCACCTGCACTGCTCATCATAACATGACTTTAGTCTAGTCACTTCCCTTGCACCCCAGTTTTCCCATCATCAAATGGGGAAAATAATCCCCACCTACCTTGCAGGAGAGTTGTGAGCCACTCTCAGGTGTTAAGAAATAAACTCAAGGCCAGGCACAATGGCTCAAGCCTGTAATCTCAGCACTTTGGGAGGCCAAGGTAGGCGGATCACCTGAGGTCAGGAGTTTGTGACCAGCCTGGGCAACTTGGCAAAACCCTGTCTCTACTAAAAATACAAAAATTAGTGGGGCACAGTGGCATGCGCCTGTAATCCCAGCTACTCTGGAGGCTGAGGCAGGAGAATCGCTTGAACCCGGGAGGCAGAGGTTGCAGTGAGCCGAGATAGCACCACTGCACACTCCAGCCTGGGCAACAGAGCTCCGTCTCAAAGAAAAAAAAAAAGAAATAAACTCAGTGCGATGCAAAACCCAGAGATGACTAAATCCTTTTTGGGAGTGGGGAATTCACATGCCCCGGAGCCTGATCCCATGGCATCAGGCCCACCAAGCCTGCATGGGATCGCAGCAGCAGAGTGGATGCCACCTCCCGCCTTGTGCCCCAGCAGGCTGTCCCAGAGTGCCACACCTGAGAATGCCTGCTGTGGCTTTGATGTGGGCCCAGCCAGATGGAATGGGGCAGGATAAGACGAATGGCCTGGGATAGACTTGGCTCAAATCGGCTGTTCTGGCCCAGCCTGTGGGCGAAGGGCCCACTACAGTACTCACTTGTGGGCAAGTGCCTGCTTGTAGGGAAAATGAAACTCCTGTTCTCTGAATTGCTGAGTCACTAAAGTCATGCATGCACTGATACACGCATGCGCTCATGCATGTGTCTATACACAGCCTCAGTTAAACATCCAAAGGGATGCACACGTTCTTGCACACCCACAAAACGACACAGGCGCTCATGAACTTCCTGATGAATGCAGTTCTTGTGCACACACAGTACGCACACAGGCCAGCATGCATGCACAAGCTTCACCCATGCATATGCACATACACTTCCATACCACATACAAAGGGAGAGGTAGCTGGCCTTGCTAGCGGCTGCCCCACCCCCTACTTGTGTAATTTCCCTTCATGACAGCAGGTCTGGAAGAATCTTAGCAGTGCAAATTAGAGTTACAGTGGGGAGAGGATTGGGGGGCGGACAGAAGGGCACTGATGTTCACGCTCCTTTACTGTCAGCTGGCTTCATCCGTGGGGAAGTGGGGAGCCTTTCCAGAGGGGTCTATCTAGCTTCCTGGGCCTCATTTTCCTTCTCTGTAGAGTGGGAGTGATCATGATCATGACAGTTCCTCTTAGGGACAGAGGTGAGATCCAGGGCTGTGATGGGTCTGAAAGAGCTATTGTCATCATGGGTATTGTCTGTGAGGACCTGGAGCTGCAGGCTCAAAAGCTACAGGCTTGAGACAGCTGAGTGCAGCCCCCAGGCCTGCTGTTCACTAGCTGTGTGACCTGGTTACTGGCCTCAACACCTACATCTGAACGGGGGAGCAAGGTAGCACCCACTTGCTCTATTCATGCATGGAAAGCATTTGGAATGGCACCTGGCAGCTTGTAAGCACTCAAAAACCATGACTTCTTATTGCCACAGAGGTGACTGTGAGCTCCAGGGTAGGTGTTGCCCAGGCCTCTCACGGCCTCCTCACTCCTCCTGGATGGGGAGTGGCTCTCAGGAGTTGGGCCAGACCCCAGGTACCCCCTACAGGTGCACAGACAGGCTGTGGAGGGAGACAGCTCAGAGGGTCCGGAAGGGGTCAGGGCTGTTGTTAATGTAAGGTCATGGCAATTTCAGCGACTACCCCAGGCCCGCCACATGCACTCAGGCACCACATTTGGTTGATCCCACCTCCTTGGTATTTCAGTAACATCCTCTCCCCGCCATCCCACCCACTTCACTGCCCTACTTCAGCCCAGGTGACCATTGTCTCTTACCTGCTCTAACCTTTCCTCTGCTCAGTAATCAGAGGAAAATCTGAAAATTAAATCCGGTCCTCTATCTCCCCTGCTTTATTTATTAGAATTATTATTAATTATTTTTGAGACAGAATATCACTCTGTTCCCTAAGATGAAGTGCAGTGGTGCGATCTTGGCTCACTGCAACCTCCACCTCCTGGGTTCAAGTGATTCTCCTGCCTCAGCCTCCAGAGTGGCTGAGACTACAGGCAGGTGCCACCACACCCGGCTAATTTTTGTATTTTCAGTAGAGACGGGGTTTCACCATGTTGGCCAGGCTGGTCTCGAACTCCTGACCTCAAGTGATCCACCCGCCTCAGCCTCCCAAAGTGCTGGGATTACAGGTGTGAGCCACCGTGCCCAGCCTCTCCCCTGCCTTAATTTCTCCAGTAGCTCCCCACTGCCCTCAGAGTCCGGGTACCTGAGATGATCTGGGTCCTGCCTCCTTCTCTGTGGCCACACCAAGCACAGGCAGCCACTTGCCATCTCCATGGGCCGGACTTGCATAGGCTATATGAGTCAGGATGAGTCGCTGTCCTCCATGACAAATAACCCCTTATCTCGTGGTTCACTCTACAAGTGTATTTCTCTGTTGCACTGTATGTCAGTAGAAGAAAGTGCTCTGCTACGCATGGTTCCTGAGGGACCAACTACCTTATAGATTCACCATCTGAAACATGCACCCTTCTCATCCCTTCAGCCAAGGACAAGAGTCCTAGAGGGTCACAGGCAGGTCTCATGTGCTTTGGGCTGGAAGTGACACACATCACTGCCTCCCATGATCCACTGGCTAATGGGTCATAGGAGGCAGTGATGTGTGCTATGGCTGCCTGACTGGAAGGGGCCTGGACATGAGGGGAGCAATGGGACGTCTGGTGATCATCACCAGCTGCCACAGACAGGTGCACTCGCACCACCCCCAGCAGTTGCTCAAGGTGAGGCAGGCGTGGGGGGGCCTGGAGCGGAGCCTGCTGATTTGCTCCTTGCTTTCCCACCCGAGCCCAGGCCCAAGGTGGCTCCTCCACTGCCACCAAGTTGCCAAGACCCTAGGGAGGTCATTTGTCCTTGTTGTTCCTTTCCAAGCAGACCCCCAGTACCCATTTCTCTCAAAACTCACTATAGAGAAAAGATGTGCTGCTCCTTAGCAACTTGTGGCTTTTATCTTATAGACACCAAATAAATCCCTTTCTGATTCTGTTTTCCTTATTGAATTGGCCACTAGGAAGCTCAGACCCAAATCTGAGTTCTACCTCCTCTGTGTGGTGGACCTGGCAGCACACCTAGCTTAACTCCTCCCGCATTTCAGGTGATCTCTTTTTACCTGCATTTTCCTTGTGTCCCCATTTTTTCTCTTGTAGCTTTTTCATTTCCTTCTATCTTGTGTTCTATTTTTGTGAGTCTTCTTAAATCCTTTCTGGAATCACATGGGCATTAATTAGTCAGTCCGTCCCTACATTCTGTGCAGCTTCCCGTAGCTCTGGCAAATGCAGCCGGGGTTTAGGGCAAAGCTCCTGAAAGGAGAGTTGGAATTTCTGAGCTTTACGGGATACACAAGCCCCTGCAAGATTGACATGCTACCTGGTGCTTCTAAAGGGCTTGCCCCAGGGGTCAGGAAGGTTGACGTGGTACCTGGTGCTGTCTAAAGGGCTTGCCTCAGAGGTCATGCCCTGATCGCTGTGAGTTGCCTGAGGTTACACAGTGTAATCTCGTTCTGAGGAACTGAGCACAGAGAAGAACCTCATGGGTCAGCCGTGTGGGCTGGGTGAGCACCTTCTTTGTCTTGACCAGTGTAGGCCCAGCCAAACCTGCCTTCCCACAAATGGGGAAGGTGGGGGCCCAAGGGGGATAGACACTGTGCTAGACACTCCTGGAGCAGAGCCTTCTCTGAGGAAGCTCCAAGCCAGCAGAGAAAATGAGAACTGACCCTGAACCCCAAATCAGGGTAGACAGTGTCAAGGGCTAAAGGCAAGGGGAGAGGTGGCTGTCAGGGAACAGAGGAGAGCAAGATCTCTGCTACTTGGGATATCAAGGAGGACTCTCTGGAAGAAGTGGCTTGGGAGCTAGGGAAGGGGCAGATTTGGATTTGTGGAGATGGGAACGGGAGGTGGGGGCATGGGAATGGCAAGCCAAGCAGCAGGAGAGGGAAGGGCGAAGAGCCAGAGGGCTGGAGATGCAAGAGCAGGTGCTGGGGAAGCTGGAAGGTGCCGTTTAGATGAGCTAGAAGAAAAGAATCTTGGAATATGGAATGAGACCCAGCCAGAGGCCTTGAATGCCAAGCCAAAGGATCTGGCCTTGATCCTGTACGGCAGCAATGAATGGGCAGCATCAGAGGGTGATGTGAGGCCAGGGGCAGTGGCTCACGCTTTTAATCCCAACCTTTGAGAGGCAGCTACAGGAGAATTGCTTGAGATCAGGAGGTTGAGACCAGCCTGGGCAACATGGCAAGAAAAAAAATTTTTTTAATTAGCCAGGTATGGTGGCATGTACCTGTAGTCCTAGCTACTTGGGAGGCTGAGGCAGGAGGATCCTTGAGGTCAGGAGTTTGAGGCTACAGCGAGCTATGATCACACCACTGCACTCCAGCATGGGTGACAGAGCAAGGTCCTTCCTCAAAAATAATAATAAATAAACGGTGATATGAGGTGGGGATGAGGTGGTGAGGGCTTGGTATTCAGAACGGTCCCTCTGGCCAAGAGGAGGCCCCCTGGTATTATTGGTATGGGTTTGGCCATGAAAGAGGCCTAGACCCTCTCACAGGCCACTCGTGATCTGGCTCTCCTTGCCCCTCTGGCTTGTATTCTCTTCATTCACATTACCCAATATACATGGTGTGTGTGTGTACGTGTGTGCGTGTGTGTGTGTGTGTGTCTGTGTGTTTTCTTCTTTTTAATTTCTCTTTGATAATCTTATTAAACCACATGTGGTTCCCCCAAACTGTTCTATCTGCCTAAGACACCTTCCCCCAGCTCTCCCTCATCCTGCCTACACGACCAACTCCTACTCATCCTCCAAGTCACAGCTTAGTTGTCACTTCCTCTGAGAAGCCCTCCCTGACTGTCATGTGCGAATCTCTGTTCTTACCCATAGTGCAGTCAGTCCCAGTGGCCCAGACTCTCCTAGTAGCCTCACCCAGAGGACACTTCACTCCTGTAAAGGCTGGGCTCAGGCCTACTGTTTCCAAACTCCCTGGTACCTGGCACAGGGCCTAGACACACAGTGATGCTCAGTAAATACTGAGTGAACAATATAAGGCTGAACGAGGAGCAAAGCAAGCTGAAGATGACTAGATGATACTAGTGGCTGTGATTGCCACTGTTGTATCACAGCCACTGTTGTATCTGCCATGCACCAAGGGGTCTAAATACACCATCTAACTTAATCCTTATGACAAGGCTATGAGACAGATACTTTTTTCAATCTCTCTCTCTTTCATTTTTTTTTTAGAGACAGGGTCTTGCTGTGTTGCCCAGGCTAGTTTTGAACTCCTGGGCTCAATCAGTCCTCCTGCCTTGGCCTCCCAAAATGCTGGGATTACAGGCATGAGCTGCCATGCCTAGCTGAGACAGATACTTTTGTTACCTCATTTTACAGATGGAGAAACCGAGACTCCAGAGGTTAAGTCACTTGCCATCCAGCTGATAAGAGACAGAGCTGGGATTGAAACCCAGGCAGGCTGGCTCCAGAGAGCACATTGTTACCTACTTAGTTGGGCTGAGCGTGCTGGGCTGTCTGGTGAGATGGCAGATGGGGGTCAATGTGGTGGATTCTCTCTATGGTTCTTCTGCCATTTTATATTCACACTCAAAGGGATGAAAAGCCTTAACACATCAGCAAGCAGGTCAGTGATAGCTATACTTCGTCCCGTCTTGTCTCACCAGGTCTATAGAAATAACTGTAATTAGTCTTTTCACTTGGTCGCCCTTCACAGTGCATCACTGTCCACGTTGAACTGACCACTGTCCTGCTCGTACCCTCTTATGTACTCTTAAGATGAGAGCTCCATGTGTCCCATGATCAGGGCAGTGAGCCTCATACCCTTTGTCCCATTTGTCTCCTGCAGATGTCATGGCACCCCCAGTACCGGAGCTCAAAGTTCCGTCATGTCTTTGGCAAACCAGCCAGCAAGGAGAACTGCTACGACTCCGTGCCTATCACCCGCAGCGTTCACGACAACCACTTCTGTGCCGTGAACCCCCACTTCATTGCAGTTGTGACTGAGTGTGCTGGTGGAGGGGCCTTCCTCGTCATCCCCCTGCACCAGGTAAGGACACCTCCAGGCCCAAATAGCTCTCTGGAGGCAGGGCAGGACAGAGGGAAAGTGGAAAGAGCCTGGGTTTCTAGAAAGTCCTAGCCCTGCCCATTACTAGCTGTGTGACCTTGAGTAAGTCATTTCATCTCTTTGAGCCTTGGTTTCCTCACTGGGAAAAATACACCTGTCCTGAATTTTAGCCTCTAGCAGTTGGCCTAGTTACTCCTAGCAACTCTCCTCTTCTCTGCAAAATAATTCTGTGAATTAATTTCCTCCTGAATAAAATATAATTTTTTAGTGCTTTACTGGGATTACAGGAAATTGGGAAAGTCTCCAAAGCCACCTTCCCCACCAAAAAAAGGGAAACAAACATTGAGTCAAAACTAGCTAGGAGAGGCAAACAGTAAGCAAGCAGGAAGAACAGGCTTGTCCTGAGGGCAAGTGTTGCTAGCATAGGTTGGACCATATAAAATTGTGGATATTCAACTGGTTTGGACCCCAAAAAAGCAACAGTTTCACATAGATCAACCTAATAGCAGGTCCATTCAGGATGCCAACCCTGAGTCTCTACCTTAAGGCAGAACACCTGAAGGGGCTAGAGGGATCCCAGGTTAGTAGTGCCACTGGCTCACAGCAGAAACTGACGTGAAGCCTCTCCAGAGGAAAGCATCCACAATGTGGACAGGATCCCCACAGATTAAACATAGGGAAATATGAATTCACAAAGATCACAAAGCATGTACACCACCATGAGTGAGAGTCAGTTGAAACAACAAATAGCAGACTTAGACCCCTAGAGGACTTCAGAAGTTAAAAGATCATACAGATTAGAATCTCATAGAACAGGTTTCCTGAACACAATGCAATTGAGTTAGAAATCAATAACAAAAGATAAATCTTAAATTCCCATTCATTTGGAAACTTAAAAACATATTTCTAAATAATTTATAGGCCATAAACAAAATCAAAATGGAAATTTAAAAATCCTTGGAACTGATAAAATGAAATATATCACAAAACTTACGAGATGTAGGGTAAGTGGGGCTTCAAGGGAAATCTATAGCACTAATGCTTATATTAGAAAAGAAGAAAGGCTAAAAATTAATGACTTAAACATTCCATCTGAGAAGTTAGAGCCAGGTACAGTGGCTCACACCTGTTATCCCAGCACTTTGGAAGGCCAAGGCCAATGCCAGAGGATTACTTGAGCCCAAGAGTTTGAGACCAGCCTGGGCAACATGGTGAAACCCCATCTATACAAAAAATACAAAAATTAGCTGGGCATGGAGGCATTTGCCTGTGGTCCCAGCTACTCTGGAGGCTGAAGTGAGATCACCTGAGCCCAGGGAGGTTGTGAGCCATGATTGCAACACTGTACTCCAGCCTGGGCAACAGAGTGAGACCCTGTCTCAAAAAAAAAAAAAAAAAAGTCAAACAAAGAGTAGCAGAATAAACCCAAAGAAAGTTTGAGGATGGAGATAATAAAAAGCAGAAATCAATGAAAGAGAATATAAGCATACATTAGAGAAGATCAAAAGGGCCAACAGTTTGTTTTTAGAAAAGGGTGATAGGCCCCTGCAGAGACTGGCCAACAATAAAAGAGAAAGGGTACAAAAAGCATCAGGAATGAGAAAAACAATATCACAGCAGAGCTTTGAAATCTAATAAGAACTAATACAGGCAACTGTATGCCAATAAATTTGAGGACATTAACAATATGGGCAAACTCCTTAAAAAATATAACTTGTCAATACTGATTCATGTAGAAATAGAAAGCCTGAATAGTCCTTTAAAGGAATAGTACTTTAAGTACTTTAAAAATTGAACAATAGGCCAGGCGTGGTGGCTCATGCCTTTAATCCCAGCACATTGGGAGGCTGAGGTGGGTGGATCATGAGGTCAGGAGTTCGAGACCAGCCTAACCAACATGGTGAAACCCCATCTCTACTAAAAATACAAAAATTAGCCAGGCACAGTGGTGGGCACCTGTAATCCCAGCTACTCGGGAGGCTGAGGCAGGAGAATCACTTGAATGCAGGAGGCAGAGGTTGCAGTGAACTGAGATCATGCCACTGCACTCTAGCCTGGGTGACAGAGCCAGACTCCATTTCAAAAAAAAAAAAAAAAATTGAGCAATAAATATTTCCCTTAAAGAAAATAGCAAAAGGAAAGGCAAGCTGTAGAGTGGAAAAGGATATAATAAACATGACAAAAGACTCATTTCTTGAATGTATAAAAGGTACCGAAAAATCCACAAAACACTTAACCAACACTTCATAGCAAAGAAAATCCAAATGGCTAATAAGCATTTGAAAAACTACTCAACCTCATTAGTAAACCAGTGCAATACCACTACACATTAGATTGTCAAAAATGTCTAACACTAGTAAATGACAGCAAGTATACAGAGTTGTGTAAACTATCAGACACTTCTGATGGGAGTGTAAACTGGCACACCTGTTTTGGAAAGAAGAAAATGCATACACCTGTGACCCAGAAATACCACCCATAGGTTTATACCACGCAGTGTGCACCACTGGTGCTCTGTGCACCAGAACAGAAGCATGAGAATGTGCATAGTAGCATTGTTCGTATTATTGCAAAACTAGGAAAACCTGTATGTCCAAGAATTTCATAAATAAATTATGGCATATCCATACTAGTGAATATACAAAACCATGAAAAGGAATAAAGTGTAGTTATATACAACAACATGGTTGAGTCAAAAAGATAAAGTTGAGTGAAATAAGCCAAAAAAACTTTAAACTATATCATTTAATTAACCTTAAATTAAAAACAGCTTACACTAAACCATACTTTAACAGTTGCATAATTACATAGTAAAATTTTAAAGAAAAACAAAGAAGAGACTACCATGAAAAACAGAATAGCAGTTACCCCTGGGGGATGGAGAGGGTTACGAATGGAAAGCATCTCATGGGAGACCTCCTATGTGCTAGTAATGGTTCGTGTCTTGGCCTGGGAGGGTAGCAATTATGGGTAATTTATTTTCCAGTAATTTGTTTAGCTGATAATTTTCATTCTTTACACTTTTTGCATGTTTCTTACATTTTACATATATATATATATATGTAAAATATATATATACACAAACACGTAAGAAAGACTCCAGGCCTAGGTGGTTTTACAGGCAAATCCTACGAAACTTTCAAGGAACAGATTCTAATCTTTTACAAACATTTCCACGAATAAAAAAGATGAACAACTTCTTTCCTCATTCTGTGAGGCCACTGCAACCTTGATACCAAAACTAGACAAGGAGGACAGAATAAGAAAGAAAAAAATATTGATCAATCTCACTCATGAAGATGGATGCCAAATTACTAGCAAATTACAGTAAATAACAAAAGATACATTCTGACCAAGTTGGATTTATTCCAGAAACTAAAGGTGATTTAATATTAGTAAATCTATAAAGGTAAATCATATTAGCAAGTGAAAGAGGAAAAACCATATGATCATGTTCATAGATGGAGAAAAAGTGTTTGATAAAGCCTAATACCCAGCCATGAGAAAAACTCAGCAGCAACAAAAAGAAAATTAGCAAATGAAGGATAAGAGAGAATTTCACTGACCTATAGCAAACAGCATTTTAAAACCTTTTTATCTTGAAGCAATTTCAAGCCTACAGAAGATTTGCAAATAAAATTGAACTGATTCCTGATTAACCTTCACCTGGTTTACCGGTTTTAACATTTTGCCTGTGTGTGTGTGTGTGTGTGTGTGTGTGTGTGTGTGTATGTTTGGAAACAGAGAAGTTACAGACACGTAGCCTGGGCAGTATAGCAAGACCCCATCTCTTAAAAAAATTGCTTTTTAGTTAGCTAGGCACAGTGGTACACACTCGTCCCAGCTACACGAGAGGCTGAAGCAGGAGAATTGCTTGAGCCCAGGAATTTGAGGTTGCAGTAGCTATGAAAGCACCACTGCACTCCAGCCTGGGTGACAGAGTAAGACCCCATCTCTTAAAAAAAAAAAAAAGTTATCGGCTGGATGCGCTGGCTCACGCCTGTAATCCCAGCACTTTGGCAGGCCCAGATGGGCAGATCACTTGAAGTCAGGAGTTCGACATCAGCCTGGCCAACATGGTGAAACCCCGTCTCTACTAAAAATACAAACAATTAGCCAGGTATGGTAGCGGGTGCCTGTAATCCCAGCTACTCATAAATCTGAGGCAGGAGAATCACTTGAACCCAGGAGGCAGAGGTTGCAGTGAGCCGAGATTGTGCCACTGCACTCCAGCCTGGGTGACAGAGCAAAACTCCGTCTCAAAAAAACAAAAAAAGAGAAAAAGTTATAGAGATGACCTTTACCCCCAAATATTGTACTTCAGTCTGTATCTTCTAAGAATAAGAATATTCTCTTATATAACCACATCCTAGAAATTTAACATTGATACAATGCTAGTTATAATATACAACCCAAATTCAAATTACATTAGTTGTCCCAATAATGACCTTTATAATAGCTTTTTTTTTCTGATTTAGAATCCAATTCAGGACCACGCATTAGTTGTCATCTCTTGGTCTTCCTTATTTCATGATATTAACATTTTTCAGGAGTAAAGGTCAGTTGTTCAGTAGAATGTTTCTAAATTTGATCTTACCAAATTGTTTCCTCATGATTAGAATCATTTATGTATTTTTGGCAAGAATATTGCATGAGTGGTGGTATATCACTTTTAGGTCATTACATCATGGGACACATGATGTCAGTTTGTCACATTATTCATGCTATTAACTTAACTTATTTGTTAAATAGTGCAAGTATCATTCATAAAGGGGAAATGTTAGAAGCATCTATAGGCCAGGCAGGGTGGCTCACACCTATGGGCCCAGCACTTTGAGAGGCCAAGGTGGGCGGATCTCTTGAGCCCAGGAGTTCGAGACCAGCAGCATAGCGAAACCCCATCTCTACAAAAAATGCAAAAATTAACCAGGTGTAATGGAGCATGCCTGTAGTCCCAGCTACTCAGAAGGCTGAGGCAGGAGGCTGCCTTGAACCCAGGAGTTCGGGGCTGCCATGAGCCATGAACGTGCCACTGCACTCCAGCCTAGGTGACAAAGTGACACCCTGTCTCAAAATAAATAAACAAAATAAAATAAAATCAGGAATAAGATAAAAGGTCATGGCCTGCACAGTAAGACTAGAAAAATGTAACTTGTCAATACTGATTCAAGTAGAAACAGAAAGCCTGAATAGTCCTCTTAACTACTAAACATTGAGCAATAAAAATTTCCCTTAAAGAAAAGACAAAAGAAAAACAGCAAAAGAGGCCGGGTGCAGTGGCTCATGCCTGTAATCTCAGCACTTTGGGAGGCCAAGGTGGGTGGATCATCTGAGGTCAGGAGTTTGAGACCAGCCTGGCCAACATGATGAAACCCTGTCTCTACTAAAAATAAAAAAATTAGCCGGGCATGGTGGTGGCATGCCTGCAATCCCAGAGGCGGGAGAATTGCTTGAACCCAGGAGGCGGAGGTTGCAGTGAGCCGAGATCGCGCCATTGCACTCCAGCCTGGGTGACAGAGCAAAATTCCGTCTCAAAAAAAGAAAAATAGCAAAAGAAAAGTTGAAAGTGTTAGGATGGAAAAGGAAGAAATAAAACTGCTATTATTTACATATATAATTGTCTACATAGAACCCAAAAGAACATGTAGTCAAATTATTTAAAAAAAAAGAGTATTTAGAAGGTAGTGGATACAAGAATCAGAACACAAAAATGAATTGCATTTGTACATACTGGGAATATTTTGATGATATAATTAAACATTTGCAATAGAATAAAAGAAGATTGGATACCTAGGAATAAACAAGCAACGCTTAGAAGGAAAATGATAGAACATTGTTAAAAGACTAATAAAGATGATCTCAATAAATGGAAATATTTACTATATTCATGGATAGACACTTTTACTTCCTCCCTCAAATTCCCACAGCATTCTCTTTTTTTTAGGACATATTCCAAGCCTATTTTTTCCTTAGAACCATGCCCTGACTACTTTGAATTAGAGTCATTTGTGCTTTTCTGCTAGTACCTCCTAATATAGTTGGGTGCATAATTGTTGCTCATAAATTTTCATTGACTCCACAAATTATCTCATGGTTGTTCATCCAAATAAATACGGAGGGCATAAATGGCAAAGGGAAGGGCACAAGCAAAGGCATGGAGGTGCAACTGTATATAGAATGTTCAGGAAGCAATGCAGAGAGCAGCTGTCTGGCCAGAACAAATAATCTGTGAAGGAGAAGAAGGGGAGTACCCTAAGGAAGTGGACTGGGGCCAGCTGAGCAGAATCTTGAATGCTGGAGTGAGGCATGTGACCTGTATCCTAAAGAGAAAGAGAATGTTTCAAGCTAGGGAGGGACAAGTGCAAAATGGAATTTGTAGAAAGACATAAAAAGGTCAAAATGGGAAGGACCCCTATAGATGGCCCATTTTGCTACTTGTTTCTTCCAAGCTTTGCATGCTTGTAAAAGATTATGTCCACCAAACAAACTGCATTCTTAATTAATTCAATAATTAGTTGGTTTTTCCTTTTATTACTCAAACTCTCAGAACTGTCACTGTTTCTAACTTGCATGAACTGCTCAGTGTAAATGGGTACTAACAACTGATATAAAGAAAATAAATTGGTGTGATGTGATAGAGTGTGACGTGGGTTGGGAGAGGGGACCTAGTTTAGGCAGGATAGTCTGGGAAGGCATTCCTGGGAAGGTGACCTTTCAGCCAAGAGCCACTTGAGGCTCTAGAGGGAGAGTATGCTGGCAGAACAAATAGAACATGCAAAGGTCCCGAGTGGGAATGGGTTTGGTGTGTCTGTGCATTGTCAGTGCTGGCAGAACAAATAGAACATGCAAAGGCCCCGAGTGGGAATGGGCTTGGTGTGTCTGTGCATTGTCAGCACATGGACACATGTGCTGTGACCACAGAGTGGCGGGAGGAGGTGAGGTCAGATTGGGGAGTAGGGCCTGGACTGCGAAGGCATCATAAGCCCAGGCAGGAGTCTGGGCTGTATCCTGAGTCCAGTGGGAAGCCACTGGAGGGTTGAAACACTTGTCAGCCGGGTGCTGTGGCTAACACCTGCAATCTCAGCACTTTGGGAGGCCGAGGCAGGCAGATCATGAGGTCAGGAGTTTGAGACCAGCCTGGCCAACATGGTGAAACCCTGTGTCTACTAAAAATACGAAAAATTAGTTGGGCGTGGTGGCAGCCACCTGTAATCCCAACTATTCAGGAGGCTGAGGCAGGAGAATTGCTTGAACCTAGGAGGTGGAGGTTGCAGTGAGTCAAGATCGCGCCACTGCACTCCATCCAGCCCAGGCAACAGTGGGAGACTCTGTCTCAAAAAAAAAAGAAAAAGAAAGAAAGAAAAAAAGAAACTCACTTGTCCTGCACAGCCTGATCCTAGGTAAAATGTGTGATTCTCTTTGGGCTTTTTGAAATGTCATAAATAGCTCAAAGACACGTGTTAATCGCTATCATCACAGACTCCTAGGAATCCAGACCCAACAGGAGCTGTGATACAGTTTGGATGCTTGTCCCCTCCAATTTTCATGTGGAAATGTGATCCCCAGTGTTGGAGGTGGGGCCTGATGGGAGGTGTTTGGGTCATGGGGGCAGCTCATAAATGGCTTGATGCCCTCCGTGTGATAATGAGTTCACCTGAGATCTGATTGTTGAAAAGAGTCTGGGACACCTCTCCGCGGCCTGCGGCACACCTGATCCCCTCTTCATTGTCTGCATGATTGGAAGCTCCCTGCAGTCCTTACCAGAAGCAGATGCTGGTGCCAGGCTTCTTTGCCGGCTGCAGAACTGTGAGCCAGACAAACCTCTTTTCTTTATAAATACCCAGCCTCACATATTCCTATATAGCAATGCAAAATGGACTAACACACCCAGGAGCCACTAATCAGAGCTCCTCACACTTTAGTGTTACAACACAGATTCTGATGTAGTGGGTCTGAAGTGGGGCCAGGGAATCTGCATCTCCAACAAGCTCCCAGAGATGCCCAGTTTAATTTGACTTTCAGATTAAATACAGGGTGCCCAGTTTAATTTGACTTTCAGATAAACAACAAATCGTTATTTTTGCTTTTTTCTTTTTAATTAAAAGTTTTATTTTGACATCATAGTAGATTCACAAGCAGTTATAAGAAATAGTACAGTGCAATTCTGTGTATCCTTTACCCTGTTTCTTCCAGTGGTAACATCTTATAAGACTACAGTACACGGTACAGCATACTGTTGTGATATTGGCATCACTACAGTCAAGATACAGAACATTCCATCATCACAAAGATCTGTTCCCTCCACCCCCATTCCCTCCTTAACCCCAGACGACAATTAACCTGCTCTCCGTTTCTATATTTTTCCCGTTTTAGAAATGTTACATAAATGGAATCATACAATATGTAACCTTTTCAGCTTGGCTTTTTTACTCAGCGTAATTCTCTCGCAGTTCAGTTGGGTTTTTGCATATATTGAGTATTGATCTTTTTTGTGTGTTTTTTTGTGTGTGTGTTTTTTTTTGAGACAAGCTCTGGCTCTTTCACCCAGGCTGGAATGCAGTGGCATGATCATATCTCACTGCAGCCCTGAAGCCTCCGCTTCCTGGGCTCAAGCAATCCTCTTACGTCAGCCTCCTGAATAGCTGAGACTACAGGTGCATGCCATCACACCCAGCTAATTTTTGTATATTTTTTATGTAGAGGTGAGGTTTTGCTGTGTTGCCCAGGTTGGTCTTGAACCCCTGGGCTTAAGTGATCCACCCACCCCAGCCTCCTAAACTTCTGGAATTACAGGTATGAGCCACTGCACTTGGCCCCAATTGTGTGTTCCTTCTTTCTTTTTTTAATTTTTATTTATTTATTTATTTATATTATTTTTTTTGAGACGGAGTCTCACTCTGTCGCCCAGGCTGGAATGCAATGGCATGATATCAGCTCACTGAAACCTCCGCCTCCTGGGTTCAAGCAATTCTTCTGCCTCAGCCTCCCAAGTAACTGGGACTACAGGCACACACCACCACACCTAGCTAATTTTTATATTTTTAGTAGAGATGGGGTTTTGCTATGTTGGCCAGGCTGGTCTCAAACTCCTGACCTCAGTTAATGCCTGCCTCAGCCTCCCAAAGAGCTGGGATTACAGGCATGAACCACCTTGCCTGGCCTCTTTTTTTTTGTTTTTTTAATAGAGACAAGGTCTCATGATGTTGCCCAGGCTGGTCTCAAACTCCTGAGCTCAAGTGATCCTCTTGCCTCGGCCTCCCAAAGTGTCAGGATTACAGGCGTGAGCCACCACTCCTGCCTCTGTTCTTTCTTACTGCTGAATAGTATTCTATGGTATGGATGCACTACAGTTTATATAACCATTCACTCACTGAAAGCCAGTGGGTTGTTTTGAGTTTGGGGCTATTACAAATTAAGCTGTTACAAACATTTGTGTACATATTTTTGGGTGAATACAAGTAAGTCTCCATTTCTGTGGCATAAAGGGCCAGGAGTGTGGTTGCTGAGTCATAAGGTAGTTGCATGTTTATCTTTAGAAGAAACTGTCAATTTATTTTTACAAATTTTTAGTGTAAGTAAAATATTGCATGGGACCTCCTTATGCTAAAATATTAGTTGTTTATCTGCAATTTGAATTTTACTGGGCATCCTGTATTTTACTTGCTAAATCTGACTTCCCTCTTCCCAGGTGATACCAATCTACTTGTTTGCCAATTGCATTTTCAATAGCAAGGCTCTAATCTAGCTCATGTTCATAATTATGGAAAAATCTCAAGCACAAAAGTAGATAAAAATAATATGATGAACTTTCTTCAGCCCAGATTCTAGAATTATCAAGTTTTCCCTCTTGCTTCACTCATCCCTTTTCCCTGAAGTATTTTAAAGCAAATCCTAGACATTTTGTCATTTCAACCTCTGCCCCCCGCCCCCCGCCCCCTACCACATGTCAGTATGCAATTCTAAAACCAGGGACATTTTCTGACATAACCATAATGCCAAGATCACATTAATAATAACTCTTGTGTCACCTGATTCCTAATTCATGTTAATGGTCCCTGGTTGCCTCATACATGCCACTTTGCTTGTGGTTTGTTTGCCTCAAAGTCCAGATGGGGTCCACATCTTGCATTTGATTAATGTTTCTTTTTAATTTTTTCTTATTGTAAGTAGAGATGGGGTCTCGCTATGTTGCCCAGGCTGGTCTCAAACTCTTAGGCTCAAGGGATCCTCCTGCCTCAGCCTCCCAAAGTGCTGAGATAACAGGCATGAGCCACTACACCTGGCCAATATGTTTATTATTAAGTAACCGCATCCATTACTACTGTGTGGGCACCATTCCATAGCACTTACCTGCACAGACAGGTCTTAGAGGCTCTTTATTATGTTGTAACCAGGGTTGGAGTGATTATGCTGATACATAATGAACATTAGCCCCATTTATAGGGGATCTTGCCCCATTGCACAGATGAGGTCACTGAGGCTCAGGAAGATGACTTCCCAGAGGACCCTGTGCAGTGTGTCCAGGACACGAATGGGAGGCCAGACCTGGGTGTGGCCTCAGGGCCTTGCTCTCACTTCACTGACATGCAGCTCCTGAGGTTTGGCGCTGATTTGCATCAGCTCCTACTCGTTACCAGGATTACATTCTGTGCCAGGCACAGAGAGGTATCAGTAGGTGAGTGATGTGAGAACGAGGAAGGGACAAGCTAGCTAATGATTTAATTAAGTACATAAATTGCATTGAGATTGGGAGATGTCTGGCCTTGCCACAGCGTCCAGGAAGTCCTTCTCAGAGGGGCCGGGCTGCCCCAGGCAGTTTCAGATGTCCCAAAGGGAGTGACACTGCAAGCAGGGTCCCTCCCTCTTGCCTGTTGTGACCCAGGGTGAGCTGGTTAGAGGGAGGCTGGAGGTGAGTTTCGCAACCTGCAGCCTTGGCAACCAGGGACTGTACTTGGAACAAAGGCAGCAGAGGAAGGCTGGGGAGAGGCCAGGACTGTGCTCCTGAGCCTGGGGCCCAGCCTGCCACAGAGTCACTCCAGGGAGGGGGTGAAGAAGGTGGACTTTGCTGTGAGGTGTGGAGGGTGGGGAGGAATGAAAGCAAGGGCAGGCAGAGCCCCTGGGGGTCAGCCCTGGAACCCTGCTGGGAGTAGACAGGCCAGAGGGGACATGGCCCTGAGGGCCTAATGGACACCGTGGCTTTCAGGTGCCTGGGAGAGTGGAGAGGGGCACTTCACTGCCATGCTCTTAAAGGCCAGCCTTAGCCAGCATGGTGGCTCACACCTGTAATCCTGGCACTTTGGGAGGCCAAGGCAGGAGATCACTTGAGGTCAGGCATTCAAGACTAGCCTGGCCAACATAGCAAAACCCTGTCTCTACCAAAAATAAAAAATCAGCTGGGCGTGGTGACACATGCCTGTAGTCGCAGCTACCTGGGAGGCTGAGGCAGGAGAATCACTTGAACCTGGGAGACAGAGGTTGCAGTAAACCAAGATCGTACCATTGCACTCCAGCCTGGGCGAAAGAGCAATACTCTGTCTCAAAAAACAAACAAACAAAAAACCAAGGCCAACCTGACCCTTCTCAAGCCGATGTGTGTCCACATCACTCCGCTGCTCAGATGCCTCCCAGGACTCCCTGCTGCCTGCAGATAAGGTTCTGCCTCTCTCATCAAAGCCCTCTGTGCCCTGTCCTAGCCAACTGTTTGGAACCTCAGAGCCTTCCATAGCACATTTCTGTTCCCTCCATACAAATTCCCCTTCTAGAAAGGCAGGGTGTGGGCTAGTCTGGCGTTTTGGAAGTCTCTTCCAGTTCTAGGGGTTTGTTCAGCCTGGACAAGAACATACTCAAGGAATGGGTCCTCTGTCCTCAAATATCCAAGGAGCTGGCCTGCGACAGAGGGCCCGGATGTGTCTGTAGGTCCCCAAAGGACAACACCAGGACCAGAAGTGGGAAGTGAGGGGAAGCAGGGGCCACCTGGAGGCCACACTGGTCTCGAAGTAGGAAACATTTCCTCCGAATTCACAAGGTCTGAAAGTAGGATGAACTACCTCGGGAGGAAGTGAGCTCCCTGTCCCCTGGACACCAGCTGTGGTTCACTGCTTTCATCCCTGGATGTTGGATTCTACAGTAAACCCTCCACAGGCTCATCTGGGTGCTCATAAGGAGAGGGGTGATGAAGGATGCTCTGCCCTAAATCGTGGGAATGTGCTGTGCATTTTAGAAGTGCTGCCATTCCTAGGGTCAAGAAATGCTCCTCTCATCTCTACCTCTGCTCAATCCCAGCCTCCTCTGGGCGGTCCCTGGTCCCACATCTCACCCTCTCCAGTCAGGACATGGCTCACCTATCCATTTGTCCATCTCTCTATTGGGTCCAGCCCTGCACCCTGGGCAGGGTGAGTAGACTCCATGCCCTCAGCCTCACCCCTCTTGCTCAGCCTCCTCTCTTGCCCTGTCCTCCAGCCTACCGTGCCCGCTGGCTGCTTCAGCCTCCTCCCACTTAAAACCTACCTGTGGCCCTGCCTTTCTGACTTGAGATTCCTCCCCTCCACCTGGCCTGGTCAAAGTCTCCCTCTCTTTAAGGCCCGATTTAAAGTCCTCCTCCTCCAGGGAGCCTTCTGTGGTTTATCCCCCAGGTCTCTTGTGTGCCTCTCCTCTGAGCCCAAAGTATATTCCTTCCTGCCTCCTCTGTAAGGCAGATGGCTCCTATAGCCCAGGATTGTGAGTACCGCATCTCTGCCATCATCTGCATGCGTCTGGCACATAGTATGTTCCTCAGTGAAAGGCCTGTATGATGATAATGATAACCATGGTGTGAGGACATCAAGAGCAGACCAGGCCATAAGAGGAAACATTCCCAATCCTGGCTCTGCTGTCCTTAGTACATGATTGTCAACCTCTCTGAGCCTCAGCCTCTGCACTTGTAAATGGGGAATTCTTGTACTACGTCCTGGGGTGGTTGGGAGGTAAATCAAATATTATGAGCAACGCAGCTGGCACTGGGCCTGGCACATATATGACTCCCTAGATTATGGTTTCTAAAGAAAAGCTTTTTTTTTTTTTCTTCGAGACAGGATCTCACTCTGTTGCCCAGGCTGGAGTGCAGTGGCATGATCATGGCTCACTGTAGGCTGGACCTCCCAGGCTCAAGTGATCCTCCTGCCTCAGCCCTCCGAGTAGCTGGGACCACAAGTGTGCATCCCTACACCGGACTAATTTTTGTAATTTTTGTAATTTTTGTAATTTTTGTAGAGATGGGACCTGTTGCCCAGGCTGCTCTTGAACTCCTGGCCTCAAGTAATCTGCCTTAGACTCCCAAAGTGCTGGAATTACAGACATGAGCCACTGTGCCCAGCCAAAAAGCATTTAAAAACCTATTTCTTGTAGACATGGGAACATGTCTGATCCATCTGCCTGTGTTCACCAGTAGGAAAACAATCAAGCCACTAGTTCATTCGTGGAGGGCATGCCTGGAGCCACTGCTATGTAGGAAAGGATGGGAGTCCCCCTGCAGAACAGTTTGTCCCCCGCCCAGTGAGTATATCCCCTGGCCCCTGAAACATACCGAGCAACAATGAAACTGGGTAATGGTAATGAGCTGTGATGAGCTTCTCCTGGCTAATGTACTGAGTACTTAGCAAGTACTGGGCACTGTCTTCAGTGCTTTACTGTGAATGAGGTGCTGCTACTGTTGTCATTTCGTAGATAAGGAAACTGAGGCATAGAGAACTGAGGTCACTTGCCCAAGGCTGCACCGTGGTAAGGGATGTGGCAGGGATTCCACCCCTGGAAGCCAGGGTCTGCCTGCCCACTTCACCTCTGCTACGCTGTGTGTCTTCCCTCTGCCCGTCCTGCCACCCCTGCCTCCCAGTCTCCACCCTGAGCTGTTGGGATGCTCATTTGAGGCCGTGACTATGATGCTGTTGTAGGAACAGCTGCTCCCTTGACTGCTGAGGGTCGTGACAGTAGCCTCACAACCTCTCCCTTTCTGGCAACGGAGGTCAGCCCTAGAGAGTCCCCAATCTGGTCCCCCACCCGCCTGACTCCTCCTGGGTCCTTCTGTCCTGTCTTCCCCCTCTGCCCCAGGGCAGCCTCTTGGAGACTTGGAGGTGATGCCTCTCCAGGCAGAGTGGCCCAAACCAGGGTTCTGTGGGGTCTGCGAGGGGAGCAGGCGTGTCTGCCCTGATTTAGAGCTTGTACACCCCATCCATCAGAAGCCTGTTTCTGGCTGAGTGCTGGCCTAATGGGCAGAAGGTGGAAATGGCCTCCTGATGATAAATGTCCCTGACAGGCTTTTAGCAGCTCAGTCAATAGCCCACCAGGCTGGCTAATGTCCACTCCTGCCTGTGGTCCTCAGCGTAAAACCTTTTAGAAGCAGAGCAATCTGCCAGCCCAGGGCAGGGCAGGGCAGGGGAGGTGGGGTGGAGGGGAGGGGTGGGGTGGGCTGGGGTGTGAGCGGGCAGCCTTCCCTCATCAGCTGAGAAGGAAGAGAAGGCTGAGAAGGAAGAGAAGGCGGAGAAGGAAGAGAAGCTGTCTAGGGCTAGGCCCTCTGAGCCACGCCCAACCCTAAGGCGCCTTCCCTGAGTCTGTGGGAGGTGGGAGGTGTGTGTCTGAATGGGGCTCCTGGGCACTTTGCCTCCCGTCAGCCCGAGGGCAGCCTGACTATCGGCTCTTCTGGCTTTTCTTGAGAAACCGCACTGCAGAAATTGGGGCATGGCCCTGGGCCAGAGTCTAGAGATAAAGGCCTTGAGAGCAATCAGTGCCCCATAGCCAAAGACGCGGTACTGCTCATGGCCTTCGACCCAGGAAATGATTCAAGAGAAAGGAAAGGCTGTGTGCAGGAAGGAGGCCAAGGCATGGACTCACAGAGCACTGGTGCTCCCTCAGAGCACAGGAAGTACAGCACCAGGCTCACACTTGGGGGACCAGAGGCCTGGGCTCAAGCCCAGCTCTGCCCCTCACCTTTGCAGTGACCCTGGGCAAGCCCCTACTCCATGCTGGGTTTCCCCAAGTCTGAGGTCCGAGAGAGGGTGCTGGGATCCATTCGCGATGCCTGCCACAGGTGCAGGATAAGACAGTGCAGCTGTGGGCTCCATTCCTGGTCTCTAGAGCCCTTCAAGAGCTACAGTTTTATAACAGAAGTTTTTGGCTAATCCTGGATGGACCCATTTTTTCAGAAAATCTGTATTTTTGTTTTTAAACACCTTTTTTAATTGCAAAACTTACATAGCTAAAAAATAAGACAAAGATTAATTTAAAGCCAGCCATTTATTCCACCATCTAGATATAACCATGATTAACATTTTGGCTCATTCCTTTTAGTTTTTTTTCTCAGTTTTGACATACAAATATACATACATATACATATAATAATAGCTTCTGTTACTGAGCACTTACAGTAACACCTGACTGTTGGGTTCTTCATGCATAGTATCTCATTTAACTCTCAACAATCCTGCAAGGAAGAAATGATTATTCATTCACATTTTATAGATGAGGAGAAAGAGGCTTGCAAAATGTGAGCAGGTGCACAACATGCTCAGGTTTTAATTTTCGAAAACTCACCTTGAGGACTGTGTACACGATGTCCTGGAGGCTAAGCAGGAGGTCATTGGCAGCTGGGCGCAGTGGCTCAAGCCTATAATCCCAGCATTTTGGGAGGCCAAGGCGGGCAGATCACCTGAGGTCAGGAGTTCAAGACCAGCCTGGCCAACATGGCGAAACCCCGTCTCTACTAAAAAATACAAAAATTAGCTGGGTGTGGTGGCGCGCACCTGTAATCCCAGCTACTCAGGAGGCTGAGGCAGGGAGAATTGCTTGAACCTGGAAGGTGGAGGTTGCAGTGAGCCGAGATCTCACCACTGCACCCCAGCCTGAGCAACAAGACGAGACTCCATGTCAAAAAAAAAAAAAAAAAAAGGTCAGTGGCTTAAGCGGTTGGTCCCATGGAGACCTGGGCCAGGGCCTGTGGGTGCAGTGTCCTTCTAAGACCCTAGCTCCAGGTACCGCCCTGCCAGGACAGGGCAGGAAGCATGCCCCTCTCTTCCCTGTCCTGCTGTGGAAGAGGCAGAGACCACTTGAAAGAAAGAAAACTTTCACCTACCTCCATGCACATCACAAACAAAGGACACAAGTCCACATTCTTTCCTTTTTTTTGGTTCTCTTTCTCCCTCTGAATGTGTAGGTGTGTGTATAATTTTTTGTTTTCAGAACTGTTTGAGGGTAAGTTACATCCATCTTAGCCCTTCATCCCTAAATACTTCTGTGTTTCCTAAAAATACAAATATTATCTTACATTACTGCAGTACATTATCAACTTCTATAAATTTAATGTTGCAATAATACTTTAATCTACCGTTCTTGTTCAGATTTGTTAAATAATGTCCTTTATAGCGTTGTCCCCTCCAGTAGGCGATCCATTCTAGGGGGAGGTGTCTGATCACTTTTTCCTGAGGGGAGAGAGCTGGATTAGCCAGAGTATTTCCAGAGGGAGGCACAGGACCACCTCCTCTGTTTGCAGAGCTACTAAAATGCATGCATAGGCCAGGCATGGTGGCCCATGCCTGTAATCTCTCACTTTAGGAGGGCAAGTTGGGAAGATTGTTTGAGCCCAGGAGTTCGAGACCAGCATGGGCAACATAGCAAGACCCCATCTCTACAAATAATTTTAAAAATTAGCTGAGCTTGGTGGCACATGCCTGCAGTTATAGCTTGGAACTTGGGAGGGTGAGGTGGGAAGATTGTCTTACCCCGAGTTCGAGGCTATGTGAATCGTGATTGCACCACTGCACTTCAGCCTGGGCAACAGAGTGAGACCCTGTCTCTTAAAAAAAAAAAAAAGTACAGTGGTCTCTACACAGATGGGGAGGTGATGGAAGAAGAGAAAGTTGCGTGTTCCCTGAGTCCACCCTGTTCTTGAAAGTCCCTCTAGAAAAAATCCCAGACTATTGATTCTGCAAAGTCAAGGAGTATGTTGAGTGTTCACCTTGCAATCAGCCCCTCCAACAGTACCTTTGCCCTGGGCACCTCGGGAATATTTGTGGGATGGATGGATGTTGGCCAGTTTTCTTCTCATCTGTCTCTTTCACTTAGATATAAAAATGGCTGGGGGAGCATTCTGGTGGGTGGCTCAAGAACCTGGGACTAGATGGTGGATGTGGGAGGCCGAGGGCCTGGGTCCTGGTCCCTGTTCTGCCAGGGCCATGCAATGTGATGTGCAAAATGAGCAGATTGGTCACTGCCAGTCCAAGGTTCTGTGACTGAACTGGTGTGGTTTCTCTATGACCCCAAGAAATCCAGGTCTGTTGGTGGAGTTGGAAATAGCTTCAGGGCTGCATGGCATGGGCTGGGGGACCTATATGTCCTTCCCAGCACCTATACAGGAATTCTCATTAGGAAAGGGGAAAACGAGGGAAATGCCCTTTCTATGTAATTGTGATAGAATTCACATACCAGAAAATTCACCGTGTTTTGTTTTTTGTTTTTTATTTGAGACAGGGTCCCATTCTATTGCCCAGGCTGGAGGGCAGTGGCACAATCATAGCTCACTGCAGCCTCGACCTCCCAGGCTCAAGCAATCCTCCCACCTCAGCCTCCCAAGTAGCTGGAACTACAGGCGTGCAACACCATGCCTGGCTATTTATTTATTTATTTATTTATTTATTTATTTATTTTTGAGACGGAGTCTCACTCTATTGCCCAGGCTGGAACGCAGTGGCATGATCTCAGCTCACCGCAACCTCCGCCTCCCGGGTTCGAGTGATTCTCCTGCCTCAGCCTCCCAAGTAGCTTGGATTACAGGCATGTGCCACCACGCCCGGCTAATTTTGTATTTTTAGTAGAGATGGGGTTTCACCATATTGACCAGGCTGGTCTCAAACTCCTGACATCAGGTGATCCACCCATCTTGGCCTCCCAAAGTGCTGGGATTACAGCTGTGAGCCACCACGCCAGGCCTAATTTTTTGATTTTTTGTAGAGACGGGGTTTTGTCATGTTGCCATGTTGGAAAATTCGCCATTTTAAGGTGTATAGTTCAGTGGATCTTAGTATATTCATAAGGTTGTGAATATACTGTGAATAAACTGTCACCACTACCTAATTTCAAAATCATTTTATCACTCCAAGAAGACACCCCTCACTCATTAGCAGTCACCCCCTATTGGCCCTTCTCCCAAGCCTGAGGCAACCGGAATCTGCCTTCTGTCTCCATGAATGTATTCTGCATTTTTCATATGCATTACTTAGGGTTCCAGATACCAGGTACCAGGGGGATGCATTAATGTGCTCAGGCAATGAAACCACATCTGGAACGACATCTAAGTGGAATCACACAACGTGTGGCCTTTTGTGCCTGGCCTCTTCTTCTAGTGTTTTCGAGGTTCATCCATGCTGTAGCAGGGACCAGTACTTCATTCCTCTTTTTGGGGACAGTAGTATTCCGCTGCATGAATATACTGCATTTTGTATGTCCATTCTTCACTTGACGGGCATTTGGGTTGTTTCCACTTTTTGATATTATGAAGAATATTGTTGTGAACATTGGTGAACCAATTTCTTTTCTTTTTTTTTTTTTCTGAGACATAGTTTCACTCTTGTCACCCAGGCTGGAGTGCAATGGCGCAATCACAGCTCACTGCAACCTCTGCCTCCCAGGTTCAAGTGATTCTTCTACCTCAGCCTCCTGAGTAGCTGGGAGTACAGGTGCACGCTACCACGCCTGGCTAATTTTTGTATTTTTAGTAGAGACAGGGTTTCACCATGTTAGCCAGGCTGGTCTCAAACTCCTGACCTCAGGTGATCCACCCACCTTGGCCTCCCAAAGTGCTGGGATTAGGTGAAACAGTTTCTTGTGGACTTATCTTTTCATTTTCCGTGGGGATAGACCTAGGAGTGGAATTACTGGGTCATGTGGGAACCGTTTAACCTTTTGAGGAACTGCCAGACTATTTTCCAAAAGAGCTGCACCATTTTACGTGCCCGCCAGCAGTGTGTGAGGGGAAATGCCCTTTTATTGAACATCTGCCATGTGCTAGGCACTGTGCCATACCTCCTCTCCCATAATCCTCACACCAACCTGTGAAATACCTGTGATTTCTCCCTTTTACTGAGGAGGACACCAGAGCTCAGAGAAGTGAAGTAACTCCCCCAGGATCACACAGGGAATAAGAAGTAAGGCCTAGATTCACACCCAGCTCTGTCCCTTATATGTTTTCCTGTTGACTGGTTGCTGACTGACTACGTGACTGTCCAGATGCTAATGTGGAATCCACCTCCTCCCCAACCCTCCTGGGCACTGTCTTGCAGACAGGGAAGTTGGACCCCCACTACCCAAAGGTCTGCGGGCACAGAGGCAACGTTTTGGATGTCAAGTGGAACCCTTTTGATGATTTTGAGATCGCCTCCTGTTCTGAAGATGCCACAGTGAGTGTCAGCCCCTGAGGGGCTTCCCCTTCCTGAAGAGTGGGATTGGGGTGGTTGGGGTGGAACGGTACCTGTTCTTGGCTCTGGTGCCCCTGACTCCATCGCGGAGGTGAGGTCACTGTATGGGGAGGTGTTAAGTTAGGTAGAGGAGGAGACATTCTTGGTGCTGTAGGACTAGCGGCACCACCCTTCCTCTCTATGGGCCTTAGTTCCCCACCTGTAAAATGGGCATAATAGCTCCACCCAGCTAATAAAGCCTAGTGAAAATGTATATTCCGATGGGAAAACCCATCCTTTGGGGAGCTATAAAAGGCTATGAGGGGCATTTTTATGGTGATCAGAAAAGATGTTCCACTTAATCCCACAGTGAGGAAGCAAGCTGTAAAAGGCTGTGAGGGCCTTGGATGAATGTGGACACTAAAACCATTCCAGCAGCTTCAGTCTCACTCACTTTTTTGAGCCTGTGTTCTGTACCAGGATTATCATCCCTGCCCCAACAATGTTCAGTGTTACTTATTTACAATTCATTTTTTACCCACTTCTAAAATATGGTGGGTATGGCTTAAGACAAGAACCACAGATATGCCAGGTTCAGTGGCTCACACCTGTAATCCCAGCACTTTGGGAGGCTGAGGTGGGAGAATCACTTGAGGCCAGGAGTTGGAGACTAACCTAGGCAACATAGTGAGACCCTGTCTCTACTAAAAAATTAAAAAACACAGATATGATCAGATGATTAAAATAAAGATAAAAGTCATTGTCACCATTTATTGTGAGCCCACTGTATTCCTAACTGTCATCACACTTATCATTTCACAGTCTCCCCAGCAACCCCACAAGGTAGGATATTTTTCTGATGGAGAAGCTGAGGATCAGAGAGGTACAGCAATTTGCCTAATGTTACACAGCCTGTGGGAGGCAGAGCCAGACTTCAGACTGAGGCCTGTCTGGTTCCACAGCCCATTCTTTTTCCAATGTGCTGTGACACATCTTTAAAGAGAAGCAGCCACAGATGGAGAAAGTGAGGAAATACTAGAAATGACGGCTAAGGAGGGTTGCAGCAGCTAAGCCCCTAGTTTAGCTAAGAGCTACCTGGCAGCCAAGGCAAAATGGGCAATAGAATGTATTGCAAAACCTTCAGTTAGATCAAAAGAAGCAGACCAGTTCATCAGGAAAGGAAGGCAGAAAATTCAAAGAGGATTTGTGTCGGTTTCCATATAGCAGATGCTGAGGAACGTAAAGGACAGTGTCTGCCAAGGTGATTTCACCAAAGGGGCAGTCAGGTCCTGTGAGAATTGGCCCTGTCTCCAGGGAGTATAGGGCCTCTGGCAGGATATCAAATATCTGAAACTGTCCCCACTTTTGTAATACCTGCCTTTTCAGGACTGCTTTGAAGGCTCCCATCAAGATCTTTATTAAATCTCTTGCTAGCCTCATTGCCTGCCACTGCCCCTTCCCTGATGCCCCAAGGCAGGACATGACTGTTGGGGGACTGAAGAAGGAAGGGGCTTTCCTCCCCGAAGCTATGCCCACCGTGAATTTATGGAGTGAATTCATTCCTGTTCCTCCCTGCTTTCAGGGCCTGGAGGGCACGGTTGCTCCTCTAGCACTGGGGAGTCTTCTCTGCTTCAGTGTTGCGGGTGGTACCTGCATCTTCCAAACACACCTGTTCAGAGTGTGTCTTCTTTCTGGGGTTCTATGCAGTGACAGCCCTCATCAGACCGAAGTATCTGGAGCCTGTCACTACTCTCCTGGGGTTGGCTTCCTGGTTTTAAATCCAAGATGACCAGGAAATAAATATTTGCTGAATTGAAAGCAAAGTTGTCTACCTGAAAAACCTGTATACCTCTAAGGGAAACAGTGCATACAATCAACTAGGGGCCAGAGGACCTTGCAGGACCAATAAGGAAGATCAAGTCAGCAGTATCCCAGGCTCACCTTGTACTCCATTTGTGTACCTCCGTGACAGGGAGCTTACTCTCTGCCATGGGAGCCCCCTCCATCTTCAGACAACACTACTCTGGAAGGAAGTCCCAGCGCCTCTTCTCAGGCCCTCACCATGAAATACAGGCCTATGACCCCATCCAGCCTAGCCTCCTGACCTTCAGAGTTTCCTCTTGCAGGCCATCCAGGGTGCACCTCCAAAGCAAGAAGTTTGTCCCTGCCCTGCTGCAGAGACCTCGCCGGCTCCCTAGTGCCCTGAGGATGCAGCCTAAACCCTTCATCCTGGCATTTGAGGCTCGACCCTGGGCCTCTGGCACAAGAAGGGTGTAGAACACTGTACTTTGGGGGATGTCCTAGCTTAGGAGACAGGCCTGAAACCCAGCCACCTGCCCACCACCTCAGGCCAGCAGGATGACAAAGATCTCTCAAGGGCAGATTTGGAGGCCTAGACTCATCCCTGGTCAGTGCTGGCCCCTGCTCGGGCTGGAGGAGCTTGGGGAAGCCCCTGTCCCTCTGAGGACCCTCAGCTGCCCCTCCACTGCCCCTCAGTGCCCATAGCCACTGAGTGGGAGGTGGCTATGGAGAGAGCTCCCTTGGTCCTTCCGCTGGTCACTGCCAGATCTGTGGCTTAGGCTGGTGATGGTGCCAAGGTGCCCTGGCTAATGCTGCCTTGGGCCATGTCTCCCCTCCCAGATTAAGATCTGGAGCATCCCCAAGCAGCTGCTGACCAGGAACCTCACGGCCTGCAGGAAGGAGCTCGTGGGCCATGCACGCAGAGTGGGCCAGGTGGAGTGGCACCCCACGGCCGCCAACATCCTCTTCAGTGCTGGCTATGACTACAAGGTGAGTCTGGTTATTCTTTCTCTGGGGCAGCCCCAACAAGTTCCCACAAACTGGAATACAATTCTGTCACAATTCTGGAGACCAGAAATCGAAAATCAAGGTGTTGGGAGAGCCAGCTCCCTCCAGATGCCCTAGGGAAGAACCCTTCCATGCCTCTCCCAGCTTCTGGTGGCTCCAGGCGTCCTTGGCTATAGCTGCGTCACTCCAGGCTCTGTTTGTGTCTTCAGTTGGCCTTCTGTCTATGTACCTGTCTTCCTTATAGGAAGAGCAGAGCAACTCTCATTGGATTTAGGGCCCACCTAATCCATTATGATCTCATCTTAACTCATTTCAGCAACGAAGACCCCATTTCCAAATAAGGGCATATTCTGAGGTTCCAAGTGGACATGAGTTTTGGGGGAACCCTGTTCAACTCATTACAGCCTGCCTGGAGGGGATGGGATGGCACTGCCCAGGAAATCGTTCCCCCCACCCTGCTCCACTGACAACCAAGCATGCAGGCAGTAGGCCCTGTAGATTGGGACCCACAGTACAGGAGACCTTGATTCTATTCCAACTCAGTCTCTGACCTGCACTATAGCCTGGGAAAGTGCCTTGACTTCTCTAGGCCTCAGTTTCCCAATCTGTACACAAACGGAATTGGTGGCACCATAGCTGTGGCCTTTCAGTTCTTTCCTTTTGATACTATGGGGGTTTACAGAGACACCTCAGGACCCTCTGTGATGGATAAAAGGGAGGTGGGGGCTGGACATGGTGGCTCACACCTGTAATCCCAACAGTTTGAGAGGCTGAGGTGGGAGGATCACTTGAGCCCAAGAGTTTGAGACCAGCCAACATAGTGAGACCCCGTCTCTACAACAAAATAGAAAAAATTAGCCAGGTGTGGTAGCATGTGTCAAGTAGTCCCAGCTACTCAGGAGGCTGAGGTGGAAGGATCACTTGAGCCTAGGAGGTTGATGCTACAGTGAGCCATGATCATGCCACTGTACTGCAGCCTGGGCAATCCTGTCTCAAAAATAAATAACTAAAATGGTTGTGGGGAGCACTGAGGGAACCTAGGCCCTCGCTCTTCCGATCCACAGCGCTTTCTCATCTGTTTGTATGGGCTGTCTGCAGAGCTGCTGTGTGTGTTTGCGCTGCTTCTTCTATACCCAACTTCAGGGGGCACTAGTCACATTCTAGTCTATAGGAATGGATTGCCCTGGAGCTCTGCATGCACAGCCTGTGCAGCTAAACATACAGCCCTGTTGATCTGTGGGAGGTGTAAACTGCTGCTAATAACTGAAACCGCCTGGATTAGCTGGTTCCCTGGGGTCCTCCCAGCATGGATATTTTGTTGCTCAGAGGCAGGTGGCGTTTTCCTTTCACCACTAGACAGCCTGGCCCTGGGATTCCCCCTCCTGCCACAAGCAGCTTCAGCCTGCACATCATCCTCCCACCGAGGCTTCTTGGCCAGGCTGCCAGCTGCGCCACCCTCCTGGGGATACTGTGTTTCACTGCATCCTGGCCAGCATGTGACGTGGGGCCCAGGGGCGGTGTGGCCCCTGTGCTCAGAGCTGGCTCTCTGCCATGCAGGTGATGATCTGGAACCTGGATACAAAGGAGTCTCTCATCACAAGCCCCATGAGTACAATTAGCTGTCACCAAGATGTGATCCTCTCCATGTCCTTCAACACCAACGGCAGCCTACTGGCCACCACCTGCAAAGACCGCAAGATTCGGGTTATTGACCCCCGAGCAGGGACCGTCCTCCAGGTCAGTGCTGGGCCAGGGGCTGGCTCAGGCTCAGAGGAGCAAGGGGCAGAGTGGGGACAGGGAGAGGCTTCAGAGAACAGGACAGTGATGCTGTCAGCATCTGAGCCGCGCCTTCACAGGCAGCATCCCCGTCTGTCCTCTCGGGATTGCTGGAAGGTGGGATATGTCCTTTCCATTTTGCAGATGAGAAAACTGAGGCCTGGGAGAGATGAAATGACTCACCCCCTTGGAGAGCTGGGATCTGAACCTGGTCTGACTCCAAAGCTTGTTGGCCTGCTTCAGCTCTGGCCAGGGGGTCAGGAGAGGCAACGATACCACTGTTTAGCCACTGTGCAGCCTTGGGCAAGCACTTCCTGCTCTGAGCCTCTGTTTTCTCATTTGCAACAATGGGCTGTTAGTCCTTCCTCTCCGAGGATTAGATAAGACAGGCCAGGTGACAGTGCCCGCCCCTGTAGGGATGCCTGATACTCTTTCAGCAAGAACAGGGAGCTGGGCAGAAGTTTGCTTCTGTTCTTGCTCAGAAAAATAACTCTTAACACAGATAGTGGGGAGAGACTCCATGTGGATGAGAGGGATCCAGGTGGTGTCCCTGGGAAGAATCTCCAGGCAGAGCTAGGGTGAGAAAGGGAGGCCTCCCAGGTGGAGCGGCGGCATAAGCAAAGCAGGGAGGCCAGAAACCCCAGCTGCCCACTGATCCTCCAGCGTCTCTCCAATACCGACCACACATGTCCCTCCAGGAGGCCAGCTACAAAGGGCACCGGGCCAGCAAGGTGCTGTTTCTGGGGAACCTGAAGAAGCTGATGTCCACGGGCACATCCCGATGGAACAACCGGCAGGTGGCCCTGTGGGACCAGGTGAGGGCTGCACCCCACCCCTCATCATCACCCCTCAGCTGAGAGCCAGCGTCATTCATTCATGCATGCATTCATTCAGACACCCATTTATGACACACATTTAGCGTAGACTGCCAGGTGCTGGGGATCCGGGGATGAATAGCAGGGAGATGCCGACATCCCCAGGCGAGCCCGGACCCTGTGCATCTTGCCACCCAAGGAGGGAGATGGGTCAGGACCCAGGGGAGGCCGTTGGCTAGAGGAGGGGAGGTAGCTGAGTCTGGGACCAGGACTAGGAGGAAGGGAGAAGGAGAGGGCCATCTGGGCAGAGAGTGCACCTGGAGCAAATGAGGTACTAACGGGTATGGGGAGAAGGAGCTTTCATCGGGACAGCTGAGGGTGGAGCCGGGTAGGGTGAGGGCCAAGCTGGCGGTAGTGTTTTGAGGGAGCATTTGACAGAGTTTCAAAGACTGGACAAATCACACTTTATCTCTGAGTCTCCTTCTTCATCTATTAAAATAAATTTTAAAAAACAGGTAGGAGAAGATTGGAATGAGATCGGGTGTGTCAAAAGTGATTTGTTATGGCCAGGCGTGGTGGTACATGCGTGTAATCCCAGCACTTCGGAAGGCCATGGCGGGAGGATCACTTGAGGCCACGAATTTGAGACCAGCCTGAGCTACACAGCAAGACCCCCATCTCTGCCAAAAATCAGCTGGGTACAGTGGTGCATGTCTATAATCCCAGCTACTTGGGAGACTGAGGCGAGAGGATCGCTTGAGCCCAAGAGTTTGAGGCTGCAGTGAGCTATGATCGCACCACTGCACTCCAGCCTGGGTTACAGTTAGACCTTGTCTCAAAAAAAAAAAAAAGTGATTTGTTAAGGGCAGAAAGCTGACAAAATAGGTGGCAGCAGCATTTTAGTGCCTTTAAGATGTCATCTCCACTAGACAGTAGCCCACACATTGGAACTCAAGAACCAGGGACATCTTCCCCCAGCACACACATATAAAAAAATCACCCTTTTTCTCTGACACACACACTCTCGCCCAGAGCACCATGGCAGGAATTCTTATCTCCGGGAGCACCACTGAGGGCCCCCAGGAGTGACCCAGGCCTTCCCTGCCTCCTCTTCCCCTGCAGGATAACCTCTCTGTGCCTCTGATGGAGGAGGACCTGGACGGCTCCTCGGGCGTGCTGTTTCCCTTCTATGACGCAGACACCAACATGCTCTACGTGGTGGGGAAGGTCGGCTTGGCACGGGAGGGAGGTGACTGCCTGGACCCCTGAGACAGGGGCAGACAGCAACCTGGGGCCGTTGGGAGCACAGGGCAGGGACGGGCAGGCCTCGCTGGCCACTCTTCCCCTGTGAGAAGGAACCCATCCCACCCTCCTGGTTCCCTAGGAACACCTGGAGCCAGGGCTCTGGCTGGACACCTTGACCTTGTCTCTTCCCAACTCCAGGCCCAGATATGGGGGGACCATTGGTGTTTCTCAGCAGGGGCACCTGCTGAACTGGGGGCAGAACAGGTCTCCACTGGGTAGGACTATCCCATATCTGGCAGCCCTGGCCCCTGCCCACCAATGCCAAGAACAGCATCTCTCCCCCTTCATCCAAGTCATTATGACAACCAGAAATGTCCCCCATGGTAAGACCTTCTGGATGACCTCTGAGGCCACCCCAGTTGTGACTTTTGCTGCTGCTCTCAGATAGGAGCGGGATTTGGACTTGTCTTCCCAGAGCTTCTGTCTTAGAGGAACAAGGGTGGGCTTTGCGTCATGGTGGGGGAGGATTGAATATTAAAATAAGGGCCCAGGCCCAGCACAGTGGCTCATGCCTATAATTCCAGCACTTTGAGAGGCCAAGGTGGGAGAATCACTTGAGCCCAGGAGTTCAAGGCCAGCCTGGGCAGCATAGTAAGACCCCATGTCTACGAAAATGAAAAAATAAAAAATGAGCCAGGCGTGGTGGCACACACCTGTGCTCCCAGCTACTCGGGAGGCTGAGGCGGGAAGATGGCTTGAGCCCAGGAGGTTGCAATGAGCTGTGATTGCACTACTGCTCTCCAGCCTGGGCAATAAACTGAGACCCTGTCTCAAAAAAATAAGATAAAATATAAAACAAAATGAAGATCCCCTCATCACCCTCCTGCCTTGGTGACAGGGCCCCCGGTTTCCTGGTGTTCCCTTGAGTGAGATGGGTTTGCCGATAATCAAAAAAAGCCAGGTTTTTGCTGCATGGCTGGGTTGCTGATGAGCTAATGAGCTCCAGCTCTGAATCTCACCCTCCTCTTCCTCCTCCTCCTCCTCCTCAGGGAGATGGCAACATCCGCTACTACGAGGTGAGCGCTGACAAGCCTCACCTGAGCTACCTGACTGAGTACCGCTCCTATAACCCACAGAAGGGGATCGGTGAGTGAGGGACACTGAAGTTCATGCCTGTAATCCCAGCACTTCGGGAGGCCGAGGTGGAAGAATCGGGGTCAGGGCTTCAGTGCGGGGTCTGGGGAGACAGGGATGAGTCCGATGAGAGGAGAGACAGCATAGCAACACTCTGACTTGGTGGGGGCTGTACTTGACATGTGCAACAGCACAAAGGAGGAAGTCGGGAGGCTTCTCAGAGGAGGCAACATTGGAGGAACTGAAAGAGGAAGCAGAGCCCAGCAGGGGAAAGAGGGATGTGTTCTAGGTCAAGGTTAAGCAGTTACCACAAGAGCAGAGATGGAAAGGGCTGACCTAAAAGAGCCTCTAGGAAGCAGTCCTCAGTTCCTTTCTAAGTGTGCTTGAGGATTAAAAACACAGCTATATTTCTGTAATCTACAAGAAACCCACTTTAAACATAAAGACATGGCTAGATTAAAAGTAAAGGACTAGAGAAAGATGCACCGTGCTAACCCTACTCAAAAGGAATCTGGAGTAGTTTGATTAAGAGCATTTGGGTCACAGGAGCTGTGGGGATGGAGATGGGGAACCTTAAGCAGAGCAAACTGCCTATAAAAGTTCAGCTAATCCAGCACTTTGGGAGGCCAAGGCTGGAGGATCACTTGAGCCTAGGAGTTCGAGCCTAGCCTGGGCAACAAAGTGAGACTCCTGTCTCTACAAATAAATAAAAAAATTGAGGTGCATACCTGTGGTCTCAGCTACTTGGGAGGCTAAGGCAGGAGGATCGCTTGAGCCCAGGAGTGTGAGACTGCAGTGAGCTATGATTGTGCCACTGCACTCCAGCCTGGGCAACAGAGTGACACCTTGTCTCAAAAAGAAAAAAAAGTTTAGCTAAAATAATTTAAACCTTTGAAGGTGAAGAGTCTGATTAATTCAACTCCGTTTCCCAACATAGGGCCCAGCCCAGTGTAGGTATTTGGCCCTGAGCTGTTTTCTGGGAGGAGGCTGGCTTCTGTTCAGGTCCAGGTGTGCAGCCTGGCTTTGGCCCTCGCACTGTGGCCCCAGCCTAGCCAGAACCTCTTGGCCCTCCCTGTCTGCCTGCAGGTGTCATGCCAAAGAGAGGACTCGACGTGTCCTCCTGCGAGATCTTCCGCTTCTACAAGCTGATCACAACCAAAAGCCTCATCGAGCCCATCTCCATGATTGTGCCCCGGCGGGTAAGGGCAGTGGGGACCGCGTGGGAGGGAGGTGGGGAACCTGTCCTGGAGAAGACAGACCCAGGGCTGTCGGGCACCAGAGCCTGGAGCCCACGTTCATGGGGCAGCCACAGAGTGGCCTTTCTCACAGCCAGTGTGACATCAGTGGGCGTCAGGAGTCCTGGGTCTCGGTCCACCTCTGTTCTTGAGCTGCTGCGTGACCTTGGGCAAGTCCCTTTGTTCTCTGGGCCTCAGTTTCCTCAATTCAGCAGGGGTTGGGGAGAGCCTGGACTCCCAGCTCTAAGGGTCCTTCCCATCTGAGCAGCCTACCCTACCACCCTCCTCACTGTCTGGATTTCTCCTGCAGTCGGAATCTTACCAAGAGGACATATACCCTCCAACAGCAGGGGCCCAGCCCTCCCTGACGGCCCAGGAGTGGCTCAGTGGGATGAATCGAGGTGAGGAAGGCAGAGAAGAGGCCCAGGCAAATGTGGCAGGAACGTGGCATGCCCAGTGGCCCCAAGCAATTGAGAGGGGTTGGGCCTGGATTCTTCTTCTCTCATAACCTCAGAAGCCATGCCCTTGACCTTCAGTCCTCAGTGGATATCATGGTCACATACAGGTCCAGAAAGTCAGGGGGCTTGACCCAAGAGCTCAGGAAACTCCAACTCAAGGGACTTTGCCCCATGGAAAGCTTCTTTACACTCTGGGGCTATGCGGGGTGCCTGGACCACCTCAGCCAGACTCCCCGTCCCTGTTCCCCACCCCTACCTCTGCAATTCTTTTTGTTGTTGTTGTTGAGACAGAGTCTCGCTTTGTTGCCCAGGCTGGAGTGCAGTGGTACAATCTCAGCTCGCTGCAACCTCCACCCCACCCCCAGGTTCAAGTGATTCTCATGCCTCAGCCTCCTGAGTAGCTGGGACTACAGGCACGTGCCACCATGCCCAGCTAATTTTTTGTATTAGTAGAGATGGGGGTTTCGCCATGTTGGCCAGGCTGGTCTCAAACTCTTGACCTCAAGTGATCCACCTGCCTCGGCCTCCCGAAGTGCTGGGATTACAGGCGTGAGCCACTGGGCCTGGCCTTTTGCGATTCTTCTTGACCCAAGAAGCCCTCCAGGCAGCAACCCCCACCCAGGTCCCTCTGCCCACTCTGCCTGTCCTGAGCCACTCTCCCGCTCCTGCCAAAACGAGGGCCAGCCCAGCAGAAGCAGCCACCCCAGCTGCTCCCTCTCCCTTCCACCCCCACAAACTTCCTTCACCCCCACCCAAGTGGCTGAGCGGGCCTCCTGGTGTACTGGAAGAGCCTCTGCCTTTGGGGGCAGCGGACCAGTGCCAAGTCCTAGTTTTGGATAACCTTAAGTAGGTTTTGTCCCCTGGGCCTCAGTTTCCTCATCTGTAGCCGTGATGCCAGCCTCCCCTGCTTCTTGGAGGTGGTGAGAGAACTAATGAACTTGGTAGATGGTGGGGTGCAGTGTGGGTGGGACTGTCCTTACAAAGCAAGGGCAAGGTCTCACGTGAGCTTGAAGTGTTTGGGGGCTGCTTCAGTGCACGCACCGTGCTGTTCCTACAAACCAAGCTTCACTTTGAGGGTGGCACACGTGGGTATTTGTATCTGTTAGCCCTGCTCTGTGGGTTTGGGCCTGTCCACAGGTAGCTGTATTTCCCACACATGTTGCATGGGTCTGCATGGCTCTGAGTGTCTCTGCATGCCTGCCTGTGTCATTGGTGCCCCATATGCCCATCTGCCCATGGGCACCCAGCCCTCACACAGCTCTGCTTCCCTTCCAGACCCAATCCTGGTGTCCCTTAGGCCTGGCCCTGAGGTCCTGAGACCCCACCCACTGCCTGCAGAGAGACCTGTCTTCAATTCCATGGCCCCAGCCTCACCCCGGCTCTTGAATCAGACAGAAAAGCTGGCTGCAGAAGATGGCTGGAGGTCTTCCTCCCTGTTGGAGGAGAAGACGCCAAGGTGGGCAGCAGAACACAGGCTGGAGGAGAAGAAATCCTGGCTGACAAATGGCTTTGACGTTTTCGAATGCCCCCCACCAAAGACAGAGAATGAGGTGTGAAAGAGGACGGGGTGGGCCTTTCACATGGGGCAGCTGGGGTGGAAGGGAACAAATGAGAAGAAGGAAGAAGAAGGAAGAAGAAGAGAAGAAGGGAGAAAATGAGGCATGAGAAGAATAGCCAGCTGTGTGGCCTGGCCTAGTCGCTTGACTCATTTTGTTAATTCATTCAACAAACAGGCAGTGAGCTCCATCTTATACCAAAATGATGGGCATACATAAAGATGGTGGGAGGCCGGGCATAGTGGCTCACACCTGTAATCCCAGCACTTTGGGAGGCCGAGGCGGGCAGATCACGAGGTCAGGAGTTCAAGACCAGCCTGGCCAACATGGTGAAACCCCATCTCTACTAAAAATACAAAAATTAGCCGGGTGTGGTGGCGTACACCTGTAGTCCCAGCTACTCAAGAGGTTGAGGCAGGAGAATGGCTTGAAACTGGGAGGTGGAGGTTGCAGTGAGCCAAGATCACACCACTGCACTCTAGCCTGGGCAACAGAGCAAGACTCCATCTTAAAAAAAAAAAAACAGATGATGGGGACCAGGTGCAGTGGCTCACACCTGTAATCCCAGCATTTTGGTAGGCCGAGGCAGGTGGATCTCTTGAGGCCAGAAGTTTGAGACCAGCCTGGCCAACATGGCGAAACCCAGTCTCTACTAAAAATACAAAAATTAGCTGGGTATGGTGGCGCGTGCCTGTAGTCCCAGCTACTCTGGAGGCTGAGGCAGGAGAATCGCTTGAACCCAGGAGGCAGAGGCTGCAGTGAGCCAGGATCACACCACTGCGCTCCAGCCTGGGCAACAGAGTGAGACTCCGTCTCAAAAAAAAAAGATGGTGGGAAACCATCTGTAAAATGAAGAGGGTTTGACCTGGTGGGTATCAAAGTCTTTCCAATTCTGACATTATAGGATTTTCTGTGCTTTCAAAGTCCACATTTGTTTAGTGCCTACTGTGTGGCAGATCCTGGGGTAGGCACTTTGATACAGCATGTGATTGAATTCTCTCAACAGCCCTGGAAGTCAGTCTGTAGTGGCTAAGAACACAGAGGCTGACATCTCACAGATGGATTCTGATCCTGGCTCTGCTGAGTACTAATTTAGGGTCTCAGACCCAGAGACTGAATGTCTCTAAGCTTCCGTTTCCACAGTGGTACAGTGGGAACACTAGCACTGCCACCCTTATAGGGGTGTCACAACGTTCCAGTGAGATAACGAGGCCCTTAGGGCATCACTCAATATCTAACACCCATTCTACACAGACAACAGTTTTCTCACCCCATTTCCCAGAGGAAGGAATGGAAGCTCAGAGTGGGAAAGTAACTTGCCCAAAGTCACACAGTTCAGTGATGGCGAAAACACCAATCCCCAGACTTCAGAGCCAGGCATCCTTTCCTCTATTTCACAGAGGATCTATGGAGGCAAAATACATCTGAAACATTCCAGTCTTCTTGAATTTCATTTATTGGGTGAAGTAAACAGGGTGTTTGTAAAAAATCTATGCAGTGACAGCCCCATCAGGCCTCAGCCATGTTAATGTGACCGCCTCCACCTTTCTGAGTCAAAGAGGGATAGTGGTTTAGCTTTCAGCTGGTGTCCTGACACCCTGGTGATCCTGCCTTCCGATCTTTCTTCCCCAGTTGCTGCAGATGTTCTACCGGCAACAGGAGGAGATCCGAAGGCTCCGGGAGCTGTTGACCCAGCGAGAGGTCCAGGCCAAACAGTTGGAACTGGAGATCAAAAACTTGCGGATGGGCTCAGAGCAGCTCTGAGCAGAGACCTCTGCCCTCCTCACCCTCAGGGACACCACTCGGCTCCATGGGGAAGTTTAGAACCAAACCATAAGTCCCCCCAAGAACAACCACTATTTCTATATTTTTTACCAGAAAACAAAACTCTCCATCGCTGAAAGAGATTCCAGTGGGACATGGTGCCGTTTTTCTATTTGCCTTCTTGCAACAACAGTTTCTGAATTGACTTTGTTTTCAGATGATGCCTTCTGTTGAATTCTGTTATTAAGGGCCCATGATGAGCTGTAACTTCTCAAGAGGAAAGAACACAGTAGAAAACTGGAGCTGGAAGGACCTAGGTTGACCTGTCTGTGATTTTCAAACTGTGGTCCAGAGAATAGGGGAAGACTGGGCCAGACGCAGTGGCTCATGCCTGTAATCCCAGCACTTTGGGAGGCCGAGGTGGGCGGATTGCTTGAGGTCAGGAGTTTGAAACCGGCCTCAGCGGGTGTGGTGGCTCACGCCTGTAATTCCAGCATGTTGGGAGGCCGAGGCAGGTGGATCACGAGGTCAGCAGTTCGAGACCAGCCTGACCAACATGGTGAAACCCCACCTCTACTAAAGATACAAAAAAATTAGCTGGGCGTGGTGGCAGTCACCTGTAATTCCAGCGACTTGGGAGGCTGAGGCAGGAGAATTGCTTGAAACCGGAAGGCGAGGGTTGCAGTGAGCCGAGATTGCGCCACTGCACTCTAGCCTGGGCAATAAGAGCAAAAGTCTGTCTCAAAAAAAAAAAAGAAAAAGAAAGAAAGAAATCAGCCTGGCCAACATGGTGAAACCCCATCTCTACTAAAAATACCAAAATTAGGCAGGGCGTGGTGGTTCTTGCCTGTAATCCCAGAACTTTGGGAGGCCAAGCTGGGCGGATCTTCTGAGGTCAGGAGTTCAAGACCAGCCTGGCCAACATGGTGAAACCCCGTCTCTACTAAAAATAAAAAATTAACCAGGCATGGTGGTGCATGCCTGTAATCCCAGCTACTTGGGAGGCTGAGGCAGGAGAATCGCTTGAGCTTGGGAAGCAGAGGTTGCAGTGAACCAAGATCACTCCACTTCACTCCAGGCTGGGTGACAGAGTGAGACTCCGTCTCAAAAAAAAAAAAAAATTAGCCAGCCGTGGTGGTGAGCGTCTGTAATCCCTGCTATTCGGGAGGCTGAGATAGGAGAATTGCTTGAACCTGGGAGGTGGAGGTTGCAGTGAGCCAGGATTGCGGACTGCACTACAGCCTGGGTGACAGAGCGAGACTCCGTCTCCAAAAAAAAAAAAAAAAGAGAGAGAGAATAGGGGAAGACTAAGCAAGAAGGCTGTGTCTCCCTTCCCCACACTGTGTTCCAACCAGACAGCTCCCTTCTGTTTTATATGTTGGGCTAGTATGAAAAACAATTCCGCTAGTAAAAAAAAATTTTTTAGAAGTTTGAAAACTAGTGATTTGACCCAAGTTCCTCATTTTACAGGTGGGGAAACTAAGGCCTAGATAGAGGCAAGTGATATTTGTTTCATGGCAGGGCTGGGCTGAGATCCTGCTTTTCTGGGTCTGTCTTTTTGCTGTTTTGGGTCTGATGCAGTTCTCAGCCCACAGAGTAGAAATCTGTTGCTTCTGGCCTCAGCTGTGCCCCAGCTTACTCAGTGACCTCTTGCAAGTCCTGCCCTCTCTGGTCTCAGTTTCTTCATCTGAACAAGGGGTACCCTGGAACAAGCTGCTCTCTGCAGCATCTGCCACCTGAAACCTTGACCTAAGAGAAAACTACCTGTGGGGTGATCTGGGTTTGCTACAGAAACTAACAGACACTGGCAAGGGGTCAGAGGCATTCAACCCAATTCTACAACACAGGCAGGAAGTCAAAACCAACCTTTCCAACCAGAATCAGCCTGATATGGATAGATGCTGTCCCTTATGGAGGGACGCAGACTTCAGAGCTGTGCCCATGACTGCTGACTGCCACCACCAAGGCCCTCAGGTACACAGCCTGCCTCCTGCAGGATGATGTGGGCAGATTTCAGCCCTAGTTAACAGAAGAGTCCCCCAGGAGGTAGGGGGCCCCCATCACTGGAGACATGCCAGCAGAGCCTCTGGCCACCTAACCAGGAGGTCTTCTGAAATGACTATACGAGGTAAAGAAGTAGGACCAGATGGTCCCAAAGTTCCCTTCTAGCCTGAAAGCTTTTCTTTGTCCCTCGTTAGTGAATCTGTGTTCTGAGCCCTACTCTAAAGTTCAGTGGTCAATACAATAGTCCACCAAGAGACTGGGAATGATTAGAAGTGAAATTGGTCCCTCCTTACCAAGGAGGGGCAGATGATCTCCATTGCACAGGGCAATTAGATTCTGGAGCTGAGGTGGGGACTGCAGGAGGCCACCTAGTCTGGTAGGTTTCAACCCAAGCTGTGTACATTAGAATTCCCTTGGGAGCGTGCAGGAAATACAGATGCCCAGGCCACATTCCAGACCAACTGAAGCTGAATCTCCAGAGTAGGGCCTGTATGTTCATATAAGCTCCACGGGTGATCTGCAGTACAGTGAAGATGGAAGACTGCATGTGTACCTATTTGCAATAAAGATGAAGAGGACAGCAAGCTTCAGACAGGAGCTGCAACTCAACCCAGATCTCTTAAGTCCTGGCTGGTGGCTCCTTAGAAGTCCCGAAGTGTTGTCGCAAGCCCTCCCTCAACATCTCTGGGAGCCGCAGCTGCAGCACGATGGGGGTTCAGTGCCCCCGTTTGCCCCTTACCCAGCTGTGGTTTATTCTGCTTGTATGTCTGCACAGGCCAGATGCTCATGTTCCTTGCCTTATTCTCCATTTACTCAGTCACTGGGGCTCACTCCCGTCTGATGCACTAGCCAAGATTGCCTTAGTGTGCTCCAGAACAGAAGGCCAAATCCCAGGCATTGTCAGGGCAGCAGAGCTCTACAGGATAGGCTTACCTTTCCCACCTGTGTGGCTAGCACTTCACAGTTCACAAATTCCTCCCACCTCCACTCAGAGAAGTGAAGAAACATCATGCCACGGTCACTGACTGCCAAGCGGTAGAGGTGGGGTTGCATCCAGAGAGCTTCCCGGTATGCCTCTGCACAGCGCCATTCCTTGGCCAGCTCCCTCCACCCCAAGGGACCCAGACTGCACACTTAACAAACAGGACACAGGTGTCTTTGAACAAACTTTTTTTTATTATTATTTTTACATCTAGAATAAATTATTTAAATTATTTCACAGCAAGGGAGAGGGATAGGTAATTTTTATCAGATATTTTTTTAAACCATCTGTTTTTTAAATTACGTTTTTGTTTATGTTCTTGAGCTGATGCAGTGGAACTTGCCTAGCACATACAGGTCCCAGCCAGTTGGCAGAGCATGCTCTCATCTCCTTATTCCATACCCTGGGCGTCCCCTTTCTGTTGACTCAGGAACTTTCTGAGAATGAGGACAGCACTAGGAGATGAGCTTTGGCGGGTATCCACCTTAACGCTACAATAATTGTGCTTCCTGGAACAAAACTTGAGATTGTATCATAGAAGGAAACAGGAAGTCAGAAATCAAATCTATGCTTTTAATTGAAACCGTGCCTGAAACAGTTTGAATGATTGTTTTAATGTTGTTTCTGAAATTCCTTGTACCTTTGTGAAAAATAATAATAATAAATAAAAGTGAAAATAAATAGATGTGGAATGTGCAATGGAAATAATGTAACAAAATAATAAACATCTGGCCATTTTACTACAAGGAGCTTTCCTTTTCTTGATTTGTTCCACAAATACCAATTGACTATCTACTGTTGGAGTCAGACACCAAGCTGGAAAACAGGCAGAACAGTCTTTGCCCTCTCCAGTTTTCAGTCATGGCTGCGGGAATGGGGAGGGCCAGGATAGGGAAAGCATAGGCTGTTCTGGAAGGAGAAGCAGGGAAGGCTTCCTGGAGGAAAAGATAGTAAGGTAGAAACCTGCAGAATAAGTTGGAATACTCAGGGCAAAGGGCATTTGGGAAGAGGAATGTTCCAGGCAGGGTAAACTGCACGTCCCCCAGTCTTGAAAAAGCACGGGGTGGAGCATAGGCAGGGCAGGGACCAAGGATCTTAAGAAAGAGCTAAGGGCTTTATAAGCGGAAGTCGAGACTTGAGCCTGGGGGGCAACTGGAATTTGGGGTGGCGGTGTGTGTGTGAAAGTTGTCAGTACCAAAACAGAGTCACTTACATGAAAATCAAACTAAATGGTGCTCCTGTAGTCCCAGCTACTCCAGAGAATGAGATGGGAAGATCACTTGAGCCCAGGAGTTAGAGGCCGCAGTGAGCTATGATCGCACTATTGCACTCCAGCCTGGGCAACAGAGCCAGACCCTGTCTCAAACAAACTAAATGGTGCTGGGAGGCCATGAAGTGGGGGGGCCCTCATCAACGATTTGCCTGGTAACAGGAACTATTATTGCAAGAGATTCCACCAAACTGCAGCCTTGCACAAAGAACCACAACCTTGCACAAAAGCCATGATATGAGGACATCTGCCCAGCAACTGCCTGTTCAACTTTTGGACTGAAGTCACCTGTATTAATTCTTGTAACCAAGTATTACTATTTTTAAACGATCTGGCCGGGCGCGGTGGATCATGCCTGTAATCCCAGCACTTTGGGAGGCCGAGGCGGGCAGATCACGGGGTCAGGAGATCGAGACCATCCTGGCTAACACGGTGAAACCCCTTTTCTACTAAAAATACAAAAAATTAGCCGGGCGTGGTGGCGGGCGCCTGTAGTTCCAGCTACTCGGGAGGCTGAGACAGGAGAATGGTGTGAACCCGGGAGGCGGAGCCAGTGAGCAGAGATCGCTCCACTGCACTCCAGTGCACTCCAGCCTGGGCGACAGAGCGAGACTCCGTCTCAAAAAAACAAAAACAAAAAAAAACCCACCAATATATGCAATCCTCCTTGTTTTGCCTTTAAAAGCCTCTGCTTTACTCCGCGCCCCCACCCCTTGGGTGCCATGGCACATTTATTCCCGAATTGCAATCCTTCTGCTCAGTCCGAAATAAACTCAATTGGAGAATCTCTGTGTCCTTATTTGAGGTTGACGAGGTATCTTACTGTTGTGGGAATGATTATCTTTCCCGGGAAAAGGGCAAGAGAGGATCAAGGGAAAGTGAGAGGAGCACCCCCGGAAGGTCACCGCCAACTTTGGTCCCAACATCAGGGCTGCAGTTTTCTGGACGTTACTGGACCAGCGTCATTAAGCAGGAAGCCCACCCTCTCCCAGCTGGCTCATTAGGAGCTTCCCATTTCTGCTAGGGCCACCTCCCGGCCTGGGCGGGCAGAGGGAGCACCCTGCTGGTCGGAGGATGCTCCGAGGCCCGACTCTGCTCCCGGCGGGCTGTCATCCTCCTAGCGGCCGGCCAGCTGGCCTGCCTGGAGCCGCCCCGCCCACGGCCGAGGTTTCGGTTTCCCTTGGGAGCCCCGCCCCGTGCCCCGGGGAGCCGGAGGTGGCGGAGATGAATGGCGGGCGCGGCGGCCGGGAGCCGGACCCCTGGGGGGTCGGAGCTTGTCGAGGGATGCGGCTGGCGCTGCCAGGAGCATGGCGACCGCGTGGCTGAGCTCTTCTGTCGCCGCTGCCGCCGCTGCGTGTGCGCGCTTTGTCCGGTGCTGGGCGCGCACCGCGGCCACCCGGTGGGCCTGGCGCTGGAGGCAGCGGTGCACGTGCAGGTGGGGACGATAGGGACGGGGTTCGCCGCGCGGGAGTTGGGGGAGCCAGCCCAGGCATAACGGCCGAGGAGGGGGCGTGCCTGGCCGTGGCCAGTGGCGGGTTACAACCTGGAAACCAAAGGTGCCCCGAGGGCGTCTAAGCGGTCGACCGAAAGTTCAGAGCGGGAGTCTGAGACCCAAGGAAGGGCAAAGGCGAGCCAAAGCCATCAGTTGAGCTTCAGAAAAGGTGGGTTTAGGAGTGAGAGGTTGGGACCCCAGGCTGGTACCCAGATGTCCTTGACCGTGTCCACCATGGCCGATCCACCACACTGCCATTGGCCTGGAAGACGGTCTGCCTTTTAGTTAACAGAGGTACAAACTCTCCCTCTTAATAAACAGCCCTGTGTAGCTCAGAAAGCCACACAGACATCTCAGGTTTACTTAATCTGCAGTCCACAGAAAGGGCCTGTGAACTTTGAGCTGAGGACAGCCTGACTGCCCTGGGAGCAGCCTCAGCTGTCACTACCTACCTCCTCTCCCCTCCCTGGCCACACAGACACTCCCATTCCTGCTCATGGCAGCCCTGGGTGAGCCATTATTATTACAGCCATTTTATAGGCCACAAGAGGAAGGATCTGGAGGCAGGGGCAGGCCTTGAACCCAGGACTTCATTAGCCAGATGCCCCCAAGAGGGCCATTGTCACCATGGAACCCTCACCCATGCATAATCCTAACAGTGCCCAGGGGCTCTGGGCTCCTGCTCCAGCTTCCCAGCCGACTTGTTCTGTGGCTCCTCTCAAATCCTTATCTCTCTCTGGGTTTCATGAAGCCTGGGTGAGGTAGGCCCTCCTGTCTGACAGATATTGATCCTACCACTTGTCTCCAAGAAGTCTTCTGTGATGAACTCAGCCCCATCGTGAGCCTTTCTCCGGTACTGCATGACTCCAGACCACCACATTGTGACAACCTTGGAACTCCAAGGTGAAAAGGGGATCATGGGGGAAAATCCAGTGGAGTCGTGGGCTCAAGACCTGTCCCTGTCACCAGACCCTTCCTTTTTTTAACGTATGAAATGGCTGTAATTATAATAATGGCTCCTTGAAAAACTGTTATTCAGAATTAACAAGGCTGCTTTCCACAGATCTGGCTCAAGAGTCTCACCCATCCATTTGTCCATCCCCCTACCCACTACCTACTGTCAACTTGAAGTAATAAGATTCAGAAAATATGATTAAGTACAGAGTTTATCCAAGCCTAAAGCTTGAGGATGGCCAACTAGGACCATAGATTCAAATTTCTGTGACTATCCACTCTGATTAGCAGCAGTTACATATAAGTTTTTAAGGAAAAAAGAAGAAGCAGTTCCTAAATTGTTTACCAAGAATTTACATTAAAATGACATAAGCAGTCAGGCACAGTGGCTCATGCCTGTAATCCCAGCACTTTGGGAGGCTGAGGCAGGAGGATCACATGAGGCCAAGAGTTCGAGACCAGCCTGGCCAACATGGTGAAACCCTGTCTCTACCAAAAAATATGAAAATCAGCCAGGTGTGGTGGTACACATCTGTAATCCCAGCTACTCAGGAGGCTGAGGCATGAGAATCGCTTGAACCCGGGAGATGGAGGTTGCAATGAGCCGAGATCACGCCACTGCACTCCTGCCTGGATGACAGAGTGAGACTCTGTCTTAAATAAATAAATAAGTGAAAAAGAGAATCTCTATGGCAGAACAACACCAAAACTATTCCACTGGAGAGTCAACTAAAAACATCATGAAGAAAATCCCAAGCCTTCTTTAAAAGCCAGGAATTGGCTTCTAAAACTTTTTCTACAACCTTCCTTGTTGTAGCCAGGAAATAATTCAGGATTTAGTCCAAATTGTAGGAAAATAAAAACTCAAAAACAATGGCCAGGGCTGGAATCTAATAACAGGAATAACTGGTGTGCATAACAGGTGTGCTAAGATTTTCTTCTGAAACATAATTTTTCTCTCTCTAGTTCCCTGTTTTTACCAAAAATGAGTCTTGATAGGACAAATTTACTTGCAAAGTAAGTTTTAGTATTACACTTGGCCTGATCATTTGCATTATTGGAACTTTCATAAGGAATTTTGGAATTGACTTTTTTTTTTTTTTTTGAGACACAGGGTCTCACTCTGTCACCCAGACTAGAGTGCAATGGCATGATCGTGGCTCACTGCAACCTCCACCTCCCAGGCTCAAGCAGTCCTCCTACCTCGGCCTCCCAAGTAGCTGGGACTATAGGCATGCACCACCACACCTGGCTAATTTTTTTTTTTTTTGTATTTTTTTGTAGAGACGGGGTTTCACCATGTTGTCCAGGCTGGTCTAGAATTCCTGGGCTCAAGTGATCCTCTTGCCTCAGCCTCCCAAAGTGCTGGGATTATAGGCGTGAGACACCACGCCTGGCCTGGATTTGACTTTTAAAAGCCTCACAGCTAAAAAGCCAAACCAAGGATTCACCATCAGACTATGCCTGTGATACCCATACACATTGGGTGAATTCTTCTCTTCTCAAGGTCCCAAAATATCTTGAGGTTCCTAGACCTGTCAGAAAGTGACATTCTTTACTTACCACAAGGTCGGGAACCTTGTAAGGGAACTGTGTAGACAAGGACCAAGCCAGTCCAGTCTTTCCAAGGATCTTTTTTTTTTTTTGAGACAGGGTCTCACTCTGTTGCCCAGGCTGGAGTGCGGTGGGGCAATTTTGGCTCACTGCAGCCTCCGCCTCCCAGGTTCAAGTGATTCTCCCACATCAGCTTCCTGAGTAGCTGGAACTACAGGTGTACACCACCACTCCTGGCTAATTTTTGTATTTGTTGGTAGAGATATGGCTTCACCATGTTGGCCAGGGTGGTCTTGAGCACTCTGACCTCAAGTGAACTGCCCACCTCAGTGTCCCAAAGTGCTGGGCCCCCTTTTATTGTATTTTATTTTATTCTTGTTAACATTTTTTAATAGAGGCGGGATCTCACTATGTTGCCCAGGCTGATTTCAAACTCCTGGACTCAAGTGATCCACCTACCTCAGCCTCCCAAAGTGCTGGGATTACAGACCTGAGCCACCAAGCCTGGCCCCCAAGGGTCTTTTTATGGGCTCTGTAAACTTGACTTCAGTTCCTGAAAGCAGTCTGGTCATATATGAAGATATATCATTTCAGTCAAAGCCTTGATAAAATTACCAGTGTCTCCAATGTGGTCTGTTATGAAAGAAAACATATTCTTATTGAACTTATGCAAATAACTATATTGTCATAAAATAAGAATACTCACAAATAGCCAGGTGCGGTGGCTCACGCCTGTAAACCCAGCACTTTGGGAGGCTGTGGTGTGCGGATCAGTTGAGGTCAGGAGTTGGAGATCAGCCTGGCCAATGGTGAAACCCCGTCTTTACTAAAAATACAAAAATTATGCTGGGCGCAGTGGCTCACACCTGTAATCCCAAAACTTTGGGAGGCCAAAGTGGGTGGATCACGAGGTCAGGAGTTCGAGACCAGTATGACCAACATTGTGAAACCTATCTCTACTAACAATGCAAAAATTAGCTGGGCATGGTGGTGGGCACCTGTAATCCCAGCTACTCGGGAGGCTGAGGCAGGAGAATTGCTTGAACCCCAGGAGGCAGAGGTTGCAGTGAGCCAAGATTGTGCCACTGCACTCCAGCCTGGGTAACAGAGCAAGACTCCGCCTCAAAAAGAAAAAAAGAAAAATTAGCCAAGCATGGTGGCATGTACCTGTGGTCCCAGCTACTCGGGAGGCTGAGGCAGGAGAATCGCTTGAACCTGGGAGGTGGAGGTTGCAGTGAGCCGAGATCATGCCACTGCACTCCAGCCTGGGTGACAGAGCAAGACTCTGTCTAAAAAAAAAATAAATTAATTTTAAAAATGAAAATAAAAAAATATACAAATAGTTTGCAAATTTTGGTGAAATCAGGTAGAGAGAAAGACAAATGTTTCAATTTTGCTCACAAAAGTATACTTTATCCAGTTGCTGTGACAAAAGAAAAAATTTTCTTGACTGAAAAACAATATGAAAAGAATCAGCAATGTTTCAAATTTTTAAAATCATAAAAATCACTTTTATCCTCTATCAGTTTAGTCACATGTAAATAATTCTTGCTCTGCTTGATGTTGGGTTAGCAGTCTTCATGAATGCCTCAGGTTTTTATTGGAGTTCTGGAAGCTTTTGCTTAATCCAATGGTATGATCTCTGAAGTTACCAGAAACCTGTATTCAAGAGTACTTGTCAGGGTTTTTTCCAAAAATTTCCTTAAAGAAGAAGCAAATTTTGTAGCTGATTATAAACGACTTTTTTTAAAAGAATCAAAGTAAAATAAAAATTGTCGGCCGGGTGCGGTGGCTCACGCCTGTAATCCCAGCACTTTGGGAGGCTGAGGCGGGCAGATCACAAGGTCAGGAGATCGAGACCATGGTGAAACCCTGTCTCTACTAAAAATACAAAAAAATTAGCCAGGCGTGGTGGTGGGCACCTGTGGTCCCAGCTACTTGGGAGGCTGAGGCAGGAGAATGGCGTGAACCCGGGAGGTGGAGCTTGCAGTGAGCCGAGATTGTGCCACTGCGCTCCAGCCTGGGTGACAGAACGAGACTCTGTCTCAAAAAAAAAAAAAGAATTGTCTGTGGATGATAAAAGGCTTAGAATAGCCACGCTCAAAGATGAAATTGACTAGGATATGTGGTTATTTGTGTGGCGTACACCAGTTTATCATAATAATTACGATAATGATATACTGATAACATATACCAAGACATATCAGAGTTTTAGGAATCTCATACAATTTTGGAACACATTAATAATACACTTTTATAAATATAACTCAAAGAAAGTTAAACATCATTTCTTATTTGACAGTATTTCCCATATGACTTTGACATCCCAAATAAGCCTAATGTGTCTCTTTTGGACTTCCAGGGGTCCTGGTTATGCCCAAGTTAGCTTGGGTCAAAAAGACTTAATTTTTGAATATGAAATTTAATTTTGGGAAGTATCTCAAATATTAAAGGTTTAAAACACTTGATATAAAAATAAGAAAGGTTTAAAACACATGATCAAAATAGAATCACAGGTCACTACAAAATAATGGTAATTAATTTAGCCAAAATGATTATTCAAAGATTTCAAAAAGCAAAAACCACTGATAGAGGAGATTCAGTTCTCAATCAAGAGACCTAATAAAGACAGCATGGCACAAACTCTCCCCAGTTACCTTTTCTCTGCCATTTATGCAAAAGTAAATACATCTTTTACCGTCTCTTATTAATTCTACATTACATTTTTATTCAAAGGAGAAAAACAAGTTTTACTTTTAGGCCAGGCACAGTGGCTCATGCCTGTAATCCTAGCCCTTTGGGAGGCCAAGGCAGGCAGATCACTTGAGCTCAGGAGTTCAAAACCAGCCTGAGCAACATGGTGAAACCCTGTCTCTACAAAAGATACAAAAATTAGCTGCGTGTGGTGGTGTGTGCCTATAGTCCCAGCTACTTGGGGGGCAGAGGCAGGAGGATTGCTTGAGCCTGAGAGGTCAAGGCTGCAATGAGCCAGGATTGCACCACTGAACTTCATCTTGGGTGACAAAGTGAGACCCTGTCTCAAAAAAAGAAAAAAATTACTTAGGTGTTAGTATATTGTCTATCATCCAATCTCAGTCAGCTTTGACTACACAAGACAAGATTTCCATAAACCTTCAATAATCTCTCACCATTTTCTATTAAAGAGCAGATCAATGCTCTGATAAAACCCAGTTGTTACAACACAGGAGCCCAGACTCTGGCCTTACATGAGTGTGCTTTTGATATTAATACTAAAGTTTTAGAAAAACTTATAAAAAATTTCCTTCTAATTTTTTTTTTTTTTTTTGGCGATGGAGTTTCGCTCTTGTTGCTCAGGCTGGAGTGCAGTGGCATGAACTGTCTCATTGCAACCTCCACCTCCCAGGTACAAGCAAGTCTCCTGCCTTAGCCTCCCGAGTAGCTGGGACTACAGGTGCACAACACCACGCCCAGCTAATTTTTATATTTTTAGTAGAGACAGGGTTTCACCATGTTGGCCAGGCTGGTCTCAAACTCCTGACCTCAGGTGATCCACCTGCCTCGGCCTCCTAAAGTGGTGGGATTATAGCCATGAGCCACCACACCTGGCCATTTCCTTCTGATTTTTTTTTCTTTTTTTTGAGATGGAGTCTTGCTGTGTCACAGGCTGGAGTGCAATGGCACGATCTCCACTCACTGCAACCTCCACCTTCCAGATTCAAGTGATTCTCCTGACTCAGCCTCCTGAGTAGCTGTGATTACAGGCACGCGCCACCACACCTGGTTAATTTTTGTATTTTTAGTAGAGACGGGGTTTCTCCGTGTTGGTCAGGCTGGTCTCAAACTCCTGACTTCGTGATCTGCCTGCCTCGGCCTCCCAAAGTTCTGAGATTACAGGCAGGAGCCACCACACCCGGCCATTTCCTTCTCATTTTAATTCCTTCTCATTTTAATTTAATTTTAATTTGATCACATACAAAATGTCTTTTGTGAGATTAATCTTCCACAGACCTTCTAGAATTTGCTTAAATCTTCAGTTTTGTCCTATACTTCCTTTTTATTTTGTCATTCTGCCTTAGGACAAAAATTTACTTCCCTTTTCCCATTATCATTTTGACTACACAAAGTTCTCTCTCATGCAAAAGAAAAATTACTCTCTTTCAACAGTCTTTACCAAAAACACATCTGACTTTCTTTATACACTCTGTAAATAGAATTATTTCTTTTATATCAAGTAGTTTTAATCACATATGTTAACTACAATTTTCACTCTTAGTAACCCAAATTTCCAGTGAAAAACCTAGGAAGTAAGTAATTTTTAGCTGTTTTCTACCAGCATTTGTAGATGAAAATAATTTCATAATTTCTAGAAAGATGGCTCCTCAATTTTTTTTGTTAACAGATCGAAATATATTTAGCTTTTCTATACCATATAAATGATTCAGACATTTTATAATGACCTATTACTTCATTTAACATAACATGATATTAAGTTACTGAAAACAATTTTTGTTTGTTTGTTTGTTTTTGAGACGGAGTTTCACTCTTGTTGCCCTGGTTGGAGTGCAATGGTGCGATCTTGGCTCACTGCAACCTCCGCCTCCTGGGTTCAAGTAATTCTCCTGCCTCAGCCTCCTGAGTAGCTGGGATTACAGGCATGTGCCACCATGCCTGGCTAATTTTGTATTTGTAGTAGAGACGGGGTTTCTCCATGTTGGTCAGGCTGGTCTTGAACCCCCGACCTCAGGTGATCTGCCTGCCTCGGCCTCCCAAAGTGCTGGGATTACAGGCATTAGCCACCGTGCCCAGCCTGAAAACAATTTTTAAAACTATGAAATGTTCATTTATAAACTTTTATCCCATTTACATTTATTTAATTTTTTCATTCTTAAGAATTTTGCCTGAATAGTTCATTAAACAAAGCTAACCACCATCAATTTATTTCTTTGCTAATATTTTCTATAGCCTGTGAATGTCATCCTCCCAAGCAGCTGGAACTTCAGGCATTCTCCATGAAGTTCAGGCGTTCTCTGGCATGCCCAGCCAGGTTTTTTGTTTTGTTTTGTTTGTTGTTTTTTGGTAGAGATGGGGTCTTGCTATGTTGCCCAGGCTAGTTTCAAACTCCTGGCCTTAAGTGATCCTCCCACCTCAGCCTCCTGAGTAGCTGGGATTACAGGTGCAAGCCACCATGCTCAGCTCTTGAATTTCATTACGTAAGGTTGACACTATGAATATTCATTTTGCATCCACATACCCACTTTCCTATCCATTCACCCATTATTCATTCATCCATTCATCATTCACCAAACATCTATTCAGCATATATTTTGGGCCATGAGTCAAAGAATAGATCAGATCCTTCCCTGACCTGGAAGAATTCCCTGGCTGGTTTGGGGGAGAAGCTGGCAGCTCCTGATAATTGGTTTTTTGTTTTGTTTTGTTTTGTTTTTTTTGGAGACGGGGTCTCACTCTGTTGCCCAGGCTGGAGTGCAGTGGTGTAGTGGCATGATCATAGCTCACTGCAACCTCCTGGGCTTAGGTGACCGGCCCCTGACCTCAGCCTCCCAAGGCTACAGGTGCATGCCACCACGCCCAGCTAATTTTACTTTATTTTATTTTTATTTATTTTATTTTATTTTATTTTTTGTGGTAGAGGCAGAGTCTCACTATGTTGCCCAGGCTGGTCTCGAACTCCTTGGGCTCAAGTGATCCTCCTACCTCAGCCTCCCAAAGTGTTGGGATTACAGACATGAGCCACCAAGCCTGACCAGCCCCTGATAATTCTGTTCAATTCAGCAAACACTTCTGGGTCACACCCTGGCCCCTGTGGGGAGTGGGAATGAAGCGAGCCTGCCCTCAAGAAGCTCCTAGTCAATGGGGCAGCCAGATCTGGGTCCAGCAGCTGAGTGTAAGGCCAGCTGTAAGAAAGGCTAAGATGGAGATGAGATCACACCCTTGGGGAAGGGGAGTGCAGAGCAGACTTTGGGGAAAACAGCAATTTCAAAAAGCAGAGATATGGAAGGTGGAAAGATCAGGAAGCATGAACCCCACCAACTTCTCACGTAGTCCAGGGCCAGAGGGTAACAGGCTCCCTGGAATGTATGTTTCATGAGGGCAACACCTGGAACAGGGCCCAGCACATAATAGGTGCTCAGTTAATAATAAGTAGATGCTCTTTCCCAGACCCCAAGCTGTTTGCCTTAAAGTCCTACTTGAAAGGCTGGAAAAGCAAGTCACAAGCAAGACTTGTCCTAGATAAAGTAAAGTGTGAGGAAGGGGTGCAAATCAAGATTTGAGGCATACCTGATGCGGACCTCCGAGGATCAGAGAGGTCCTAGTCCCAGCTCATCCACCAACTTGCCATATGACTTTGGGCAAGTTACCTCACCTTCAGATGCCTCCACTGGAAAAGAATACAAGGGTAAGAGGAGGTGACCCCTGCGGGGGACTGTTATTTGGAAAGTGACAGTATTATGAGTTTTTTCCTAACTCCCTCCTGTACAGAAACTCAGCCAAGAATGTTTAAAGCAGCTGGCAATCAAGAAGCAGCAGCACGTTGACAACATAACCCAGATAGAAGATGCCACTGAGAAGCTCAAGGCAAGTGGACATTTCTTCCTCATACCCATGGAAAGACCCACATTTCCCCCCAGACACAGGGGACCCCCAATACGGAGCCAATGAAAATAAAAACCAACAGCGAAGGGGCAGATGATGAGGCCTGGAGCTTCTATAATTCAGGGTTCTTTAGAAAAAGAACACAAAATTACAGACAAAATTAGGTGCAAGACCAGGAAGGGGCTCTGCAACTGAGGGGCCCTGAGCTCCGGTTTCCTTTGCTTTGTGGCAAATCTCTGGTTCCTTAGTGTCATCTGCCACTCTGTTGGAGGAATTAGCCCATTATCCCAAATTTCCTTAAACAAAGCAAAACATAGCTTAAGGAATATGCAGATATCTCTTTAATTCCACTGCCATGCTGAAAGAAAGCAAGTAGGGTATAGATCTGTTCCACAGATAGGTACTTTCTTCACTCTCCTTTCATAATGATGTTTGAATGGATTCTCTGTGGATTTTGAATAGGAACTTGAGGCTGACGTTGTTCTAAGTAACCATTTTGACATGACAAAGTTGTTGTGTTTTTAGGGCCTCAGGAGCTGGTCATTTCCCCTTGCGTCCTCCGTTGCTCCCTCTCCCTTAAAGTCATCCTCTGTTGCTCCCTCATCCCCCTTTCATCCTCTGTTGCTCCCTCCCTCTTTCATCCTCCGTTGCTCCCTCCTCGCAGTGAGGGCTGGGGTGGGAGGCCCTCCTGGGTCCTGCCCCACTGAGAGCTGGAAGAACCCCTGCTCTGCACTTTGGGAGGCCAAGGCTGGAGGATCACTTGAGCCCAGGAGTTCGAGACTAGCCTAGGCAAGATAGTGAGACTCCCATCTCTACTAAAAATAAATAAAATAAAATAGTCAGGTATGATGGTGCACGCCTGCAGTCCCAGCTGTTTGAGAGCCTGAGGTGGGAAGATCGCTTGAGCCCTGAAGCTTGAGACTGCAGTGACCTAGGATCACGTCACTGCTCTCCAGCCTGGGCAACAGAGCAAAACCCTATCAAAAAAAAAAAAAAAGGAACCCCTGACTGATTCACACAAGAGGAAGAGTGGCTCTGACCATGGGAGAAGCTGGCACCCAGTTTCTCCTGTGACCAGGCCAGGCCGCAGAATTGGCTTCCACATTTGCCTAAAGTCCATTCTCCGTCAGGTGTCTTCATGACAGTTTGCCGGTACCCTGAAGACGTTTGTAGTTCACACCTGTGGCCCCAGCTTAATAGTGTCTCTCATGTCTTCACGAGCAGAACTCTGGGCTAGGAGATAAGCAGTACCAAAGGATTTAGAAAGTGAAAGCTGTCACGTTGGAAGGGCCGTGGGGAGGCCTGAAGATCAGGCTCCCTGTCTGCAAATGCCTGAGCAGATATGGTTTGAGGGCCCCCAAGAATTAGGACCCATGTGGAGGGTCTAGGCTTCCCCAGGCCACACTGGAAGAATTGTCTTGGGCCACACGTAAAATACATTAACACACTAACACTAACAATAGCTGATGAGCTAAAAAAAAAAAAAATCCCCAAAAAACTCATGATGTTTTAAGAAAGTTTACAAATTTGTGTTGTGCCACATTCAAAGCTGTGCTGGGCCACATGCGGCCCACAGGCTGCAGGTTGGATAAGCTTGGCCTGAGGGATGGCCTGGGGTAGGTTTCAGCTTAATCTAAGGCATGGTTGTCTTTCTCTTGACCCTTTCCCCAACTAACTTTTTAACTTTGTAGAGGAAGTTGCAAAAATAGTAGAGTTTTGTGTACCTTGACCTAGTTTGCCCCACGGGTTACTTGTTACGTAACTATAGCACACTATCCAAAAAAAAAAAAAAAAAAATGGGTGGTATGTGTGTATAGTTTTATGTCAACTTATCACATGTACAGATTTGCATAACCACCGCTGCAATAAAAATGCAGGCTATTCCATCACTGCCAAGTTCTACCTCCTTCTAGGCCAAGCGAGGTGGCTCACGCCTGTAATCCCGGCACTTTGGTAGGCTGAGGCAGCCAGATCATTTGAGGTCAGGAGTTCGAGACCAGCCTGGCCATCATGATGAAACCCCATCTCTACTAAAAAAAAACCAAAAAAAGCCGGGAATGGTGGTGCCTATAATCCAAGCTACCCAGAAGGCTGAGGTGGGAGGATCGCTTGAACCCAGGAGGTGGAGGTTGCAGTGAGCCAAGATCATGCCTCTGTACTCCAGCCTGGATGATAGAGTGAGACTCCATCTTAAAAAAAAAAAAAAATCTACCTACACCTTTATGGTCACCTCCCTACCCACCATCTACCCCCCACCAATCCCTAACCCCTGGCAATCATTAATTTGTTTGATAATTGTGGCATTTGAAAATGTCATAAAAATGGAAAATGACCTTTTGAGGTATTTTTCACTCAGCATAATGCCCTTGGGATCCACCCAAGTTGTTGCGAGAACCACTAGTTCATCCCATGTATTGCTGAGTAGTAATATTCCACTAATCCGATAGTATGCATGTACCATAGAGGTTTTTTTAAACCATTTGCCTATTGCAGGCCGTTTGGTACAGTCTAGGGCTATTGCAAATAAAGCTTCTTTGAACAGTTGTGTCCAGGTTTCTGTGTGGACATAAGTTTTCATTTCTCTGTGTTAGATGCCCAGGAATGCTATTGCTGGGTCATATGGCACTTGCCTGTTTTGTTTTTTAAGAAACTGCCAAATGCTTTTCCAGAGTGGTTGTGCCATTTTACATTCCCACCAGCAATGCATGAGAGAGTGTTTTTCTGCATCTTTGACAACGTTTGGTGTTGTCACAAGTTTTTATCTTAACTTGCATAACCTGTGTGTAGTGATACCTTATCATGGTTTTAATTTGCGTTCCCCCAGTAGCTAGTGATGTTGAGTATCTATTCATGTGCTTGTTTACCATCTCTACAAAAAACTAAAAAATCATCCAGGTATGGTGGCACATGCCTTTAGTCCCAGCTACTCAGGAGGCTGAGGTGGGAGGATCGCTTGAGCCCAGAAGGTTGAAGTTGCAGTAAGCAATGACCATACCCACTACACTCCAGCCTGGGTGACAGAGCGAGACCATGTCTCAAAAAAAAAAAAAAAAGAAAAGAAAAAGAGTTTGTTGGGATTTTGATAGGAATTGTGTTAAACCTGTTTATCAATTTGGGGAGAATTGACATTTTTACTATGTATTCTTCCAATCCATGAACATGGTATATCTTTCCATTTATTTAGATCTCTGTTTTCTTTCATCAGCATTTTGTAATTTTCAGCATACAAATTCTGTATGTTTTGTTAGACTAATACCTAAGTGGCCTTCATAAGGTAATAAGAAAAATGGAATTAATAGTCAGCATTTTAAACCTGAGACATATTTGTATAAAAATTTATATTTAGGAAATTGGAAAGATATTGCCACCCTGTGCTTGCACTCTCATGTGGGGGCAGATGGAGCTGAGCAATGGCTACTCCCATGGCATGGGATCTCCTAGCTCCACCCTGCCCACTTCCTTCAGTGTTAACAACCTGGCTCCTGTGAACATTTATATTTCAATTCCTAATCAAGAAACAGATTTTTAAAAATTCATCCATAATCCTGCATCCTGCCACTTCAGGCCAACCATTATTCACATTTTGAGATTTTTTTTCCTGTATATGCATATGCTTTTAATGTAGCTTGAGTTATATTGTACATACAATTCTAATATATCCCCAGTCTGGAGGTGAGGCATGGTGGTTCATTTTCTTGTGTGGTTTGTCACGTGTATTATCGTCTTGTCTCCAGTAGGTATTTACCATAGATATCCAATACACCGTGGATTGTGAGTGTGCCCCTTCAGAGCACTGTGACCTGAGCATCTTCAGGAGATGCTATGAGTTTCAGTAGCTCCAGACTCATTTTCATATTATTTTTCAGTTTTGAATTTCCATGAATTTGGACTCCAACCCTGCTTAATGCAAAACTGTTGTTTTATTTGTTTTGCTGGTGATTTTCTTTTCACCTGTGACCCTGGATGGATGACTAGATTCCTCTTCTTTTCCCTGGGCCAGCGGGTGGAGTTTTTCTGGTGCTAGTTGATGGATGGAGCAGCTCTTTTTGGATCTGACTTGATGCAGGTCACTCCTTTCCACTCTCAGCTGGAATGTGGCCAGGTACCCTGTGCTCCCCCTGGATGGCCAGGCCCCATTGTGGTGTGGCTTTCATCTGCATGCATGCACCTCTGGCTCCACTCCTTCCAGGTCACTTAGCTTCAGCTCCTGCCAGATCACTCACACTGTGTTTCCTCTTTGGTTTTGGCATCAGTGAATTTGTTTGTTTATTTGTTTGTTTGTTTGTTTTTTGAGACGCAGTCTTGATCTGTTGCCAAGGCTAGAGCACAGTGGCGTGATCTCAGCTCACTGCAACCTCCGCCTCCTGGGTTCAAGCAATTCTCCTGCCTCAGCCTCCTGAATTGCTGGGACTGCAGGTGCCCACTACCATGCCCAGCTAATTTTTGTATTTTTAGTAGGGATCGGGTTTCACTATGTTGGCCAGGCTGGTCTCGAACTCCTGACGTCAAGTGATCCTGAAAATGCAGTCTGCGGGGTTCAGCCCCTCTGTCCTACAGAGCAGAGCCGGGGATGGGCAGGAAATGGGCCTGAGACCCAAGGGCCCAGCCTGGCACCAGACCCAGAACCCCTGCGGGTGGAATAAAGAGCCTCAGTCGCTGGCTCCGTGCCTTTCTCTGTGACCCACAGGAGCTGTAGGGACTGAGCCATGGCTTGGGATCAAGGGACCAGTGGGGGGACATGAACCAGCCTTTGCCAGACTGGGAACGAAAAGATGGGGACTCTGCCAGGCCATGCTGCTGACAATGCCACTGGTGTCCATTGCCCCTGCTGGGCATGGCCACTCCCTGCCTCTTCCTGCCTGCCATTGCCACCATAGCAGAGTCTAAAGAGTCCCCATGCTAACATGGTCTGGGCAAGGTTGGACAGCATGCCTCCTTTCCCTGGTGGTGCATCCCATGAGAGGCATCCATGGGAGGGTTGTTGGAAGTCATATTGAGTTTCCAGCAAAACAGCACCCTCCTTTCATCTCCTCACTCTCCACAGGACCCAGGGGTGGATTCACACAACAGCCCACAGTCTGAGTGCAAAATCCCCCGGCCTTCCCTGACCAGGGCTTCATGGCTGTTCAGCTTCTTTCTCTTCCACAGTCCTTAGACCCTGCTCAGCTAGACTCTGTTAGGCCCTCAGCCAGCCACCAGCTCTCTTCAAAGCCCAGCCCAGTTCAGCTGGGATCCAGTTTCACTTTGAACCAATGGGACCCAAATCAGATGGCGTACTTCCTTGTTTCATGACCAGGATATTCTCTCACGCTCTTTCTCTCTCTCTCTCTCCCCTTCCCTCTCTCTCTCTACCCCTTTCTGACCATATTGCATAATCAGCCTCATCTGCTTATACAAGAAGTCTTTTCTGGTGGCTGTTTTCCATATTGGTTGCCACTGTGCTGAGAGTTAGTACAAGGTGTAGTGTCATGAAGCTTCTTTTGTATTTTCTACTTTACAAAGTGGATCTATAAAAACTGCTTGGAATGTAATTTGGTTGGGAGGAGATATTTGCTCTCTTGGTTTCTCTGCAAAGGTCCTCTGTGTACTTACGTTGCTTCAACATGTGTTCATAAATCAAGAGTTTGAAATACATTTTATTTTCTTCATTTGGTCATTCAGTAAATATATATTTGTGTCCAGGCTCATTGACCCATTGCAACCATATAAATGTGGACTAATTCCCAGGCTAGCTTAAAACTATAATCCATAGGCCTGTGGTATGAGCTAGCCTCTGAACCTATCTGCTGCCTGGAGCATTGGATAGGAAACACAGATTAGAGAACTCATCTCCTGTTTGCTGTGAAACCACATACTGTCCCCCTGAGAACATGGTATCACGGGAGCCTGCCCACCCCTCGTGACTGGCTGGGTGCTGGGGTCATTCTGCTATGTGGACTGTGCAGATGTTTGGGCTGAGGAAGGGAGCTGGCCTATGTTTAATTTTTTTTTTTTTTTTTTTTTTGAGACGGAGTCTCGCTCTGTCGCCAGACTGTAGTGCAGTGGTGCAATCTTGGCTCACTGAAACCTCTGCCTCCCGGGTTCAGGTGATTCTCCTGCCTTAGCCTCCCGAGTAGCCAGGACTACAGGTGCCCGCCACCACACCTGGCTAATTTTTTGTATCTTTAGTGGAGACAGGGTTTCTCCATGTTGGCCAGGATGGTCTCCATCTCCTGACCTCGTGATCCATTTGCCTCGGCCTCCCAAAGTGCTGGGATTACAGGTGTGAGCCACCATGTCCAGCTTTAGTGTTTTTTAATTGTATAAATAATACATGAACAAATGGTCATTTTTAAAAATTTAAACAATGGTATAGTATGGAACTATATAAAGTACAAAGTGAGAGCCTCTCTTTTCCCTTACCCCCAATCCCATGCCTCTTGCGAAATATGACCACTACTAACAAACATTTTAATTGCACTTGCAAATATATAGATGTATACGTACATCCATATACAGGTTTTGTTTTATTATGTTTTACATAAATTTGGATCATCTTGCATATATTATTCTGCAGCTTGTTCTTTTTCACCTGTTTTTTTTTTTTTTTTTTTTTTTGGAGAACTTTCCCTGCCAGGACATATAGGTCTACTGCATTGTTTTTTGTTGTTGTTGTTTGTTTTTGGAGACGGAGTCTCGCTCTGTTGCCCAGGCTGGAGTGCAGTGGCATGATCTCGGCTCACTGCAACCTCCGCCTCCTGGGTTCAAGCAATTCTTTGCCCCAGCCTCCTGAGTAACTGGGATTACAGGTGCCCGCCACACGCCCGGCTAATTTTTTTGTATTTTTAGTAGAGACAGGGTTTCACCATCTTGGCCAGGCTGGTCTTGAACTCCTGACCTCGTGATCTGCCCGCCTCAGCCTCCCAAAGTGCTGGGATTACAAGCGTGAGCCACCACGCCCAGCCTACTGCATTGTTTTTGTTGTTATATTTTCTTTTTTTTTTATGGTGATAAAATATACATAACATAAAATTTGCCATTTTAACCATTTTAAAGTATTCAATTCAGTGGTATGAATTATATTCACGGGCCGGGTGCAGTGGCTCACGCCTGTAATCCCAGCACTTTGGGAGGCCGAGGCGGGCGGATCACGAGGTCAGGAGATCGAGACCATCCTGGCTAACACAGTGAAACCCCGTCTCTACTAAAAATACAAAAAATTAGCCGGGCGTGGTGGCGGGCGCCTGTAGTTCCAGCTACTAGGGAGGTTGAGGCAGGAGAATGGCGTGAACCCCAGGGGGCGGAGCCTGCAGTGAGCCGAGATCGCGCCACTGCACTCCAGCCTGGGCGACAGCGAGACTCCGTCTCGAAAAAAAAAAAAAAAATTATATTCACAATGTTGTACAGCCATTACCTGTGTCTACTTCCAAAACTTTTTCATTATCCCAAACAGAAACTCTGAAACCATCAAGCAATTACTCCCCATTTCCCCTGTCCCAGCCTTTGGTAACGTCGACTCTACTTTCTGTCTCAATGAATTTGCCTGGTCTAGATATTTCACATAAGCGGAATGATAAATTATTTGTCCTTTTGTGTCTGGCTTAATTCACTGGGGATGATGTCTTCAAGGTTCATCCATGTTTAGCATGCATCAGCACACTGCATTCTTTGTAATCGCTATAAATTATTTCATTGTACGAATGTAGGACAATTTATATAATGAACCGATATACATGTCCCATATTGAAAATTGTGCCAAATATGTCATGGTTAACAACTGTCTGAGGCTGGTGCACAGGGGGATAAAATAATTTACCAAAACAGTATTGAGTTTAGAAAGGCAGATTTATTTAGAGAAAAGGGAGCAACGGGTGAGACGGCAGAAAGAAGACTGTCTGCAAAGAGGCAGGGGCTGGAGGCGGAGTTTTCTAAGGTTGTGCTGCTTGAGCTGAATGCTTGCAGACAGGATGCCTGGGTGCAGGTGGACTGTGAGCTGAGTGCTTGTAACAGGATGCTTGAGTGCTAGTGAGCTGTTTGTGGTTGACCCTGTTTCTCAGAACATTCGCTCCCCACTACTGTTGTTTCTGTTTCTGCTAGTGACGTCCATTTTTCAATACTTTTTTCTTTTTTTTTTTTTTTTTTTGAGTCAGAGTCGCATTGTCGCCCAGGCTGGAGTGCAGCGGCCGGATCTCAGCTCACTGCAACCTCCACCTCCCGGGCTCAAGTGATTCTCAAGCCTCAGCCTCCCAAGTAGCTGGGATTACAGACACCTACCACCACACCCGCCTAATTCTATTCTCTATGTGTAGAAGCTATATACTGAGAATCTTGGTACATAAATCTTAATGCACATGTGAAAGCATTTTCTAGGATATAAGTAAAGTAAGAGGAATTGCTGCATGAAAGAATAAATGTATTTAAAACTTTGAGGCCAGGCGCAGTGGCTCATGCCTGTAATTCCAGCACTTTGGGGGACCAAGGCAGGCAGATCACCTGAGGTCAGGAGTTCAAGACCCAGCCTGGCCAACAGTGACTACCTGTCTCTGCTAAAAATACAAAAATTAGCCGGGCATGGTGATGGCCACCTGCAGTCCCAGCTACACGGCTGAGGCAGGAGAATCGCTTGTACCCGGGAAGCGGAGGTTGCAGTGAGCCGAGATCTTGCCATTGCACTCCAGCCTAGGCGACGAGAGCAAAACTTCGTCTGAAAAAAAAAATTGATAGCTATTGTCATATTGTCCTCTAAAAGCGAAGTACCAATAGACCCTACCACCCACAGTTTATATAAATGCCCTACTTCACATACCCTTACAGACTGTATTTCAATCTCTTAAAAGTCTTCCAATCTAATGATCAAAAACTATTCTCTGGGCTGGGCATGGTGGCTCATGCCTGTAATCCCGCACTTTGGGAGGCTGAGGCAGGTGGATCACCTGAGGTCAGAAGTTCAAGACCAGCCTGACCAACATGGTGAAACTCCGTCTCTACTAAAAATACAAAATTACCTATGTGTGGTGGTGCGTGCTTGTAATCCCAGCTACTCAGGAGGCTGAGGCAGGAGAATCGCTTGAACCTGGGAGGGAGAGGTTGCTGTGAGCCAAGATCGCACCACTGCACTCAGCCTGGACAAGAGTGAAACTCCTTCTCAAAAAATAAAAATAAATAAATAAATAAATAAAAATCGTTTTGTATTTCATCTAATTGATTTATTCTTTGGGCTTTATGTACAGTGTTTTAGTTTAACTGGACCTTCTCTTTTGTTTGTTTTCCTTAACCTTTTATTGTGGAAAATCTCATATTATTTTAATTATTTTCATTTTTATATTTTTAGTACAAAAAATACAAAAATTTATTCTAAAATGCCACTGTTACACCACACATACACATATATACGTTTCTATATATAATTTGAGTTCTTTTAAAAACTCTTTATTTTGTACTTTTGGCCTCTTATCTATGCTTGAGCCACATGGTTTTAGATCCTGTAGATTTATTGGTTTGTTATCAGGTAAGGCAGATAAGGCAGATAACCTCTTATTAGTTTTCTCTTTATTGATTTTTTAAAGCAATTTTGGCTTTTCTTATGCTTATTCTCTCTCCTAATGATTTAATAATTTTTAATCAGCATGTTAAGATTTTGATTAGAATTTCATCAAATTTATAGACTAATTTAGAGACAAATAGTGACTTTATAGTAATCAACCCTCCCAGTCACGAATATGGTTTTGTATTAGGTTTATTTCCACATATTTTGCTATTTTTTCTCCCATTTTCAAAAGGATCTTTATTTCTCCATGCATTTTATGATTGGTGATGGCTGGTGCTTAGGAAAGCTTTGGTTTTTATAAGTTGATCTTGTGTCTGACTGGCCACTTTACTGAACTCACATTTCAGATGTCATAATATTTTTCATGTTGATTATTCTGGATTTCCTGGTTGGCAGACATGTCATCTGCAACTGGCTTTTCTGTTTTTAGGCTAATGCAGAGTCAAGTAAAACCTGGCTGAAGGGGAAATTCACTGAACTCAGATTACTACTTGACGAAGAGGAAGCGCTGGCCAAGAACTTCATTGATAAAAACACGCAGCTTGCCCTCCAGGTGTACAGGGAACAAGCTGACTCTTGCAGAGAGCAACTTGACGTCATGAATGATCTCTCCAACAGGGTCTGGAGTATTGGCCAGGAGCCCGATCCTGTCCGGAAGCTTCAGGTATTGCTGGGGTCACTCCTCTTACAGCTGCCACCTGCCACCCACACTTCATCTCAAGTATTGTGGCATTGAGCACAGTATTGACACACTAAGCAAGTACACGGACTGTTGTCTTGTCACCATATAGACTGTCTTGCCTCCACACAGGTGGTCAAGAGAATATACATTGTTAGGAGGATAATACACATCTTGAGCTAATTCAATAATATTAACAGCCACCAATTTCAAAGGCCCCTGTGTTCTGAGCACTGTGTAGCTTAGCACTAATATTCACCAGAACTCTGCAAAGTGGGCTCACCCCATTTTATAAACAAGAAAATGAGGCTCAGTGAAGTGACTCACCTGCTCTCACACAGCAGGTAGGTAGCAGAGCTGGTATCAGGTCTGGCTGTCTGTCTAGGTCTGTCTGACTCTAAACCCACAAGGGACCTTGCCTGGCCCTCTGCCTGTATAGTCTTTTTTTTTTGAGATGGAGTTTCTCTCTTGTTGCCCAGGCGGGAGTGCAGTGGCGCGATCTCAGCTCACCACAACCTCTGCCTCCTGGGTTCAAGCAATTCTCCTGGCTCAGCCTCCTGAGTAGCTGGGATTACAGGCATGTGCCACCATGCCTGGCTAATTTTGGTCAGGCTGGTCTTGAATTCCTGACCCCAGGTGATCCGCCCGCCTCAGCCTCCTAAAGTGCTGGGATTACAGGCGTGAGCCACCGCAACCAGTCTGCCTTTATAGTCTTAAATTGAGACACCCCTCCTGAAAAGGCAGGTGTCCTTGCAGCTACTGAGCACATTTCAAAGACTGAGTCACAGTTGGCTCAATGGTACTCCTTGGCCACTGGGCTTTGTTGAGGAAGAGTCTAAGAAATAGCCCCTGTGGCAGATCATTTGAGGCCAGAAGTTTAAGACCAGCCTGACCAACATGGCAAAACCACCTCTCTACTAAAAATACAAATATCAGCCAGGTGTGATGGCGTGCACCTGTGAGGCTGAGGTGGGAGAATCACTTGAATCGGGGAGGCAAAGGTTGCAGTGAGCCGAGATCGTGCCGCTGCACTCCAGGCCGGGTAACAGAGGGAGACTCTGTCTCAAAAAAAAAAAAAAAGAACTAGCCCCTGGGATACTCATTGCTACATTTAGGGAAAGCATGTTGTTGAGGATGGTGTTTCTGGCTACTTTTTTTTTTGAGATGGAGTCTTGCTCTGTCACCCAGGCTGGAGTGCAGTGGCGTGATCTCAGCTCACTGCAAGCTCCGCCTCCTGGGTTCACGCCATTCTCCTGCCTCAGCCTCCCGAGTAGCTGGGACTACAGGCGCCCCCCACCACGCCCAGCTAATTTTTTGTATTTGTTAATAGAGATGGGGTTTCACCATGTTAGCCAGGATGGTCTCAATCTCCTGACCTCGTGATCCGCCCCCCTCGGCCCCCCAAAGTGCTGGGATTCTAGGCGTGAGCCACCGCGCCCAGCCGATGGTGTTCCTGTCTTTAGGGAACTGTGGAAGAAACTCTTGTCTGGTGTCAATATCCCTGTGCAGTCACTTCTGCACTAGAATTGCTTTTCCACTAATAGAGCTCCTACTGTTTCCTTCTTTGCTTTGGGAAGTTCAGAGCCAAATCTGCTTAGACTAACCAGACTAAAGCTTCATGGCAAACACTTTGTGTCTAATTTTCTCTCTGCTTCATTTTTCTCGCTATAAAGAAAAACCTTGCCTTATTAGAGGACCTTCGCAAGACATTTTAAAGGCTGTGGGACAAGGCAGGGTACAACTAAAAGTGGCCCCAACTCTAACCACAGATTAGTATGGGCTCTGGCTGGAAAATAAGACAGACAAATAAGCCAGTCAACACAAAACTAGCCAAGCCAGTCCCCAGCTGGGGATTTCCACTCTTGTGTCTTTATGTGGCCTCAGTCGGTTCAGCCTGTGTCTCACTGTCAGCTGTTTGAGCCAAATTCTGGATGAGGTGCTTTCCTAGGCATAATGGGTATTGTGCTTTGAGAGGGGCAAAGATGCACAAAGTGATACATTTAATTGTCTCTTTAAATAATGGTCATTTTTAAGGCTATGGAATACAAAGGAATCCTTCCATGGAGAAGCATGCTATTCTCACATCAGAAAACGGTTTCAGGGTTTGTCATCTTTTTTTTCCAAATTCTCTTGTGCCAAAGCTACTGATTTTAATCATTCACCATTCCCACCTTCTATGTGTTCATTCGTTTATTCATCAATACATACTGAGCCAGACCACTTGCTGGACATTAGGAGCTCACAGTTGGGTGGGGAGACTTGCTCAGAAACAGTTATTTACAATACAGCTTAAACAATTTTGTAAATATGAAGCTAGCGAAATTATGTCCAAGAAATGTCTGACACTCTCTGGCTGGGAGAAGGATGCAGTCTGGGAAGACTTCTAGGAAGAGGTGATGGTAGGGCTGGGTGCTGGACAATGAGTAGGAGCACACTATATAGAGAGAGGACGCAAAGAGGACAGACAGGAACTGTGTACATGTGAGAGCTTGGCAGGCTGGGAACCAGTTGGGGTGCAGCCTGACTTGAGGAGGGGTGGGGGTATAAGGTTGGGGGGATTGAGAGACACAGCTGGATCCATAGGCCATAGATAGTTCATGAAGGCCCTATGTGCCATGGAGTTCAGACTTTGTCCTGTAATGAGATAGGAGACAGGAATGTTTGTTTGTTTGTTTGTTTGTTTTTGAGACAGGGTCTCATTCTGTTGCCCAGGCTAGAATGCAGTGGCTCAATCTCAGCTCACTGCAAACTTTGCCTCCCAGGTTCAAGGGATTCTCCTGCCTCAGCCCCTTGAAGAGCTGGGACTACAGGCACGTGCCACCATGCCCAGCTAATTTTTGTATTTTTAGTAGAGACAGGGTTTCACCATGTTGGCCAGGCTGGTCTCAACCTCTTGACCTCAAGTGATCCGCCCACCTTGGCCTCCCAAAGTGCTGGGATTACAGGTGTGAACCACTGCACCCAGCCCAGGGGAGTGTTTTGAACTGAGGGATGAAAGCATTCACATGGTCAGATTAGTGCTTTAGAAAAGTCACTTTAGAGAGAGTGGAAGATGGACAGAGGAGGCCAGGATGGGAGGCTGGAAGCGAACTTGGGAGGAGGCCACAATGTCCAGGAGAGAGATGATGGTGGCCTGGACCAAGACAGGGGCAGTGGGGATGGGGAGAAACAGGCAGGCCAAGAGATGCCACAGGAATGAAGATTGGAATTGGAGAATGAGTAGGAGGAATCCCGAGATGATGCCTGAGTTTCTGGCCTGAGAGATGAAGGGCTGGGGTTTCTGTTCTCTGAGTCTGCAAAGGCAAAAAGTGGCTGTGCTTGGTTTCATGCATTGATTTATTCCATCATACATATGTTTTGAGAACCTGTGTGTCAGGCCTGGTGCTAGCTGCTGGAGTTTGGGGTTACCAGGTGGTGCCATGTGTCCTCTATCGACCCCTCATCCTACCCTACTCATCTGCCCTCTGAGCCCCCTCTCACCTCCCCGGAGCTGCTCCCTGCCTACCCTGGACTTCCTGCTAGTGCTCGGTCTCCCCTGGCCAGCTCCATTCCAGCGCTCTGGGTGTGACCTTAGGCCTGGTTCCCCACCAAAATGAAGTTGGACTCTAGACTCCTGGCCTCCTAGGCTGAATGGGGCTTGCAGGCCATCTCACAGCCCCCTTGCAATGTACAGCATGCTGCCAGGTGGGACCTGCCCCTGCCCAACAGCCAAGTGCTAGGCCACCCTCCCTCCCTCCTGAGGCCCCCATCTGTCCACCCCTTCTCAGGTGGGCAGCACTGCCACTGCCAGCCAAGCCTGATCACCTGAGGCAGTCAGCTTCCTTCCAACTCCTGGCCAGGACAGCGCTTCAGAAAATGCAGCCCTGGTTCTTACCTGCAAACATGAGAATCCACTGGAACTGTTTTAAGCAAGAAAGGAGTTTATGGAAGAGTATGAGATAGCTCATAGGATCTCCAGGAGGGCCAGAGAATCGGGATGGAAGATGGGCAGCAGGAATGAAGTCCAGACTCCAGCAGGGGTTGGTGCCAGTATAGGCCCCACGGCACCTCTGCTGGGCAAGACATCACCACTCACACCACTGACCAGAGCCCCCACCACTGCTGTCCCTGAGCACCACATGCCACCATCACTACCTTCACCCTCATTTCCAAATCCACACTTTGGCTTGGAGGCGTCTGGTCACACTCCTGCAGCACAGGTGCAAAGGGATCTGGGAGAGGGGGTTTTCTAGCTTCTCCTTAGTGAAGCCACATACCACAGGAAGGTATTGAAGAGGGGCTGTCCAGGCACAAAACAGGACACATGTGCCCTGCGGTGGCCACACCCCCTCAGTCAGCACTGCAGCTGAACCTTGCTGGCCTTTGGCAGCCTTCTTAGAACACGGTTTCCTGCTCCACCTTTGAATAAGCTCCAGGGGCTCCTTCCCCAGGGAGACTGACCTCTCACCCTCACACACCCGAGGCAGACCTGTGGTGCAGTGTGTGTGAGGCTGAAGCCTCTCTGGGAAGGGCCCCGTGTCAGCCTGACCCCGCCTTCTGCGTGTATAGCTGGCACAGAGTAGGCTTCAATGAACACAGAACGAAGGAAGGAAAGGAAGAGGGATGGAGAGGGAGGAATCCCCAGTGCCAGCACTGAAAAACCGTACCTCCTCATGGCTCCCACATCAGGGATGCCATATGGTCCCTCCAGGGCTCTGCTCCTGCGGCATGGCCTGGGCTGACCATAGGTGCCAGGCCAAGGTGGAGCCTGGGCATGCTGGTATGGGTTTGTTCCTGGGTGCAGCACAAGAGGCTGGGATGCTGCCTGCATCTCCCAGAGCCACCCTCACCCCCGTGTGCCCACACAGGCATACACAGCCACCGAGCAGGAGATGCAGCAGCAGATGAGCCTCGGGGAGCTGTGCCATCCCGTGCCCCTCTCCTTTGAGCCCGTCAAGAGCTTATTTAAGGGCCTCGTGGAAGCCGTGCAGAATACATTACAGACGCCATTGGACATTCGCCTTAAGGAAAGTAAGTCGCCAAGTGACCAACTTTGTGTTCTTAACTCCCCTAGTGTCCTTTAGCCCAGAGGCGAATGCAAAGATCATCTCCCTACATCCTGTCTCTCCCACACTGAGGACCTTGGCTGGGCGGTCAGGGGCTCCTGGGCCTGGTGCCCAACCCACCCTCGCCACTTCACCTCCAACCCTTCCTGAGACTGAGACCTGCCCTTCTCCAGTCACACTGCCCTGCTTCTGCCTCTCAGATTGCTCCTGGGAGCCTGCCACATCTCAGCCTTGCTCTGGGCTCCCAGCTGGAATGACCAACTCTTCCTCGTCCTCTTCCTCTGGCTGGGGCCAAGGCCTGGCACCCCTTCGAGGCAGACTGGCACAGCTGCGCCCACCTGGGAAGCCCTTTCCTGCCAGCCCAGTCCTGACTCACTCTCTCCTTTAGCCATCTCCCCTCTCCCTTCCCGCTCCAGGGCCTGCCCATGTCCTGCTAGAGGGTGCTCATGAAGTGGATACATGGACCCCCTCCTTGCCCCTTGTAAGCACGTGAAGGGCAGAAACCAGCTTTAGGTCCAACTCTGAGGTCCCCCCAGGGCCTGGCACAAAACATGTACTTAAAAATACCTGTTCTTTGATTCATTTATGCATTCATTCATTCATTCATTCACCTCTGCTATCATGATTCATTCAGAACATTTATCAAGCCCCTCTTATGTGCCAGGCATAGCAGGGCACAAAACAAAGCTCCTTCTCCTCTTTTGGTGCTCAGTCTTCATAGGGGAAGACAGACAGTACACAAACATGTCAGGTGACAGGAACTGCTATAAAGAATAATAAAGGCCGGGCGTGGTGGCTCACGCCTGTAATCCCAGCACTTTGGGAGGCTGAGATGGGTGGATGATGAGGTCAGGAGTTCAAGACCAGCCTGGCCAACATGGTGAAACCCCATCTCTACTACAAATACAAAAATTAGCCAGGCATGGTGGCATGCACCTGTAATCCCAGCTACTCGGGAAGCTGAGGCAGGAGAATTGCTTGAACCCGGGAGGTGGAGGTTGCAGTGAGTTGAGATCATGCCACTGTACTTCAACCTGGGTGACAAAGCAAGACTCCGTCTCAAAAATAATAATAATAATAATAATAATAATAATAATAAACCAGGGCAGCATGGAAGACAGGAAAGTGACAAGGAGGAGGAGCTGTTTTATATAAGCAGTTGGGAAGGCCTCTGAGAAGGGGACACTCAAGGTGGCCCAAAGGAAGTGTTCGTTCTGCAGGTTCTGTGGGTCTGAAGGGCCAGAGAGCACAGTGGTCATAGGCACGACCTCTGGAGCTAGGCCTCCTGGGTTCCTATCCGAGGTCTACCACTTGGAACCCTGCTGAACCCTGCCATCTTGGACATGGCTCCTCCCTTTTCCATGCCTCTGTTTCTGCATCTGTAAAGTGGAGACCATAATGCAGTCGCCTCTCCTGGGCTGCTGTGAGGATTAAATGAGCTCTTACACATATAGCACTCAGGCATAATAAGCACCACGTACATCTTGGTGATTTTGATTGCTGCTGCTGTTACATCTGGGGGAGGTATTCTAGACAGAGGGAAAAGCAAGGGTGGAGGTCCTGAGGTGCGATGGGAGTGAGCTGGCCATATCGAAAGAGCAGCAATGGGGACAACAGGAGTGGACATAGGGTCACAGGAGAGAGAGGAAAGAGATCAGAATCCAAGGATTTTGACATGGGCAACTCGCAGAAGGAAACTGTCATTTTCTGAAGTGAGAAAGAGCATTTAGGACTGGAGGGAATGAAGTGAACCTGTTAGATTTGAAAAGTTGGACTTCCCATGTAGTGGTATCGCCTCGGCATTAGGACCTATGATTCTAGAGTTCTGGGGAGAGGGGAGAGACTTTTGCCTTGATGAAAGAACAACTTCAGCCAAATTAAATTTAAAGGAGTTTAAATGAGCAATGAAGGATTCATGAATCTGGCAGCCCTCTGAGCCACAGTGCACTCAGAGACTCCAGCACAGCCACGTGGTGGAAGAAGATTTAGGGACAGAAAAAGGAAAGCGAGGTACAGAAAACAGAAGTGAGGTACAGAAGCAGCTGGATTGGTTACAGCTCGGCGTTCGCCTAATTTGAACACAATTCGAACAGTTGGCTACATCTGATTGGCCAAAACTTGGTGATTGGCACAAGTGCAGGCTACGGTCTGTTTACACCTCCACTTGTTATTGTTCACGACGTACAGAAAAATATTTAGGCCGAACTTAAAAGATGTAAGGAGGAGCTTTAGGCAAAACTTGATTTAAACAGCCTGCAGGTGGGCTTCCCACAGATCTCTACAGGCCCCTGTGATGAGTGCTGGGAGTGTTGGGGGCGGAAGGCACTTCTGCGGAGGTGCTGAGTGAGCTCCAGCCCCAACAGCTGGGAAGGAGGCAACCTGGGCAAGGGGGGAAGGGTGTGGGGAGGCTCTCCAGGCAGAGGGCACAGCAAGTGCCAAGGGCCCTGGGTTCCCCTGCTGTGCCCGCTTGTTGAGATAGACTCCCCTCCTTCTTTCTTTCTGAGCACTCAGACCTTCCTGAGGACTCAGCTCTACTTTCCTGTTTTCCATCTTTACCCTGGAATCTGTACATCTTCCCTGAGTCGCCGCCCATCCTTGAGTGTTGGATCCAGTAGTTGTTCGCGCCTCAGCTCCTCCTCCTATTTAGGACTCTCCCATACCAGCCTCATCATCCTGGGGTTTTCCCGTCCCTGTGAATTTACATAAATCCCTTAAATCTGCCTGGCTCTTGGGCGAGATTATGTGCATCTCCAGTTGTGTGGTATTTTTAGCATGTCTTATTTGTCTGCTTGCATGAGCTCCAGGTGCTCATTTCTCAACAATTCCTTACAGGCATGAACTGCCAGCTCTCAGACCCTTCCAGCACCAAGCCAGGTACCTTGTTGAAAACCAGCCCCTCACCAGAGCGATCGCTATTCCTGAAATGTAAGACCCCCGGGAATGGGGATAGGGTGGAGACGGTGGAGACGGTGGGATGTTGGGTGGAGGAGGATCATGGAAATGGAGGTCCCTCTTTTCTTCTCATTAGAATTTATTTTCTTTAAGAATTTGTTTTTTAAAAAATGTTTATTATTAAAGGCAAGTAAAACAATAATTTTTCATTGTAGAAAAATTAGAAAACAAAAGAAAAAAGTTACTCAATCCCTCTTCTGTGAATAACTGCTATTATTATTTGTCCTTTTAGCTTTTTTTAGCACATCTAATATGCATATAATGATATATTTAATATATCTTTTTATTTTACAAACGTGGTGTCATACTATACATACTGTTTTGTCATCTGTTTTCATTTACTGATATATTATGAACATATATATTTGGGATTTATACAGTGAGCCACTGTGCCCAGCTAATATTATCACTGTGTGTGTGTGTGTGTGTGTGTGTGTGTGTGTGTGTGTGTGTGTGTGTGTGTGTGTGTGTGTGTGTGTGTGAGACAGTCTTGCTCTGGAGTGCAGCGGTGCAGTCATGGCTCACTGCAGCCTCGACCTCTTGGGCTCAAATGATTTTCCCACCTCAGCCTCCCTCATAGCTGGGACTATAGGTGTGTGCCACCATGCCCAGCTAATTTCTCATTTTTATCATTATTTTTAGAGGTCGCATGGCATTGCATTGAATGGATGTGTCATATTTAGCCAGTCTCATAATGTTGGATGTTTACATTTTCATTTCTAAAACAATGCTGTAATAAACGTCCATTCTTGTACACATTTGTTGAATTAATGAATGAGAGAATGAACACACCATACCTCATTCTCAGGTTATTTTTTAGGAGTAATTTCTCAAAGTGGAATTACTGGGTGTCAACCTAAAGAAGACTCAATCTAAAGAAGGCTCAGTATCCAGTTAGCAGAGTTTATTCAAGTGCAAAGTAACCATCAGGAGACAGAAGGAAACCAAAGAATGGTGATCAGTGCTCCTGGTGTTGGGAGGGGGACAGTGAATATCAAAACAGAGGCACTGAATAGATTTACATTTTCCATACAAAGGCTAACATACTGATTTAAAGGCCAGGCACGGTGGCTCACACCTGTAATCCCAGCACTTTGGGAGCCCAAGGCAGGTGGATCACTTGACGTCAGCAGTTCGAGACCAGCCTGCACAACATGGTGAAACGCTGTCTCTACTAAAAATACAAAAATTAGCTGGGTGTGGTGTCAGGCGCCTATAATCCCACCTACTCAGGAGGCTAAGGCAGGAGAATCACTTGAACCTGGAGGTGGAGGTTGCAGTGAGCCGAGATCACACCACTGCACTCCAGCCTGGGTGACAGAGTGAGACTCCGTCTCAAAAATAAATAAATAAATAAATAAATAAATAAATAAATAACATACTGATTTAAGATTTGATTGGCTACTATTGATTGCACCCTAAGGGGTTAACATCCGATTGAAAACAGGTAACAATCAAAAGGGTCTCTGTAGCCAATGTCATTTAGTGTAGGTTTGAATGAAGAATAGGGAGTCTGGTTAATGTATAACATCTCAACACAAAAGTCAGAAAGTAATGGTCACGCACCAGAGAAGAAAAACAGCCACGTTATGTGACTTAGTTTCCAGGGCTTAACTTTTCCCCTTGGCATAGTAAATTTGGAAAGTCCTGAAATTTTATTTTCTTTTTACACTGGACATGAATTTTTAAAGTAAACTTTAGTTGAAATATAACATGCGTAAAGAAAAGTGCACAAATCGCTGGGTGCGGTGCGGTGGCTCATCCCAGCACTTTGGGAGGCCGAGGCGGGTGGATCTCGAGGTCAAGAGATCAAGACCATCCTGGCCAACATGGTGAAACCCAGTCTCTACTAAAAATACAAAAATTAGCTGGGCATGGTGGCATGCACCGGTAGTCCTAGCTGCTCAGGAGACTGATGCAGGAGAATCACTTGAACCCGGGAGGCGGAGGTTGCAGTGAGCCAAGGTTGCACTACTGCACTCCAGCCTGGCAACAGAGCAAGACTCCATCTTAAAAAAAAAAAAATGCACAAATCAAATGTGCAGCTCAATCAGCTCAATGATTTTTTAAAAAGGAAACATATTTTATAACCACCTTCAGATCAAGAAATGGAAATTTCCACTCCCCAGAAGTCTTCCTCATGTGCCTTCTTGTTTACTATCCCCAAAGGGGATCCACTCTCCAGACTTCTAGGACTATAGGTTAGTTTTACCTGTTTTTGAACTTTCAGTAGATCATTCAGACTATACCCTTCTGTGTTTTGCTTCTTTCACTCAATGTGATTTATTCATTTTTGTATATTGACATACTGAGTGGCTGTTATAAATTCACTTAGTACTTCTAAGCTATCTACAGATTTGGGATTTTCTGTAAATAAGCATGTCACCTATGAATAATAATCTTTCATTTCCCCGATCTTTATTCTTGCCTTTCACTTCTTTTTCGTGCCTTGACTTACTGTCTACTACATTTAGAACATTGTTGAATAGAAGTGGTTATAATGAGCAGCATTTTCTCCCACCGTATATATCTAATATATATCCAACAGAAATGCATACATATGTGAATCAAAAGACCTACACAAGAATGTTATGTGACCGAAACACAGGTTCAGTTGCTCAACGCTTTGCAGAGTTCAATTAACAAGAGCGAGGTCTGGTATAAAGAAAGTGGTTTTATTCCAAAGCTTAGCTTAGGGGAAGAGGTACAGGCTCCTCCTGCCCTTAACGGTACCGCCTCACTTTTGGGGCAGAAAGCAGAGGCTTTTAAATGGGGACTTTGTATGAATGGCATGCAGGGCAGGAGCAAGCAGATGGGGGTCTGTGTGACTCATTTTGATGCCTTTTCTACCAGGTGGTTGAGCTGGTGCCACTGAGGGCAGAACTAGGTTGTAATGTGGCCGTTGTCTTGAGATGCTGCCCAGGTGGAAGAGTTCTGTCACAGGCGTACTTTAGGTTGTAAATTGACTGTTGTCTCTGAAGGAAATCTCCTGGTGGGAGAAAGTTCTAGTTCTAGACCCTCTAAGTAGGTAGATAAGTTTGCCCTGTAGGGAGTATCTGGTGAAGGGAAGGTAATGGTTATAATTACATTTCTAAAGAGCTAAGTAGAGGCAGGGCACAGTGGCTCACACCTGTAATCCCAGCACTTTGGGAGGCTGAGGCAGGCAGATCACCAGAGGTCAGGAGATCAAGACCAGCCTGGCCAACATGATGAAATGCTGTCTCTACTAAAAATACAAAAATTAGCCAGGCATGGTGGCAGGTGCCTGTAATCCTAGTTACTAGGGAGCCTTAGGTAGGAGAATCGCTTGAACCCAGGAGGCCGAGGTTGCAGTGAGCCGAGATCGTACCACTGCACTCCAGCCTGGGCAACAAGAGTGAAACTCCGTCTTAAAAAAAAAAAAAAAAAAAAAAAAAAAAAAAAAAAAAAAGAGCTAAGTAGGAAGTGGGAGACAGGAGAAAAAGGGGGAAAATCTTAAAAATAACTCTTTCTCTTAGAAAAATGCTCTTTTTCTTAGAAAACTTACACGTTTACAGTTATAGCAACATTAGTCACAACAGGCAACACCGAAATGATCCAAATGTCCATGGAAAACTGGCATTGTTTATGAAAGCTGAACATCCACATACCCTGTGATCCAGACTTTAAAAAAAAAAAAAAAACTTCATGTGTACATACATGGTGTAATGCAAAGAGAAATGTTAATGGGAGTTTAAATCACTACAAACTTTGGGGAGGATAGTTTTGCAATACATGTATCAAAGGCCTTAAAAACAATCATACCCATTGACTCAGCAATTCCTGTTTTAGGAATATATTCTACAGAAGCAATCAGATACACAAAAATGTAATTGTATTAGTGGTTTCAAAAGCTTTTTAAACAGACTAAATATTCCAAAAAATAGAGGACTAAGTTATGTGTCCAAACATGAAAATTTTAGAATCTCCACTAAAATGCTCTTGTGAAAGGATATTATTTGATGTGTCAAAATGCCTCAAAAGTAGATCAATCAATTTTAAAAATCAGATTACCTAATGGCATGTCTAGTGTGACACCAATATTAAGAAAAGCTATAAAAATTAGCCGGGCGCAGTGGCGGACGCCTGTAGTCCCAGCTACTCCGGAGGCTGAGGCAGGAGAATGGCCTGAACCTCGGAGGCGGAGCTTGCAGTGAGCTGAGATCGCGCCACTGCGCTCCAGCCTGGGCAACAGAACGAAACTCCGTTTCAAAAAAAGAAAAAAAAAAAGGAAAGAAAGAAAAGCTGTAAAGCAGCAAGGGGAGGGGAAAGATAGGAAGTACACACACCCTAATGTTAACAGTGATAGGATTATTTTTAATTAAATTTGTATTAATTGGCAACAAATTTCACGGCACAAAATACAGACAGTATAAGGGATGTGCAGCAGAGTGATCTCTGCTTCCCCTTTCCCCAAGCCCCCGCCCCAGGGGCAGTCGCGGTTTAAAGGGGTCTCTCACTCCCTCCTTGGGCCATTTCCGCGCTTCGCATTTTGTGCTTTGCCCGTGCGTTGGTGGGTTCCCGGGGGCGGGGCGCCGCGCTGTCCCCGCCCACCAGGTGCGTCCCTTGTCTCGCCCCCTGCAGACGCGCGCACGCCCACGTTGGATCCTGACACGATGCACGCGCGCCTGCGCCTGTCCGCCGACCGCCTGACTGTGCGCTGCGGCCTGCTGGGTAGCCTGGGGCCCGTGCCCGCGCTGCGGTTCGACGCGCTCTGGCAGGTGCTAGCTCGCGACTGCTTCGCCGCCGGCCGCCACTACTGGGAGGTAGACGTGCAGGAGGCGGGCGCCGGCTGGTGGGTGGGCGCGGCCTACGCCTCCCTTCGGCGCCGCGGGGCCTCGGCCGCCGCCCGCCTGGGCTGCAACCGCCAGTCCTGGTGCCTCAAGCGCTACGACCTCGAGTACTGGGCCTTCCATGACGGCCAGCGCAGCCGCCTGCGGCCCCGCGACGACCTCGACCGGCTCGGCGTCTTCCTGGACTACGAGGCCGGCGTCCTCGCCTTCTACGACGTGACGGGCGGCATGAGCCACCTGCATACCTTCCGCGCCACCTTCCAGGAGCCGCTCTACCCGGCCCTGCGGCTCTGGGAGGGAGCCATCAGCATCCCCCGGCTGCCCTAGGGGCCAGGACCGGCGTGACAGCCTCCAGGTACGCCGCAGCTGCCCAGTCTCGCCTAATCTACCTAGATCAGCGTGGCTGGTCCCCTTACTGCCTGCTTCTTAGGGCTCTCTCCCTGCCCCAGCTTTCCCCGACCAATCACGCCTAGAGTGCTTTGAAGGTTTCCTCTCCTAGGCTAGTTTCAAACAGGCCCTAAACAAGTCTGCTGCTGCCCTCTCATCAGACCTCCGCACCCCCACCCCACCATCACTTACACTACTTTAATCCAGTTCCTTCAAAGTGATACTCCCAGGTATAAGCCCTCAGCATCCTGAATACATCATCCGCAGCCTGGGAACCTTCTCCCTCGTACAGCACAGGAACCTGGCACATAGTAGGCACACAGTAAATGTTTGTGAATGATTGAGATCATCCAGCCCTGACTCTTCTGTCTCTTGAGTTCCCTTGAATCTACCGCTTCTTCCCCACCGATTTCAGCGTGTCCACATCACAGCTCCCTCCAGAACAGCTGCAAGAGCTTCTTAGCAGTTTCTGGTCTGAACCCTCTCCCAGTCCACATCTTCCACCCTAAAACTAGAGTGAACTTCCTAAAATTTCACTTAACCTCTCAGCTATGAAAAGGCTTCCAGGAGTTTCCATGAAATAACAAAAAAAATACAAGCGCTTCACCTTAGCATTCAAGTCTTGTCTAGTCTGCCCAAAATTACTTATCCTCACCTAGCTCCTACCACTCTTCTTAGAGACTCTCCAGTCAGAAATGTGTCGCATAGTTCCACCTCCACACCTCTCTGCTGCCAGCACATTCATGCAGAAAAGTCTTTTCACCTGTCTCAGTCTTCCCCAGGCTTACCTGCGCTAGGAAGTCTAACCAAGGAACAAGAATCTCACTGTCAGAGCCACAAATCTGGGACTGTCTTTCCAACTAAATTGGAGGCTTTGGAAGAGCAGCTTTGTCCTATACTCTCTCCACCCTGAAAAGTTCCCAGAAAGCCCCTTCCCTCCCAAGCAGTGAATTAATAACCATCAGGTGCCTATCACTGAGTCACAGGAGAGCTGAGCTAGGCAGGCCTCACAGGTCACGCAGCCAGATCTCATTTGGGGAGTCTGAGGTCCTGAAAGAAAGCAGAGCTGCGTAAAGTTACCCCGTGGTGATATAGGGGGGCCAGATGTGTGCCCCGTTCACCCGCCCCCAGGCAAGCATCTGACCTGTCCCCTGGCCCAGCCCTTAGGCCCAGCTTTCAACCTGCTTACTCATTTCTCAGGGGATGTTGGGAAGGAATCGGCAGGTGACAGTTGCTAAGCAACCAAAGGGGGTGGTGTTTCCCAACTGTCTTGGGACAAAAAGGGGAAGAGCACCCTTAGATCCAGATGTTGCCAAGGAAACCCGGAGCGCCCAGCTGTCTGGAATGAAGTGACAGAGGTAGAGAACAGTAGGCCCTCACAGGGAGGCCAGCTTCTCTAGCAGGGAGGGGGAGGCCTCTTCCCAGGGATTTGTGTCTTCGTTCTGAAGGTTCTGCATCCTGTTTTGTCAATTCCCTAGACGGTTTTGAAGTTATATTCTGTTAAAGCATCTTCATAGGTGCTTGGTGGGAGGCCAAGGTCGCCGAATCCTCGTGGTTTAAACAGACTTTCAGTGCATTAGTTTGAACCATATAAAACTGACAATTTTCAATAGTTTTTGAGTTAAAAATGGCACTTTTGATATGAGACAATGTAGCAGAATACCAGGCAAACAGAACCTTGCAAAGGCCTTAACTTCTAACCAAAGACTTTAAAACTCTGGCTGGACAGAGTTTTAAAGCACTATGCTGCAGGAATCGTGAGAAAAAGGGGAAATTAATTCTACTAGGAATGGCCCAAACTGAATTGTGACAGGCAGAGGGCGTTCCTGACAGAGGGAAGATGAATACACTTGACCCCAACATTTCTGTCCATCCCTGATGACCAAGACCCCTTTCCAGACCCACAGCTGCAGGGGCCAAGTAATAACAGCTCTTAATAGTTTATAATGCACTGTTTTAATGCTTTACGACTAAACTCATCTGATCCTTTCATCACCCCTAGGGGGTAGAAAGTTTTCCCAATTGTACACATGGCAAAATGGAGACCCAGAGTCATTTGCCCAAGGTCGCACAGCTAGTAGTGGAGCTGGAGTCTGTGCTCATGGCCACCAGGCCCTACTGCTCAGGGTGAATGCAGCTGGTCTCTGGCCAGTGCCTGGTGCTCTGGCCCCTCTCGTGGAGCTACTGCCCATGATGCTTTCCTAGTGCCTGGTTACTCTGCGAGACTTGAATCTACCTTTGGACTGCCTTCCTTGGGGTCTGAGATGAGGCCTTATGGCCCAGAGGGGAACTTTATTCAAAAATTTGGGATTCATGTAGCAGAGACAGAGCTAGACTATAAAGGTCACAAACTAGCTGTGGCAAGGCCCGTGATAGCCAGAAAGCGGCAGTTTCAGTCCATATCAATTGTGTGACCAGGGCTAGTCACTTTTACTTCTCAGTGCCATCTATAAAATGGGGATAATAGCACTACCTACCAGTGCTGTGAGGCTCAAATGAGCCAAAGGTTATAAACTTGCCTTAAAACTATAGTCCTATACAAAAATTAGCCGGGCGTGGTGGTGCATGCCTGTAATCCCAGCTACTAGGGAGGCTGAGGCAAGAGAATTGCTTGAACCCAGGAGGCAGAGATTGCAGTGAGCCGAGATCGCACCACTGCACTCCAGCCTGGGGACAGAGCAAGACTGTGTCTCGAAAAAACAAAAACAAAAACATATGTAGTGCTGTATCATGCCAGGATTTATCAGCATTCCCAAGGGAGTTTGCACGGTACTGACCCAGTGCTGAGACTACTGGTATTCCCAGCTGCCATGTGGCAGCAGCAGGAGCTACTAGAATATTCTCAGCACAGGAATGAGGCTTCCTTGGTTTCCATGTCTGTAAGGGTTACTGATCACTTACCTTATTCTCTTTCAGACTTGAATCTGTAGACATTTCTTTATTGATATGACAAATTGCTTGCAGATATTTTTAAATGACAGCAATTTTCTAATATTTGGTTTAATAAAATGTGAATAATGTCCCTTTTAACCATGGTCTTCACTGGGAGTTCATGTTGCTTCAAGTCCCTAGCACCCAGACCCGGAAGGGCCTTTACTCATATCCTATTCCTTACGCAGCCTTCTGGTAGTAGTCAGCTGCTCCCCGATTAACTATCTCCAGGGATGGGGCATTCACTGCTTCTGAAGATAACTCATTAAAGTTCTCACTTATGTGTAAACAAACCCTGACTCCCACCTGTTCCCATCCAAGATAGTATTATAGCTTGAACTCCTGGTCTCAAGCAATCCTCCCGCCTCAGCCTCCTAAGTAGTTGGGACTACAGGCTCACACCAGCATGCCTGGCTCACATACCACCTTCCAACATATTGTGTGACTGAATCTCTATGCTATGGATTTTTATGCATCTGCCCCCATCTGAATGGAAGTTCTCTGAGGAAGGGATTGGGGCATGTTCATGGCCATATCCTCTGTGCCTAAAGCAGTGCCTGGCACAAAGATGGCCCTCAGTATTTGTTCAGAGAAGGAACACATGCCATTTCCCTCTCTTTGCTCTGGAGTGCTTTCAGCATTTTCTGCCTACAAGATCCTTTGACCAATCCTTTCTCTGACGTGGAGTGACTGCTATACAATGCCAACTAAACACAGAGGCCAAGGGCAGGAAAGGGATAAAGACAATGGAGAAGTAAAGGGCTATAAGGAAGTGAGAATGAAGGCTTAAAGGAAAGGACCTGTGCAGCCAGCTCTCACCCCTCTCTGCAGCCACCCAGCAACTGGAGGATATGGACTTGGTTTGGAACCACCCCTTCTTCTGGTGCTGTCTATAATGCACTGTTGGCCAGTGCACTAAGCTGGCCAACTTGAAGCAGAGACTGCATCACTGGATCTTTTTCTGTCTCCAGTGGGCTGACACAGGGCCTAGCCCAGAAACATCTGCTGTGTAAGGAGCAGGTGGAGGTGGATGACAGCCAGGTCCCTGGAGACCACCATTCCTGCCCTCGCCTCACTCAAACACACCCGACAGCACCAGAAAGGGAACTGAGAATTCAGAGAATGGCACTTTATTTTTAAGACTTGATTTTTTTGCCATGATTATCTACCAATTCTTCCATGATGGTGTCATCCTCTTCAACAGTGACCAGGACCTTCTTGCCCACTAGATTAAAGATGTCTTCAGGAGGATAGCCTTTGGGCTCACCCACCTTCACGGTGAGCATGTCCATTGTTAGAATGGTGCCTTCCGGAATTTTCACTTTGGCCACCACAGACTTGCCCAGCTGTGGACAAAATGAACATTCAATGCCAGCTTCACAGAAGTAAGTAGTGCACACTACTTTACACTCCAGGTCCCTGAGCAGTCTTCCCCAGGCAGTACCTTGGGAGCAGGCACTCTGTTGCCCCTTACACTGCTCAGAATATCTCATACATGGCAGGAATTCAACCAGTATAGATGGAATTCAGAGACTCAGAGGAGGGGCCTTTACAATAAAGTGCAAAGGAAAGGGCTGAGGCTATGTAGGCGGAGCCAGGTTCAAATCCCAGTCTGTGGGGTATAGGCCATGTTTTAGTTTCTCTGTCAAATGGAAACTATCCTGTCAGATGACTGTAAGGATTGGTGATATTACAGAATGTACCTGGAACATAGAATGCTCTCAATACATGCAAACTCTGATTCCTTTGGTCACCATCTAGCTCAGTATCTCATTGTAAACATGGGGAAACCGAGGTCCATACAGGGTGGGTGACTTGGCCAGGGTTGCAGACAGCCAAGATGAAACATAGGGATGAGATTCTTAACTCCTGACGCACCGTTCTCCAGGGCACACACCTTACCGCCACTTTGTTTGGTAAAACAGAAATATGAAGGACTCATAAGATGGTGAATGTGGCTGTTATGCAGATGACAAGAAAAGGAGCCCCCGAGGAAGGGGCAGATAGGACAGGCAGATGAGGGAATGAAGGATACCTGAAGCTTATGACCAGTGTTTGTCTTCTCCATAAATGCTTTCAAATAAATTACGTTTTATTACTCTATATCCTCCACGTAAGAATGCAAGGAATTAATTCTGCTTGGAATGTGGTGCCAGGAAAAAAATGTCTGTCCAGTGATAATCATGCATCCTGTTATGTTTCACTGTCTGCTCAGAGAGCCAAATTAAGTGCTCAGCTGTTATAAATCTTACTCTGGTTTCTGGTCTAATTCTTTCCTGTTTCCTCTATAAAGAAACTATTTCTTTTTACTTTGTTTTAATTTCCTGGTATAGATGCATCTTTGATTTGGGGAAGCAGGTAGGCCCCACTAGAATAAAAGATGACAACAGTCCCAGGCATGCCTGGTGTTTGGTCTTTGCCTTGACCCCGACAGCCTACAGGTTAGGTGTGTGTGCGCGTGCCTGGCAGCCCCAGGATGCCTGCCTGGCTCTATGACTCAGAAGGCAAGAAGGTCCAGGCCACGGCTTCCAGGAAGCCCTGATAGCATGCCAGGCAGTGCTTCTAGGCCTACCAGTTCCTCTGTCTGAAGGTCAGTGTTGCACAAGGAATAGCTGCATCATCACCCACCCACCTCTGCAACGACTCACTGCCCTTCCCACCAGTGCCACCCTGGCTTAGGAAATGCCACAGGCTCTTCTGGTACCTCAGGGAACACCTTGCCTAAATGTTTCTCAGGGCTTACCTGCTCCAAGGGAGCCCAGACTTGACTTATTCCAGGGCCTCACTCCTGTTACATATTCTGGAGTCTAGGAGTACTGGGGCCATAGGCTTCAGAGAATTAGTGGAAGACTCTAATGTGACCCTAGGTGGCCAGAGAAACTGCTAAAGTTTCCTTTAGATAACATGTTTCTCCTGTTGCTGCTACAGGCCAGAGTGCCATGCATTACTGAAGAGAAGCCTGAAGAAGCTGACAGGGGTGGGAGCACATTCCTTCATCATTTCATGAGCCTGGCTCAGGGAGGGCTGGTCCTGACCATCCCTCTCGGGCCAGCCCATCCTGTTTCCGCACACGGCAGCAGAGCCGAGTGGAGTCCGGCAGGACGTACCTTCTCATTGCAGGCCATCTCACAGGGCAGCAGCTGCTTGGCTGGGGAGCCCAGGGCACGCTCCACAAGACGCACTGACCGCACCAGCTCGGCCAGTTCTCCAGGCTCCAGCGAGGCCGAGTGGTCACTCCCCTTCCAGGTCTTGTCCAAAGTTATGTGACGTTCCAACACCTTGGCCCCCAGAGCCACTGCGGCCACAGATATCGCTATGCCTGTTTCATGCCCAGAATACCCTATGGGAATGTCAGGAAAGAGCTTCTGATATTCCTTTAAAATGGAAAAAGAAAAATAACGTTAAATATCATGCTGCTTTATGCATATTCTCCAGGTGAAGCATATCTGGTTGAGCCCCGGTTTAGCCACTCACTAGCTGTGCAGCCAGGGGCAAGATACTGAGGCTCTCTAAGCCTCTCTTTCCTAGGGATGATAATAATACTTGCTGAGTGTTGCTGTAAATGCATGAGAAGCACTCAGCACATTGTAAATGCTCTAAAAATGGTTACTGTTATTCTAAAGAATGCATTTTAAGAATGTTTCACGTTGCACAATACACCAAGAGTAACAACAGAACTATAAATGAATGTGTAACCTCATTCAAAAACCGTCTGTCACATTTAATTAGCCTGAGCTGCTGAAAGCAAGTGTGCTATATGCACAAATATCATCATCAATAATATACACAGCCCAATCTCAAAACAGTCCTTTGGTGGAAATGATAAATAAATAATCCATTATCTATAATTCACTGAATGCAACAAAAGACACTCTAAGATGGGTGAATCTTGTTGGTGAGGGTGACCAGAAAGCTGACTACAGTAGAAAGACTCAGGTAGGGTGTATTATTATTTTATTGTTATTTATTATTTCTTTTTGAAACAGGGTCTTGCTCTGTCGCCAAGGCTGGAGTGCAGTGGCGTGATCTCAGCTCACTGCAACCTCTGCCTCCTGAGTTCAAGCGATTCTCCTGCCTCAGCCTCCTGAGCAGCTGGGACTACAGGTGCCCGCCACCACGCCCAGCTAATTTTTGTATTTTTAGTAGAGACAGGGTTTCGCCACGTTGGCCAGGCTGGTCTCGAACTCCTGGCCTCAAGCAATCCACCTGCCTCTGCCTCCCAAAGTGCTGGGACTACTGACATGAGCCACGGTGTCTGGCCTCAGGTGGGGTTTAACAAAAGATTAGGAGGGTTAGGTGGCAAAGGCCTTGAAAACCAGGCTTAAGGGTGTGATGGAGTGCGGATTGCTACAAGTTTGAAGATTCAAACCGCTGTACTATCTGCAGGCCCAAGATGGGATAGGCTGGCAGAATAACTCCTGCAATGTGTAGTGTCGAGAGAGGACATGACAGCACCTTGAGTCGGGACGGAGATACACTGAAAAGGAAAATAGCTGGGGTCACGTCTACTAAACTGTTAATTATCGGAATCTCTGTGGGATGGGAGTGCAGGGGATGTTTACTTTTGACATTACATATTTCACAGAAATCATTTTTAAATTTTAAAAATAACGTGATTTAGATAAGCTATAAGTGAAGCAAAAACAGGATTGGGAGGGACAGAAAGTTTAGGTAAAAAGAGGGCAATGTCAGTTTTCAAAAAGGCTAACTTTTTAAAAGTTAATGGCTGTATAACAACATGTTAAGAAAGCTTATATTATGGGAAAAACAATGTCAAATACTATACTGAAAGGAAAATATAAAAGGAAAACAACTGCAATATCAGGATTCTAGTATGTGTGGATAGACAGATAGAATTCCATTAATGTTACTATAATAGTTTTAATGATAATTACATACATATTTTCGAATGAAGTTAAATTTCCAGTGCTACAGGAGAAACTGAGAGAGATGGCGTAAGACAGTAAGAGACAAAGGCCTAGGGAGACATGCCCAGGTTCTAGTTCCAGCTTTGCCACCAAGCTGCTGTGGGATTTCAGGCTTCCTGACTTGGGACTGGATTTCGCCATCTGTGAAATGACTGAGTAGGGAAAATCCTAGGAGAGAGTAATTTCCCTCAAGGCTGTCACTATAACTAGTTTGAGCCTCAGGGATGCTCAGCATTAGAAAATAAAGAGAGTCAGCAAATAACAAAGCAGAAAAAGCCAGGAAAAGCCAGGAAGTTTCAAGAAGGCCTCCTATAACTCAGTATGAAAAAAGATGAATATTTATCTGTACAATAGTGTTCATAGCAGCATCATTCACAATAGCCAAAAGGTAAAATCATCCCAAATGTCTGCTGACAGATTTTTTTTTTTTTTTTTTCCCCTGAGAGTCTCACTCTGTCACCCAGGCTGGAGTGCAGTGGTGCAATCTCGGCTCACTGCAACCTCTGCCTCCTGAATTCAAGAGATTCTCCTGAGTAGCTGGGACCACAGGCACGCGCCACCATGCCTGACTAATTTTTATATTTTTAGTAAGAAGGGGTTTCACCATGTTGGCCAGGCTAGTCTCGAACTCCTGACCTCAGGTGATCTGCCCACCTCGACCTCCCAAAGTGCTGGGATTACAGGCATGACCCACCGCGCCTGGCCAAGAAAATTTCATTTACAGTCACCCTCTTTAGAATGTATGTGCTTCCTCAACTGCTTAGCTCGAATTTGATTTGGTAACAGCAAGACTGTCAAAGGATGTTCAAATTATAAAGTATGCCATAGTTTGTTAGAATTTTGGTTATAAAAAAGACTACGTCTTCCCCATAGTAAATGGCCCAAGAAGGGAACCCCCTCCCTCCTGCTCACCGAGATGACCCGCAAGTTGACGTCCTCAGGCTGGAGCGGGTACGCGCTGGTACACTGCAAGAAGCAGAAGTTGGGGTTGAGGGGCTTCACGATCTGATAAACTTGCTTCATGGTGTCCATCGACTGCATCCCGCTGGAGATCACCATTGGGCGACCTGAGTAATCCAGCACCAACACCATCAGCACTTTCTCTTTAGAGGTTCTGACTCTTCCCCAACACATCCCAACTGCTGGTCTCATCATTCACCTGAACTCCACAGACATCTCTTAAAACACTGTGCCAGCCCCTGTGGGGGAACAGAGAGGAGCTTGTTGGGTTCCTGCCCTCAGCCACAGGAAAGGTGGGCTCCCCTCTGCCCCCCGACAGTGTTCTTGAGCAAAAGGAACTGAATTAAAGAGGCAGAGGAATTTCACACTGCCAAGAGGAAAATGAGTATCTCATCTGATTAATAGGTTGTATACCATGGCAGTACAGTAGAATGAGTGCTGATTCAAGAGTGTGAGTGAATGTGAGGTGCGGAGCTGCCACTTCTAGCTGTGCCTGGGCAGAGTACTGTCCGTCTCTGAGTCTCAGAGGCCTCCCCTGTGAAATAAGTATCAAGCATCATAATCATGACCTGTTTCAGTCCTAGGGGTGTTATGAGGATCAAATGAAATTGTTCATGTTGTAAAACCACTTTACACGATCATGGCCCACTGTGGTCTCAAACTCAAGCAGTCCTCCTACCTTGGCCTCCCGAGTAGCTGGGGCCACAGTAATGCACCACCATACCCAGCAAGGTTTTATATATACTGCCGTATCCTTAATTTCTTATAAATTTTAGTTAAAAAATTTTCTAGGACAGGTGCAGTGGCTCACACCTGTAATCCCAACACTTTGGGAGGCCGAAGTAGGAGGATCACTTGAATCCAGGAGTTCAAGACCAACCTGGGCAACACAGACAGACCTTGTCTCTATTTAAAAAAAAAAAAATTCTTAAAAAGAATTTCTAAATGTCTTATAAAAACTGTCATATCCTTAATTCATTTTCTTTCAACTTAGCTTACAAAAAATGGAAGTACAGGCTGATTGAAAAGAGGTTTCTGGCAGGGCACAGTGGCTCATGCCTGTAATCCTAGCACTTTGGGAGGTCGAGATGGGAGAACTGCTTTAGGCCAGGAGTTCAAGACCAACCTGGCCAACACAGCGAGACCCTGTCTCTATTTTAAAAAATGAAAAGAGGCTAAAATTTGTCTTCATGAAATCTGCCTGCAAGTGGCCCACCATGAGGGGAGTAAAAATATGAAGGTTTGGACTCCCTTCAATTTTAAGTCAAAAATTAGACACTTACCTTTTTTGGCTGTCTTTTCCAGATAAGGAAAATTATTAGTGTCTCCAGATCCAACTTTGAAAAATGGAACATTCAGTTCATGCAGGAATTCAACTGCCATCTACAAAAATCAAAGAGGGAGCTCCTTTTCACCATTGTTCAAAAACACTGTTGTCATGACAGGCGAGGAATAACATACAAATAGAAAAACCCCTCCTCTGATGCAGTAGAGGGACACTCAACAACTTGAAAGCAGGCAAAGATTTGTTCTCAGTCATTTCATTCAAATGCAAACATTCATTTGCATCCACCCATCCATTAGCCCAGCAAACGTTTGGTGCTGGTCTTTGCTGGCTACAAGAATCTGGAAAAGGACTGGGCGCGGTGGCTCATGCCTGTACTTTGGGAGGCCGAGGCGGGCGGATCACCTGAGGTCAGGAGTTTGAGACTACCTGACCAACATGGTGAAACCCCGTCTCTACTAAAAATACAAAAATTAGCCGGGTGTGGTGGCAGGCACCTGTGATCCCAGCTACTCAGAAGGCTGAGGCAGGAGAATCACTTGAACCTGGGAGGCGGAGGTTGCAGTGAGCTGAGATCGTGCCACTGCACTCCAGCCTGAGCCACAGAGCGAGACTCCATCTCAAAAAAAAAAAAAAAAGAATCTGGAAAAGAATCTTTCCCCTGGCCAGACCCTACCTGCCCCAGGGGCCCAAGGCCAAATGAACAAACATGAAATGGTCATGACCTAATCCTGACCCAGAAAACCAGGCAGTGAAAACATGAATAGCCTCAAAGGCTTTCCCTTCTACTTGGCCAAACGAGCAGGAAAAGGGGCTATTTAAATTCTTGGCGAAAGGGGTAAAATGGAGCATTTTTTTGCCCAGCCTCTACACAAGGATCCATGGCTGGCAGGGCCCATTCAACCCGAGCCCTTTCAGGCCTCAAAGCACGCTGCCTACTTAAAAGTGAACCTCAGTCACTTTATTCAGATATAACGTCACTGCTTGAGGTTACCTATTTAGTGCTCTTCAACATCCTTCTCTAGTATTCATCAACAAGACTCAGGAAATTGGTAAATGTCAGCAAATGCTTGCTGAAGGAATCAGTGGATCACAAGTTACAAGAGTAAAATCTCAGTTTGCTGTCAAATTATAAGAACTCAAAAACTTTTTATTATCATTTCCTTCCAGCTTCAGTAAGGTGTAATTAGTGCACATAATGTAATTTGGTGAGTTGGGACTTAAGTATACACTACTGCTACCATCACCACAAGAGTAATAAAGATACACATCACCTTCAAAAGTTTTCTTGAATCCCTTTGTTTTGTTTTGAAGTTGGAAATCAAAAGTTGAAAAAATCAATATCTCTGAATGGTGACTCAGAAATAAGTTAGGGCTTAGTGAGTTTCTCACACTTGATCACATGGGCACAAATCTTTCCCTGTCCCAGGGATGTTGCTGAAATGAAATGCAAACTCTGATTGGTCTAGGACCGACCAACCAACCAACCAACCTACCTCCCTTCCTCTCTCCTTCCCTCCCTTCCTGCCTTGCTCCCTCTCTCCCTTCCCTTCCTCCCTTTCCTTCCTCCCTCTCCTTCCTCCCTCCCTCCCTTTCCTTCCTTCCCTTCCCTCCCTTCCCTTCCTCCCTTTCCTTCCCTCCCCTCCCTTCCCTTCCTCCCTTTCCTTCCCTCCCCTCCCTTCCCTTCCTCCCTTTCCTTCCCTCCCCTCCCTTCCCTTCCTCCCTTTCCTTCCTCCCTCCCTCCCTTTCCTTCCTTTCCTCCCTTCCTTCACCGTTCTTACTGCTCTTCCTCTCTGCTTTATTTTTAACTCTTCTCTTTTCCCCTTCCATCTTTTTCTTTTCTTTTGTGGTAGAGACAGGGTCTTGCTATGTTGCCCAGACTGGTCTCAAACTCCTGGGGTCAAGCAATCCTCCTGCCTCAGTCTCCCAAGTAGCTGGGACCACAGGCACATGCCACCACATGTGGCTAATTTTTTTTTTTTATTTGCTGTTGGAGATGGGGTCTTGCTATGTCGCCCGGGCTGTTCTCAAACTGACCTCAAGCAGTTGTCCCACCCTGGCCTCCCAGAGCGCTGGGGTTACAAGCTTCAGCCGCCATGCCCAGTACCTTCCATACCTTTCTACCTCACTCTTTCCTGTTTGTGTCTCATAACACTGCTAACTAGCCCTAAGACAGAACTGAAAAAACATCAGTTTTAAATATATTTTTTGAATAAAATCTAATTTTCCTACCCTTCTCACTTCATTTGGCAGATGAAGAGAGTGCTTTCTGTTTAAAGAAGGAACCTTCCACTGAGTTTTCTTTTGTATAATGTTCATCTTGTGGGAGTGTGGTGTGGCCCTCCAGGGCATAAACAGATGCAGGAACCCCCCCCCAAGAGAGGGGCAGAGCGATCAGGGGCAAGGAGGGGGGACAAGTGCAGAAAAACACTTTGCAAAAGCTTACCTACAGAGGCTGAAAATCTGCATGGAATTCTATAATTTTCAAGTAAAGAAAAAGGCCAATTCCTGCTGGAAAGGGAAGGGGTGCCTCATTTTGCCGCCTCCTGGGGAGCCAGCGCCACCCAGTGGCCATCTAGAAAACTGCCACTCAGAGCCATCGGGCAAAGGGAATCTGAGTAATCTGGAAGATCCTAACTTTCAGCCTTAAGACAGTATCGCTGTGCCTAGGGGCTACTACAGGCTGGGTCAGCAACTGGTGACCCCTTTCTCTTCAGGGACTCCTTGACTTCCTCTAGCCTGCCCACCCTGCTATCGGGTTCCCTCTCTATCTGGGGTTCCATGCAGCCCAGCAGCCTCAGCACTCCTCTCTCCCTCCTGCCCCATAGCACAAAGTCTATGGGAGTCTGAAGGGAGCTCAGGCATGTACAACTCTCCTCGGGCTCCTAGCTGAGTTCAACATGCAGAAATGGGTCCCATGGATAGCTTCATTTGGGAGAAACACTACCCTGCCTTAATGCCTTCTTAGAGGGTCCCAGTAAATCAACTTAGCTGAGTTCCAAACCCAGTGTTTCCCAAACTTATTCGACTCAGAACTTTATTAATTCTGGCCAGGCACGGTAGCTCATGCTTGTAATCCCAGCACTTTGGGAGGCCAAGGCAGGAGGATCATTTTAGCCCAGGAGTTTGACACCAGCCTAGGCAACATGGCGAAATCCCGTTTCTGCAAAACATATAAAAATTAGCCAGGTGTGTGGTGTGTGCCTGCAGTCCCAGCTACTCAGGAGGCTGAAGTGGGAGGATTGCTTGAACCCAGGAGGTCGAGGCTGCACTGAGCTGAGGTCGTGTCACTGCACTCCAGCCTGGGTGACAAAACAAAAAATAAACCAAAAAACCCTTTATTGATTCTAAATCAATTAATGAATGAGGGTGGACAACATGTGCCCATAGAACCCCGTTTCTGTACTGTGTCCTGTGGGACACTCTGGGAACTGCTGATCTGAGTCAGGGGTAAGGAAAGAGAGGAGTGGAGCTGAGATTTTTCTAAAGTCCCTTCCTCTCCCCTCAGTTTTTGGATCCTGCAGGATTAAAAAAAAAGCCCAGGCCAGGTGCGGTGGCTCACGCCTGTAATCCCAGCACTTTGGGAGGCCGTGGCGGGCAGATCACGAGGTCAGGAGTTCGACACCAGCCTGGCCAACATGGTGAAACGCCGTCTCTACTAAAAATACAAAAATTAGCCTGGCGTGGTGGTGTGTGTCTGTAATCCCAGCTACTCGGGAGGCTAAGGCAGGACAATTACTTGAACCTGGGAGGTGGAGGTTGCAGTGAGCCAAGATCATGCCATTGCACTCCAGCCTGGGTAACCGAGCAAGACTCCGTCTAAAAAAAAAAAAGGCCCATGGTGATGAGCTGGGGAGAACAGGGAGTCAGGGGAAGGGTGTAGCCACAAATAGGCTGGGCCGGCCTCAGGGCAGCAGCCTGTCAGAGGGCACCGTGCCTAGGACCGAGGCAGGTGCTGGAGGGAAGGGCGGCTTTGCTGGGATGGCCACTGTGTGTGAGGGGAGCATGGCCCTCAGGAGTCACCTCTTTGGTCATGGCTTCCATTTGCCTTCTCAATAGAACTTTCCTTTTAGACTAAAAACATTCTGCTGTTTCACCTGAGTTCCACAGCCTTCGTGCAACTTTCAACCAGAAGCCCTGACAGTTTTCTTGGCCTTAATAAAATTCTGCCACATGTTAACCTTTCCTCAGCACACAGAGAACGCCCTAGAACAGCGTACAGTGTGCAGAAAATGTGCACTCAATAAATGCCTGTTTCTATAAGGAAGTTAGGGTAGGTAAACACTGGGAGCCACTTGCTAGGTAAATACAGAACAAGGAACCAATCTACCTCTAACAGTTTGACAGATGGCAAGGTAAATTAACTCTTGTAAAGGCTCTTAATGCACTTTCCTGCTGGGCACGGTGGCTCCCACCTATAATCCCAGCACTTTGGGAGGCTGAGGTGGGTGGATCATGAGGTCAGGAGTTCAAGACCACCCTGGCCAACATGGTGAAACTCTGTTTCTACTAAAAATACAAAAATTAGCTGGGCATGGTGGTGGGCACCTGTAGTCCCAGCTACTCGGGAGGCTGAGGCAGAGAACTGCTTGAACCCGGGAGGTGGAGGTTGTAGTGAGCAGAGATTGTGCAACTGCACTCCAGCTTGGGCGACACAGCGAGACTCCGTCTCAAAAAAAAAAAAAATGCACTTTCCCTCACTGCCTGTGCCCTAGGTCAGGCAGGGGACTAGCTGGGGACAAATGGCATTCCTCGTCCAGAGGAACCTACCTGCCCAAATAGGCTGAAGCAGAAAAACTCCAAAGGGTTCTGAGTAACAGAACAGCCATCGCTGGGTGAGTACAGACCTGGCCCTGTGCTGGCACCCCACGGGCTTAGCTCCCTGAATCCTCCAGATAGCCCCAGGGGCATCTTAACAATCCTGTTTTTACAGACGGGGGCCACTGCGGCTCCAAGGTTACATGAGGAGCCCAAGCCACACAGAGTGTGAGCACCAGGATCTGAGCTCAGAGAGCCTGACTCTAAAACACACATCCCAGACACCAAGCAAATGGGCTGCCTGGGGAGCAGAGGGAAGGAAAACCAAGAAAGAAGGAAGCCCTGCTACAAACACCAGACTCCTCCCTATCACCCAACCGCTCCAGGTTCTCAACCGATGCCACCTGCAGGGCACGGCCTAAAGAAGTGACTCCACCTCAGCAGCCTCACAGGGGCAAGGAGGCACCTTTCTCCTAGGTCGGATCCAGGAGCTCAGAGAGCTTGCATTTCCAGGAAACGTGGACGGAAGCAGAAAAGTCCCCATTCCAGGTGCAAGTCACCTTGATGACATCTTCCCTGGTTCTGCACTGACTCAGGACATCAGAATAGAGAGAACCACTGGATGGTAGCTTGGTCACACACAGAAAAGGAAATGGTGGCCCAGGCAGGGAAGGAGCTCACCAAGGTCACACTGAGAGTTAAGGGCAAAGTCAGGACAAGCACCCAGATGTCCCAGCCTGCAAGTACCCAGATGTCCTAGCCCTTAGCCCAGGTTGCTTTCCTTAATTGTAACTAACATTCACTGAATATTGATTGTGTACTATGCTTTATATTAACGATCACATTTAATCTTCACTTTCCCTCCCAGATGGGTTCTGCTAGGAAGCCCGCTTTACAAATGAAGAAAACAGGCACAAAAAGGTTAAATAACCTCCACATGGATATACCAGAAATGACAGGCAGAGCCATATTCAAACTTAAAATCTGACCCTAGAGTCCATTCACTTGGCCACTGGGCCATATAGCCCGGGTATGGGCCACACAGCAGGGTGTGTACCACAGAGCTGGGGTGTGCATCATACAGTTGGGGGTATATACCATACAGCTGAGGTGTGTACCATATAGTCGTGCCATCATATAGCCAGGGTACACACCACACAGCTGGGGTATGTGTATACAGCATTCAGCATGGGGTCCCAAATGTTTTCATCTTCAAATTCTTAAAAATTACTGAGGAGGCCAAGTGCAGTGGCTCACACCTGTAATCCTAGCACTTTGGGAGGCCGAGGTGGGAGACTGTTTGAGGCCCAGAGTTTAAGACCAGCCTGGGCAACATAGGGAGACCCTGTCTCTACAAAAAAATTTAGAAATTAGCTGGTCGTGGTGGCATGGACCTGTAGTCAGTCCCAGCTACTAAGGAGGCTGAGGTGGGAGGATCGCTTGAGCCTGGGTGGTCAAGGCTGCGGTGAGCTATGAGCTATGATTGTGCCACTACTTTCCAGCCTGGGCAACAGAGCGAGACCCTGTCTCAAAAAAAAAAAAAAAAAAAATTACTAAAGAGTCTGCAGATCTTTTTAATTTTTTTATATGGGTTTATTTATTCGTATTTGCTGAATTAAAAATTAAAATTGTGGCCAGGCACGATGGCTCATGCCTGTAATCCCAGCACTTTGGGAGGACAAGGTGGGCGGATCACCTGAGGTCGGGAGTTTGAGACCAGCCTGGCCAAATGGTAAAACCCCATCTCTACTAAAAATACAAAAATTAGTCAGGTGTGGTGGCGGGTACCTATAATCCCAGCTACTCAGGAGGCTGAGGCACAAGAATCTCTTGAACCCAGGAGGCAGAAGTTACAGGGAGCCAAGATCATGCCATTGCGCTCCGGCCTGGCCAACAGAGTGAAATAAATAAATAAAATAAAATTTTAAAATGAAAGCCGGGCATAGTGGCTCACACTTGCACTCCCAGCACTTTGGGAGGCTGAGGCAGGCAGATCACCTGAGGTCAGGAGTTCAAGACCAGTCTGGTCAACATGGTGAAACCCCATCTCTACTAAAAATGCAAAAATTAGCTGGGCATGGTGGCACACACCTGTAGTCCCAGCTACTTGGGAGGCTGAAGCAGAATTGCTTGAACCTGGGAGGCGAAAGTTACAGTGAGCCACAATCGTGCCACTGCACTCCAGCCTGGGTGACAGCGAGACTCCGTCTCAAAAAATAAAATATAAAATAAAAGAGGAATCTTTTCTTAATTTTAAACTTTGAATTTTGAGATAATGGTAGATTCACGTGCAACTGTAAGAAAGAACACAGAGAGATACTATATACTCTTCCCCCAGTTTCTCCCAATAGTAATGTCTTGTAAAACTATAGTACAATATTACAACTGGGTGAATGATATTGACAAAGTCAACCAATCTTATTCAGATTTCACCATTTCTACATGTATTCATTTCTGTGTGCCTATATTTAATTCTATGCAATTTTACCCCATGCACAGACTCATGTGACCACTGCCACAGTCACCATACAGAAGGTACCATGATGCCACCGCTACAAGGATCCTTCATGTCACCCCTTTATAACCACATCCCCTTCCCCTTACTAACTTTTGGCAACTACTCATCTGTTCTCCATTCTCATAATTCTGTTATTTCCAGAATGTCATGGAAGCAGAATCGTACAGTATGTACCCTTCTGCATATGCTGCTTTCTCACTCAGCATCATTTCCTTGAGATGCATCCAGGCTGCTGCACGCATCAATAGTTCATTCCTGGCTGGGTGCGGTGGCTCACGCCTGTAATCCCAGCACTTTGGGAGGCCGATGTGGGTGGATCACGAGGTCAGGAGTTTGAGACTAGCCTGGCCAAGATGGTGAAACCCCATCTCTGCAAAAAATACAAAAATTAGCCAGGCACCATGGCATGTGCCTGTAATCCCTGCTACTCAGGAGGCTGAGGAAGGAGAATCACTTGAACCTGGGCAGCAGAGGTTGCAGTGAGCCGAGATCGCACCACTGCACTCCAGCCTGGGCGATAGAGTGAGACTCCATTTCAAAAAAAAAAAAAAAGAAAAAATAGTTCATTCCTTTTGATTGCTGAGTAGTACTCTACGGTATGCATGTACTACAGTTTGTTTCACCATTCACCCACTAAAGAACATGTTGCTTTTTCTAGTTTTGAGCTACTAAGAATAAAAGTTGTAATGACACTTACATTCAGGTTTTTGTATGAATGTTAAGTTTTCATTTCTTTGGGGATAAATTACCAAATGACAACTGGTGGGTCATATGATAAACACATTATCTAGCTTTATAAGTAACTCCCAGTCCACGTTAAGTGGTTGAATTGTACAGTATACGAATTATGTCCCAATAAAGCTGTTTAAAAAAGAAGGAATGAAACTACCATACTGTTTTCTAGAGTGATTGGCTCATTCTACATTCCCACCAGCAATATATGAATGACCTATTTTCTTTGTACCCTTGACACCATGTGGTGTTATCACTTTTTTTTTTTTTTTTTTTTTTAGAGACAGGATCTCACTCTTTTGCCAAGGCTGGAGTTTGGAGTTCACTGGTGCAATCATGGCTTACCACAGCCTCAAGCTCCTGGGTTCAAGGAAGCCTCCTGCCTTCCTGCCTCAGCCTCCCAAGCAGATGAGGCTACAGGCACACACCACAATGCCTGGCTTTTTTTTTTTTTTTTTTTAATAGATAGGGTCTTGCTATTGTTGCCCAGGCTGGTCTTGAACTCCTGGCCTCAAGCGACCCTCCTACTACAGCTTCCCAAAGTACTGGGATTTCAGGAGTGAGCCACTGCATCCAGCCAACCACTTTTTACTTTAACGATACTGACAGCTGTGCAGTGATATCACATTGTGGTTTAAAACTCAGAAATAAAGAAAAAAAAAGCTAAAAAATGGCTGGGTGAGATGGCTGACACCTGTAATCCTAGCATTTGGGAGGCCGAGGAAGGCAGATCACTTGAGGTCAGGAGTTCGAGACCAGCCTGGCCAACAAGGTGAAACTCCATCTCTACCAAGAGATACAAAAAAAAAAAAAAAAAAATTAGCAGGGCATGGTGGTGTGCGAATCCCAGCTACTTGGGAGGCTGAGGCATAAGAATCGCTTGAACCCGGGAGTTGGAGGTTGTAGTGAGCTTAGATTACACCACTGCACTCCAGTCTGGGTGACAGAGTGTAACCCTGTCTCAAAAATAAAAATAAATGAGAAATTTTTAAACATATAAATAGACAAACACAGAAGAAAAAAAGATAATTTTGACATCATCAAAATTAAAGATGTTTGTAATTCAGAGGACACTATCAAGAAAGTGAAAAAGAGTGAGGCATGGTGGCTCATGCCTGTAATCCCAGCACTTTGGGAGGCCAAGGTGGGCTGTTTGCTTGAGCTCAGGAGTTTGAGACCGGCCTGGGCTACATAGTGAGACCTTGTCTCTACAAAAAATACAAAAATTAGCTGAGTCTGGTGGCACATGCCTATAGTCCTAGCTACCTGGGAGGCTGAGGTGGGAGGATTGCTTGAGCTCAGGAGGCCAGGGTTGCAGTGAGCCAATATTGCACCACTCTGCACTCCAGCCTGGGCGAAAGAGCAAGACCCTATCTCAAAAAAAAAAAAAAGAAAGTGAAAAAGACAACCCAAAGACTAGGAAAGTTTTTTACAATCATTTATCTGCTAAAGGACTTGTACTTAAAATATATAAAGACAATTCATTGGAAGGCTATACATGAAAAAATAATTAATTAAATTTCAAAAGAATATATAAAGAAAAATAATCCAATTTTTAAAACTGACAAAGGATCTGAATAGACATTCTTCCAAAGAAGATATGCAGATGACCAACAGGCACATGAAAAGATGCATCAGAGAAATGCAAATCACAACCACAATGAGATACCATGTCACATCCACTAGGATGGCTAGAATCAGGAGGTAATAACAAATGATGAGGATGTGAAGCAACTGACACCATCAAACCCTGCTGGTGGGAATGGCGCAGCCACTTTGGCAAACAGTCTGGCAGTTCCTCAAAAAAGTTAAACATAGAGTTACCAGGTGACCCAGCAATTCCACTCATATATATAATACCGAAGAGAAATGAACACATCCATATAAAACTTGTACATAAAAGCTCATGGCAGCATTATTCATAATAGCCAAAGATTAGAAACAACCCAAATGTCCACCAACTGACAAATGGGTAAATAAAATGTGGTATAGCCCTAAAATTGAATTATGAATTAGCCAAAAAAAGAAACGAAGTACTGATATGTTACAACATAAATGAAAACACAGTGTTATATGAAAGAAGTCAGGCTCAAAGGACCACATATTGTATGATTCTATTTATATGCAATATCCAGAATAGGCAAATTTATAGAGACAGAAATTTGAGGCTGGACGCAGTGGCTCACACCTATAATCCCAGCACTTTGGGAGGCCGAGGCAAGTGGATCACCTAAGGTCAGGAGTTCAAGATCAGCCTGGTCAACATGGTGAAACTCTGTCTCTACTAAAAATACAAAAATTAGCTGGGCAGGGTGGTGCATGCCTGCAATCCCAGCTACTCGGGAAGCTAAGGCAGGAGAATTGCTTGAACCCGAGAGGTGGAGGTTGTGGTGAGCCAAGATCCTACCACTGCACTCCAGCCTGGGCAACAAAGCGAGACTCTGTCTCAAAAAAAAAAAAAAAAAATCGATAAGTGGTTCCCTAGGCCTGGGAGAATTGGGACAATTAAGGAATGTTGCTAATGGGTAGCTTTTCTTTTGGGGGTGATAAAAAAATGTTCTAACAGTAATTGTGTTAATGGTTGCACAACTCTGTAAATATTACTAAACACCACTGAATTGTATCCTCAATCGGGTGAATTGGATGGTGTGTCAATAAAACTGTTCTTTAAAAAAAAGAACACACAACACACCTTCCATTAGGTGAGCCGCTGCCAGAGGAATGATGCCATCACACATCACCTAGCCTCTGGAAAACTCCACTATATACTTGTGAGAATGACGATGGAAAGGACAAATAACATTTGAGTATCATTATGGAAATAGCTTTGCCTTTGTGGACCTCCTGAAAGGGTTCATGAATCCCCCAGGGGTTCCTGAACCACACTTTGGAAACCACCTTCATATACTTCTCATTACTCTGATTGGTTATTATTGTTTTTAATTGTCACTGCAATGAAATGCACACATAACATTTCTCCTTACTATGGATTCAACACTAGGTATGGTCAAGTTTTAGGAAAACTGTGTCCTGGGGAAGCAACTATGGAGGAGGAGGGATCACAAAACTACTAAGCCTAATTATTTTTAACAACCAGGTTAGGACTTAGTCCTCCAAATGAAAGTGCTTCTCAAAGTGATTACTCTAGGGAAGGCTGTAAGCTGTAATTGGACTTACAGTTTCACATGGCTGGGCAGGTCTCAGAATCATGGTGGGAGGCAAAAGGCACTTCTTACATGGCAGCAGCAAGAGAAAATGAGGAAGAAGCAAAAGCAGAAACCCCTCATAAACCCATCAGATCTCATGAAACTTATTCACTATCATGAGAATAGCATGGGAAAGACCAGCCCCCATGATTCAACTACCTCCCTTTGGGTCCCTCCCACAACACGTGGGAATTCTGGGAGATACAATTCAAGTTGAGATTTTGGTGGAGACACAGCCAAACCATATCATTCTGTCTCCAGGGGAAAAAAAAAAAAAAGCAGCTGGATGCGGAGGCTTACGCCTGTAATCCTAACACTTTGGGAGGCCAAGGAGGGTGGATCACCTGAAGTCAGCAGTTCGAGACCAGCCTGGCCAACATGGTGAAACCCCATCTCTACTAAAAATACAAAAAAAAAAATTAGCTGGGCATGGGCATGGTGGTGGGCGCCTGTAATCCCATCTACTTGGGAAGCTGAGGCAGGAGAATTGCTGTTGAACCCAGGAGGCGGAAGTTGCAGTGAGCCGAGATCGCACCATTGCACTCCAGTCTGGGCAACAATAATGAAACTCTGTTTAAAAAAAAAAAAAAACAAAAACAAAAAAAACAAGCACCAGGAGTGACTAACACTTTAAAAGAATAATATTATTTCACCAGAAGCTAAACATTGTAATTCGTCTGTTGAAAAACAATCCTATTTATTTAGAGGACACCACATACAATCTCAGAAACTCTCCTGGGCTGTGAGTATGCCCAGAAGGATTAACACAATAATGTCCCTTTGGTTCTGTTGTTGATGCTTACAAGACCTATTCCTTTCTGAATGGAGGCTGCTATGTCACCAGTTCAAACTGAATTTGAGCAAACCCAGGTCTCAGATTTGAAACTGGATGCAGAGTGAGACCCCTGCCCCAGGTTGCAGGGCAGTAATTAACTGAAGATCAGCAATATATCTAAGTAACCTTTTTATGTAGGTTTTAAAAAAAAAAATCTGTCCCCACTCCCAAGGCAGCTCTTGGGCCCAGAGACTCTCCAGCCAACTTCAGTCTTGAACTGGTACCGAGCGTGGTGCATGCAGAGACTCTGCTGAGCTTTCAGGCATTCACAGTGGGAGTCTATGCTCTGGGAAGCCTGGGCTGCCAGCCAGGCAGCAGCAGCTGAGGGACTGTGGAAAGCATACTGCTCTAGGCATCAGATCTGCTACCTTTAAGACCCATTTCCTAACTGAACAAACTTCTGGCCCCTCTGGTCCTCCATTTCTTCATCTGTAAAATGGGGCACTGTAGGGATAAAATATATTACTGTATGTGAAGATGCTTCATAAACTATAATGTGTACTTCAAAAGTAGGGAATTAGGGCGGGTGCGGTGGCTTATGCCTGTAATCCCAGAACTTTGGGAGGCTGAGGCAGGCAGATCACTGAAGATCAGGAGTTCAAGACCAGCCTGGCCAACATGGTGAAACCCCATCTCTACTAAAAATATACAAAAACTAGCCGGGTGTGGTGGCAGGCGCCTGTAATCCCAGCTACTCAGGAGGCTGAGGCAGGTGAATCACTTGAACCCGGGAGGTGGAGGTTGCAGTGAGCCAAGATCGTGCCATTGCACTCCAGCTTGAGCAACAGACCGAGACTCCGTCTTAAAAAAAAAAAAAATTAGGGAATTAGGATTGTTAAGTGCACAACTGCATTTGAAGAATGTCATGCGTACGAATGCTGTGAATTAAGGAATGAATTTGGTCTACAGAAGTGAAGCCTGAAACTGCCAAGTTCTCCAGAGGCCTAGGTTCTCCACCTTCCTCCTTTTTTAAACCACCCATTACCCCTGGCCTGAGCTGCATGTGTGCTTCTTTCAACTCAATCAACACACATGTTTTAGAACTGGAAAAATGGCACAGAGTCAGAAGTCTGCTTCAGATAACCTGGTTGACCAAAAGAAAAAGTGTTTCAAGACCCATAAAAATATTCTAAGGTTTTACCTAAAAATCTGTTTCTAAGAAGCCATCTTAAGGAAACAACCCCAAACAGAGAAAAGATGTCTATCTCAGCACTACTTATTAGCACAAAAAAAACAGGCTGGGTGCAGTGGCTCAAACCTGTAATCCCAGCACTTTGGGAGGCCTAGATGGGAGGATCACTTGAGGCCAGGAGTTCGAGATCAATCTGGGCAACACAGTGAGAACCCGTCTCTACAATTTTTTTTTTTAATTAGCCAAGTGTGGTGGCACATGCCTGTAGTCCCAGCTACTCAGCAGGCTGAGACAGGAGGATCACTTGAGGCCAGGAGTTTGAGACCACAGTAAGCCATGACTGCATCGTTGCACTCCAGCATGGGTGACAGAACAAGATCCCATCTCAAAAGACAAAACTAGGCCAGGCACGGTGGCTCACACCTGTAATCCCAGCACTTTGGGAGGCTGAGGCGGGTGGATAACCTGAGATCAAAAGTTCGAGACCATCCTGGCCAACATGGTGAAATCCTATCTCTACTAAAAATACAAAATTTAGCTGGGCCTGGTGGCAGGTGCCTGTAATCCCAGCTACTCGGGAGGCTGAGCCATGAGAATCACTTGAACCTGGGAGGCAGAGGTTGCAGTGATCTAAGATCACGCCACTCCACTCCAGCCTGGGAGACAGTGAGACCCTGTCTCAAAACAAGCAAACAACAACAAAAAATAAAACTGGGCTGGAGGCTCACACCTGTAATCCCAGACCTTTGGGAGGCTGGGGCGGGCAGATTGCCTGAGGTCAGGAGTTTGAGATCAGCCTGGCTAACAGCCCCGTCTCCACTAAAAATATAAAAAAAAATCAGCCAGGCCTGGTGGTGCACGCATACTCGGAGACTGAGACAGGAGAATCGCTTCAACCTGGGAGGCGGAGGTTGCAGCAAGCCGAGATCACACCACTGCACTCCAGCCTGGGTGACAGAGTGAGACTCCATCTCAAAAAAATAAAAATAAAATAAAATAAAATTGGGGAATCTTTTTTTAATTTTAAACTTTGAATTTTGAGATAATGGTAGATTCATGTGCAGCTATAAGAAAGAACACAGAGAAATCCTATATACTCTTCCCCCAGTTTTTTTGAGACTCTGTCTCAAAAAAAAAAAAAAAAAAACCTGAAATAACTTCCATGTCCAAAAGTAGAGGAATGGTTAGGTACAGTATAGTACATGCACCAAAAGAAGTATTACGTTGCTATCAAAATCTTTAAGCATAAGGTGGGGTAAAAGTTCGTGCTGTAATGTTAAACAAGCAGGCACAGAACTCAATGTTCATTAAATAGTACCAGCAGGCAATAAAACAAGCATGTAAAAAGACTTCAGGAGGAAATATGTAAAAAGAATTGCTATAGAGGGATTATGGGTCAGTTTTTTCCCCTTTTTCTTGTTTTCTAAACTTTTTGTAATGTTATTTTTACAACTAAAATTTTTTTACATTCAAAAGAATACACAAAGGAATTTTAAGGAGGCAGGTCACAGAGCAGATGGGACCTGAGACCTGGCACCAGCTGCACTCTTCCAGGATGTAGCATGGCCAAGCCAAAAACCACCGGTGACCATCCTGTGAGCCATTCCCTTCTGGACAGTGCCAGTGTCCCCCCACTCAAGTCAGTCAAGGCTAGTCAGCAAGGGGCGGACTCCAGAATTGTGGTTTCCTTGCTCTATTTTTTTTTTTTTTAAGAGACAGGGTCTTACTCTATCACCCAGGCTGGAGTGCCATGGTCCAATCATGGCTCACTGCAGTCTCAAATACATGGGATCAAGCAATCCTCAGCCTCCCAGACTACAGGAGTACACCACCACGCCTGGCTAATTTTTGTTTTCTTTGTAGAGATAGGGTCTCCCTATGTTGCCCATGCTGGTCTTGAGCTCCTGGCCTCAAGCAGTCCTTCCAGCTCAGCCTCCCAAAGCTCTGGGATTACAGGTGTGAGCCACCACACCCAGCCCCTGGTTCCCAGACCATTTTCTACTGGGAGAAACCTGGCCCAGGTGGCGTGTCCCTATAGCTTGGAGGGGCTCTGGGATTCCAGTGTGGCTGACCCCTACTTCCAGAGACAACTTGTTATTGTTATTACTATTATTATTTTTTTTTTTTTGAGACAGAATCTTGCTCTATCACCAGGCTGCAGTGCAGTGGCGCGATCTCAGCTTACTGCAACCTCCACTTCCCAGGTTCAAGCGATTCTCCTGCCTCAGCCACCCAAGTAGCTGGGACTACAGATGCACGCCACCACGCCCAGCTAATTTTTTGTATTTTAGTAGAGACAGTGTTTCACCATGTTGGCCAGGATGGTCTCGATCTCTTGACCTCGTGCCCTGCCCGCCTCGGCCTCCCAAAGTGCTGGGATTACAGGTGTGAGACACTGCGCCTGGCCTTTTTTTTTTTTTTTTTTTTAATTTGAGATGGAGTCTTGCTCTGTTGCCCAGGCTGGAGCACAGTGGCATGATCTCTGCTCACTGCAACCTCCACCTCCCAGGTTCAAGTGATTCTCCTGCCTCAGCCTCCCGAGTAACTGGGATTACAGGCACGCACCACCATGCTCAGCTAATTTTTGTATTTTTAGTAGAGATGGGGTTTCATCATGTTGGCCACACTGGTCTCGAACTCCTGACCTCAGGTGATCCATCCCCCTTGGTCCCCCAAAGTGCCGGGATTACAGGTGTGAGCCACTGAGCCCGGCCAGAGACAGCCTGTTTTTAAAACAATGGCATCCTTCCCACAGATTCTCACTGGGCTTTGGCACCTGCTAGCCTCTCCAGTAGTTGGAAACAGAAAAGATGAGCAAGGGCTGGAGCTGGCCCTAAGCCGGAAGTCACCAGGCTGCCTGCTGCCCCTTGGTCTGCTAAAGTGACAAATGACAGAGCAGCAGAGGACTCACCTCATCCATGCCAGAGGCAGTGAAGAAGATCCCAACCTCCTCGGCATACCTCTGCAGCTCCCTGTACTGGTCATGGCTGAACTCCAGATGTCGTTTGTGCTCCCCGTACGTCTTCCCCCAGGAATGCTTCGAGGTGTATGGCCTCTCCAAGGCTTTCCGATTAAACTTGAATTCTAGCTCACTCTTCTGGAACTTGGCACAATCAGCCCCACACTCCTACAACACACATTAGGACACCTTTCAGTGACTGTCATAGATTCTCAAAAAAACGAAAAAATTCTGGAGCAACCACTATGACATCACCATCTTTATTTATTTATTTATTTAGAGACAGAGTTTCGCTCTTTCACCCAGGCTGGAGTGCAGAAGGCGTGATCTCGGCTCACTACAACCAGTGCCTCCCGGGTTCAAGCCATTCTCCTGCCTCAGCCTCCCAAGTAGCTGGGATTACAGGCGCCCACCACGACACCCAGCTAATTTTTGTTATTTTTAATAGAGACAGGGTTTCGCCGCACTGGCCAGGCTAGTCTTGAACTCCTGACCTCAGGTGATCCACCCACCTTGGCCTCCCAAAGTGCTGGGATTACAGGCATGAGCCACCGCGCCCAGCCGACATCACCATCTTTAAAAACAACATAGGCTGACAGAGACCTTAAGGACCTCCAAGGAAGCGGAACAGAAAAGGCAAGAAGGTCTGAAGGGAAGAAAAGGTTGTTTGGAGATGGGAGACCTCCCCCTATTTTTTTCTCTTAGCATGCCAAAAGAAAAAAAAAAATGGGACTTTTTTCCTTTGTTTTGCATTGTAAATATTAAAAATATTGGATCAAAGAGTTAAGGAAGATTTTAAGTTATATAACTGAACAAAGAATAGTAAAATCAGCACTGGACCAGAATTTAGTAAAGAAAAATTCTGGTTTAACTTTGACCCTAACTCTTAGATAAGTCACTTCCCAGCTCTGGACTCAGTTTCTCCATCGATATAAAATCAGTTTGGGCTACCTCCAGGATGTGTAAACTGTCCTAATGAGGCCCTCTCAGGGACAGGAAAATCCAGGGACAGTGCCCTGTGCCTCTTTCTCTGATTTCAACAATAGCAACTCTGCTTTTAGCTGCTTTGCACTGGCACTTTTCTCCATGACATTTTCTTTAACAGGTTACGTGTTAAAAAGCAGACAAACAAAACAAAAATGCCCCAGCCTTTTTTGATGACTTCTACTGAGCAGAGGCAATAATATAAAAGCTGGATTGTTTGACTGTAAAAGCTATATAAAAAAAAAAACACACACACACTCAAGAGGTCAGGCACAGTGGCCCATGCCTGTAATCCAAACACTTTATGAGAGGCCAAGGTGGGAGGACTGCTTGAACCCAGGAGTTCAAGACCAGCCTCGGCAACATAGTAAGTAAGACCCTGTCTCTACAAAAAATATAAAAATTAACCAGGCATGGTGGCATACACCTGTAGTCCCAGCTACTCAGGAGGCTGAGGCGGGAGGATCGCTTGATCCCCAGAGGTTGAGGTGGCAATGAGCTATGATGGTGCCACCGCACTCCAGCCTGAGCAACAGAGTGAGACCCTGACTCAAACAAAAACAACCTACTCAAGAAAAAGAGTAATTAAAACCCACTAAAATCCCATCTCACAGCCATTTCTGTAGACACAGAGGTATTCATGCTATTAAAAACTTCTTGGCTGCCGGGCACGGTGGCTCACGCCTGTAATCCCAGCACTTTGGGAGGCCTAGGTGGGCAGATCACGAGGTCAGGAGATCGAGACCATCCTGGCTAACATGGTGAAACCCCGTCTCTACTAAAAATACAAAAAATTAGCTGGGTGTGGTGACGGGCACCTGTGGTCCCAGCTACTCCGGAGGCTGAGACAGGAGAATAGCGTGAACCCAGGAGGCAGAGCTTGCAGTGAGCCGAGATCACACCACTGCACTCCAGCCTGGGCGACAGAGCGAGACTCCGTCTCAAAAAAAAAAAAAAAAAAAAAACTTCTTGGGTCCAGAAATGTCAGTGCTGAGATCACTACTCCTGCTCTTGGACAAATCATAAGATGGTAGGGTCAGGACTTGATGCTGGAAAGTTCAAAGAACATTAGAACTGAAAGTGACCTTGGGCAACAGAGCTCTCATTGTCTAGATGAAGATCCCAAGGCCCAGACTGACCTGACTAAAGTTGCACAGTGTCTCTAGCAGAGCTGGCCAGATCCCTTTCCTAAAGGCTGCAGCCACCTAGATTCCGGCTCAATGGAATTAGAGACAGGGTCTCGCTATGTGGCCCAGGCTGGTCTCGAATTCCTGAGCTCAAGCAATCTGCCTTCCTCAGCCTCCCAAAGTGATGGGATTACAGGAATCAGCCACTGCACCTGGTCAGTACAGCTTTGTTTCTATGGCTTCAGTATCTCCAGATATTTTTACAACTTCAGCATTCCAAGAGGAAAAACAGGCTGCTCCTTCAAATTAAGAGTGGGAATTTCCCTCTAGGAAACAATGTTGCAGAAGAAAGGCTGGAGTCCTGTGGCTTAGGAGCAAAAACTGAAAAAACCCCTTACTGTATTTATTATACTAGCTATGTGACCTTGCCTAAGTCACTTATTTTCTCTTAGCCTTTAAAATGAAATCAGCAGCATCATGGCATTGGTTTGTTGTAAAAATTAAATGAGATGGTGCATGTACAGCATTTAGCTTAGTATCTGGTAGAGTAAGCACTCAAAAAATGTTAGCAATGTTAGTTTTGTAACGTATTTTTATGATTCAGTGGTTCGGTTTCCATAAAATCAGTCCCAAAGGAACAGTAAGGGCCGAGGGTGGTGGCTCACACCTGTAATCCCAGCACTTTCAGAGGTCAAGGTGGGCAGATCGCTTGAGCTGAGTTCGAGACCAGCCTGGGTAACATGGCCAAACCCCATCTCTACAAAAAAATTAGCCCAGCATGGTGGTTCACGCCTGTGGGTCCCAGCTACTCGAGAGGCTGAGGTGGGAGAATCACCTAACCCCGGGAGGCAGAGGTTGCAGTGGGCCGGGATCATGCCACTGCACTCCAGCCTGGGTGATACAGAGAGACCCTGTCTCAAAAAAAAAAAAAAGAAAAAGCTCCAGCCTGGGTGACAGAGCAAGACCCTGTCTCTAAGATAGACAAATAAATAAATAAACATTTAAAAAACCTATCACAAACGATACAAAATCAGTTGAGCAGCATTGATGAAGGGAAAGGAAAGATGGGGTGAGCTATCTCTAAACCAAGGAATCATAGTGCAGGCCAGGCCTTATGCTGGGGGCTGGGGTCGTAATGAAGAATATGGCAGTTCCAACAGAAGAGGGAGCACGCATTTACCGACTCCTATGTGCCAAGTGCTGGGCTCAGAGCTCTATCTGAGAATCTCATTTGATCCCCATAACAACTCCATGTGGAAAGAACTGTTATTATCAAGCCCCGTTTTCAAATGGGGAAAAGGGTTCACGGAGGCTAAGTAAGCAGCCCATGTTCACACAGCTAGTAGTGGTGGAACTGAGATTTGAACTCAAAGGCCCGGCTTTTAACCACTTCACATTTCACACACAGGGAATGGCGGGTGAGAGAGACCACAGCAACTTCCAGGACTGTCATTCCTGAAAGTAACTCTGTGCCGCTGAAGAATGTCAGAGAAGAATTATGACGGGCTGGAAGGGGCCCAGTCATTAAAATCTTGAAGGCTATATTAAAGGGTTTCGACTCTACCCGCGGGCAGGAGGGAGCCACAGAAGGTGCCAGGCAGGGGGGATGGTCTGATCAAGTCTGACTTTTAGAAAGATTATTCTGGCACCAGAACGGGGAGGAAAGAGGTCGGGTTAGGAGGCAGCTGCTGTAATGCAGAAAGATCAGGAGGGTGGCGGACGGGGTGAGGAAGAGGGATCCGAAGGATTCCGAAAACGGAACTGGCGGGCGGGAGGAGGCCGGACCAGGGTACCGAGCCGCGGAGCCCGTGTGGCCCTGGCTCCCGGCGGCCCCGCCCCGCCCCGCCCCGCCCGGCGCCCGAATCCCGGGTCCCGGGAGCTCGCGCCTCACCTTGGCCATGCGGATCATGCGCTTGGCCACGTCCAGGTCGCCCTGGTGGTTCTGGCCGATCTCGGCAATGATGAAGCACGGGTGTTGCCCGCCCACCCAGCGCCCGGGACACAGCTCCAGCTCCAGCGGCATTGCAGCGGCTCGGGGTCCGGCGCCTCACTGCCAGTCTGGGTCCGGCCGCCGCCGCCGCCTCTACTCTATTCCGTGAGCAGCTCTGCGAGACCCACACGCCGGCCCCGCCACGTCAGCCCGCGGCCGCCGCGCAGCCAATCCCCTAGGCCCCGCCTCGCTCCCGACAGCCAATCGGGGCGGGGGGCGGGGCCTCCCGCGGGAAGGGCGGCGGGGCGGGTCGAGGAAGCTCCGCGCCTCTCTCGTGTGCGAGGCTTGAGGCTTGCTGCCTCTGAGCGCGGTCTCGTACCATCGCGGTATCCGTGCGTGCACCCAGGAGCAAGCATTCCCTGCAGGAGGCGGACGGCTGCCTGCGCAGGGCATAGCATATGTCCAACTCTCAGGAGCATGGGGAGAGCGCGCCCTATGGTGTAATGGAAAAAACAGGTTTGCTAGCGTTAGAATCACAGTGCTGGATCGAGCCCAGCCTATGCCACTCACCATCTCCTGCTCATATATACGTTACTCAGTCTTCCCGAGCGTTTTCTTTCTCTCTGAAGCAAAAAAATAAAATAGAACTGTGAGATGACGTATAGAAACCCCTGACCACAATAGTTGGCTTGTAGTAAGTTTTCAAGAAGTGGCGGACGTTCCTATTATATGAGAGGCAACAGGTTTGCGAAGTTGCACTGGCTTGTCCAAAGCCATCCAGAAAGCCAGAGCAGAGCTGGGACTAGGACCCGGGCCTCCCAGCCCCGGGCTCTTAAAATACAATCACCTGGCCGGGCGCGGTGGCTCACGCCTGTAATCCCAGCACTTTGGGAGGCCAAGGCAGGCAGATCACCTGAGGTCGGGAGTTCGAGACCAGCCTGACCAATATGGAAAAACCCCCGTCTCTACTAAAAATACAAAAAAATAAGCTGGGCGTGGTGGTGCGTGCCTGTAATCCCAGCTACTCGAGAGGCTGAGGCAGAAAAATCGCTTGAACCCAGGAGGTGGAGGTTGCAGTGAGCCCAGATCACACCACTGCACTCCAGCCTGGTGACACTGCAAGACTCTGTCTCAAAAATAAATTAATTAATTAATTTAAAAAATAAAAGAAGATAACAGTTATTTCCCAAAATAAACCTCCTTCTTGCCTGGGAACAAGACTGCCTTTGTAGGACTAACAAATTAGCCACAAGATTAGACACGTAGGAGTCATGCACCTGGAGGCTACAAGATTCTGACCCTCCCCAAATTGCTCCTGGGGATAACATCACTATTGTAAAACCTAAGATCAGTGCTTGAGATATGTTGCAGACCCTGCACTTGATGGATCAGCTGGCACCACCAGATTGATAAACTGGTTCATCTGATCTTGTGGCCCCCACCCAGGAACTGACTTGGCGCAAGAAGACAGCTTTGACTTTCTATGATTTTATCTCCAACACAACCAATCAGCACTCCCAACATACTGGCCTCTCTTAACCCACCAAATTATCCTTAAAAACTTTGATCTCCAAGGTGGGACATAGTGGTTCACACCTGTAATCCTAGCACTTTGGGAGGCTGAGGCGGGCAGATCACCTGAGGTCAGGAGTTCGAGACCAGCCTGGCCAACATGGTGAAACCCTGTCTCTACTAAAAATACAAAATTAGCCAGGCATGGTGGTGCATGCCTATAATCCCAACTACTTGGGAGGCTGAGGTAGGAGAATCGCTTAAACCTGGGAGGCAGAGGTTGCAGTGAGCTGAGATTGTGCCATTGCACTCCAGCCTGGGCAACAAGAGCGAAACTCCATTTCAAAAACAAACAAAAACCCCAAAAACCTCTGATTCCTGAATGCTAGGGGAAATTGATTTGAGTAATAATAAAACTCAGCCAGCCTGCACAGCTGGCTCTGCATGAATTTCTCTATTGCAATTCCCCTATTTTGATAAATCAGCTCTGTGTAGGTAGTGGGCATGGTGAACCAGTTGAGCAGTTAAAAATTTGGGGGCTCATTCGGGATTGCCCTTGTGCTACCTGCCCCGGTTCTGTAGACCCCCTCTGGCAATGGATCCATAGGCCAGCCCAAGCGGCCACCTAGTTTTGGACTGGGGGCTGACTCTGGCATCATCTCTATCAGCAGGGTTCTACTAGCCCAATATGTATGGAGTACACTTTGCAATAGAGAAATTGTCCTGGAGAGATGTCCCATAACTAGAGCTCCATGGTGAGGTGTCTCTCTGTAGCTCCACCATGGGGTGCCTGTAACTGTAACCTTATCACAGTGTCTGTTTGTAGCCCCATCATGGATTGTCTGCAGCTGTAGCCCCATTATGGGGTGTCTGATTTGGTGAGTATTCTAGGTGCTGCCAACACCCCTTTCCTTCTCCCAGTTGGTTCAGCTTCTTCAGGGGTCTCAGTTTACTCTCCCTAATTAGTAGGAAGAGTCTTGGTTCTGGAGACTTCTCCTCAGTCAGTAAGATTTTGGGGAGATTTCTCAGACGGAGAATAGGAGGATAGTTTGGAAGGAATACTCTTGGAATTCTTGGTTAGGGATCTTGGTTTGGAAGTCCTTCTGTCCGTCTTGTCTTTGTGTGTGTCTGTATATGTGGAGGGGATCTCTGAAGGAATTTCTGATGCAAGTCCAGCAGGCCTAACTCAGAGAACCCTCTGTAAGTATGGTCACATTCAGTGAGCTCTGAAAAAAAAGCTTAACAGGCCTGCCTGTTAAGGGGTAACTGTCTGCTCTTCGTCTTGCCCAGAGACTACTCATTGATGCCATCCCTTCCCACCTTGAATGGATCAAAGATGATAGGGACCAAAGGGAGACAGTTTGAGCCTTGCTAGGTTGATACTGGGTGCCCATTGAGGTGACTGCTGAGATGGAAAATGTTAATTCAGTTCTCCATGCAGCCCATCGGGCAGCATCTTACAAAGTTGAGAAGCTTTGCCTATGGTTCCATAAAACAGAAAAGGATGATATTTATTTATGTATTTATTTATTTATTTATTTATTTTGTAGTGGGCTTGGCACTCACAGCTATAGCATAGTGAGCAGAGTTATCAAAGGCCACTCCGTTCTTCTGGAAGCTGCAGAGAAGGGGAACCTGGAAACCTGGTATGCCAGCAAAAAGGGTAACAACTTACTAGCCAAGTTTCTGGCCTCTGTGTGTGTGTGTGTGTGTGTGTGTGCGTGTGTGTGTGTGTTAAACATCACTGTTTGTCTCCTCTACAAAGGTCTGATTAATAGAAGAAAAGACTTATGAGACTAGTTTTAGGCTATAGAAAATCTCGTGTACTTAGTGCTATGAATTTGTTTTTCTGTGTTGTTCTATAATGGAGGGGCATCACAGGATAGAACGTGGACTTAGGAGCCATATAAGCCAACTGTCCAAAGCCAGTTCAGCAGGCTGGTCACTTACAAACTTTTCTGTGAGTCCCTGAAACCAATACCAGATGAAGTTTCTCTCTCATGTTGTTTTATGTCCTTGAACTTAACCTTGTGACCATGTGAGGATACTTTATCTTGGATTCTGCCACCCAGAGGACAGGGATTTTGGGGTTCATGTCATAGTTAGCCCAAAAAATTATCTTGAGCAGTTAAAAGCCTTTGCAAGCTCAAAATCTTCCTTCTGGGAAAAGCAATAGAAAGCGCTTAATGCGGTAGCTCAGTACTAAGGCTTTGGCATTTGACAGTGGTGGCCCAGGTTCAATTCTTGGCTTAGGGGGCTTAGGGAGTGAGCCCTTCCTGGTTTGTTATTTGTGTAACTTTTTGCCATTTATTGATTCTTTTTCCCCATGGACCGATTCTGGTTTCCTGTCTTTATTTTTACTTTTGCTGAACTACCTTTGGGAAGACTGTAATTATTATAAAACAAAAACAAAAACTGCTTACCATCTCTTTAAGACACTTTATACGTCCATGGTTAAGTTATGACCTTAGTTAAAATGTATTAATTTCACATGGGAGGTTACCTGTGGTAGAATTCAAAAGCCAGAAATATTGGCTGTCCTGGCTAGAGTCTGGTAATAAAAGATTTTAGACTGAGCACGGTGGCTCACGCCTGTAATCCCAGCACATTGGGAGACCAAGGCAAGTGGATCACCTGAGGTCGGGAGTTTGAGACCAGCCTGACCAACATGGAGAAACCCCATCTCTAATAAAATATAAAATTAGGCAGGCGTGGTGGCACACGCCTGTAATCCCAGCTACTCGGGAAGCTGAGGCAGGAGAATCACTTGAACCCAGGAGGTGGAGGTTGTAGTGAGCCGAGATCGTGCCATTGCACTCCAGCCTGGGCGACAAGAGCAAAACTTTGTCTCAAACAAACAAAACAAAAATGTAATTGTTCTTTTTTTTTTTTTTTTTTAGAAAAAAGAGCTATATGGTTAAAATCAGCTTAATAAAAAGTGGATATGCAAACTGTACATATATTTAAAAAGCCTTTATATTTGTTTTCTTTTCTCTTCTTGGATCTATTTTTCTGAAGGAAAATTAAAGTTGTTTTTTTTTTTTCTTCTCAGTCAACTGAATTGTTTCTCTCCATTTTGTCTTCTTGCTATTCTTGATGTCCGCATGAGAGAACCTAAGATAATTACTAACAGCCTGGGACTCCTGGGGAAAAACAGAGGAGGTGTCACAGACCCCATTCTAGGAAAAACCTCTGTTTCCCTCATGTAACCCCAGGAATTGAAGGAGGATAGAGTCCTCTCAAAATCTAAGGCTCTGTTCCATTTTACATTACATTACCTGACACTTTTGACTTTGGGGGTGGGTTGTCCAAAATTACTTTGCATTGTGAGAGAGCTTTTAGCCTTGGTGTGTAATAACCAGGTAGGAAATATATTTTAAGGGATGGGTAATGGCAGTTAGGAGGGATACTTGGCTCTTTGCACGCTTGGATCAAAGAAGCATGCTCTTGACCACCTAGAGGCATGGAAACATCTCCACCCCACCCCCTCACCCCTGCCAAATATGAGACTCCCATAGGGGATGGGCTGATTACAAAATGAGCTGATTGGCTTTGGGTTGCCTTGCATTGAAATCCACAGTAGAAGCATTGCACTGTCTTCTCTGGTAGCATTTCCCTTCTTTTTGGGGATCCAGGATCCAGTATAAAAATGGGACCCTTAATTTTGGGAATCTGTTTTTGCCTTCCAGCTGTGGGTGCTTGTTAGAACATTGGCTCACTCCTCTTAACCCACATCATGGGTTAAAGAAATCATTGCCAGGAGGCCTTCACTCCTCTAGAAGGGCATCATTTGTTAAGTCCTTTTTCTATGGTTTGGAGTAAAAGGGGCAATGATTAGAAATGTATCCCCCATGATAGGTTCTATAGCAGGTTCTACTGTAAAGTCTGTGGTTCCACAACAGACTTTATCTTATGAAAGTTATGCTAAATAATGGAATTGCTCTAGATTACTTACTGGCACAGAAGTATCTATGCAGCTGCTGGCACTTGTGGCCTATGGATAAATACATCACATCAGGCATTATAGAGATTCAGTTGTAGGGGATTAGCGAAAAGACTGCTTAGTTAAGCGAGTCGACTCTTCATCTAGCTCATTCTTTGATCTATGTAATTTCAGGTGGTTTGGTTTATGGGGACCCTGGTTAAGGAGAATACTCCAAACACTTGGTGTTATCCTCGCGATAGTCATAATAGTAGTCTCCCTGGTGTGCTGTATTCTCTCAAAGGTTTTAAGTGTTTGCACACAGCCATCTTTAGAATGTCAAATGGTCTCTCTTCAGTTGGAATGACAAGAGCTGAAAGAAACATGCAACCATGCCGGGTATGGTGGCTGATTCCTGTAATCCCAGCACTTTGGGAGGCCAAGGCAGGTGGATCACTTGAGGCCAGGAGTTCGAGATCGGCCTGGCCAACATGGTGAAACCCTGTCTCTACTAAAAAATACAAAAATTAGCTGGGTGTGGCGGTGCCTGCCTGTAAACCCAGCTACTCAGGAGGCTGACGCACAAGAATTGCTTAAACCCAGGAGGTGGAGGTTGCAGTGAGCCAAGATCACACCACTGCACTCCAGCCTGGGTGACAGAGTAGACTCTGTTTCAAAAAAAGAAATGTGCAACCATGAGGACGCCATAACCTATGAATGACACGCTGAGACCAGAAACCCAAAATGATGGTAACTGAGAGTGGCGTTAAGTTTTGGTCACGGTCTCACCTAAGTGAGAACTCTCACCTAAAGGAGAATGTGACCAAAAAGGGGGAATTTTTAAAAACAAAATTAGGGGAGGCCATTGTTTTGGAATGAGCACTAGGCCCCAAACCAAACCAAAATGGAGTCACTCATGCTAAATGTGACATAGTGATACTAAGACTTTAAGGAACACATAGGTCCTAGAACAAACCAGGTTTTGGTTTTCTTCTGTAAACAGGACGTTCCAGCATAAGGAGTTACCCTCTACTCAGTCCTTGTTCCCACCTTGCAAAACTCACTGTTGTACTGTTTCCCAGTGGGTTTCAAGACCAAATAAGTATATTTATGCTGAGATAGTGATATCAATGACTAAAGTTTTGGTCAATCTCTCAAAATTGAGAAAATGACCAAAAGTGGGGAATTGTTCAATCAAGTTTAGCCTAAAGCTGCCTCCTTATATATTTTAAGTTCGACCTAAAGGTTTTCTGTACATCATGAACTATAACAAGTGGTGATGTAAACAGACTGTAGCCCATACCTGTGCAAATCACTGAGTTTTGGCCAATCAAATGTAGCCAATTGTTCCAACTGTGTTAAAATAAGGCAAACGCTGAGATGTAAGCAATCCAGTTGCTTCTAAACCTCATTTCTGTTTTCTGTACTTCACTTTCCTTTTCCTGTCCATAAATCTTCTTCCACCACAAAGCTGCACTGGAGTCTGTATGCCTACCCTGGCTCAAAAGGCTGCCCAATTTGCGACTTGCTCATTGCTCAATTAAACATCTTTAAATTTAATTCAGCTGAAATTTTTCTTTATCACCGTGGCAGAGGCATTTGAACCAGAGTGACTCCATGTTGAATGGGGGCTAGATAAAATAAGGCTGAAACCTTCTGAGCTGCATTCCCATGAGGTTAAAGCATTCCTAGTTACAGGAAGAGACAAGAGGTCAACACAGGGTACATGTCACAAAGACCTTGCTAATAAAAAGTAGTGGTAAAGAAGTGGGCCAAAACCCACCAAAACCAAGATGGCAATTAGAGTGACCTCTGGTTGTCCTCACTGTTCATTATACACTAATTATAATGTATTAGCATGCTAAAAGACACTCCCATCAGTGCCATGACACTTTATAAATGTCATAGCAATGTAGAAAGTTACCCCATATGGTCTAAAAGGGGGAAGAACTCTCAGTTCCAGGAATTGCCCACCCCTTTCCTGGAAAACTCATGAATAACCCACCCCTTCTTTAGCATATAATTAGGAAATGATCATAAAAGTGGACAGCCAGCAGCCCTTGGGGGTGCTCTGCATGTGGAATAGTCATTCTTTTTTTTTCTTTTTTTTTTTTTTTGAGACAGAGTCTCACTCTGTTGCCCAGGCTGGAGTGTAGTGGTACGATCTTGGCTCACTGCAACCTCCACCTCCCAGGTTCAAGTGATTCTCCTGCCTCAGCCTCCTGAGTAGCTGGGATTACAGGCATGCGCTACCATGCCTGGCTAATTTTTGTATTTTTATTAGAGATGGGGTTCTCCATGTTGGTCAGGCTGGTCTCAAACTCCTGACCTCAGGTGACCTGCCCGCCTTGGCCTCCCAAAGTGCTAGGATTACAGGGGTGAGCCACCGGCCAGAATAGCCATTCTTTATTCCTTTACTCTTTTTTTTTTCCTGAGACAGAGTCTTGCTCTGTCACCTAGGCTGGGATGCAGTGGCATGATCTCGGCTCACTGCAACCTCCACCTCCCAGGTTCAAGCAATTCTCCTGTCTCGCCTCCTGAGTAGCTGGAATTACAGGCGCCCACCACTACGCCTGGCTAATTTTTGTATTTTTAGTAGAGACAGGGTTTCACCATGTGGCCAGACTGGTCTCGATCTCCTGACCTTGTGATCCACCTGCCTCAGCCTCCCAAAATGCTGAGATTATAGGCATGAGCCACCACACCCAGCCTATTCCTTTACTCAAGTTGAACCATTTTCAAAAGCCAAAGAAGCAGTTTATAACCTTAAAGCATTTAGCAAACCTAATATCTGACCCGCCTAAATTAGAATAAATGTTTTTATTTTACCAATAATCTTTAAAATTGTTTTTATTTCCCAAAGGTTACTAAAGTCATGTGAACTAAAAGGCATTACAGTTTTTATTTTTCTTTCAAAATATTTAAGTACATATTCTTCTTCAAGCCGATTAATCAGAGCTCTTTTATGTAAACATCACACACACAACACATATATAACTACACAGACAGACAGATGGAAGAAGATCCAGTAGCTGTAGGATTTTTCATTTGCCAGTTTTTACATTTCTTAATTGGATTACTGGCTTTAGAGTGGAGCCCTTGAAGAACAGGGTGAGGAAAGCATGCAGTTTCTAGAGCCTAATAAGCAGGCACACCTGGAAGGTAAAAATGGATTCCCCCAATATTAAGGGTTTCATTTTTAGATCAGATCTCAGATCCCAAAAGGAGAAATGCTATGGAAAAAGACAGTGCAATGATTTTACCATGCATTTAATTGCAAAGCAATCCAAAGCTAACCAGCCCATTCTGTGACTAGCCCATCACCCATGGGAGTCTTGTCTCTCAGTAAGGGGGTGGGGAGGTGACATTTCCATACTTTTTTTTTTTTTTGAGAGGGAGTCTCACTCCGTCACCCAGGCTGGAGTGCAGTGGCATGATCTCAGCTCACTGCAACCTCCACCTTCTGGGTTCAAGTGATTCTTCTGCCTCAGCCTCCTGAGTAGCTGGGACTACAGGCACGTGCCACCACGCCCAGCTAATTTTTGTATTTCTAGTAGAGATGAGGTTTCACCATATTGGCCAGGCTGGTCTCAAACTCCTGACCTCGTGATCCGCCTGCCTTGGCCCCCCAAAGTGCTGGGATTACAGGTATGAGGAACCACGCCCGGCTCATTTCCATGCTTTCTAGGTGGCCAAGAGCATGCTTCTCTGATCTGAACATGCAAAGAGTTGAGAATTTCCCCATAATTGCCATTAGCTATCCCCAAAACTGTATTTCCTACCTAGCTATTACACACTAGATTTCTCTCATAATGTGAAGTAACTTCTGGTACCCCAAAACTCAAAAATATCAGATAATGCAATGCAGAAAAGAGCAGAGCCTTAGATTTTGAGAGGGATCTAACTGCTTCCAATTCCTGGGGTTTCATGAGAAAAACAGAGGTTTTTCCCAAAACGGGCTCTGTGGTGCCTCCTGTTTTACCCAAGGAGTCCCAGGCTGTTAGAGCTTGAGTATCTTTTTGGGCATCCTTACAGCAGTGGTCCACTCTACTGGTACTAATTTACCATATTTGTCCATTTTCACACTGCTGATAAAGACATACCCAAGACTGGGTAATTTATAAAGAAAAAGACGTTTAATGGTCTCACAGTTCCACGTGGTAGGGGAGGCCTCACAGTCATGGTGGAAGGTGAAAGGCACGTCTTACATGGCAGCATAAGAGAGAATGAAAACCAAGCAACAGGGATTTCCCCTTATAAAACCATCAAATCTTGTGAGACTTACTCACTACCATGAGAACAGTATGGGGGAAACCGCCACCATGATTCAATTCTCTCCCACCAGGTCCCTCCCACAACACATGGGAATTATGGGAGCTACAATTCAAGATGAGATTTAGTTGGGGACACAACAAAACCATATCACCCACCCATTGCAGTGATACTGAATCAAAAGTTCAAGTGGTCACTTTTTGGTCACAAAGGGACCTTTTCCAGCTGTCCCATAAGCTCTCAAATTTCACCTTTGGGGAGAAAAGTTTCCCCAGGTTCTAAGGTCCTGTACATGCCTAATCCTGTCACTCATAGCTGTCAGCGAAGAGTACAAGGCAGATTTAATTTTTTTAAATCAATTAGTTGCCTAAGCTTTTTATTTGCCTTTTGTAAAGTCTTTAAATAAAAATATGGAAATCTTTTTAAACTCTTCTGCATATCAGCTGGGCACAGTGGCTCACGCCTGTAATCCCAGCACTTTGAGAGGCCAAGGTGGGTGGATCACAAGGTCAGGAGTACAAGATCAGCCTGGCCAATATGGTGAAACCCCCTCTCTACTAAGAATGCAAAATTAGCCGAGTGTGGTGTCGCATGCCTGTAATCCCAGCTACTCAGGAGGCTGAGGCAGGAGAATCGCTTGAACCCGGGAGGCGCAGGTTGCGGTGAGCCGAGATCACGCCATTGCACTACAGCCTGGGCAACAAGAGCAAAACTCCATCTCAGAAAAAAACAAACAAACAAAAACACTCTTCTGCATATCAACAGACATTCCTAGATGAGACTAATTAGGGAGCCCTCATTTTCAAATGCATTTCAGTGCAGTTTTATTCATTTGGAATGTTCCACTTTCAGTTACCTTTAGTACGATTTCACCATTTCTGTAAGACTTCGCTACTTCCAGGGCCCTAACACTTATGCATGTATAAGTCAGAAGGAACTCAGTTCTTCAGAAATTAAGTATCTAATTTTTAGCTAGGATATTGGGTTTGCTCTTGGGTTCCCTTGATTAACTTAGCCAATGATTTCTTTTCCTGTGTAAGCACTCAAGAAAAATGAAACAAAGGGGTGAAAAACAAAAATCCCTGTGAATTTCCAAAACCCAAATTTTACACCCCCTGCAATATTACCATTTACTACCAGTTTCTTTCCGACCCAGTCAGATGTAAGAGGCCTTAACTGGATCCAAGCCAGTTAATTACCAGATCTAATTCAATCCTGGACCCAGTCCAATTTCTGTTGCGATTTCCAAACCCAGTTTGAAACAGAAATTTCCTCTAAGAAACTCAGAGGGCTCAAAGCACAAATCCATGGAGTTCTGAAATCTGAGCAAGAACTTACCATGATCCCCAGCTGCTCCAAGAGATCAAGGGACACAAATGGGTCCTGCAGGTACCTTGCTTGATCACTCAGAACCCCTGGGGGTCATTAGAAGCTCTACTTCAGACCCTGCTTCTGACCCCATCTGATGAAAGCAAAACTTCAGCTGAATTAAATTTAAAGGAGTTTAATTGAGAAATGAACAATCCATGACCTGGGAAGCCTTTTGAGCCAGGCTAGGCTCAGAAACTCTAGCACAACCATGTGGTGGAAGAAGGTTTACGGACAGAAAAAGGAAGTGAGGTTCAGAAACAACTGGATTGGTTACAGCTCAGCATTTGTCTTATTTGAACACAGTTCAAACAGTTGGCTACATTTGATTGGCCAAAAAACTCAGTAACTGGCACAGGTGTGGGTCATGGCTTGTTTATGCCTCCACTTGTTATAGTTCACCATGTACAGAAAAACCTTTAGGCTGAACTTAAAATATGTAAGGAGGCAGCTTTAGGCTAAACTTGATTTAACAAGGGATACCAGGGATGACCTTGTACTGAGAGAGGGTTTGACCTTGGCATGTGTAATGGTGGACAACAGCTACAAAGTTAGGGGTGGCTGAGCGCAATTTACAGAAAGTAGACTTGGCTGTTGTTTTTTTTCTCTCTTAGGAAGCTGTTGTTTAAGGATCCTACTTCTAGTTCAGAGGTGCATTCTTTATTTTTATTTTTATTTTTTGGAGACAGAGTCTGCTCTGTCACCTAGGCTGGAGTGCAGTGGTGCAATCTTGGCTCACTGCAACCTCCGCCTTCTGAGTTCAGGCAATTCTCCTGCCTCAGCCTCTCACGTAGCTGGGACTACAGGCATGCACCACCATACCCGGCTAATTTTTTGTGTTTTAATAGAGACAGGGTTTCATCATGTTGCACAGGGTGGTCTCAAACTCCTGAGCTCAGGCAGTCCACCCGCCTTGGCCTCCCAAAGTGCTGTGATTATAGGTGTGAGCCACCACACTGAGCTCGGAGGTGCATTCTAAAGGGTCTTCTCCATTGCTTTTTCTCCCAGAATTAATCTCAGTTTGGCTTGTGTGTGTACATTTAGGTGAGGAACTGAACTGTTGTTTTCATAGGTAAATGACAGACTGAATTTACTCCACACCCAAGAGAAAGAGCATTTTGCCGCCAGGCGCGGTGGCTCATGCCTGTAATCCCAGCACTTTGGGAAGCCGAGGAGGGCAGACCACGAGGTCAGGAGATCGAGACCATCCTGGCCAACATGGTGAAACCCCGTCTCTACTAAAAATACAAAAATTAGCTGGGCATGGTGGCGTGTGCCTGTAATCCCAGCTACTCGGGAGGCTGAAGCAGGAGAATATCTTGAACCAGGGAGTTGGAGGTTGCAGTGAGCCGAGATGGCACCACTGCACTCCAGCCTGGTGACAGAGCGAGACTCCATCTCAAAAAAAAAAAAGAAAGGGCATTTTGCCCTTCCTAGCTGAAAGGCGCCCCTGGGTGACCAGGAGCCACATGGGAGTGCCTGGAGGGTTGACCCTTATGACGTGCAACGGCCCTACAGGGAACCCTCACCAAAATTAGTTTTAAAAAGGCTCGTCCAGGAAGGAAGGGCATATGGAAGCTGATGACTCCACACTTTCAGCCCTCCTGGAGGGGCTTAGACCTCCAGAGTCAGAAAATGAGACACTAAGAGGGCAGCAATGCCTCGGTGGTGACACACTATGGAGTCCTGCCACCAAGCAGCACACACTTTGACCCACTCCACAAAAGCCCTAGGACACAGCTCAGTTCTTCCTTTTAAGAACAAAAATAAAAAAGGAAACAACCTAAGAAGGTGGAGAAAAAAGAAGTGTAACCCCCTTTGGGGCACTCTTAGTGTTATGGCACCTCTACTCGTTAGAATTTGTGTAAAATGGAAATATTATGGTCTTTGTGCACAAGACGACCACTGCATTAAGGAAAAAGAGCCCAAAGGTCCATAGAATTTCTAAGTTTTCTTTCTATTTTCTTTTCTGCTTGCTTTAACTCTGCTGTTACTTTTCTACTGAGATAAAAACCACTGTTTAGATCCAAACTTTTTTTTTTTTTTGCAAGCCAGTGAATTTGTGTTTATCTCATGGCTAGAGTTCTGAAGTAAAAGCTATAGGATCTCTGTGTGTGTGTGTATGTGTGTCTGTGTGTGTGTATTTAAAAGGCCTTTATGATAGATTTCTATAATTTTATGTTTAACTGGCAATTAAATCAGTTTTAACTTCCCTCTAGCACACCAGTCTTTTTCCTCTCTGTATTTAGAGATGTAAATTTTGCTATCTGATTTTTCACCTAAGAGTTGTTTGCTTTAACATGCAAATTAGCCAGGCATGGTGGCCCATGCCTGTAATCCCAACACTTTGGAAGGCTGAGGTGGGCAGATCACCTGAGGTCGGGAATTCCAGACCAGCCTGGCCAACATGGCAAAACTAAAAATACAAAAAGTAGCTGGGCATGGTGGCGCATGCCTGTAATCCCAGCTACTCGGGAGGCTGAGGCGGAAGAATCGCTTGAACCCAGGAGGGAGAGGTTGCAGTGAGCCAGTATTGTGCCATTGCACTCCAGCCTGGGCAACAGAGCAAGATTCCATCTAAAAAAAAAAATGCAAATTTAGGGCTAGTCAGCTGACAATTCCCTAGAGTAATGAAACAGGTTATCAAGAATTTGCAAGTCTAAATAGGGAAAAAAAAAATAGGTCTTATGAGTCTATAAGATGTACTTCTATCGGTATGCCTACTACGTCTATGTATTTATGTGTTGTGTACACAATGTTTCACTACTAAAAATATATGAGTTCTAATTAACTGGCTTAAAGAAAAATAAAAGTGCTTAAATCAAATACTTTATCAAAAAAGAAAGACTAATCAAATGCTTTTTCAAGATTGCATGACTTAAGTAAACTCTTTTTTTTTTTTTGAGATAGAGTCTCGCTCCGTCTCCAGGCTGGAGTGCAGTGGTGTGATCTCGGCTCACTGCAACCTCCGTCTCCCAGGTTCAAGTGATTCTTCTGCCTCAGCCTCCTGAGTAGCTGGTACTACAGGCACACACTACCATGCCCAGCTAATTTTTGTATTTTTAGTAGAGATGGGGTTTCGCCATGTTGGCCAGGATGGTCTCAATCTCTTGACCTCATGATCTGCCCGCCTCGGCCTCCCAAAATGCTGGGATTACAGGCTTGAGCCATGGCACCCAGCCTAAGTAAGCTCTTTAATAAATAAGCTGACTTTAACATTACAGGTAAAATAACATTAGAAATGTTTTAAGAATTGTTAGCATTTTTGTTTGCATGTATTGATCAAGTGGTTTAGTGCTTATTCGATATCACAGTTAATCTAGGAAAACTATTAAATAATCAGGTAAATGTAATGGAATAAATGCTTGAAAAACAAACTTGTCATATAATTTGAGATCTAAGATTATTAATAGATATTAAGTGTCCAGGCAATTTTCCAATTTAAAAATTAGAGGAAAACTTTTTTTTTTTTGAGACAGAGTCTGGCACTCTCGCCCGGGCTGGAGTGCAGTGGTACCATTTCGGCTCACTGCAAGCTCCACCTCCCGGGTTCACGCCATTCTCCTGCCTCAGCCTCCCGAGTAGCTGGGACTACAGGCGCCTGCCACCACGCCCGCCTAATTTTTTGTATTTTTAGTAGAGACAGGGTTTCACCAGATTAGCCAGGATGGTCTTGATCTCCTGACCTTGTGATCCGCCGCCTCAGCCTCCCAAAGTGCTGGGATTACAGGCGTGAGCCACCGCGCCCGGCCAGGAAAGCTTTTTTTTTAAAAGATGTCCTTAGGCCAGGCGCGGTGTCTCACGCCTGTAATCCTAACACTTTGGGAGGCCGAGGCAGGTAGATCACCTGAGGTCAGGAGTTCGAGACCAGCCTGACCACCATGGAGAAACCCCTGTCTCTACTAAAAATACAAAAAATTAGCTGGGTGTGGTGGCAGGCGCCTGTAGTCCCAGCTACTCGGGAGGCTGAGGCAGGAGAATGGCGTGAACCTGGGAGGCAGAGCTTGCAGTGAGCCAAGACCGCGCCACTGCACTCCAGCCTGGGCGACAGAGCAAGACTCCGTCTCAAAAAAAAAAAAACAAAAAAAGCAAAAAAACAAAATTAGCCAGGCGTGGTGGCACATGCCTGCAATCCCAGCTACTCCGGAGGCTGAGGCAGGAGAATCACTTGAACCCGGGAGGCAGAGGTTACAGTGAGCCAAGATTGTGTCATTGCACTCCAGCCTGGGCAACAAGAGCAAAACTCAGTCTCAAAAAAAAAAGATGTCCTTATTGCTGGGTGAGGTGGCTCATGCCTGTAATCCCAGCACTTTGGGAGGCCGAGGTGGGCGGATTACCTGAGGTCAGGAGTTTGAGACAGCCTAGCCCACATGGTGAAACCCCATCTCTACTAAAAATACAAATCTTTAATAAAAATGAAGAATGGAGAGAGAAAAAATTGGCTTCAAAAACAACTATAGTACACCTGTTGTTAGTTGTTCTTAAGTTTTTTTTTCCTGCAATTTGGACTAAATCCTAAATTGTTTGTGGGTTACAAGTCCCCAAACTAATGCTTTCAAATCTTTACTTTTAATACTGGGAATTTTATTCCTCATCCTAGAAGTCATTATTTACCTTATAGTACACTGTTCCCCTAAACACTATGCTAAAACTGTAGATGAGAATACTGGCCAGGTGCAGTGGCTCACACCTGTTATCCCAGCACTTTGGGAGACCAAGGTGGGTGGATGACTTGAGGCCAGGAATTTGAGCCCAGCCTTGCCAACATGAAGAAACCCTGTCTGTACTAAAAATAAAAAAATTACCAGGCGCGGTGGCTCACGCCTGTAATCCCAGCACTTTGGGAGGCCGAGGCAGGTGGATCAAGAGCTCAGGAGTTCAAGACCAGCCTGGCCAAGATGGTGAAACCCCCTCTCTACTAAAAATACAAAAATTAGCCGGGTGTGCTGTCAGGCACCTGTAATCCTAGCTACCCAGGAGGCTGAGGCAGAGAATTGCTTGAACCCGGGAGGCAGAGGTTGCAATGAGCCGAGATCGTGCCACTGCACTCCAACCTGGGCGACAGAGCGAGACGCCGTCTCAAAACAAAAAAGAAAAGAAAATACACAGGTGAAGCTGCCCCCGAGGCAGGAGAAAAGGCAATGTGGAAGCTCAGAGCAGAGGTCTTGAGTGGAGAGAGATCCAGGAGCCACTCTGAGTTGGAAAAAGACTGAGGGTAGGCCCGACTGCTGCAGGAGAGCACATGCCGGGGGCTAAGCAGTGCAGAGGAGACAGCAGGTGCAGCTGCCCTGGGAGAAACAAGCAGGAGACAGAGCAGGTGTGTGTCCTGAGGAGGCGAGACCCACAACATCAAAGGTCCCGAGCAGTCCAGGAGAATGAACTAGAAGACACCAGTGGCCATGGGGATCAGGGGGCCACTTGGAGACAGCAGATTTGGTGGCAAAGGGGAGTTGAAGAAATAGAAAAAGTGAAAATAGCCCTTTCTTGGAAAAGCTCAGTTGTCAAAGCAGGTGGAAAATGGACCCTGGGCTGGAGGAATCCAAAGAGTTGAGGGGTTCTGAGGAAGTGCATGTTTGGAGACCAACAGGAGGCAACCAAAGGAAAGAGAGAGACGCCGCGTGCAGTGGCTCATGCCTGTAATCTCAGAACTTTGTGAGGGTGAGACAGGAGGACAACTTGAGCCCAGGAGTTCAAGAGCAGCCTGGGCAACATAGTGAGACCTGGTCTCTACAAAAACTAAACAAGTTAGCCAGACATGGTGGCGCATGCCTGTGATCCTGTAACCACCCAGGGGTTCACCTTACCCGCTGCCTAGACAGAGTCGATTCATGAAGACAGAGGAAGTGCAATAGAGAAAGAGTAACTCAAGCAGAGCCAGCTGTGCGGGGAGGCTGGAGTTTCATTATTACTCAAATCAGTCTCCCTGAGCATTCAGGGAGCAGAGATTTTAAGGATAACTTGCTGGGTGGGGGAAGCCAGTGAGCCGGGAGTGCTGATTGGTCAGGGATGAAATCATAGGGAGTCGGAGCTCTCTTCTTGCACTGAGTCAGTTCCTGGGTCGGGGCTGCAAGATCAGATGAGCCAGTTTATTGATCTGGGTAGGGCCAGCTGATCCATCAAGTGCAGGGTCTGCAAAATATCTCAAGCACTGACCTTAGGAGCAGTTTAAGGAGGGTCAGAATCTTGTCCCCCTCCAGCTGCATGACTCCTGAACCATAATTTCTGATCTTATGGCTAATATTAGTCCTACAAAGGCAATCTAGAGCCCAGGCAAGAAGGAGGTCTGCTTTGGGAAAGGGCTGTTACTGTCTTTGTTTAAACTATAAACTAATTTTCTCCCAAAGTTAGTTCAGCCTACGCCCAGGAATGAACAAGGACAGCTTGGAGGTTAGAAGCAAGTTGGAGTCAGTTAAGTTAGAGCTCTTTCACTGTCCCAGTCGTAATTTTGCAACGGCAGTTTCAGTCCCAGCTACACAGCTACCCAAGAGGCTGAGGCAGGAGGATTGCTTGAGCCTCCAGAGGTGGAGGCTGCAATGAGCCGTGATCATTCTACTACACTCCAGCCTGGGCAACAGAGTGAGAGTCTGTCTCTAAAAGTAAAAATAAGAGGGAAGGAGGTTGAAGCAGGTTCACTTATCATGCATGAAATATGGGTGTGCTACTCTAGATGGCATGTGTTTAATGTCTCAGGTTTTTTTTGTTTTTTTTTTTTTTGGTTTTTTTTAGACGTAGTCTCTCTCTGTCGTCAGGCTGGGGTGCAGTGGCGCGACCTCGGCTCACTGCAACCTCTGCCTCCTGGGTTCAAGCGATTCTCCTGCCTCAGCCTCCCCAGTAGCTGGGACTACAGGCATCTGCTACCACACCTGGCTAATTTTTGTATTTTTTAGTAGAGGCAGGGTTTCACTATGCTGGCCAGGCTGGTCTCGAACTCCTGACCTCGTGATCCGCCTGCCTCGGCCTCCCAAAGTGCTGGGATTACAGACATGAGCCACCACACCTGGCCATGTCTCAGGTTTAAATGGCCTTCACATTCTGGAGTGAGGCTGAGCAGCAGACTCTGATCACAGAGAAAATGAAATCCAGCACTAAAGTAACTCAGTCGCTTTTGACTGAAGAAAGCTATTGCAGTTTTGTATAATTTGTGAATAAGTGGAAATTAAAGGAAAAAAGAGAAATCACATTTAAAAATAGTCATCTCACAAAAGCAAGTTAGGCTCATTTGTGACTAAATAAACATTTTCAGTAAAGTAACGTAGTACTTTGTCTTACTATAGTAAAGAGGAAAGAACTCAATTTTCATTCCACTCTTATTTGGATTTAAAGTCAGTTTCTGGTGCTTTTTCTGCTTGGATAATGAATCAATGTTCAATCTGTCCAAATGGCTGAGAACGTGTAGGAAGATCTTTAAAAATAAATTAGGCTGGGCTTGGTAGCTCATGCCTGTAGTCCCAGCACTTTGGGAGGCTGAGGTGGGCAGATCACTTGAGGTCAGGAGTTCGAGACCAGCCTGACCAACATGGTGAAAACCCATCTCTACTAAAAATACAAAACATTAGCTGGACATGGTGGCTCGCGCCTGTAATCCCAGCTACTCAGGAGGCTGAGGCAGGAGAATAGCTTGAACTCGAGAGGTGGAGTTTGCAGTGAGCCGAGATCATGCCACTGGGTGACGCAGAGAGACTCCATCTCAAAAATAAAATACAATAAAATAAAAATAAAAATAAGGGCCGGGTGCAGTGGCATGTACCTGTAGCCTTCCAGCTACTTGGGAGACTGAGGCCATGAGGATTGCTTGAGCCCAGGAGTTAGAGGCCAGCCTGGGCAACATTATGAGATCCCATCTCAAAGAAAAACAAGTAATAACAACATATTAAGCCAATGAGGGACTCTTTCCTGTTGTTAACAGGAGAAGGCAAGGAAGAACTTAGTTTGGAGAAGCTAGAGTACCCAGAGTGCTAGGTCACAGGGTCAAGGTTGAGGATGGGGGGTCCAGTTTCCAGATTTGACCCTCTGGAGTTTGAGGCCCCAGTGGCAACCCCAACTGTGCCAAGCTCCTTTTGAAGTTGGCTCCTAGAAAACTTCTTCCAACCTTTAGGACTCCTGCCTAATTTTTTGCCACTCTGTGCTCCAGCTACACAGAACTATTTTGAGTTCCCTAAAGGATCATGTTCTGTCACCTCCAGGTCTTGGCACAGACTGTTTCCTGTTCCTGCACACTACCCATTCTTCCACCCTCCCACACTGAGCCTCGCCTGGCTACCGTCTGCAGGTCTTTCAGTGCATGAGCTGCTTCCTCTCAGAACTTTGTCTGATCTCCCCAGTAACCATCTCTGGGCTCCCACAAGACCCTCTTCTTCACCCACTTTTTTTGTTTGTTTGTTTGAGATGGAGTCTTGCTCTGTCGCCCGGACTGGAGTGCAGTGGCACGATCTCAGCTCACTGCAACCTCCACCTCCTGGGTTTGAGCAATCCTCCTGCCTCAGCCTCCCGCGTAGCTGGGATTACAGGTGCACGCCACCATGCCTGGCTTATTTTTGTATTTTTAGTAGAGACAGGGTTTCACCATGTTGGCCAGGCTAGTCTCAAACCCCTGACCTCAAGTGATCCTTCTGCCTCGGCCTCCCAAAGTGTGGGATTACAGGGGTGAGCCACCACGCCTGGCCCCTTCTTTGTCCACTTCTCACCCTTTATGACATCTGCCTCTTTTGTCTGTCATTCCCTCTAGAGTGTAGGCGCCTTCAGTTAAGGAACCATTTGGAGCACCTTCCCAGCACTGAACCCAGGGCAAAGCCCTAGAGAGACAAGGTGACAAGTCAAGTCAGGCCTCTGCCTGAGGTTGCCTGGAGCCTTGTATTGTCACTGTGTCCTACGGGGCCAGGAGATCAGGGCATGGACTCTCTCCTACTCTATCCCCAGCACCAAGCGCAGGACTTTTTTTCTTTTTTTTTTTTTTTTTTTGAGACCAAGTTTCACTCTTGTTGCCCAGGCTAGAATGCAATGGCACGATCTGGGCTCACCGTAAGCTCCACCTCCTGGGTTCAAGCAATTCTGCCTCAGCCTCCCGAGTACCTGGGATTACAGGCATGAGCCCCCCATCCCCCTGGCTAATACTGTATTTTCAGTAGAGATGGGGTTTCTCCATGTTGGTTAGGCTGGTTTCGAACTCATGACCTCAGGTGATCCACCCATCTGAACCTCCCAAAGTGCTGGGATTACAGATGTGAGCCACCTTGCCTAGCATTTTTTTTTTTTTTTCTTCAGATGGAGTCTTACTCTGTCACCCAGGCTGGAGTGTAGTGGCATGATCTTGGCTCACTGCAAACTCTGCCTCCCAGATTCCTGCGATTCTCCTGCTTCAGCTTCCCAAGTAGTTGGGATTATAGGCACATGCCACCAGGCCTGGCTAATTTTTGTATTATTAGTAGAGATGGGTTTTCACCATGTTGGCCAGGCTGGTCTCAAAATCTTGACCTCAGGTGATCTGCCTGCCTCGGCCTCCCGAAGTGCTGGGATTACAAGGACTTCTTTTTTTCTTTTTTTTTTTTTTTTCTGTTTTTTGAGACAGAGTCTCACTCTGTTGCCCAGGCTGGAATGCAATGGCACGATCTCTGCTCACTGCAACCTCCGCTTCCTGGGTCCAAGCGATTCTCCTGCCTCAGCTGGGATTACAGGCACATGCCACCATGCCCGGCTAATTTTTGTATTTTTAGTAGAGATGGGGTTTCACCATGTTGGTCAGACTGGTCTCGAACTCCTGACCTCGTAATCCACCCGCCTCGGCCTCCCAAAGTGCTGGGATTACAGCCATGAGCCACCACGCCCGGCCTACAGGGACTTCTTAATACCTAGTAGATGCCAATAAATATTTTCTGAATGAGCAAGTGCAGAAGAGAAAATATGACAGCGATGACTGAGGCGTAACTGACTTTATCTGTTCTCAGGCCACATTCTGCCCCTTGGGTGAATCTGACTGTTCCCTGAGTCGTCGCTGAAGTCAGCTTTCTGGCTATTTCCTCAGAGGAAGAAGTGAGGCATGGAGCCACCCAAGCTGCCCAACCCCAGCTGCTGAGGGCCTGCCTCAGGTCCCATGGCCAAAGAGCCTGCTTCTTCCAAGGCTGTCAGTTGTCCCATTTTTGGGCACCCTTGCTGATGACACCCTCGCTGGTCACACCACCTACTTTCTGCTTCCCCAACCTTGGTTCTCATCCCTGTAACATAAGCATCATTTTTATGCTGTCCCTGAGAGAGCAAAACCCCCATCACACTCTGGAGGGTGTGGGGGGGTGAAAGTCAACACCTTCAGTCTCTGGTGGAGGCTTCTGACCTGTGACATCCCTCTCTTGCCTCTGTTTTCCAGTGCACCCCACTGCTGCATCCACCAAAGCAGTTTCGAGTGCCTGCTTGCGTACCTGGTACCACAGCAGGTGCTGGGGATAAAATGCAGAACAAAAGAGGCCTCCACGGTCCTTTTCCTGCAAACTGTAGTTTACAATAAAAATAAACTATATTCACGTATAAATATATGATCTTGAATTATGATGAGGGCAGTGAAGAAACTAATTGAGTGGCGCGTGAGAAATGAGGAAAGGGACGTTCTTTAGATGGGTGGCCAAGAGGAGTCTTTCTGATGAGTTGACGTTTTGTCTGAGACCCCCACCCCAAGTGTCTTCCAAATGATAATAATCTCTTCCCTCGCTGGGTCCCTATGGGGTCCTGGAACACTACAGTGTCCTGAGAAGTGCACAGGGTTTTGGATAATTCAGGCCGGGGTTCACCTCCCAGCTCTGTCCTTTCACGCAGAGGAACTTCTCAACGTCCTCCCCTGTGAAATGGAGACAACCACCACCAGAGGGCAGTAGTGAGGACTGCATGAGAAGCGTGTAAGGCCCTGTTGGCTCAGACCTGCCCACTCAGGTGGGGTCTCATTCCTGAGCCCCCACTCCCAGGCCTGTTTCCACCGCCTGCAGCCTGCGGGGACCTTCCCACCCTCAGACCTCATCTTGACAGTTTATCTCTGTCACTGGCCTCATCCCTAGTTTGGCTGGTCCTGCCCCTCCCCATACCCAGTTAGGACAGTGGGTCTGACGTGTCTCCACCTTCTCATCTCACCCTTAACTTCAAAGGGTCCCCAAAGCTTTCACAACTCTTACGCTTCTCCCTCACTGTCATTGGGAATCTCCTCCATTCCAGGACTTCAAAATCTCCCCGGGCGCAGTGGCAGGAGGATCACCTGAGGTCAGGAGTTTGAGACCAGCCTGGCCAACATGGTGAAACCCCATCTCTACTAAAAATACAAAAATTAGCTGGGTGTGGTGGTGGGCGCCTGTAGTCCCAGCTACTTGGGAGGCTGAGGCAGGAGAATCGCTTAAACCTGGTTGGTGGAGGTTGCAGTGAGCCGAGATCGCACCGTTGCACTCCAGCTTGGGCAACAGAGCAAGACTCTGTCTCAAAAAAAAAAAAAAAACTGTATCTTCCTGGGAGACCTTGCTCACCACCTACTTCCTCACGGTCATCTCTGAAAACAATCCCAGGAACCAGAGCACCCCATAGTAACCTGGGCTCCGCCGTGTGATACTGTCCCCCGAAGCTGACCAACCTGATGCAGACATGTGATAGAAGATCATCTCTGGGTCAATAGGCACATGAAAAGATGCTCAACATACTTAGCTATCAGGAAATGCAAACCAAACCCATGGTGACATACCACTTCGCACTTGCTAGGATGTTTAAAATTGGAAAGATAAATAATAAGGATGTGGAATTTTTTCTTTTTTTTTTGAGACAGGGTCTCGCTCTGTCACCCAAGCTGGAGTGCAGTGGCACCTGCAGCCTTGAACTCCCAGGCTCAGTGATCCTCCCACCTCAGCCTCCTGAGTAGCTGGGACCACAGGTGTGTGCCACCCTGCCCAGATAATGTTTTTTGGTAGAGATGGGGTTTCGCCATGTTACCCAGGCTAGTCTCAAACTCCTGGGCTCAAGTCATCCTCCCGCCTCAGCTTCCCAAAATGCTGGGATTATAGGCGTGAGACATCGTGCCCAGTCTTGCTGTTTGGCTATCCTTCCAAAGCTCTATCAACCAGGTTGTCTTCTCTCACGATTCTCTCTGCTAATGATGACTCTATAGCCCAGAAATCATGAGGAATGGCAAGTCCGTAAACTTCTGCCAACTGAGTTGCCCAGAGCTACCCAGTTTCAACTCTTTTGAGACCCTTCCTTGGATTTTCTGACTCACCCCGTAACACCCCAATAAACCCATCATTTTGATTTGTATATCCATCCACACCCACTTCCCTCCAGCCCCACCCCCTCCCTAACCTCTGCCAACCACTAATATTTTCCATTTCTATAATTGTGTCATTTTAAGAGGGTTTTTAATAAACAGAACGATGGAGTTCTGTAACCTTTGGGGGCTGGCTTTTTTCCCTCAGCATGATTCCTTGGAGATTCATCCTGGTTGTTTTGTGTATGGGTAGTGTGTTCCTTTTTATTTGTTTTTTATTTTATTTTAATTTTTTTGAGATGGAGTCTCACTCTGTTGCCTAGGCTGGCATGCAGTGGTGCCATCTCAGTCACCACAACTTCTGCCTCCTGGGTTCAAGTGATTCTCCTGCCTCAGCCTCCCAAGTAGCTGAGATTACAGGCATGCACCACCATGCCCGGCTAATTTCTGTATTTTTAGTAGAGATGGGTTTCATCATGTTGGTCAGGCTGGTCTCGAACTCCTGACCTTAAGTGATCCACCTGCCTCAGCCTCCCAAACTGCTGGGATTACAGGCATGAGTCACTGTGCCTGGCACATGTTTCATTTTTATAAGAAACTGCCAAACTGTTTTCCAGAGTGGCTGTATGATTTTACATTCTCACCAGACATATGTAATTGATCAGTTTCTCTGCATTCTCACTAGCATTTGGTGCTGTCGCTATTTTTCATTTTTTCCATTCTGAGAGGAGTGCAGTGATATCTCATTGTGGTTTTAATTTGCATTTCCCAAATGGCTAATAATAATGTTGAACATCTTTTCATGTGCTTATTTGCCTTCTGTATATCCTCTTCAGTGAAATCTCTTCATGTCTTTTGCCCATTTTCTAATTCTATTCTTGTTTTTTTGCTGTTGAGTTTTGAGAGTGCTTCATATTTCTAGTTACTAGTCCTTTTGTCAGGTATGTGGTTTGCAAATATTTTCTCCCAGTCTGTAGCTGTAGCTTGTCTTTTTATCCTCTTTACAAGGTCTTTTGCAGAGCAAAAGCCTTTAATTTTGATGAAGTCCAATATATAAATGTTTCCTTTTATGAATCATGTTTTGGGGGCTAAGTTTAAGAGCTCTTTGCCTCACTCTAGGTCCCAAATGTTTTCTCCTGTGCTTCTTTTTTTTTTAATTTTTACAGAATTTTTTTTTATTATTATTATACTTTAAGTTTTAGGGTACATGTGCACAATGTGCAGGTTAGTTACATATGTATACATGTCCATGCTGGTGTGCTGCACCCATTGACTCGTCATTTAGCATTAGGTATATCTCCTAATGCTATTCCTCCCCCCTCCCCTCACCCCACAACAGTCCCCAGAGTGTGATGTTCCCTTTCTTGTGTCCATGTGTTCTCATTTTTCAATTCCCATCTACGAGTGAGAACATGCGGTGTTTGGTTTTTTGTCCTTGCGATAGTTTACTGAGAATGATGATTTCCAGTTTCATCCATGTCCCTACAAAGGACATGAACTCATCATTTTTTATGGCTGCATAGTATTCCATGGTGTATATGTGCCACATTTTCTTAATCCAGTCTATCATTGTTGGACATTTGGGTTGGTTCCAAGTCTTTGCTATTGTGAATAGTGCCGCAATAAAGAATTGTTTTTAAAATATGAAATGCTTCACAAATTTTTATATCATCCTTACCTGGGTCCATGCTAATCTACTCTGTATCATTCCAGTTTTGGTTTATGTGTTGCCAAAGTGAGCACAAAGTCTTATGGTCTTATGTTTACATTTTAGTCTGAGGTCTTTTTTTTTTTTTTTTTTTTTTGAGACAAGATTTTGCTCTGTCACCCAGGCTGGAATGCAGTGATGCAGTCATAGCTTGCTGCAGCCTCCATCACCCAAGCTCAAGCGATCCTTCCGCCACAATCTCTGTAGTAGCTGGGACTACAAGTGTGCCCCACAATGCTCAACAAATTTTTGTATTTTTTGTAGAGACAAGGTCTTGCCATGTTGGTCTCAAACTTCTGGCCTCAAGTGATCCTCCCTCCTTGGCCTCCTAAAGTGCTAGGATGACAGGCGTGAGCCACCACGTCTGGCGCTGAGGTCCATTTTAAGTTAATTTTTGTACAATATATGAGACTTATGTCAAAGTTTTGTTATTTGGTTGATTTTGGGGCCTATAGATGTCCAGTTGCTTCAGCACCATTTGTTGAAAAGACTTGTCTCTATTGATTGCTTTTGTACCTTTGTCAAAAATCAGCTGTCAAAAATAGTTGTGTGGATCTGTGTTTCCGAGTTCTGTGTTCGGTTCCATTGATCTATGTGCTATTCCTGGGCCAGAACCACACTGTGACCATATAACAGTTTTTGAAATTAGGTAGACTGATTTTTCTCTAAAATTAGCTAAATTTTAATAAACCATCTAAAATTATTCTAGCTATTCTAGTTCCTTTGCCTTTCCACATAAATTTTAGAAAAGTTTTGTCAATATTTGCAAGAAATAGATTTTGTTGGAATTTTGATAGAAAGTGTGCCAATATGGGAATAATTGACAACTTTATTATGTTTAGTCTTCCAACCAAGGAACACAGTTTTACTTCTCAGTTTATTTAGATATTATTTGATTTCCTCCATCAGCATTTTATAGTTTTCAGCATAGAAATCCTATACAAGTTTTGTTAGATGTCCACCCAAATATTCCATGTTTTTAGTGATTATAAATGGTATTTTATTTTTAATTTTGGTTTCCATGTGTTCATTAGTATATAGATTCTAGAAATTTTGTGTGTGTGTGTGTGTGTGTGTGTGTAGATTCTTTGGGACTTTCTACCACATCATTGTATCATCTGCAAATACAGACCATTTCGTTTTTGCCTTTCTGAAATGTGTGCCTTTTCTTTTCTGTTCTTTCTTGCCTGTTACACTGCCTAGAATGTTCAGCTCTATGTTGAATAAGAGTAGTGAGAGTGGACATCCTTGCCTTGTTCCCAATCTTAGAAAGAAAGCATTCCATTTTTCACCATTAAGTATAGTATTAAATGCAGGGTTTTGTAGATGTTCTTAATCAAATTCAGGAAGTTCCCTCTATTCCTAGTTTTCTGAGGGTTTTTGAGACTTTGAGTTTTGTTTCTAATGGAGCTACAAGCTGTAGAGAACTTTATGAGATTGAATACATCCTACTACAGCCATTTTATATCCAAACTGTTAAGAGTTTTGTGTTAGAGAAACCATCAACCTTACATGAGAAGATTATTCGTGTGTGTTAGAATTTGCATCTTAGAGAAAACCCTCATTTTAGAATCGGGTTGAGAAGAAGAACAAGACCTTGGGTTTATTAATTGCAACTTCTGGCACAACCGTTAGAGCATTTATTTGCATCAAGTTTACATTACTGGGAAATTCACCTTACAGTAAAAAAGGTGAATGAAATATTTTTTTCATAAGAATTAATGTAGAAGGGCTGGATATATTTCCAGACACCCACAGTCCAAACTTTTTATCTATTGACACAATTCACAAACCAATGGAATGACACAGAATGAATTAAGTGAGGAATAAAAGGTCATATGATCATTTTACAGTGTTCTCCCTGGCTTCACAGAAGAATTAGGAAGCCACACTAGGTGCAGGTGCTACCAAAGTTAGCAGTCATTATAGTGTATCCCTGAGAGTCTGAGTCCAGTGGGGTTTGGGGTGGAATGGAAGAACCACCTGCCTCTGCCCCATCTCTACATCCCCCGCTGAGACTTAGAAACAAATACTACACTCTGAGAATGCTCCAAAAACCTCCACCTTTCTTCTTTTTCCTTTTTTTTTTTGTTTGGAGATGGAGTCTCACTCTGTCAATCAGGCTGGAGTGCAGTGGCACAATCTTGGCTCACTGCAGCCTCCACCTCCTGGTTCAAGAGATTCTCATGCCTCGACCTCCCGCATAGCTGGGACTACAGGTGCGCACCACCATGCCTAGATAATTTTTGTATTTTTAGTAGAGACAGGGTTTCACCATGTTGGCCAGGCTGGTCCTGAACTCCTGGCCTCAAGTGATCTGCCCGCCTCAGCCTCCCAAAATGCTGGGGTTACAGGCGTGAGACACCGTACCCGGCCAAACCTCCAGCTTTCTCAGGAGCTCTTGAGACGGTAAAGAAGGAATGAAGTGGAGATCCTCTCCACTGTGAACTGCAGCATTCAGCAATCCTGAGATAACATGCCTCAACTGTCCTCCAGCCGCAGCTGCTCCCAGTTTACCAACAAGGTGAGTGCAAACAATGACTTATACAGAAATTGATCCCATTTTTTATTTTTTATTTTTTTTAAGAGAGAGGGTCTCATTCTGTTGCCCAGTGTACTCCAGGCTGGAGTACAAAGGTGTGATCACAGTTCACTGTAACCTTGATCTCCTGGGTTCAAGAGATCCTTCTGCCTCAGCCACCCAAGAAACTGGACTACAGGTGCATGCTACCATGCCCAGCTAATTTTTAAATTTTTTTTGTAGAGATGGGGGTCTTACTTTTGTGGCCCAGGCTGTTCTCAAACTCCTGGCCTCAAAAAATCCTCCAGCCTTGGCCTCTCAAAGTGCTGGAATTACAGATGTGAGCCACTATGCCCAGCCCTTTTAAAATTGTTTATTTTTATTTTTATTTTTAGAGATCTTGCCACATTGCCTAGGCTGGAGTGCAGTGGCTATTCACAGGTGTGATTATAGCACACTGCAGTCTCCAATTCCTGGCCTCAAGCCATCTTCCCACCTCAGCCTCTTGAGTAGCTAAGATTACAGTTGCGCACTATTGCACTTGACCTGATCCATTTAAATAACTGACATTAAGTGGAAAAGGATTAGTGTATAGAACTCAGATCTGCTGTGTCCCAACCCAGTGCTTGGAACACAGTGGGTATTTAGGGACCTTGAATGAAATAATGAGGAGAATTTATTAGCCATTCTCAATCAGAAATATGTAGTTCATTTGTAAATTGTGTACCCCCTCGCCATAAAATAAAATGTGGGATGGGATCAAGAATTTAAATCTTTGAAAGGCACTTCAGCCCTCATTTTGTCCAACCTGTATAGGGAGCTAGGATCTCTTTCTGCAGTATTCACAAGTACCAATGGTCCCATCTTGGTCTGCAAAGACCTTTCCACTGATTCACAGTTCTGTTCTTTTGTTCCTTATTTTTTCTTTATATCAAACTTAAATTTTCTATCCTCCAATTCTCAAACCCCAATCTTAGTTATGCATCATGAGGCTTTTGGAGAAAACCTGCCTAATAGTCTATCTCCCTTCCTGTGTATTCAACCTCCCCTTTTCAGCTGGCATTTTGCATGAGCATTGAATCATGGTCAGGTCCTTCAGCTTGCTGGGGAAGCTCCTTACACCCCTTGTCCTTTCTTCACCTCTCACCTTCTCTCTCCTCTTCACAACCATTCCTCTTGAAGGACACTTATTATCTCCACTTATCCCTCCCACTGCCCAACTCTCCTTAGTCTGGCTTCAACCCCAACCCAAACCCTTGAATTGCTCTATGACAGATTAGCAATGATGCACTTCAGACCTTATCTTACTGGTGGACTTGGAAGCATGGACGCATGTGACACCCTAGGCTTCTGAGGATCCTGTCTTCAGGGTCATCTGAACTGGCTTTAGGGGCTGGGCATGGTGGCTTATGCCTGTAATCCCAGCACTTCAGGAGGCCGAGGTGGGTAGATCACCTGAGGTCAGGAGTTGGAGATCAGCCTGGCCAACATGGTGAAACCCCATCTGTACTTAAAATACAAAATTAGGCTGGGTGCGGTGTCTCATGCCTGTAATCCCAGCACTGTGGGATGCCAAGGTGGGCGGATCACCTGAGGTTAGGAGTTCAGGACCAGCCTGACCAACATTGTGAAACCCCGTCTCTACTAAAAATACAAAAATTAGCCAGGCATGGTGGCGGGCACCTGTAATCCCAGCTACTCGGGAGGCTGAGGCAGGAGAATCTCTTGAACCCGGGAGGCAGAGATTGCAGTGAGCTGAGATAGCACCATTGCACTCCAGCCTGGGCAACAAGAGCAAAACTCCATCTCAAAAAACAAACACACAGGCCGGGCGCAGTGGCTCACGCCTGTAATCCCAGCACTTTGGGAGGCCGAGTGGGCAGATCACGAGATCAGGAGATAGAGACCATCCTGGCTAACACGGTGAAACCCCGTCTCTACTAAAAATACAAAAATTAGCTGGGCGTGGTGGCGGGCACCTGTAGTCCCAGCTACTCAGGAGGCTGAGGCAGGAGAATGGCGTGAACCCGAGAGGCAGAGCTTACAGTGAGCCAAGATTGCACCTCTGCACTCCAGCCTGGATGACAGAGTAAGACTCTGTCTCAAAAACAAACAAACAGACAAACAAAATTAGCTGGGCATGATGGCAGGTGCCTATAATCCCAGCTACTTGGGAGGCTGAGGCAGGAGAATTGCTTGAACCCAGGAGGCGGAGGTTGCAGTGAGCCGAGATTGCGTCATTGCACTCCAGCCTGGGCAACAAAAGCAAAACTCTGTCTCAAAAACAAAAAACTGGCTTTAGGGACATCACTCTCCTGGTTTCTTCCAACTGCTCTGGCTCCTTCGTGTCTTGTTGCCTGGCTGGTTCCTCTTCTTCTGTCCTCCCTTAAAAAACAAACAACAGGCTGGGTGCGGTGGCTCACACCTGTAATCCCAGCACTTTGGGAGGCCAAAATGGGCAGATCACCTGAGGTCAGGGGTTTGAGACCAGCTTGACCAACATGGTGAAATATCGTTTCTACTGGAAATACAAAAATTAACCAGGCGTGGTGGCACATGCCTGTAGTCCCAGCTACTCGGGAGGCTGAGGCAGGACAACTGCTTGAACCTGGGAGGCAGAGATTGCAGTGAGCCGAGATTGCGCCACTGCACTCCAGCCTGGCTGACAAAGCAAGACTCTCTCAGCCGGGCGTGGTGGCTCACGCCTGTAATCCCAGCACTTTGGGAGGCCGAGGTGGGCGGATCACGAGGTCAGGAGATCGAGACCATCCTGGCTAACACGGTGAAACCCCGTCTCTACTAAAAATATAAAAAATTAGCCGGGTGAGGTGGCGGGCGCCTGTAGTCCCAGCTACTCGGGAGGCTGAGGCAAGAGAATGGCGTGAACCCCAGGGGGCGGAGCCTGCAGTGAGTGGAGATCGCGCCACTGCACTCCAGCCCGGGTGACAGAGAGACTCCATCTCAAAAAAAAAAAAAAGAAAAAGACCGTCTCAAACAACAACAACAACAAATCGTACCTTAGCGATCTGTTCTGGGCCCTCTTTTCTTCTCATTTTACACACTTTTCCTAGGTGAACTGTCTATACCCATAATTTCAGTTGCCAACTGTTGTGCCAATGAATCCTGAAACTATAATTCCAGGACTTGCACAGAGGAGGATTCACTATCTGTTGAATAACAAAGTGGATGAGTCTGAGTACGGTGGCTCACGCCCTTAATTGCAACACTTTGGGAGGCAGAGGTAGGAGGTTCGCTTGATCCCAGGAGTTCCAGACAAGCCTGTGTGACACAGTGAGACCCCGGTCTCTATAAAAAATACAAAAATGAGCTGGGCATGGTGGCTCATGCTTGTGGTCTCAGCTACCTGGGAGGCTGAGATGGGAGACTCACCTAACCCTGGAGGTCAAGGCTGCTTGTGAGCCAGATGCCACTGCACTCCAGCCTGGGTGACATGGTGAGACCCTGTCAAAAAAAAAAAAAAAAAAAAAAAAAAAAAAGATGAAACCTGTAACTTCAGTCAAAGCCTAGATGCTGAGACTCATTCTTTTCTCTTGTCCTGTTCCCAGTCTGTTCCTCTCCTTCCTCCATTTCTGTCCTAGGTGCCAGATCTGAGTGCCTGCCTTGCATTTCCTCTCTCCCTAACCCCAGACCCTATTAACCTCTTGCCAGCCTGTCCACTTCTCTAGCTCAGGCCCCCTTCATTCCTCATTGTGACTGCTGCCTCTAGAATAGATTGCTGCCTATTCTAAATGGTCTTCCTGCCTCTAATCCTGCTCCTTCCCCAACCATCTCCACGCAGCTCCGTGTGCAATTTCTTTCTTTCTTTCTTTCTTTCTTTTTTTTTTTTTGAGACAGAGTCTACCTCTGTCACCCAGGCTGGAGTGCAATGGCACAATCTCGGCTCCCTACAACCTCTGTCTCCTGGGTTCAAATGGTTCTCCTGCCTCAGCCTCACAAGTAGCTGGGATTAAACGTGCCCACCACCATGCCTAGCTATTTTGTGTGTGTGTGTGTGTGTGTGTATTTTTAGTAGAGACAAGGTTTCACCATGTTGGCCAGGCTGGTCTTGAACTCCTGACCTCAAGTGATCTGCTGCCTCAGCCTCCCAAAGTGCTGGGATTGCAGGTGTGAGCCAGCACACCCAGCCTCCACGTGCAATTTCAAAAAGAAATTTTGGTCCCACCACTTGCTTGTTTAAGGTTGTTCAAAGACCCCAAGAGAGGTTTTTTTTTTGTTTTTTTTTTTTTTGTTTTTTTTTGAGACGGAGTCTAGCTCTGTCGCCCAGGCTGGAATGCAGTGGAGCGATCTCGGCTCACTGCAACCTACACCTCCCAGGTTCAAGCGATTCTCCTGCCTTAGCCTCCCAAGTAGCTGGGATTACAGCCGCCCACCACCACGCCCAGCTAATTTTTGTATTTTTAGTAGAGATGGGGTTTCACCATACTGGCCAGGCTGGTCTCAAACTCCTGACCTCGTGATCCGCCCATCTCAGCTTCCCAAAGTGCTGGGATTACAAGCGTGAGCCACCGCACCTGGCCCCGAGAGCTCTTTCTGGCCTGCCCCACTCCTACCTCCCCAACCTCATCTCTCATGAGCATCCTCTTCACTCTTCATTCCTCCCATGCTGAGTTTCTCTCAGCTGTCTGGCCCCCGGCCCTTTGCACAGGATGGTCCTGCTCTCTGAATGCTCTTCTTTTCCCATGTTGCCTGGCTCCCTCCTACTCACTCCTCAGGTCATTTCCTTGGGAGCTGTGTCCCTGCCCTGCCCTTCCTCAGTTCCTGTACCACCCGATGCTACAGAACTTACACACTGCATTGCAATTACATATTTACATAAGTGTTTTGCTCACTAGCCTGTAGGTTCTATGTGGGTAGGACTAGAGGCTATTTCTATCCTGTTCATCTTTTTGTATTCTCATATATAAATATAATTCATCACCTCCTGACATTTGAGCCCTTCTGCTGATCCAAGTAAACAGTACTTAACATAGAGCTGTGTACACAGTAGATGCTCAATGTGTTGAGTGGAAGAATCAATGACTCTTCCCCAGGGAGAATGGCATCAGTTCTAACATGGATGGCTGGGCTGTCCCATGTGATTTGAGCAGTTTTAGATTTACACCAGAAGGGAGTGCTGTCCGCCATAACCTCTGGGTACTTATTGTCCTCCCTTTCCAGAAGAACTGTCCCCACATTAAGCATAGACATGAGGAATGGAGCCTGCATTATTAAAATAGGGCTTCCTTCTTTATTGTCTGAGTGGCCTCCAGGGAAGTCATGATAGGGGACAACCATTGTCAAACTAAAAAAAATTTCACTGGGACCTAAAACATCACCAGCCCAGGTCCAGGACGGAGAGGTGGGGGAGACAAGGCTCATTCATGTGCATAGCAGAGCACACAGGAAGTTTCAGGGGACTGAGCCCAGTGGCTGTGGCAGTATGATGGTGACATCACAGGGCTGGCAGCTAAGGCTGTATCAATAGGGATGTAATGGAACAAGCAACAGGATACCCCGATAGACACTGATTGATAGAGCCAGACTTTGTCTCAAAAAAAAAAAAAAAAAAAAAAAGGCTGAATTTGGCTGGGTGTGGTGGCTCACATTTGGAATCCTAGGACTTTAGGAAACCAAGGTGGGCAGATTGCTTGAGACCAGCCTGGGAAACATTGCGAGGCTCTGTCTTAAAAAAGAAAGAAGCTGAATTAAATCCATTCTTCTTTAGCTCCACTGGGCAAAATTACAGCCAAAAGTGTTACAGGAAATTGCATAAATAAGAGCCTTTTAAAAAGGATTTGTTTACCATATTAATAACAAGGCTCATGATAAAAAAATACAGCTGCCTTACTATTTTATTCTTATTATTTTTTGAGACAGGGTTTCACTTTTGTCACCCAGGCTGGAGTGCAATGGCGTGATTTTGGCTCACTGCAACCTCTGCCTTCTGGGCTTAAGTGATTTTCCTGCCTCAGCCTCCTGAGTAGCTGGGACTACAGGTGCACACCACTGTGCCTGGCTAATTTTTCTATTTTTTGTAGCTATGGGGTTACGCCATGTTGCCCAGGCTGGTCTTGAACTCATGAGCTCAAGCAATCCACCTGCCTCGGTCTCCCAAAGTGTTGGGATTTATAGAAGTGAGCCACTGCGCCTGGTCTGCCTTACTATTTTAGAGATAAAAAAAATCTGTTTTTGTTTTGTTTTGTTTTGTTTTGTTTTTTGTTTTTTGTTTTTTGAGATGGAGTCTAGCTCTGTCCCAAGCTGGAGTGCAGTGGCGGGATCTTGGCTCACTGTAATCTCTGCCTCCCAGGTTCAAGCTATTCTCCTGCCTCAGCCTCCCAAGTAGCTGGGATTACAGGCGCGTGCCACCACACCCGGCTAATTTTTGTATTTTTAGTAGAGACGGGGGTTTCACCATGTTGGCCACGCTGGTCTCGAACTCCTGACCTCGTGATCCGCCTGCCTCAGCCTCCCATAGTGCTGGGATTACAGGTATGAACCACCACGCCTGGCCAAATTTCTGTTTTTCAAAGATGGAATACATTGCCCTATAAGGAGTGGGGTCCCCATCACCAAGGTATCCAACAAGTAAGGTAGGCATGTTGCAGAAGGTATTTCAGCATCAGCCAAGGGACTAGATGGATCTGGTTTCTTCCAGCCCAGGGTTCTTGCCTTTCACTGCATATTAGAAGTTTCCATAAATGTCTGGAGATACCAACTTTGTTAACTACAGATTGGTAAGTTCTGATTTTTGAGAGTCCAGACCTCTTGTATTGATTTGTATAATCTGCTGCCATTTTAGCCCTCTGTGCCTCAAAATGAAACAAATCTGGTGAGATTGGAAGGGAGATGGGAATTAATATAATTAATATAATGTGAAAGAGAAATACAGTTTGGAATAACTGACTTACACAGATCACAAAACAGATAGGAAGCAAACCAGGACTTGATTCTGTTCTCCAGACTTGAGCTCCCAAGTCCTCCTTTTAATTACATCACTCTTGTGTCCAAACACCAGACCATAAGGGGAGTGAAGCACCTGACTGCCATTGCCATTCTTGGTCCACAGGTTTTCACAACTCATTTGTTTAGTGTAGGGGTTGAATTGTGCCCCCCTAAAATCCATATGTTGAAGTCCTAACCCCCAGTACCTCAGAATGTGACTGTTTTCAGAAACAGGGTCATTACAGACGTAAATAGTTAAGATGAAGTCATTAGGGTGGGCCCTAATCCCAGACGACTGGTGTCCTTAGAAAAAGGGGAGTTGGGCAGGATGCAATGGCTCATGCCAGCCATCCCAGTGACTCAGGAGACTGAGGCCAGAAGATCACCCAAGCCCAGGAGTTCGCAGCTACAGTGAGCTATGACCACGCCACTGCACTACAGACTGGGTGACAGAGAGAGACCCTGTCTCAAAAAAAAAAAAAAAAAAAAAGAAAAGAAAAAAGAAAAAGGAAAAGGGGCTGGGTGCGGTGGCTCGCACCTGTAATCCTAGCACTTAGGGAGGCTGAGGCAGGAGGATCACCTGAGGTCGGGAGTTCGAGACCAGCCTGGCCAACATGGTGAAACCCCCTCTCTACTAAAAATACAAAAATTAGCTGGGTGTGGTGGTACAAACCTGTAATCCCAGCTACTCGGGAGGCTGAGACAGGAGAATCACTTGAACCCAGGAGGCAGAGGTTGCAGTGAGCCAAAATCACGCCATTGCACTCCAGCCTAGGCCACAAGAGCGAGACTCTGCCTCAAAAAAAAGGGCAGTTTGGACATAGACACACATATACACAGGGAAGCGACACATGGAGAAGATGGCCATCCCCAGCCAAGGAGAAAGGCCTGGAGCAGCCTCAGAAGGAACCCACCCTGCTGACACCTAGATCTTGGACTTCTAGCCACCAGAACTGTGAGACAATCAATTTCTGTTGTTTAAGCCACTCAGTGTGTGGTACTTTGTCATAGTGGCCCCAGGAAACGAATACATTTGGTGATTGAGGAAACATTCACTGAGTGCCAGTGTACTGGGCCCAGCAAGAGGAATCAGACACATGGCCCAGAGTGCTATCTGGCAGTGGAGACAGGACAGGGAGCAGAGCAGCCACTGCCAGCGCCAGAACAAGTCATCAAGGTCATCCAACGAGAAATCCAGGGAAGGAAGCCTCCTGCCTGCCAGGCTGTCTGGGGCTAATGCCTTTGCTCTGGTTCTTGAACACTGGGATGGATTTTGCTGGTGCAGGTAGGGAAAGAGCCAGAGGAGGCAGCATGAATAAAGTCAAAGTGCGACAAGGTGCAGTTGGCCAGCTAGGGCATGTGGGGACCATGTGAAAAGAAGGCTGAAAGGTGGATTCAGAGCAGGTTGGTGGGGGAACGATGCCAGGAGTGCTCTGCAGGCCCTGGGAAGTCACAGAAAGTTCCTGAGCTAGGAGCTGCTGAGAGAGCCAGCTGTGTGGTCACTTGAGCAGTGGTGGAGAACAAGCTGGGGGTGGCGGGCCGGCGCTGAGGGCTCTCAGGTGGTCAGTAGTGCAGACCCAGGAGAAGCTGTCAGTGGGAACTTGGATTTCCTCAGCCTCGTTTCTTTTGTCTTCCACTTGCTGAAAACACCTGCATTGTGAAGAGCTCCAGGTTTCAGAAATTCCCATCCACTGAGACAAGCTTTGCCTAAATGGAGTGGTCCTAGCAGTCCCGTTAGCTGCCTCACCCCAGCCTTTCCTGAGAGTAGCATAAGGCAGCCAGGGAAAGAAGTCACCCTTGATCTGCACTCTGGGACCTTGCAAGTGACCCTGAGCCTCAGTTCCCTTGTCTGAAAGATGGGGTCAGACCCTCACACTGCCTCCTTTGAACAAGACAATGAATGTGCAAGAGCCTGTAAACTGCAGTGCGCCATGGACACATCAGGGGCCATCACTCCCTTTGTCAGAAGCAGGGCTCAGGCAGGTCAGTGGCTGGTCAGGACTGAGCTTGGCAGGATGGTTGTAGGTAGGACCTGCACAGGTAGCTGTCGGGGGAACTAGGTGGCTACAGAAGCAGGAAACAATGGCCCCATGTTCCGGCAGGAAGGGAGCCTAAGGGCAGATCGGGCCCTGACCCAGTCACTGGAATGGACGAAGCCAGGGCTGGATGGGAATTCCCATTCTTGGGGCTGGTAGGTCCCTTCACCCACTCCCCAGCACCAGGTCACTCACTCTGCACAGATGCTGGCTTCTGACCCACACATTGCTACTGTGACTCCCAGGTGCAGCTGATCTAGCACCAGCTATGCAGAACCACTTCCAGGGATTTCTCGTGTGCTCAGGCCCTGGCTGGATGCATGCTAGTGCAGTCTATCACCGACAGAGGCCCATGGCATAGGCTGTCCCCAGCTCTTCTTAAATTACTCCTCCTGGGTATCCTGCGCTGTCATGCTTATCGACTCAGAGAGTGGGCAGGGCTCTCACAATTTATAAATGAGAAAACTGAGCTCCAAGAAGCAAAGGGTCTTTTGCAAGTTCTCTAAGATGGTGTATGACAGGGCTGCCTCCCACAGTGTGAAATTATCATAAGAGTTGTAGTTGTTAAGTATTGTTTTTTTTTGAGATGGAATTTAACTCTTGCTGCCCAGGCTGGAGTGCAGTGATGTAATCTCGGCTCACTGCAACCTCTGTCTCCTGGGTTCAAGCGATTCTTCTGCCTCAGCGCCCCAAGTAGCTGGGATTACAGGCCCCCACCACCATGCCTGGCTAATTTTTTGTATTTTTAGTAGAGATGGGGTTTCACCCTGTTGGCCAGGCTGGTTTCGAACTCCTGATCTCAGGTGATCCACCCACCTCAGCCTCCGAAAGTGCTGGGATGATAGGCGTGAGACACCATGCCCAGCCAGTTGTCAGTATTTACAGCGCTTGCTGTTTACCTGTGTCCCTAAGCATTTTATGGTTCCAACTCTGAAAACTAGTTCCGTTCTTGCCCTGTCCTGAACCTTTGGAACCAATGAGTCTTGTTAGCTAGTGTCTACTTTGCTCCCTACTTTGGACTAAGGGAGAAATAAGTCCACTGACTTTCTCATCAGAACTGAGCCAGGAGCAAGGGCCCTAGGGAGGGACATATGGCGACATACAGCAGCTTTGGGTTTGGGCAGAGCTGGGTTTGGATCCCAGCCTGGTCACCATTACTAGCTACATGACATTGGGTAGGGCACTTCACCTCTAAATCCTTCAGTTTCCACATCCATAAAAGGGGATTATAGGTTATTTTTCAGGGAAGTTGAAGACTAAATTTCTCTCAATAAATGGCCATTGATGGCAGATATATGTACTAACCTGCATCTGTAACGCTACTAGATGACTGACTAGTCTGACCAACTTATGTATATACCTGTGGCAATTTCTGGAAGACACCTCCTTCACTGAAGTCAGTGCAGCTCTCATCTGGCCCCCTGCTACTGGTCTATCCTTTTCAATTCCATCAGCCTAAACATAGCTCTGACATTTTCTACTAGCCCAAACCCTTACCTACTCCTTGAGAGGATAACTGGGAGTAAGAGCATGAAATATTGTTAGTATCCCTGTTGCTGGTTAGGCTCACAGTGAACCACATGCAGATTTGTACAGCTGAAACAACCTGCAGGCTCACTTAGCTTGGGGCTCGGAGTTTCAGTTGAGGAACTGGAGGCTCACAGAGGGGAAGTGACAGAGGGGGAGCAAATACCATTCAGTGGCCAGGTTGGGGCTAGAATATGATCTCTAGATTCTCAGTTTGAGGCCTCCCTCACCATACCTCCACTCTTCCTCTGCCAGGGCTGGTGCTGGGGAGTGCTGTCTTAAACACAGAGACCCCAAGCCCCTCCTGGCCGGGGGTCAAGTCCCCTTAATCGGAAATAGAGTTAACTCTGGCCAGGTGCAGTGGCTCATGCCTGTAATCCCAGCACTTTGGGAGTTCAAGTCAGGAGGATCACTTGAGCCCAGGGGTTTGAAACCAGCCTATGCAATATAGTGAGACCTCATCTCTACCAAAAATATTTAGCCAGGCATGGTGGCATCCACCTACAGTCCCAGTTACTCGGCTGAGGTGGGAGGATTGTTTGTGCCCAGGTCGAGCATGCAGTGAACCATGATTGTGCCAGTGTATTCCAGCTTGGGTGACAGAGTCAGATTGTCTCCAACAACAAAAAGCAATAGAGTAAGAGTATTTTCTCCATATGCCCTCCCAACACCCCTGGGACAAGTTATAAAATACCCACTTGATCAGATTATTAAGCTGACCTAATTGGCTGAGGACTTCCACACTCACTGCAATCTTGGTGATTTTCCTGCAGAGCAACTGTTTGGCTGGCTGCAGCTTAAGTCTACTAGTAACTTGATTCCCTTTCCAAACTGTCAACACAGCGGTAGCATCAGGCTCATTAAAATTGACGGCAGCACAATGCAACAGAGCTGGAGAAAACTGGAAGGTCGTAGCGTAGTGTACGACCACTTTGTGCTTCTGTCTCACCTTTCTCTGGCAATGGGGTAGGTAGTATAGCCCAAATAGGAATGCCAGGAACAGGATGACTCAACTCTCCTGTACTTGTCCTGGAGTATGTACCAGGAGTCCTGGTGGTGGTGATACAGGAGCGGGTAGGGTGCAGTATCTTACACAAGGTGGTTTGTGCATTTCCACGCTGGCCACTATCATTCTTCAGGTGCTGGACTCCTGAAACAGGAGTGAACTAAAGGTTAAGAGCAGAGGTTGAAAACAAGGCGCCATGGGCCAGGCACAGTGGCTCACGCCTGTAATTCCAGCACTTTGGGAGGCCAAGGTGGGTGGATCACCTGAGGTCAGGAGAGTTCAAGACCAGCCTGACCAGTATGGTGAAACCTCGTCTCTACTAAAAATACAAAAATTAGCCGGGCGTGGTGGCAGGCGCCTGTAGTCCCAGCCACTCGGGAGGCTGAGACAGGAGAATTGCTTGAACCCGGGAGGCGGAGGTTGCAGTAAGCCAAGATTGTGCCACTGCACTTCAGCCTGGGCGACAGCGAAGACTCCATCTCAAAAAAAAAAAAAAAAAAAAAGAAAATAGCTTCAAAAAGATGGCATACCAACGTATCACACATGTAGGTGTATATGTAGAACACACCTCTACCAACCTCTGAGCAGCTAGTCAGGACCAGTTATCTAGCCCATCACAGCTGCCACCCAGCTCAGACATTTTATAACTCAATTTACCGCAGAAGCTGGAAGCAAACCCTCTCAATGTTCTTCAGATGGGAGACAACTCCAAAAAGTCTGCTGTGTGACCTCATCACCAAACAGCTTGCTTCTCTGAGGACCATGTCAAAGGCATCTTCACTGGCCACATACAGGTGACATCAGCATTTTACTATAATGCACAAAAAGGCTTTGACCTTCAAGGCCCTACAAGGGCCCAAATGACTTGTCCAGTATCATCACCTATTCATGTGTTGTCAAATCTACTTGTATCTAACTGTTCTCAGCAGTTTCCTACCTTTAACCTCTGCTTACCAAGATACTCTCTCCTTTCTCTATTCCTATTTATAGACGCTGTTCACACTTGCACGTGCAGTTGAAGTACTTTCTTTTCTAAGAAGCTTCCCTCCCTCCGGGTTGGGTGCCACCTCTCCAGCCTTTGAGCTACACTAAAACTTACCTAAACCTCTTGCTCCTAGGTCCTAGTAGATATTACTTGTGTTGATGTCTTTTCTTCCTGACTAGTTACTATGAGCACCAAGGGCTGGCTTCTCTCTTTAACCCAATTCCCTTCCCTTTTGCCCAGCCAATAAGCCTGGCATGTCCTACAGGCTTGGTAGATACTGGAAAGTTCTGTAAACTTTAAAGAAAAAAAAACTGAAAAAAAAAACAGACAAAAAACCAGGAAAAATAATCACTCAAAGTTACTGTGTTTCATATTTGACAAATAAGCAAAACCTTAAGGACACACCTAGGCTACAGAAGAAACCATTTTACAATGTATTGAAGGTTTGCCAAAATGGCCTTATGATTGGGGAAAATGACGTAATACCTGTAAAATCAGAAATCAAATTTTCTTGGATTTTCTTTGCAAGAAAGAAACTCCATTTTAAAGTCTATGGGAGATTTTGATTTTAAAGTACAGTATTTGGGGGCTCCATAGAGACTATGACTTGTTATAAATTCAAATTAGGTTCCAATTTTATATATTGCATTTACATGCATCAAAAACCTCACTCATTCCAGTAGCTATAAGCTAAAATTTACTAAAACAATCCTTAAATCTTCCACTATAAAAAACTGTATTGATAATGCAGTCATACATCTATTTTCGCTAAATGGTTAATCACTGAATACAGACAGAATATCCTTCTTTCTCAAATCCCTTTAAGATCTGTAAGAAGAGAGAAAATTTCCATCTTCTGGAAAACCTGAGCTGACCTCAGGCAGTGCCTACCCACTGCTTGGTGAGGCTTTTCACATGTCATTCCCCCTTTTCACGCCTGTCTTGACAACAAACCATACTGTGTTCACCCATCAGTCAAACCCTACATGTTTCAGTCTAATGGAAAGCCCGTTTTTCTCTTCAGACCTTCCTGTCAGCAAGGGTCACAGAACATCAGTGCTACAAGTGACTTCAGAAGCCATTTGGTCACACCCCTTCAATTTTACAGACTGGGTGGTGACCCAGAGTCAACACAAGGTCACACAGAAAATCAGTGGCAGAGCCACAACTAGAATTCAGATCTCTTGGGATTCTGGTGAAGGCCTTTTGCTTTACACTATCTTCTTTCCCTTAATTCACATAATACTTGAACCTAACATTTTACTGGTTTTCATTTACTGGTTTTACTGCTGAACAAAATGGAATGTTCAGCATTCCATTTTGAACATTATTTTTTAAAGTATGCTTCATTTACTCCCAGTTATCAATGAGGATTTGATCTAAATGCTCAAAGATCCTACACACTTGTGCAATTCCCCTCAACAACTAATATAAAAATGCCAAATAAACCAGTTCTTTGGTGTTTTAACATGAGCTTACAATGAGAGTATAATTTAAAAATGTAAGCATACAACTAGGCTTTACCAAAGAGTAACTGTTTATTTCACTTAAATTCTTAAAAATACTTTTTTGGCAGTTGTCACATAAAATGTCCTAATGTAAAAAATAATAATAATAATAATTAAAAAGAAAAGCATGAAAAAACAGACCCAAAATGTTAATATTTTATTTACAAAGCTTTTTTGTTGTACAGAAAGTAAAAATGCTGTTACAATCTCGGTGTAACTGGTAGCCACAGACGGTTGACTCACCAATCACAGCTATCCACGCTACAGCAAGAGTCTTACACAAAAACCTAACAACGCTTACAACTTTGTTGGGGTGAAGTCCACAAGCTTGGTGGTAGATTACCAAGAGGGACTACATGGAAGGAAGGCGGAATGTCACAGGAACTATTCTTTGGCTCTTTGGGTGGGTGGGTGTCCTGGGGTTTGTATCACAGCTACCTTTTTTTTTTTTTTTTTTTTTAAACAGCTACAAAATCCATGAGCAGTCCAACCAATACTGAACAGTTCTGTTTCTGCAGGTCATCTGGGGCCTTAATCATCTTCTCCTTCATCATCTGTTTCTCTCTTCCTCTTTTCACCTTTCCCGCCTTCTTCCTCCTCTGTACAGTAACAAAAATTGACTTTAGGACAGTGGAAAAGGCATTTTGCTTAGATTATTGCCAATGGAGGCAACAACAACAAAGTTTTTGACAGTTAGGAGATAAAACAATGTAAACTTCATCAGATTAATATAGGTGATTAATAGCAAGTATAAGTGGTGACCACAGAACCAAGAAAAGCAAAATGCACAGCAGCACCTCAACTCACCCAGGAAAAGTTAATTCAGTTTCCTCAATTTTAAGGTGTTGTCTTCCAAATGTTTCTTTTTACAAATCTAGCAATTATTAAAATGCTTATTATTAATCTGAGCTGGTCAGGCGCAGTGGCTCATGTCTATAATCCCAGCACTTTGGGAGGCCGAGGCGGGCGGATCACCTGAGGTCAGGAGTTCCAGACCACCCTGACCAACATGGTGAAACTCCGTCTCTACTAAAAATACAAAAATTAGCCAGGCATGGTGGCACGCACCTGTAATCCCAGCTACTCTGGATGATGAGGCATGAGAATTGCTTGAATCCGGAAGGCGGAGGTTGCAGTGAGCTGATTGCGCCACTGGACTCCAGCCTGGGTGATAAGAGCGAAACTGTCTCCAAAAAAACAAAACAAAACCCCTTGTGCTATCTACATGTCTTCAAGACATGCTTACTTTCGAGTGACCTCAGACAAGCTTAACCTCTTTAAGCCTTTTTCATCTGTAAAATGGGGACAATGGTACTGACTTTAAAAGGTTATTTTGAGAATTAAGTAACACACAAAACATAGTATGGAACATCGTTAAGACTCAAATTGTAGCAAACTAATATTAACTAAAAAGGAAATTCTTAAGAGTATTATGTAGTCGAGACACAGAGACTTACATATAGACCAATTTTTTCAACTAATAAAATCCATGGTTATTTTAATGAAATTAACTATATGTTAAATCATATTTCATACAGGTTTTTTTTTTTTTTTTTTGAGACAGAGTCTCGCTCTGTCGCCCAGGCTGGAGTGCAGTGGCTTGATCTTGGCTCACTGCAAGCTCTGCCTCCCGGGTTCATGCCATTCTCCTGACTCAGCCTCCCGAGTCGCTGGGACTACAGACACCTGCCAACATGCCTGGCTAATTTTTTTGTATTTTTAGTAGACACGAGGTTTCACTGTGTTAGCCAGGATGGTCTCGATCTCCTGACCTCATGATCCACCCGCCTCGGCTTCCCAATCATACGGGTTCTTAAAGGCAGTGACCAGGTCCTAACCAGGGTAATATCCAGTGTAAATGTAATTGAGAGCTTGACACAAAGTAGATGCTGAGAAAACATCAGCCAACAGCACAGTGAACACCTGATTTTCTGAGACACAACCATGAGACTTTTTATTTGAGACAAGGTCTCCCTCTATCACTCAGGCTGGAGTGCGGTGGCACTATCATAGCCTCACTGCAACTTCAAGCAGTCCTCCCACCTCAGCTTCCCAAGTAGCTGGGACTATAGGTGTGCACCACCATGTGCAGCTTTTTTTTTTTTCTTTTTTTGAGACAGAGTCTTGCTCTGTTGTCCAGGCTGCAGTGCAGTGGCATGATCTCAGCTCACCGAATCTCTGCCTCCTGGGTTTGAGTGCGTGCCACCGCGCCTAATTTTTTAATTTTTAGTAGAGACAGGATTTTACCATGTTGGCCAGGCTGCTCTCGAACTCCTGACCTCAGGTGATCCACCTGCCTCGGCCTCCAAAGTGCTGAGATAACAGGTGTGAGTCACCACACCCGGTCCCAGCTAACTTTTTAATTTTCTGTAGAGACAGGGTCTATGTTGTCCAGGCTGGCATACTTTCAACAGTATTAAATAAGTAACAGCTATTTCATTTGTCTTGGTTGTAGTGGGGAAAGGACTAACACTGACAAAACTGGGAAACTGCTACATCTATTTATATATCCTGAAAATGATGGTTCAATTATTAAAGCCTTTTTTAAAAAAATGAAATAACTCCAAATACAGAAACTCACACTTGGCAGTAAACCAAATGACTGGTCCTAAGAACACATTTAAAACATGGGGACCAGGCTAGGCATGGTGGCTCACACCTGTAATCCGAGTAATTTGGGAGGCGGAGGTGGGTGGATCACTTGAAGCCAGGAATTCGAGACCAGGCTGGCCAACATGGCGAAACCCCGTCTCTACTAAAAATACAAAAATTAGCCAAGTGTGGTGGTGCATGCCTGTAATCCCAGCTACTCAAGAGGCTGAGGCAGAGAATCCCTTGAACCTGGGAGGTGGAGGCTGCAGTGAGCTTAGATTGCACCAGTGAACTCCAGACTGGGCGACAAAGCAAGACTCCATCTCAAGAAAACAACAGGCTGGGCGTGGTGGCTCACGCCTGTAATCCCAGCACTTTGGGAGGCCGAGGCGGGCGGATCACAAGGTCAGGAGATAGAGACCATCCTGGCTAACATGGTGAAACCCCATCTCTACTAAAAATGCAAACAATTAGCTGGGCGTGGTGGTGGGCGCCTGTAGTCCCAGCTACTCTGGAGGCTGAGGCAGGAGAATGGCGTGAACTCAGGAGACGGAGCTTGCAGTGAGCCGAGATCGTGCCACTGCACTCCAGCCTGGGCGACAGAGCGAGACTCCATCTCAAAACAACACCGTGACCACCACCACCACCCCAAAAAAACCCCATGAGGACTGAAGACCAACAGGACCCTTGCCATCAGACAGGAATAACTGCTGTAGCAGCAGGGAGCCTGCACCAGCACAGACACACTGATGGGACGATAGAAACGAGAATGTGAATGTGTAAACCGCCAGAGCCAAGGGCATTTTATTTTCTTCTCAGTGGTATCAAATTCTAAATAATGGACGTTTTTCTCTAATTTTTAACTGAGAATGATCAAAATGCATGCATCAGGCCCACCTTCATCCTCATCCTCATCTTCGTCTTCTTCATCAAGTCCAAATTCTTCTTCCTAAAGAATAGCAAACAGCATAACATTAGATTAATTCTGCCAAATTGAAAAGTGCAAATAGTACAAATTCTGCCAAACTAAGAAGTACAAATAAATGCAACAATATCAATCAAGAAGGAAACTGTAGTGTTATTTTTATCTACTTTGATGTACCAAGACCCACTGATTTTCCTTAACGAGCTTTATAATTTTTCTAAAAAAATTTTTTTTAGAAGCAAGCAGTTCATTTGCTAGATGTTTAATTAGTATATAACTTTGGATAATTCAAGAAATCATCTTAAAATCTCAAATTTCAAAACAGGTTTAGACAAAAATTTCTTTCTATATCTCATTCATATACAAAGCTTCTTTCAGAACTTTAATGTCAATCATACACCTAACGACATCACACAAACCCCAAGCCTTATTTTTATACTACAAAAGAGGATGCGTTTTGTTAACAACTAATGTTGTCTGCCTGTTTCCCAAACCTCTTTGAGGGTCAAAGTCAAGACACTGTTTTCTCCTGCCCTTGTATAGCATAGAGGATCCTCAGGGATCCTCTATTATTGGGTAATTCCATAAACCAGACTATGTGCTCTTTCAGGGCAGGACCACAATCTCATTTCATTTTGTACTCCCAACTCTTTAACACAGCAGGTTACACTGAATATACACTGAATATACAAGAAAAAGTTTAGACTTGGTAAACATAAACTTCCCTACAATTCAATGAAGGAACAGACATACCATCAATTCTCAACATGTCCAGTTTTCTCACCATACTGAATACTCAATTCATTCCTTCCCCCAGAGGGCCAGAACTTACCTTGCACAGCCAGGAACCGTACTAGTTTGAGTTCAGTAGGCATTCTATTTAGTAGTTATTTAAAGCCAGACAAACACTAAATTAACCAGATTCATATTGTAAATGTATTCACAGGTATACTAATTTCTTCAAAAGGTGTTTTTCTTTTCTTTTGTCATCTTTTTGAAACCCCCACTTTTGTTGTAATTACAAATAGGAAGCAGGGTAGAAAACAGCTGCACTGACCTCCTCACTGACTTCATCATCATCCTCATCCCCTTCTACATCTTCATCTTCATCATCTTCTTCATCAAACTCCTCTTCTTCACCATCCTCATCCTCCTCATCTTCCTCATCTTCTCCTTCTAAAAATAGTCCAAAAGGGATTCATTAAATATCCTCGACGCTCCACAGGGCACAAAGTGTTGAGGATCTGTGGGGTAGCTCACAGAACAAATGCTGTAAGGCCATGAACTGCAGTCACTTTCTTTCTACTATGTGCTACAGCTCAGTCCCTTTGTCCAATAGAGTCCCATAAAATCAGAGAGCTAGAAGTCCTGGTAGATAAGACAAACACTGTAATTCTCACTGATGAAATGATACAATGGCTAAGATTTGCTTCAAAATTATATGGAGTGGAGAAGAAGGTAAGGGTATGCAGGAATAAAGTAAGATCAGCTATGACCAATAATTGCTGAAGCTAAGTGTTAAGAACGTGGGGGTTCATTTTGCTATTATTTTTACCTTTGTCACTGTCTGAAATTTTCGACAGTAAAAAGTTAAAAAAAAAAAAATTATGGCCGGGCGCGGTGGCTCAAGCCTGTAATCCCAGCACTTTGGGAGGCCGAGGCGGGCGGATCACGAGGTCAGGAGATCGAGACCACGGTGAAACCCCGTCTCTACTAAAAATACAAAAAATTAGCCGGGTGCGGTGGCGGGCACCTGTAGTCCCAGCTACTCAGGAGGCTGAGGCAGGAGAATGGCGTGAACCCGTGAGGCGGAGCTTGCAGTGAGCCGAGATTGAGCCACTGCACTCCAGCCTGGGCGACAGAGCGAGACTCCGTCTCAAAAAAAAAAAAAAAAAAAAAAAAAATTATGTACCTTCTCTTGGGTAATGATACCACCAGAGTCACAGTCAGCTGCTCAAATCAGGAACCTGAGAAAAACCTATAATAACCCTGTGACTCAGGGGACAGGAGGCTGAGAGGCACCTGCATCTCTACCTGGTTGTTCAGACCTCTAGTGCGGCAGTTCGTGCTTCTCCTGGGTCCTAGAGCACACCATGCTCTCACCTGCCTCCTGGTCTCTGCATGCTCTTTCCATCCTCTTTGCTTGGCTAACTCTGACTCCACCTTGGAGTCTCAGTCAACACCACTTCCTTAGGCAGTCTTACTCACCAGACCTCCCAATGCCAGGTCATAGGCTCTCACCATGAGTATGTGGTGCTTCTCCATTACAACACACTTTGCTTACTTGCAATTATTATTTATGATTTTTAATTTAAAACAATTTTTTCTGTACAGATAGGGTTTGTCTATATTGCCCAGGCTGGTCTTGAACTCCTGGATTCCAGCAATCATCCTGCCTCACCCTCCCAAGTGTTGGGATTACAAGTGTGAGCCACCATACCTAGCCTATTTATGATTTAAAAAAAAAAAAATTTCTCTGTAAGGTCCAAGAGGGTAGGAACCTTGTTTTTTTTTCTTTTTTCTTTTCAAACCACTATTTTCCACAGTGCCTGGCACATAGGAAATGCTCAAGTATTTGTTGGCTGACCCATCTTTGCTCTCAGGAACTGCCCCCCACCTTCCAAGGAATGTCCTTTACTGGCTCTTGCACATGTGGCTGTTCTTCCTGTTTGACGTGAACTTAAATAGACAACAAGCACAAATGGTTTTTAGGAAAAATGGAAAAACTGTAGAAGGGACAAAGGGACATAACATTTGGAAATAGGTGAGATGTCCTATTCTCTGTCCATTTTACCACCTTATAAGCTCATTAATTTTTGTCTGTCTCAATATGCTTCAAAATAAAACTGTAAAAATGCTTCCAGAGTATTATACCATTAACTGCACCCAAACTCCTTGATGCTTTTCCTCCTCTATTTTCTTGATAATTTCTGTTGTATGTGCTAATTTTTAAAGAAAAGAGGTATTCATGCTGATTGATGTGAAAACTAATCATTCTGCTTCCTCTAAGCCAGGGGTTCCCAACTCCCAGGACTGGTACTGGTCCGTGGCCTGGGCCGCACAGCAGGAGGTGAAGAGCAGGCCAGTGACCATTACCACCTGAACTCCGCCTCCTGTCACATCACCTGTTAGATTCTCATAGGAGTGCAAATTCTATTGTGAACTGCACATGTGAGGGATCTAGACTGTGTACTCCTTATGAGAATCTAATGCCTGATCTAAGGTGGAACAGTTTCATCTCAAAACCATTCAGCTGCCGCCCCCAACCCCTTCCCTGCATCTGTGGAAAAACTGTCTTCCATGAAACCAGTCCCTGGTGCCAAAAAGGTTGGAGACTGCTGCTCTAAGCCACCTGTACGTGAGAAGCGTTTTATTCTAAGAGTGACTGAGAGTAAACAAACTCAGCATGCAAAGAAAACACAAACTAATCAGGAGGAATATCTTGGGTAGAAAGTATTAGTTATTTCTTAAAATCTGTAAATCTGTAAAATATGTATAAATCCTGGGTCAAATGCCAAAACTACTGAAAATCATCTTTTAATTCTGTTATGATCAGAGATTATTTCCCTTATGAATGAAAAATGGAATCTAACATACAGTTATTTGAAATCATTACCTTTTAAAACTCTGGTCATATGTCAATGGAAGGGAAAGCTATTTTATTTATAGCTGGCAATAACAAACAGGTACCAAGTACCTACTTAGTGTCAGGCCCTATGAATCAGGAGATAAGTATCTACCCAAGATGATGACTGTAGTGCAGTAGGACTGCGGTCCTCAACCTTTTTGGCACCAGGGACCAGTTTTGTGGAAGACAATGTTTCCACAGCCTGGGGGTGGGGGGATGGTTTCAGGATGATTCAAACGCATTATGTTTATTCTGCACTTTATTTCTATTATTACATTGCAATATATAATTATACAACTCATCATAATGTGGAATCAATGGGAACCCTGAGCTTGTTTTCCCTGCAACTAGACAGTCCCATCTGGGGGCAATGAGAGACAGTGACACTCGAAGTGTGCTGCTTATGTCCAGTACACTCCATAATCTTGTTTTGGTTGCTGTCACTGCAGAAAACTTTCTTCACAAAGATAGGATATTGGAAATGCAGGCAGGTTTTTCAGTGCTTTTTTGACAATCTCAGGATATTCCACCTCGACTTTAATCCAGAATATATGGAGATTTTGAAGTTGTCTCAAACCATACTTTTAAGGCCACTGCCATTTGTGATCTCAACCAGCTGATCCTCTTCAAGCATGAACAAAGTCGATTGACCTGGCTTATTCATAAATGGGTCGTGGATCCATTCCTTCCCAGTTTGGGGGTCTTTTGTGGTTGGGAAGTAATGCTCAAACTCTTTTGAGAGCTGAGATAGGTGATCATGCACCAGCTGCAAGAAAGAAGGCCCTGGCTCACTCTCTTTCAAAATCACTTCTACTGTTTGAAACATGTCAAAAATCCCAATGCTCAGAACAGAAAACTAAATACCGTATGTTCTCACTTATAAGTGGGGGCTGAATAATGAGTATACATGGACACATGGAGGGGAACAACACACACTGGGGCCTGTGGAGGCTGGGCAGGGAGAGCATCAGGAAAACTAGCTAATGGACAGTGGGCTTAATACTTAGGTGATGGGATGGTACACGTTTATCTATGCGACAAACGTGCACATGTACCCCTGAACTTTAAAAAAAAAAAAGTTTTACCACTCATTCTGTGTTACTAAAATATTCTGCTAGTGGTGACTGTTATTCTTAGAGAAATCTCTGGAGCAGGCCTCGTAACTCAAAAACTCTGGCCAGTGATCCACCTTTAGAACGCCATCTCGCTTCTCTGTGTAAGAGAAGTATTCTCTGCATCCATCTCACAGAACTGCGTGAACAGACAAGGGTTAAGGGCATGTACTTTAATGTGGTTAATTTTAATCACATCCTGCAAAACGTTAAGTTCAGGTGACATTTGTCAGCTAGCCAGCATTTCTCTATGGATGACACAGTGCATAGACTCACATCCAGAAGCAACCTCTCTGACTCGAGTAGTGAAACCAGAAAGCTGTCCAGCCATGGCAGCCGCTCCATCTGTGCATATACGACACAAAATGACCAATTCAGTTTTCCTGATATGTAATCGTTCAAAAGACTTGAATAGTTCTGCAGCTGTGGTGCTGGTTGGCAACGAAGCACACATAACACAGTCTCATGCACATCCTCCTGAAAATATATTGCACAAAAACAAGCATTGTTGCCATGTTGTCAACATCGGCAGACTCGTCAACCTGCATTGTGTACCACGGTGACTCATCAATCCTCTCTAACAACTGTGCCTCAATATCCTCTGCTATTTCATCAATTCATCTAGTTATGGTCCTAGCTGAAAGAGGAACATGTGCCACTTTTGATCTGCAGCTTAACTGCAGCGTCTCCTAAAAGTTCACGACAAATGTCCTTAGCAGCAGGCAGGATCAACTCTTCAATAGTAAAGGGCTTCTTGCTTTAGCAATGCAGTTAGTTAAGGGCTTCTTAGCTTTAGCAATGCAGTTAGCCACTAAGAATGAGATGTTCTCAGTGCAGTCACATTTGATGAAGTGGGAGCTTTCAATAATTGCCTCTGTTTTTCATGTTCATGTTTCTTTTGAAAAACTCCAAAGGCTTGTCTTTTAAATGCAGGGTGCTTGGTCTCCAGGTGGTGAAGCATTTTTTTTTTTTTTCTTTTGAGATGGAGTCTTGCTCTATCACTCAGGCTAAAGTGCAGCGGCGCAATCTCGGCTCACTGCAACCTCCGCCTCCCAGGTTCAAGCAATTCTCATGCCTCAGCCTCCCGAGAAGCTGGGACTAAAGGTGTGCACCACCATGCCTGGTTAATTTTTGTATTTTTGCAGAGCCAGGGTTTCCCCATGTTGGCCAGGCTGGTCTTGAACTCCTGACCTCAGGTGATCCACCTCGGCCTCCGTAAGTGCTGGGACTACAGGCATGAGCCACTGTGCCCAGCCAGTGAAGCGGTTTCGAAGGTTTCATGGCTTTGTTGGATAGCTGGTTGCCACATATTATACAAAGTGGGCTCGGAGAATGTGAATCATCTGTTGCAATGAACCTGTAATTTAAGTAGCACTCTTGGTATTTTCTTTTCAATGAAGCTTTCTTTTCATTGGCAGTCTTGTCTTCTGCTGTCTCATTATTGGATCTTTCCCCCTTTTCAAAGAAGCTCTCCAGCGACGTTTTTTGCTCATGTTGGACAGAGTTAGCTTGTGGGCCTACAAAAACTGTGACTCAGACAAATACGCAGTGCGGGAAAGAGGTGTGGATGGAAGTGGTAAATAAAAAAAAGGGCAGGTCACGCACTGACTAAAAAAAGCATCAGATTCTGACTTAAAGCCTGTCAACAGATACAGCTGTACAACTGAAGTACACCAACTCACTTGCCACTATAAAGCCTGCCACCAGATGCAGCTTGTCACTTGCCACTCACAGATAGGGGTTGATGAGTCTGCAAGCAATTGATTTATTATCATCTCTGTAAAGTCAAACCTCTTTGCTAATGTTAATCTGTATTTGCAGCCACTCCCCAGCGCTAGCATCACCACCTCAGCTCCATCTCGGATCATCAGGCATTAGATTCTCCTAAGGAGCACGCAACCTAGACCCCTCACATGTGCAGTTCACAATAGGATTCTTGCTCCTATGAGAATCTAATACCACCATTGATCTGACAGGAGGTGGAGCCCAGACAGTAATGTGAGCAATGGGGAGTGGCTGTAAATACAGATGAGGCTTCCTCACCGCTCATGCGGCCTGGTTTCTAACAGGTCATGGAGCGGTACCAGTCCGTGGCCTGTCGGTTGAAGACCCCTGAAGTAGGAAGACTTAAGAACAGCAGAGTGGCAAGCCTGTAAGAGTAAGGGGTTTACAGTTTAACATGCACAGCATCCTAACCTAGCTTGTAGGCTTCAGGAAATACTTCCCGGGCCAGGTTCAGTGTCTCATCCCTGTAATGCCACCACTTGGGGAGGCTGAGGTGGGAGGATCCCTTGAGGCCAGGTGCTTATGAAATAGGCCTTAGCTATAAATTTAATGGAATGCCTACATTAAAAAAAAATACACACAAGCCTGCGCACACGCACAAACACACACTATTTTCCTCAATAGTAAGAACATCTAGTAGCTTTTTTTTTTTTTGAGACACCCTGTCTTCTGAGATGGAGTGCAGTGGGGCGCAATCATGGCTCACTGTAGCCTCGAACTCCTAGGTTCAAGTGATCCTCCCACCTCGGCCTCCAGTCTTCTGAGTAGCTAAGACTCCAGGTGTGCACCACCACACCTGGCTAATTTTTTTTTTTTTCTATTTTCTGTAGAAACAAGGTATTGCCATGTTGCCTAGGCTAGTCTCAAACTCCTGGGCCCAAGGAATGCCCCCCGCCTCGGCCGCCCAAAGTGCTGGGATTACAGGTGTGTGCCACCGCACCTGGCCAACATCTAATAGCTTTTATCAGAGGCTTTGAAAGGCAGACATCAGGCTCACCAGATTCTGAGCCTACTCACCTTCATCCTCTTCCTCTTCATCCACACCATCCACCTCGGCATCTGAGTCAGGTGCTTCCTGGTCCTCTCGGTCATAGCCATCCAAGTAGGTAAGCTGGGGCAGGAGCTTGAAGACACTCTCTCGGTAGTCATTCAGGTTGGTAACCTCACAGTTAAAGAGGTCCAGGCTTTTCAGACATTCTAATTTTTTCTGAAGAAAAGGATCAAAAACCACAACTCCTAAACCAAAGGAATATAAGTAACAAACCCATCTCTTGAAGAGGTAAAATTCTAGGCTCTATATTCAATTTCTGCTACCCACTCAGCCTCATATATAGAAAAATACATCAAGTCTTCTGCAACCTTTATATTAGGTTACTAGACTTTCGTCCCTCTCTTCCTTTATCTACTCTCCCAGAGAACTATGTGTTTTTCTGGCAGCGTAGTAGTCTAAAGAAATATAAATTGAAAATAATTTTTATTAAATCCAGATATTTTCATAGTATGAGACAATCAAACAGTTTAATAAATTTAGCTGAAACAAATGTTAACATCTGAGTAATCAAATGGCCATTAAGAACTTCCTGGGTATCAAGCGGTCTTTAATGTTCTAGGGTGGCAGTATAGGGAAAAATTCAGAGATTTATAACACAAATCTCAGGGTGCTTACAATTTTACTTAGGGCATAGACATGTAACACTAGAGGATGAAATATAATAAAACATAAAGTGTGGCAACGCAGCTACTTTCAGGGAAGACGGGAGTCAACATAGGCTGGGGAAAAAGCAGAGGGGCGCAGAGTTGAAACTTCAGAAATATGGAGAAACATTGCACACTTCTTTTTTAGTATTTGGGGAAAAGACTGACATGTTACCAGACTTTTATGATGTAAAGTTCTTCTGATTTTATTTACCATACCTTGAAATTTTGTTGCAATACCTCATTTCTTTGGAACCATCAGTTTCATCTATCTAAAAACAGTTAAGCTATAAAAAGTTGGCCCAAGTCAAGTTTTCTGAGTAGTCAAAGTGTACTGGAAAATGTCTATGTATTTACTCAGATCTTCATTTGTTATTATATCAGTGTACTAGTATTTCAATCCCAGGTCTATTAAGTTTTGATTAAGGGTAAATTAAGAGATTGAGAGGGCAGAGGTACTACACTATAGGGAAGTCAGGAGACAGCAACAGGAAGTGACAGCAGACCCTTGCAGATAGAAGAGGGAGCAGCCTATGAAAGGCAAATCCAATGTGAAGTAGCACATAGCCTGGTGCCTTTCAGAATAGGGGCAATAACTACATATATCTGGATAGCTTCATAAACACAACCTTTAATGGTTCTGAATCAAGAGAAAAACTTTGGTATTCTCTAAGTAAATAGTACTAAAAATAGCCAAACAAACATTAAGAGGACCCCCACATGAAATAATTTCTAAAAAGATAAATGTTGATGCTTAACAGGTTTTGCTGCTTTATTAGGAAAGCTGTTACAACACTCACAAGGACCTGAGAAGAAATGCAGACAAAACAAAACCTTATTTTCAGGACTCAAGGTATCTATGTAGTTCTGAGGAGATATAAAATGGTGTGAAAATCTGCCTCAAGGCTCTAGAGCAGGGGTTAGGAACCGGTGGTCCAGTGGCCAATTCTGGCCCACCACTTGTTTTTGTAAAATAAGCTCTATTGGAACACAGTCACACTCATTTACTTATGTATGGCTCCTTATGTGCTAAAATGGCCAAGCAGACTAGTTGTGACAGAGACTATATAAACAGGCTACAAAGCCAAATGAACCTACTATTTGGCCCTTAGAGAAAAGGGCTACTGACCCCTGCACATGAAGAACTTCATCTTCTTGATCAAGAAAGAGGCTCCCACGCTTGTTTTATTCATGCAGGGAACACACAGCAGGGTTACAGCAACAGGAAAACGTTGCACCCCTCAAAACACAAATTGTACAATGATCCAAGAGTCTGTGGATCAAACAATGTGCTTATATAGTCAGTTCCTTGACGTCTTAAGAAAGCTGTCCCCAGCCCTTCTGGTCATAGAGCTGCTTTTGTATCATGTAATTTTCAGATTAGGTTCCCTTCCAGTCAGGCCCTGACTTCCAGAAGCCCAGGTATGACTTCTTGCCAAAGAGGAAAAAAATGCTGCAATGCCACCCCAGACGGCTAGCTAGCATACTGGCTTTCTCTTCACAAAGGCTGACTCAATGCCAGCTAGAGTCAGCTTTAGGCAGCTTTTCCAAAAAGGTTCACTCTAAAAATTCTCCACTTAAAGGAATGAGCCATTTATATTTCAGAATTATTTCCTAGAAATAGGTGCACAAAAACACACACAATCTCTGATATTTATCTAATACTTTTTAATACCAAAAGCCCTTTCTCTATCTAGTTTCATTGACTCTTTCAGTACACAGGGCCTCCAAGGCTCTCCTGTTTCTGAAACTGTACAATTATGTGAGATTTTTGGCCACTTCCTGGCAAAGCACCCCTTCTCAAACAATTTGGACATGCCAATCAGTAGGTTGAAAAATGAAATGAAAGCAAGAAAACAACAAAAATCCTAAATAACTGTAGCACTCTGGAACCGCTGAAAGTAGTAAAATTGTGCTTTAAAGCCCAATAGGCACAAAATACACTACACACAGATTATTCAGGATCCCAATGTAATGTGTAAATACCGATAAAAAAAATTACAACTCCACCATACCAGAAATTTGATGTAACCTAATAGGCTAGCCATAATAAACATTAAACATTTTATTAACAATAATTTTGCTTGCCTTCTTAGAATTTAGAAGGGCTTTGGGGGATGGTTTGGATGGCCCAGGTCTCTTAAAAAAGGTGTCCAAGGAAGTTTGAATTGATGCCTTCTTTGTCTCTCGATTAATGTCCCTGTAGCAAGCAGAGGCATTCACAATCATTGCATTGACTGTAAGAACTGGGCTCAAAGTAGACGGTGTTCAAAATGTATGTGGTTAATGAGGATGACGATGGTGTTTTTTCCCACTGAAGAATACTGCCAGAAGTCAAAATGGACCCAACTCTTCCCCCCTTCACCTTCTCCTACAGATTTACTTAATTCCAAGTTAGAACTTCAGGAGACCAACCTAGCACTGCCAGGAATCTGAGTGCCAAGTATAGCAGAATGGCAGGACCCCAGGCTTTTCGAAATAGCTCTGGTGTGTAGCCCTGTGGCTCTGCCACAGCGTGTGACTCTGGACAAGGGATTCAGCCTCACACAAGCCTTAGCTTCCTCAATATAAAACAAGGGCCATGCTATTTCTATCCACTTTGTATCGAAGTTTTTTTTTTGACAATTACTGATAAAACATGCATAAAGCACCCAGTAAGTGTATGGGTACAGCAGATCCTCTAAAAATGGTGAACACAACGAAGATTACTTTTCATCCTTCACTATCCTGGGGGACTGAGACTTTCACAGCCACCAGAGGGTCCTCTCATACATTACTGACCAGATCAGGAAAAAACTCAAGCAAACAACTCCCACACAGTATTTGCTTCTGCTCCATTGCTGGGTGCTACAACACTGAAAAAGGCTTCTGATAATCAGAGGATTCAGGCTGCCACGAGAATTAGCTAATGGCCAGTCATCAACTGGCCAACAGTGAAAAGGTACTGCCTGCTGCTCTGTTCTTTAAAAATTAAACGAGAAGGCCGGGCACGGTGGCTCACGCCTGTAATCCCAGCACTTTGGGAGGCTGAGGCAGGCGGATCACAAGCTCAGGAGATCGAGACCATCCTGGCAAACATAGTGAAACCCCATCTCTACTAAAAATACAAAAATCTTAGCCAGGCATGGTCGCGGGCGCCTGTAGTCCCAGCTACTTGGGAGGCTGAGGCAGGAGAATGGCGTGAACCCAGGAAGCGGAGCTTGCATTGAGCTGAGATGGCGCCACTGCACTCCAGCCTGGGCGACAGAGCGAGACTCCGTCTAAAAAAAAAAAAAAAAAAAATTAAGCCAGAAAAAAAAAAGGGGGTGGCGGAGAGAAGGGTGTCTTATGCTCACAACCTAGGATTAGTATGTCTGTCACTAACCAATAAACAAAGGCTTAGTGTAGCCCATCTGAACGGGAAAGCATCAGCAGTTAAAATTTGGTGCTCCTGTTGAAATTTCCAGCTTAAGGAAATTTGGGCATGAAATAAATTTACAGGTGGAAAGAGAAGAAGAGGTCCCAAGGGCTATGGAAAACATAGCAGACTTCGAATTTTTTTTTTTTTTTGAGATGGAGTCTCATTCTGTCGCCCAGGCTGGAGTGCAGAGGCATGATCTCAGCTCACTGCAACCTTTGCCTCCTGGGTTCAAGTGATTCTCCTGCCTCAGCCTCCCAAGTAGCTGGAATTATAGGCGCCTGCCACCATGCCTGGGTAATTTTTTTGTATTTTTAGTAGAGATGGGGTTTCACCACGTTGGCCAGGCTGGTCTCAAACGCCTGACACCTCAAGTGATCTGCCTGCCTCGGCCTCCCAAAGTGCTGGGATTAAAGGCGTGAACCACCGTGCCCAGCCTAGACTTAGATTTGAATCCCTACTCTGCCATTTCTCCCGAGCAATTATCTACATTCTCTAAAATCAGCTTCCTCATCTCTAAAAAGAGGACAGTCATTCTCTCTTCTCTGGGTTATATAAGGATACAATGGGCAAATGTTCATGTCCTTGGATGCAGCAAAAGTCAGTAAATGTCGGCTTAAATACTGGAAATGGGGGTTGGTTTGAAAGAAACAAATAAAACTAGTAAGAGCCTGAGTACCTGGGTATACCTGTAATAGGAAAAAGGGCAAAATGCATGGAGCACTGGTGAGGCATCACATTTATGAGAAATATAAGCTCTTAAATATGGACAACTTAATGAAATGTAAAAATAAAGAGACTCAGCCGGACATGGTGGCTCAGGCCTGTAGTCCCAAGCACTTTGGGAGGTCAAGATGGAAGCATCACTTGAAGGCAGGAGTTCAAGACCAGCCTGGCCTAACATAGTGAGACCTCTCTAAAAGAATACATATATTACACACACACAAAGAGATTCAGTAAAAGGTAATTAAATCTGTATTGGAGCAGTCTCAATAATTGTTTAGGAAGGAAAAGATCTTCTAACTCTTGACAGGAAGTCCTCTTCATTAAAAGAAGCTACAATTTAACTGTCTTCCCCTGAAGTATCAACAGAGCATTCTACACAAGTGATGTGAAATCCACTTATTTTAATATACTCTGACATCAGAATAGAGACAACAGAGAAGAAATGTCTTACCCTCTAGTGTCTGTTCTGGATTCTCAAAGACACCTCCTATATGCTAAATAACCCTCTTCCAAATAGCACAGCCTGTGGGGCTGCCCTACAAACTGCATTAAGCCCTCTGCCTCCAGTCCTGCCTCTGGAAGCCCTTTTCTGGCCACTACAACTTCCACACAAACTGGACAAAAAGCAAAGTAAGTACATTAACTTACAAAGCAAAGTAAGTACATTATCTTGTTCTCAGAACTCCTAAGTGAGGTAAGTAAGGCAGGGATTATTATCCTCCCTGCTATAAATGAGGAAACTGAGGCCCAGAGAGAAGAAGCAGTTTGCCCAAGGTCACACATCAAGTCTACAACCCAAGTGGCACTGAAACTTAGCTTTTCATATCTTATCCCAGTATGTAAGACTGAGGAGGATCTTGGCGTTTCCATGCAAAACTCTAGGCAACAGTAATCCAGCTAGAACACAAGATCATGAATTAGATGACCTAGAGCTTAAAATGGAGCTGTCTTTGTTCCATCTGCAATTCAGGTATGCCACACAACATAAATAGCCTTTTCTGTTAAAAGTGTAAAAGTGCATAATGGCTTGGCCAGTCTGAAGAAAAAAATTGTTAAGAACATGTTTAAGGCTATATAGTCAATACATGAATTTCAAAAGTGGATCCAAAACAAAATACCCCCAAAAATTCTCTTCTGAAGGATGCCACCACAATATCAGGCAGGGAGAGAGCAAAGCCACAGAAATACATCTAATTAGAGAGGCCCTGATCTTTAAATTTGGGACTTATATAAAAAGTAAAAAGCCACCACTTTCTCAACCAATTATTATTGCCAGTAATTTCCCCCACTATAAAGAAATATGAAAATGAAAATGACCAGTAAGTCCCAGTTTCCAAATTCTCAGTTACTTACCAAAGGTTCCAAGGTGCTGATATCTTTCAGTTTATTTCCACTTAAGTTTAGATGTGTGAGATTTGGAAGTTTTTCAGCTAACATGTCCAGACCTCCAAAGATTCTATTTTCACTGAGTTCAAGCTGCAAGAGAAAATGGACACAGCAAACACAAATACACACAGAGAAACAGAAATCATTTAAGTTATTATAAGTAACAAATACAGTTCTCAAATATTTATCAAGATCAAATGATCCCTATTTCTATTAGGGCATGCATATTCATTTTGTTTAAATCCAAATAATTAACAGGAGAAGGTAAGGTCAGAAGTATTGTGTTTTCCTAATCAGCTGCTAATAACAGCTTACTCAAGAACTGGTCTCTAACATCAGCGAATACATTTTCTAACTTAAAAAGTGGGTCAAAACCAATTAGAATCCTTTGACAAGTTGTAATACCCTATACCTGCCAGAAAGGGTAAATGGTTTAATAGTCTGCGCATTCTGAGCAGCTTATTTTGTGTGCCTTCAAAGCTTGCAATGCCCACTTGAAACCTAATTTCTGGACAATACTGACATACACTGTAGAGTTCTACACCTGGAAGCCACCAGGGAATGTTGCTCTGAAAGCTACAAGAGAGGGACAGGCCCTACAAGTAAGCCCATAAAGAAGCTTCATAACCTCAGAAAAGGGAGTGGGTCAACAGCCTCAGGTTTATGAAACCAGCTCCCTGGAGGCCACATCTTGCATAAACCTGGCACTAGCCTTTATTAGAACCTACTCTAATTTCTAAGCTGCAGGTCAAGTAGCACAGGCAAGTAATGTGCCAATGAGGGAATGAGCCTTCACCAAGGAATATTAGAATCTTAGAGTAGAAGGAATTGGAGCCTGGAAAGCATTGTGAAGAACATCTAATTCAAGCTCTTCCTTTTGCAGACAAGAAAACTCTGCTACACAGCTGGTTCTAATTCTCTATTTTAAAGTGCCAACAACAATAGTAACTTTAACCCTTACATAGTATTTAAATGCCACGCACTGCTCAAAGCACTAGAAATACCTTAACTCATCTGTTCTCATAAGAACTCTATGGGGTAGGCAGAATTACCACTCCTGTTTACAGATGAGGAAAACAAACTTGCCCAAGATCACCCAGCTGTTACTGTAGTGGGCCTATGATTTGAAGCCAGGCAGGCTGGCTTCATAAATATCCATGTCCTCCTTATTATGCTATGTACCTAGAATAGCATGAAAGCTTCATGTAATGAAGTTTTTGCCATGCAATGAAATGTACTATATGATGCAGAGTAGAGTAACTTTTAAAAATATAAATATTTGCTGAAAAACTGAGTTAAAAAAACAGGTCAGCTGCTTAAGGTGTTGTTAAATATCTCAGAAGAGGAAAACGTAACATTTCAAAACATTTTTTCCTTTCAATGGGATATTTCAGTGAAACAGTCATGGTCTAGGTTTAAAAACATAAGCCCATAATCAATAGTCAAATGTTAGCTTTATTGGTAATTTTAGTAAATCAAAATAAAAACAGAGATCACTTTTCTTGACCCATGTTTTAGACCCTGTGGTTAGAATATCACATACACATGTAACATCCACATCCTTTCAACATGTGTATCTTAGGGAGTAGGAATAACAAGGCAATCTACCAAAACAAGGCAGTCTACCAAAACATTTATTAGCGTATTTATTTTGAAATGAAATAGATGTGTAAATTTAGAAAATTTGTGACATTTACACATCAATTTTTTTTCAGTACTTATTTCTTGTTAAAAACAATTTGTGGGCTGGGCACGGTGGCTCACACCTGTAATCCCAGCACTTTGAGAGGCCGAGGTGGGCTGATCACCTGAGGTCAGGAGTTCGAAACCAGCCTGACCAATATGGTGAAACCCCCATCTCTACAAAAAAAATACAAAAAGTAGCCAGGCGTGGTGGCGCACATCTGTAATCCCAGCTACTCAGGAGGCTGAGGCAGGAGAATCGCTTGAACGTGGGAGGCGGAGGTTGCAGTGAGCCGAGATGGCACCACTGCACTCCAACCTGGGCAACAAGAGTTAAACTCCATCTCAAAAACAAAACAAAACAAAACAAAACCAGTTTGTGTTCTGGAATAGGAAGAAAATAAAGTTCTTATCGATCATGAGTACACTCAACCTGCCTTTAAGTATGATTCCCTCTCATTAGCCCTATAAGGGAAGTGATTAATGTTTAAATGTTAGAAGTTTTTAATTCATGTACTTAACACACGCCCCCACCCAAAACCAACAAAAACAAAAACCCTGTCCTTCTCAGAACTCAAACAAGCTCTATTCAGAATTCTGAAAGGTTTATTAAAGTCCCTATAAAAACGGTCACTGATAGGCTGAATTTCTGAATAAATCTGAGAGTACAGAGACCAATAGTAATTCAGGAAAATAAATCAGAATGCTAGGAAAACAACACAAAACACACACCAAGGATCTGCTAGCATCAAGTTTATGTAAATAGATGCTAAAAAGCTATACTATGTTTAACTGGGCTAATCAGAGCTTCCAATGTCACTGATATACCCATGCAAATATAAAAGGATTATACCTGAACCTCTAGTATATACTTAGAAGGGGAAATTTCTTTCTCATCAGAAACGGTCACCTGAAACTCATGAAGACTGCTTGAACATTTATTAATATTACCTAAATAAGGCAAATAAAGAAAGCAAAACAAAAAATACTTCCACTTTTTAATTCATGTATTATACTTTTTTTTTTTTTTTTTTTTTTTAATCGAGACAGAGTCTTGCTCTGTCGCCCAGGCTGGAATGCAGCCGCGTGATTTTGGCTCACTGCAACCTCGGCCGCCACCTGGGTTCAAGCAATTCTTGTGCCTCAGCCTCTGGAGTAGCTGGGACTACAGGTGTGTGCCACTGTGCCCAGCTGATTTTTTTGTATTTTTAGTAGAGACGGGGTTTTGCCATGTTGGCCAGGCTGGTCTCGAACCCCTGACCTCACGTGATCCTCCCACCTTGGCCTCCCAAAGTGTTGGGATTACAGATGTGAGCCACCATGACTGGCCTCATGTATTATACTTAACCCACTCCACCCCCTGCAAAACCAGAAACAAACAAACCCCAATACCAAAAAACTAACTGTCCCACTCAGAACTCAAGCAAACTCTAGGAACAACCTACCTTTGCCCAAGTTTGATTACGTTGCCTTCTACGTGTGCCTTAGTTTAAATAAAGGTACAACTTAACTTTCCTAGTAAAGTGAATATTGAAATGGCAGAGAATTCTGCAAGACTTATATAACCACACATCTTTTCCTATATAATGGAAAGGGTATGGGGTTAGGAGATATGGGTTCTAGTTTTGGCTCTAGTACTAACCACTTGTGGGTGGCTTCAGGCAAATTACTACACTTTACTGGGACTATTGCTGTGCCTATAAAATAAGGGGTTGGGTTAGAGGAGCAAAGTTTCTTCCAGTTCTGACGTTCTGGGACTCTGTGACAGTTAAATGTGCAATGACAAGAGAAAACATTTTTATGTTGCATTTGCTCTTTTTTTCCGAAAGGATAGAGAATTGGTTTTATAACAATTAACAAATAAATTACTCACAAAACACAGTAATTATTCTTCCTAACTACTACTTACTGAGCACCCAACATGCATTACTTCCAAACTTTACAGCAATTCTGCAAGGTCAAGTAATACCACCAGTTTACAGGTGAGGAAATTGGGCCTTAGAGAGATTAAGTAACCTGCAGAAGTTCACCCATCAAGGAAATGCTAGGGCTAGAATTCAATCCCACATCTGCCCAGTTCCAAAGGCCATGTACTTTCTGCTACACTAAGTGCTTCCTTACAGGTAAAATCATACATTTTCCCTTCCCAGGATTGTTCTCTTTTACTGTTAAAGAAAAAGCACTTACCTTTTTCAATTTAGGCAGCTTGGGGAGATTTGAAACTGAGATCAAGCCTACATTTATTAAACTGAGGAACTCTAAGTTCACAAATTCAGCTGTTAAGCCCTCAATTTTTCCATCATTTGATTTGCAATTGTCCAAGACAAGTTCTCGAACCTGTGGATGACAAAGAAAAAAGGATAAGCTCCCAAAAACACATTGAAAACAAACAACAATGCAGAAACTTCTACCATAAATATCCTGCAAAAACACCCATATATACAGGTAGCCTCTTACTTAGACCTAGATCATAGTTATAAAAAGATAAAAACTGATTAAGCCTTCAGTAACAATATACTGACAGGTTCAAAGATGGACTATTACTCAATGGGTATAAACACTTACACTCTTTGTTTTTCCAGAAACAGAAACTATACTTCTTAAGATATAAGTGAAGTAAGTGTATTCCCCTTATTTCTTTTCTCCAGCCTGTTCCCCAAAGAGCAGCTTTTATCTAAATGCAAATGCAGAATGAAGACACTCTTTAGGCTGGGTCTACCTTAAGGCCCAGAAGATGACCCCTGGAAAAGAGGAAAGCTTTATGTTTCCTATCAAGACCACTAAGAGATTCTGGCTAGAGGTTTCTGCACCAACACACTTTCCAATTCTGGTTTTAGTAATCTTTGCCAAGATTATCTTCACACTGGGAAAAAAATCAGGATGCAAGAGTCCTTAATTCAAAACAAAGATCAATCTGGGTTGCACCTGAGAAAGATGTTTCTAGGAGAGAACTGCTAGATAATAAATCAAATTGCATTTTCAGGCTACACAGTCTCTTTTTCAGAATTTAAGTCCATCCAAGAGTATCACATCTGGCCGGGCACAGTGGCTGACGCCTGTAATCCCAGCACTTTGGGAGGCTGAAGTGGGCAGATCACCTGAGGTCTGGGGTTCAAGACCACTCTGGCCAACAAGATGAAACCCCCTCTCTACAAAAATACAAAAATTAGCCAGGCAAGATGGCGAGTGCCTGTAATCCCAGCTACTCGGGAGGCTAAGGCTGGAGAGTCGCTTGAACCTGGGAGGTGGAGGTGACAGTTATCCGAGATTTCGCCATTGCACTCCAGCCTGTGCAACAGAGTGAGACTCCAACTCAAAAATAGTATCACATCTGATGATCTGAACTTTTGAATATTGATTACTTAATAGTCTACATGCAGATGCACCACAATAACCCATATTGCCATTCTTGCTCTATGGTCATCCTGAAACCTGCAACTTTTTAGCTCACTTTGATCTACTCACAGTGATGCAAATTACCGTTTTAACTGCACCAACAAAGGCATTCTTTTAGTGAACCTACCATATTTAATAGCATTAATCAAGCATGTATATAGTAGGGAGATGCTGACAGTCTGAAAAGAGAATAGGAGCTATTAACAGTGTCCTCATCCTCTCATACAAAATCCAATGATGCTACTCTAGTAATTGCTATCAATTATAGAGTACTTAATCATTTATTCTTTTTACCACCACTCTCCTTCCCTCATTTACAGAGAAGGAAACAGATTTCAAGTCAGCAATACCCACAAGATAGTAAGTGCCTAACCACTTCTCACTACCCTGTCTACTTCCTCTTCAGAAGCCAGGCATCCTTTTTACTCTTTACATCCACTTACTTCTTCCTTCGTTCCACTTTTCTTTAGATCTCTGCCATTCTTCCTGTTTCTGCTAAGAAATGAGCACATCTGAAAACTCAATAGGTCAACTCTGACAAAAGCTGGGCTCTGGAGACATATGCCTGGGGTTGAATCCTGGTTCACCTCTGCCACTCAGAACTTGTGCGACCTTGTGCGAGTCACTTAACTTCTCTGTGCCTCAGTTTCCCATAAAGTGGAGATAATAGTACCTACCTCATGAAGTTGTAGAGACTAGGACTTGGAACATTATAAATGCCCAGAAAGTAACCTCTGGGTAAAGGGAATGGGAAATGTCAGTGACCTTTGCTGTTTACTTTACTTATATCTGTACTAAGTTTTTTACAACCATGTATTTATTCTGTATTAAAAAGCAACTAAACATAAAACCAACGAACTATTAAAATTTTAAAAAGGTCAACTGTCATCACCCACACATGTAAACAGTATACTGCAATACAATTAAAATGTTCCCATTTAGCTTGGGAGATTTTCTATAATTCTATCCAAAATAATCCAAAAATGTTATACAAAATACACCAATATGCCAAAAGTGAAGTGAAGAAGAATCAGAGTTAGCCATATTGCCTCTCAGCTCACAAAGTGAAATCACCTCTTAAAGACATTTCTTTCAACTTGCAAAATTCCACTTGAACCACTGCAAGGCGTCATCAAAAAGTACCACAGGACTCAAATGCAGGTTAAAAAATGTTTTTGCTGGCTGGGCGTGGTAGCTCATGCCTGTAATCCCAACACTCCTGGGAGGTCAAGGCGGGCGGATCACGTAAGGTCAGGAGTTCAAGACCAGCCTGGCCAACACAGTGAAACCCCATCTCTACTAAAAATACAAAAATAAGCCGGGCATGGTGGCGTGTGCCTGTAGTCCCAGCAACTTGGGAGGCTGAGGCAGGAGAATTGCTTGAACCTGGGAGGCAGAAGTTGCAGTGAGCTGAGATTGTGCCACTGCACCCCAGCCTTGGTGAAAAAGGAGACTCCATCTCAAAAAGAAAAACAAAAAAAAGTCAGTGCTAGACTAAGCCTCATGATGACAGGATCATGTATATTCCGGTTACCACTATATCACTGTGTAAGAGCCTACATAACTGCTGAATGAGGAAAAAAATGGTCACGGGTTTGTCAGCAATATTGTACAGAGGTTTGTGTCACAATTGTGGGGGACTAAGATGAAAACCTGGACATAAAAGGGACCAACTTTCTGATTACAGAGTATTTTTTAAGAAATCACAGCGAGTGGATATATTATAAATCACTTTACAATCCTCCCTGTTGAACATTTGTGCTCAATTTTCCCTACTATAAATAATGCCATATCTTTACTTAAAATGTCTTCTGTATTTAGGACTGTGTTTTCAGAATCCATTGCTAAGTGAAAGAATACAAACATCTGAGTGTGTTATTAGTTAAGAGTTCTTTATTTAAAACGTCAACTTCTCTTTTAAATGAGTAGTTCATTTTAACTGCCACAAAATTATTTTCTGATTTATTTGACTGTTACTTTTTGTAATCTCTCGATTACGGAAATTCTGGCTATTTGCATTTATCTTGTTCTTGAGGATATCTTCCATTGTTTTTACCCTAAGTGAGGAAAAAATAAATACCCCAGCAGAAACACTAACGAAGGACAGACAAGCTCTAAAAGACACAAATAGCCAACACTAAAAAAACTGTTCAAGGCCAGGTGCAGTGGCTAGTGCCTACAATCTCAGTACTTCGCGAGGCAAAAGTGGGAAGACCACCTGAGCCCAGGAGTCCAAGAGTCACCTGGGCAACATAGGTAGACCCTGTCTCTACAAAAAATAAATAATTAGCTGGGCATGGTGGTGCATGCCTGTGGTCCCAGCTACTTGAGAGGCTGATGCAGAAGGATCACTTGAGCCCAGGAGGTCCAGCTTGCAGTGAGCCATTATCATGCCACTATGCTCCAGCTTGGGCGACAAAGACCCAGTTAAAAAAAAAAAGTTTGGCTGGGCACAGTGGCTCACGCCTATAATCCCAACACTTTGGGAGGCCAAGGCGGGCAGATCACCTGAGGTCAGGAGTTTGAGACCAGCCTGGCCAACCTAGCGAAACCCCATCTCTACTAAAAATACAAAAAAATGCGCCGGGCATGGTGGTGTGCACCTGTAGTCCCAGCTACTCGGGAGGATGAGGCAGGAGAATGCTTGAACCCGTGAGGCGGAGGGTTGCAGTGAGCCAAGATTGTGCCACCGCACTCCAGCCTGGGCAACAGAGCAAGATTCTGTCTCAAAAAAAAAAAAAGGTTCAACTGTAAGTAGTAAATGTGCATATTAAAAATGAGGTATCATTCTACTCTTGTTGGAGGAGGGACAGCTCCTTCAAGAGAGATGGCTAGGATGGACACAGATGTAGGTGAGTTTGTTAAGTGAGAGTGAGAAGTTCAGAAAATGAATACCTGAGACCTTTAATTGCCTCTACCAGTAAGAGGCAATAGGATATACTGGGATAAATAGGGCAGAGAGTTGTTGGGCTAGGCAGAAAAGGCAAGTCCCTTGACTTTTCCAGGAAGGCTGAGAATGTAAAGAAACATGCCACCCCAAGAACAGAACGCTAGAAGCATATTGAGAAGATGAGTCACTGGGGAATAAGCACAGAGGAGAATGAGAATTACTGCATAAAGCAGACCACTGGAGGGCCCCACTTACGGCTGTACCCAAAGATAGCATGTCTAAATGTTCCATCAGCCAACTTCAAGGTTGTTGAAAGTTCTCAACAGGACCTTAATGAAAGGTATTCTGAGCTCGGATATTGCTTCAATGGCAGAAAAGTGGCATTTGAGGTGCAGAAAAAGTGTATTTACATGTGCAACACACATACACAGGTGCACTCACCCTCAGTGATAACTGAGTAGTTAGAATGTAGGGCTTACATACCTAACTTAGAAGAGGAAAGGATAGGAGGAGAAAAACCTTTTGGGAAGAACAGATTTCTTTAGGGAACACAAATGGTATTTTCAGAACAAATGAGAGATCAAGTTTACAATGTCTGTCTACATAGGTATGAGTGGTCTTTGTTTTCTTAGGGCCAAAAGACTACCCCCGCAACCCCCACCAGAGGTTTACTCTTGGCCTCTCTCCTGGGAACAGACTCACTCCAAAAGGAGAATTTATGTCAGCCTCGTTTGTGACATGTATTTGCTTTTAGCCAGATAAATTCCAAGTAGGCTTCTCTCTGCATCTGTTGAATCTCAAATCTCTTCAGTTTAAAACAATCTTTATATCAACTCTGGGGTTCTCAGTGCATCTCCACAGAGGTAACTAAGCCTCATCTCTTTTCATTCCTTCCTGGGTATAGAGATCTAGACTGCCTTGCAAAGGAGATAACAGCTTTGGAAGAGTGTGGTTGAGACAGTGAGTGGAGCTGGGGTCAAGATGATCCCACAGCTTCCCAGCCTAGATTCAGAATAAACCAGAGGTCCTAATCAAAGGAGAAAAGGCCCTAGTTTCTTCTTTTATCTCAAATCCTCCCAGAGCTGCTATCTAATGAAGAAAGGTTAGGCAGGCATTTGTTCATTTGTGCTTAAATCTGAGGGATCTATTTGATCCAAGAGTTAACTGGCCTTCTGCTCGAAGATGGACAGTTTAACTTTTGGGGCCAAATTCACTCCTCTTCTTCCCTCATGCTCCAATTAAACTTGCCTTTTCTCAAACACAAATTTAAGGTAAACACTTAAAAATGAAAAATCCATACTACCTCCTACTTAACTCATATTTGTTTTCTATAGTTACCAGCAAACAGTAGTTTCCTACTACTTTTTCATTGAAAAATCTGAATTATATTGCAGCCAAATACCTTTTCAGATCTGATTGGAGGATATAACAATGATTTATAACACCATCTCTATGAAAAACAAAACCCATTGTAAGTTCTAAATGGCAAAATGCCTATGAGGTCCTTAAGTTATGATGAGTCTAGGTCATGGGAATATCCCTGGGGATTGTAGCTGGGGGCCACAGGAGATGGAAACATTTTTTTTCCTTTCATTCTCTTCAATTTGCTCATTTGCCACCCTAGCTATTATGAAAAAAGATCAACTTTACCTAACTGGTGGGGAGATGCTCTCCAATTATACCAGCTGTCTCTGCCATAAAAGGAGGAAAGGGTATGGAGGAATTAAAGATCTTTCTGAGTTGTCAATTCTTTTAATTAGAACAATACTGGTTATTATAGTAAGTGAAATAATCCCAAAATATAGAAAGTAATTCCTGCCATCCTTGCAATTTCCATCCTTCTGAGTTAACCAGTATTCAAATCTTCTACCCATTATTTTAAAATAATGTTTCTAAATTAACAGAATTTTTTATTATTTTATTTTTATTTTTGAGATGGAGTCTCGCTCTTTTGCCTATGCTGGAGTGAAGTGGTGTTATCTTGGCTCACTGCAACCTCTGTCCCCGGGGTTCAAGCAATTCTCCTGCCTCAGCTTCCAGAGTAACTGGGATGACAGGTGCCTGCCACCACACCTGGCTAATTTTTGTATTTTTAGTAGAGAAGGGGTTTCGCCATGTTGCCCAGTCTGATCTTGAATCCCTGACCTCAGGTGACCCACCCTCCTCTGCCTCCCAAAGTGCTAGGATAATAAGCATGAGCCACTGTGCCCGGCCTAGAATGGATCTCTATTAGTGGTTCTCCAATGTGTTTAGGTAGCACAACTGCTGGCATTAAGGAAGTAAACACCAATATCCTACTGGTGGGTATTTAAAGACGGGAACCATTCTGAAAAGCAATTTGGCAGAGGGGAAAAAAAAATCACATTATAAGATGCTCATTTCAGCAGTATTCAAAACAGCCAAAATCCCTGTGAACAACCTGAGAGGGATGTTTAAATTATGATCTATGCAGACATTAATAATGAGTCTATAAAATAAGGACACACACAAAGATGTTGACTGCATATTTTTCAAAAAAAAAAAAAAAGCAACAAGCTAACTAGCATTTGGATTATTTGCATGAACCAAGTTTAGAAAAAATTTAAACATTCTGGTAGACTATACACTAAAGTGTCTAGATGGTAGGTTATGCATGTATGATGTCTATCTTCTTTTTGCTTGTCTATACCTACAATTTTTTTGGCCTATGTATATCTAATTTTCTTAAACGAAGATGTATTACTTATACAAGGAAAAAAACCCCAATTAGTTGCTATGCAACCAACTAGAATATCCAATTGAGCTCAAAATTACATCACAGTAGACACAACAAAAGAGGTCAAAAGCTAGGGAGGGGGTGTGGATCAAAAAAAGATGGAAATTAAAGACAATCTACATTTTTTCTCAGTAAATTGGGACTACATAAAGACTGCTTTTATTTTGGTATATGAAATGTCACAGTCCAGCATATATAGCACACCAGCATTTCGCAGGGGCATAGACTGCAAGCCACAGTAAGGAACTACTTGGCTTTCTAACTTTGAATGAAAAACTCAGAGCTGATAGGAAGGCTGCCTGTCCCCAGATGCGTGGTTAATGAGGTGCTTCTAACAGAGCGACATGTTCAGTTTACTGGAAGGATAAGAATCTCACATAAAGAACAGGTATTCTTTTCTAATTTTGGAATACAATTAACTGTGGTTTATATCTAGCTACTGCATGTCAATGTCTTCTCATCTTACTGACAAGACCTCCAATTTCCATGGTGTATATATGGTGTATTCTGGCACTGTTCAATTTACTCTCAGTGAACAGCCAATATTTTATATAAAATATTTACTTGTCATACAAACTATCTCCTATCCTTGTCTATAAAATGTTTTTAAATGGTAATCACCACTCTTCATGAAGATTACTTTAAAATGCCATCTTAGGCCATTTTGTTCCACTATGAGAATACACCCTGCCATAACAGCTCTTTTGGACTTAGAAAAAAATAAATAAAATTCTGTATTTCTTTACAATCCCTCGCCCCCATCCCTTAGGGAAATGGGCATACTTGTGTTTATAAGGAATAGGGATATAGTAACAGGTGAACTGAAGACGACCCTAGTAACACTTTTGTGTTTACCTTCTTGTCTTCCTTGGTCAGAACACACAAGAGCCCAACTGAACAAAAGTGTTACTAGGGTCTTCTTCAAACCCCAGTAATAAAAAAAAAAGCCATATACACAATAAAAGCCCATCTGGTCTTAAACATAAGAACACATTTACAATTAAACCCCTTTTCGCCCTCTTCAAACACCCTTAAATCTCACTTGACTTTAAAATCATTAAGGTCAACCATGGGACACTGCTGTATATTTCAGGGCATCCTGTTCATACTACAACAGTATACCTTCAACAGGGGAAACGATTCTTCATGTTACCCCACATGACAAGTTTGCAGGATCCCAGAGGCCAAGCCTACTGTGTAACAGCTGACAATGCCATCAATTTCTGTGGTGTTTATGGCATGTTCCAGCACATCACACATAAGGTATCATGTGACTAGCTGAATGTGATTTTAAGAGAGTGATCTCCAAACTTCTCATTTGCCTTAAGGATGACGCCTCTGTGCGAAAACACTTTAAACTCTCTTTTAGAATTTCCTTCAAAATCTACAGCATTTTTTCCAGAAAAACCCTTCAGTTTTAGGTCAAAGTTTTATTCGCCCAACTGGGTACCTAACTCCCACTGGTCTCCATCTCCCTAAGGGAACCTTCCTCTACCCCCACAATCTCAGCTGGCTCCCGCAACACTCTCTCAAGGCCTCACCAACTCTCCCAAGTGCAAAAAGCACCACACCGCCTCAATGGTTTCTCAGGCTTCAAATGTTTACTTAATAAACCAGTGGATTCTGCAGGCCAGTGCTGCCCAACGCAGCACCCACGAGCCACTTGTCACGTTTGAACACTTGAAATGTGGATAGTATTACTGAGAAAATGTTTTAATTTAACTGAATTAAATGGCTCTGGCCTGACTGGCAAAAAGGTTAAGCTGATTACTTGAAAAATGAACTCGCGGCCGGGCGCGGTGGCTCATGCCTGTAATCCCAGCACTTTGGGAGGCCGAGGCGGGTGGATCACCTGAGGTCTGGAGTTGGAGACCAGCCTGAACAACAGGGAGAAACCCCGCCTCTACTAAAAATACAAAATTAGCCGAGCATGGTGGCGCATGCCTGTAATCCCAGCTACGCGGGAGGATGAGGGAGGAGAATCGCTTGAACTCAGGAAGCGGAGGCTGAGGTGAGCCGAGATAGCGCCACTGCACTCCAGCCTGGGCAAGAGAGAGACTCAGTCTCAAAAAAAAAAAAAAAAAAAAAAAGAAAAGAAGAAAAGAAAAATGAACACCTGTAGATATACATGTGTTTTTAAATCAATATTACTTCATATATGAAAACATCATCTAAGGGGAACAGCAGGCCAACAGTGTTTCCCAGAGGGAACACTACTCTTGAGAATTTGAAAAGACCTTTAGTTTGAGCATATCCTAAAGAATTCAAATTCTAGATTTTAACGTATTTCTGAAGACCCACATGTGTACTTCTCTTGCGGGCACTTTGGCTAATTTTAGCTACTCCATATTCTACAGATTTGCAACTACGCCGCAATGGAAAAGTCTGGAATAAACACCTTCTCAAGGCAAGAAAGCCTCTCAAGTTTTGTGGCGCGAGCTGGGCACCCAGGCGATAGGCTAGCACGTGGCGGGCACAAAATGTCTGACGGAACATCGGAAAAACGCACGCCCGCGACCCTCCAGCTCGCAACCCCCGGAGCGGCCCACCCTCGCGGGCCCTCCGGGAAGGACAGCGCCGTGCGGTGTAGCCCGGCCCGCCCCGCGTTAGTGGTGACCTCAAAGACTAGAGAGCGAGGATTTAAAACGTCGAGCACACCAGGTAAACCCTGGTCGACGAATTCCCACAAGTTCGCGACTTGTTAACCACAGCCACCTGAGGGCAGGAAACCTGGCCGCTCGCTTAGCCCAGAGCGGGTCGGGAAGCCCCGCGGGGCCGCCCTCGGCGAGAAAGCCACTGGCCCGCTGGGGCACCCGGCCGCGGCGCTAACGGGCCCCGCGCCGGTCCGCGGCGTGAGCGGGGGGGCTCGCGACGGCGGGCAGCCGCACTAAACCCGGGAGACGAATGGGGCAATTCCCACAGGTCGGACCCACGCCCACGCAGCCGCACCGCAAGAGAGCCGCCCTCAGGCCCCTGCAGCCCGCAAGGCGCGCGGCCGACCGCACCAGGCCGCTCTCAAGCACGTGGGAGGCCAAAGGCCGCCCGGCCCACGAGCCGAGCCGAGGCCCGCCCAAAATCCCGCGCGCCGAGCTGAAGAGGCCCGCCCGAAACCCCGCGCGCCAGGCGCGGGGCTGGGGCGGCCGCCTGCCGTTGCCCTTTTAAGAAGAGGGAGGGGGTCGGCAGCGCGCCCGCGACGGGATGAGTCGGCGGCGGCCACGGTGCGCGGCTCCCGCCAGTGCGAGCCAAGCCCCGGCGGGGCGGGGGGATACAGACCGAGAGCTCGGCGCGGGAAGAGGCGGCCGACAGCCAGCGCCGAGGGCGGGCGGGCGGGCGGGCAAGGCCAAGCTCGTGGGCCGGCTCACCAGGCGGAGGGAGACGGGCACCCGCCAACATGGCGCTGCGGCGGCTTGTGGCGCGCCCCGGCTGGCGTGAGGAGCCGCCGCCCGCCCACACGGAGGGGCCAGCCTCCCGGGGCAAGGGCAGGGGCCCTGGGCGCCACCGCCGCGGCGCAGGGGGGAAGGGCGAAGCCGTCGCCCCAACGGTTGGCCCTGGTCGACCCGGGCTGCCACTGGGAAGCCGGAATGGGCAAGGCCGAGGACGAAGAGGGAGCGAGGGAACGGGGGAGAAAGTTTTATTTTTAGGCTTGAAAAATGGCGGGAACCGCGTCCTTTTTTCAAACTTGGCCTCGGGAGGGGCGGCGGTTGCGCCACCTCCGCCGCCCTGGCCCGCCCCTCCCCCGCTCCGCGCGCCAGGCCGCGCCCGCCCAGGCCCCCAGGCGCCCGAGGGGGCTTCTCGCTCCCTTCAAAGGAAAAAAGCCCCCTCCTCGCCCCACGGCCGCTGCCCTCGGCTGGGCCAGCGCCCACCGCGAGCTCCGGCCACAGGAGCCCCCGTCCCGCCCCACCCGCGCCCCTTCCCCGGCCGGCCCGGGGCGCGCGGAGCCCGGCCTGGCCCAGGCGGGGATGGCCGCGCAGCTCCTCGGCAGGCCGGGCCTCCGCCCGTCCGCGCATCCCGGGAGGCTGCAAACATGGCTCCCAGCGTTACACAACCCCCGCCTCCCTCCCTCGCCGCCGGCCACTTGCACACGCGCTCCCTCAGGGGAAAGACCCCAGCGGGCGAAGCGCTCAAAGTTTGCTTTCCTCCACACCGCTGCTTTCCCCCGGCCGCCCCACGGGCCCGCGGGCGGCAAAGAGTTAATCCTCGCGCGCTCGCTCCCCCCTCCGCACCCGCCCGCCTTCCCCGTCCGAGCCCACGAGCTGCGCTCTTCCCCGCGCCGGGGCCGGCGAACCCTCAGCCCGGGCCCCGCAGGTGGCCACCATTACATGCAAGTCATCGGGGGAGAGGGCGCCCAGAGGGGACTCTGCTTACAGCTGCCGGGGTCCTGTTCCTCAGCTCCAGGTGGATCCTCCTCTTCATGTCCATGTTCCCCTCTTCCCCCCTCTTCAAACTTAACTTTCCGCGGCGGGGGCGGAGGGGGGAGAGGCGTCCCGGCCTGCGCAGCGAGGGCCGTCGGAAGGGTTTGCTAGCGGCGGAGGCCGGCGGCGCGGTCCTGGGTGGCGGGCGGTGTGCGGGCAGGCGAGCGGAGCCCCCGGAGCCAAGTTACTCACGGGAGCGGAGAGAAACCATGGAGGGAAAAGGGGGCTGGAGCGCAGCGCTGGGCTCACTACCGCCGCCCCCGGCCGCGGCCTGCACTGCGCTTAAACCGGCGACGCGGCACGGCAGCTGCTCGGCTCCACTCGGCCCCGCGCGGCGCTGCTCGGCTCGGCGGCCGCGGCTGCACCAAGGACGGGGCGGGGAGACGCGCGGCGGGCGGGGCGGAGGCTGGGGAAAGGCGCAGCCCGAATAGAGGAGCGACTTCCTCCCTCTCTCCGATTGCACGTGGGGCGGCTGATGTAAGAGCTTTCTCGTGAGTGGGGGGGCTTCCTCGCCCCCCGACCCCCGCCGCGCTGAGACTGCTTCTACCCCCGGCCCCACCTCGTTGCGCCCGGAGCTGGGCTTGCGGCCAGGGCTGGGAGGTTCGCGGGAAGGGCTGGTGGGAAGCTTTGCAGTCCGGCTTCGGGGGTCCCTAAAACCCAGTCCAACCGGGGAGGCTCACGGGGGCGGCCCGACGCCCGCGGAGGCGCGAGATGTGAAGAAACCGGGGACAGAGAGGCTTTGATGTTCACCTTTTGCCTGCCACACAGTCTGGGGCTAACAGGCCGAACCCCGCTGCCTCCTTGGCAGAGTGGCGTCCGTAGTGCCGCCGAGGATCCCCCCCACGTCGGGACGGAATCGCGGCCGGCCGGCCCTGGCAGGGCAGCTGGGGTCGCTTGCTAAGCCACAGAGCAGCCGAGCATCCCCACCCTGTTCAGGAGAGTCTCCCTCGGTTTTCTAACATTTTAATAGGAGCTAGAGAAGGAAACGATTAGCATTTCTAATAGGGCCTCAGGGTTTCCCCGCAGACCTTTTTTTTTTTTTTTTTTAAATCTCATTTATTCCTTAGGGCACCCCTGTGAAGTGTGTAAATTCTTGGTGGTCTAAGTTTTGCTGAAACCTGGCAGGCAGCCTTTGTCATGGTCTGGCTCAAAGGGTCCCAGGGGTTAGAGCACCAGATCGAGGTGAGTGTTGTGTTTTGCAGAACACCGGGGAATGACGTTATATTCAGCGTAAAATAAGTAAATACATAATGTGTCAAATCAAATACAATCTAAGAAGATCGTACTGACAAGAAGCACCAAAAACTAAGAACAATTTGTTAAAGAAAAACTTGAAATTCTATGCATTAACATAAAGTTTCATGGAAGTTAAGAAAGTGCCCCCTTTCCTATTTTACCTAAGTTTTAGTGGCAAACAACCCAAACTTAGTTGTAAACCAATTATATATCAGCTTTTAAAATACTGAGTGAGTTAACATTTGAAGATGAAAGTTTTAGAAGGAATATGGGAAAAGAAAAACTTTCTAGTATGTAGTTCCCTGACTCCTTTTGTAGTCTCAGCAGACGTCTTTATGACAAGGGAAAATGGAGACAGATGTTCTCAGGAGGTTACAAAAGGTCTGTAACTAAGGTTATGAGAACCACAGGGCTATGCAATGAGGGCTTTTACCAAAAAAAAAAAAAAAAAAAAAAAACCACACAAATCGGTTTCTTGAGCCAACAAGCGATTATTGAGGATCTGCTTTAAGGGGCTTGATATTATTTCTCTAATTCTCAGACAACTTTGTGAAGTAGGTGATAATTTAATCATTTTACAGATGAGGAGCTCAGGAATCTTAAGCTGCACGTCCAGCAAGAAGCAGAGCTAGGATTTAGACCCAGATAGGTCTGACTCCACAGCCCACCATCTTCTGCTACATCATCAGTCTGGCTAGAGTGGAGTCACAGCATGGTGGGGGGCTACTTTGGTGCTGTAGGTTGGGAACAGTTGCAGAGGGCTTTTAATACCAAACAGCATGCAAGTGTCCTCTTGCAGGAAAAGGGGGGATGGTGCTGAAGGAGTCTTAAACGTGGTAGCTCTGTGCTAGAGAGTGGTAACCTGATGGCTCCCGGAGGAGGTGGTATTAATCCTTAGGATCAGGGCAAATCTTGAGACTCTGTCCTCTCTTTATGGCCAACTGGAGGGTATGAAGGACTCTTTCCCTAGGGTACATAGCTCACAGGATAGATGTGTGTTTTATAGTATTAAGCTACAAAGTAATTAATAAACATAGCCACAATGTGCTGCAAATAGAAGGCAAAAGAGCCAAAGGAGGAGAGACTACAGACACGGCACTGTCCGTTCTTACGCAGCCGGTGCTGGCATGCACCTCTGTGAACAAAGAGCATGTGTTCCAGTGACATGCTTCTTTGTCAGGGGCTTCACTGCCAGAGGCATAAATAACACAGGCAGAGCAGGGTGTGTCTCATTGCCCTGCCAACATCTTCTACGGGACTGTCAGTCTACAGGCCTGAAGGGGCTGTTGTCACAGCGCCTGGGTTTTGAATATTGCTGCACTTAGCATCATTCTCTGTATGCATCTGTGTGTGAGAAAGATGTAGAATATTCAATTGTATCTAATCTGCAAGTATTATCATGTCCATGGATTTATGGATTTCAACAAGGGCTGAAAGGGAATAAGGAAATGTAAAAACAGTTTGTTAGACCAAACTAAGAATTAACTTTTTACTTCCATTGATGTTAACGTTTGACCAGTAAGTAATAAAAATATAAAATAATGCCAGGTTTGGGCACCCCTTGAGCCTTAAAACTGCCTGTTAATCAGAATGGCTGTGTATTCCAAAAAGCTCTAAAATGTCTGAGCAGAACACTCCGAGCCAGTTTGTAACTCCTTGGACCTGTGCCCCACCCCCCTGCCTCAGCAACAGCATGTTACTTGTCATGTGATCAGATGACTTGAGCCTTCCCCACAAACTTTGTGGCTGTGGACAGACTTTAATAAATCTGAAGATGAGAGGAAACAGCCCTACTAGGTCATTGGTTTAATTAGCTCTGAAACCAGCTTAACAGAATGGGCACATTTTAGTAACGACAGTATATGAAGCTGGTATATAATATAGGGTGAGGAAATGATTACTCTTTAAATACTTCCATTCTTCCCATCCTCTTCCATACACATGTGCATACACTGGTAAGAACATCTCTCTTCCCCACCCCGGAGTTTCCACAACTTAGTATGTGTACCTCTATTATCGCAGTTCAGCAACAAATGGTAGTTATTGAAGGATCTAACTTCTCAGTTAGAACTCAGACAAGTATTTCTGGATGATAGGAATGGAGAGGAGGACCTTGGGTCCATCTTTAGAACATAGCAGATGCTTTGCAAATGTATGTTATGTTGAAAATAATGTCACATGTACTAAAAAATACCATCTAGGCAGCTGAGATTATTGAGACAAGGGGAGAGGGAGAGGCAAATGGGTGAAAATGGGTTAAGGGAGGAGATCCTGTTAGTCTCCACATGGTAAAAACAGGAGGGGAATGTGTCAGGTGTACAGGAAGCTCTAGGCCCAGTAACGGGCCCCTGCCCAGGTTCCTTTCTGCTATCTGAACCAGCTAGAGGTGCTAGGCCTTCCTGGTGCAGCAAGGAAGAGCTATGACTACCAAGAGTCAGGTCTAATATTTATTAAGCACCATCCTTATGCCAAGTGCTGTGCATGGGACTTTTGTGTACACTGCTTCTCAGTTAATCCTAGCAACAGCTCCCCGGTACAGGACGATAATCCACCTTTTTTAGTGTTTAGGAAACAGACTCAGCAAAGCCAAGTAGGTTTGCTGAAATTCACATAACTACTAAGAAGCTAGATTTCTCTGTCATTAAGGGCTCACTGTAATTCATTCTCATTACTTTGATCGACTAGTCCTCACAACTGCTTCTGAAAAAAAAACCACATTTTTTCCTGTTTTAAAAAGGTTTACTTGCTCATTGTGCAGAGAAAATTAAAAAATAGAAAATAAATTTAAAAGTTCCTGCCATTGAGATATAACCACCATTAAGTTGTATATCCTTGCAATTTTTTTCTATACTATACATATTGTTTTTAAGTGTTGGGATCAGATTGAAGATTTTTTTTAGAAACTTGTTTTTTCCACCTATCATTATGATAAATCTATATTAATATAACTTTCTTCAGTGGTTTTCCCTTTTAGGAGAAGGACTTCAGTGAGACGAGAATCCCACTCCACCACTTACTGGCTGTGTGCTTTAGGGCAAAACATATAGCTTCTCTGGGCCTCAGGCTGGCTCATCTCAGAACTATTGAGGGTTGGACATAATTACATTAGAGAAGCTGAGTGCCTGTCACTTTTCTCTGCACCCCAGCTGCAGTCACTGCAAGCCTGAGTCCCTTCCTTACCCAAGCAGCATCCCAGAGCCTGCTGGCCTCTTCCAAGGCTAGGAACATTCTGCTGTTTCCATCTCTGCTCCATGTGCTACCCCTTTGGCTGAGGGGGAAATATGTTTTTAAATCTCAAATAGTCAGGCTCATTTTCTGCTTCACACAGTCCTTGGTCTCTCTTGAGGAACTTGGAACATGCTCCTGAGCTACACTGGAAAATATCGAAGTGCCCTTCTCCATAATTAGCCAGCATTCCTGCCATCTGGACCCTCTCATACCTCACAGGGATTTCCTTGTCCACATGGAACTGAGACTGATCCAAGAGTCCAGCTCCTGCTGACTGAACTCTGCCATCTGTTCCCCAGCTTGCCTTACCTGCTCCTGTCCAACCAGGCACCCCTCTGTGGGCCTGTGCTTTAGTCCTTTTTCACTCTAGACCCTGGCACTACTGAGGTGGCTTGCGTGGTCATAAATTTGCTAGTCTCTTATTTTGATAAAGGCTGCAAGTAGCAAATATCCTTATCCTTAAAAATAAGGGCATCTAGGCCCCTGGCTTCTTTTTATGTTTATTTATGCATGTACTATAGAAAACTTGGAAACTATACCTACAGAGAAGAAAATAAGAATTTCCATCCAAGGCTTTTTTAAAGGGCCAAGCACTGTTCATGTTTTGTTGTCTATTCCTCCAGTCTTTTCTCTACACACATATGGCATTTTCCGAAGTCTCGGATAGTGAGAAGCATCATCTCATTAGTAAGAGCTTTTCGGGAGGGAGGGGGAACCCACAACATCAAATATTCATGTCAATTTTAAGAGATATTTCACATATAGAAGTGAAAAAAGTATAATACCTAGGAAATATTACAGTTAAAAATATTTTTCAAAAGTGGGATAGTATAACCTGCTTTTTAGTTAACAATATATTATAGACATATTTCCATTCATTGAATAATCTCCTACAATATATATTCCTTGAAGATATTCTTCTACAAAAATGAAAATTTGTTTTCTTTTTCTGGGCATAAGGACAATACACATTCATGTAGCAAATTCATATAATGCAAAAAAGTATAAATAAGAAAATAAAAGCCAGACAAAATCCCATTACTTAGAGGGACTACTGTTAACATTTTTGTGACTATTTTCCAAGCTATTACTCTATGAATGAAGATGCATATATATAATATATAATTTTATATAAATGGGATTCTATAAATGATACTTTATAATACGTTTTTCATTTTCACTAAGCAATGGGTCACAGAGATTGCTCAGTCAGTAAGTTGGATCTACTTCATTTTTAAAGGCTGCATCATATTTTATTGTACAGATTGGAGAATAATTTACTCACCTGGTCTCCTACTGATAGACATTTAGATTACTTCCAGTTGTTTACTATTATACATAACATCGTTGAATACATTTAGCTCCTTGGAATAAATTCCTAGAAGTGCAGTTCCTGAATCAGAGTGTATACATTTCAAACTGGTATATACATAGCCAAATTGCCCTACAAAGGCTACTACTTTATACTCCCATTAGCAGTGTACAAGACTTCCCCTCACTCTTGCCTAAACTAGGTATTATCTTTGAAAAAATGTTGTCAATTAGTTTTCAACAAGGGTGCCAAGACAGTTCAATGAGGGAAAGAATAGTCTTTTCAACAAATGATATGGGACAATTGGCTGTCCACCAGCAAGAGAATGAAGTTGGACATCATTTACAAAAATTAATTCAAGGCCAGGCGCGGTGGCTCACACCTGTAATCCCAGCACTTTGGGAGGCTGAGGTGGGTGGAGCACGAGGTCAGGAGATGAAGACCATCCTGGCTAACATGGTGAAACCCCATCTCTACTAAAAATGCAAAAAAGCCGGGTATGGTGGTGGGCGCCTGTAGTCCCAGCTACTCGGGAGCCTGAGGCAGGAGAATGGCATGAACCTGGGAGGCGGAGCTTGCAGTGAGCCGAGATCGTGCCACTGCACTCCAGCCTGGGCGACAGAGCAAGACTCCGTCTCAAAAAAAAAAAAAAATTAATTCAAAATGGATCGTACACCTAGATACAAGGATTAAAACTATAAGACTCAGAAGAAAAAGTAGGATGACCTTGGATTCGGCAAAGTTTTTTTAGATAGGACACCGAAAAGAAAAATAGATTAATTGGACTTCATCAAAATTTAAAATTTTGTGTTTCAAATGACTCCATCAGGAGACTGAAAAGACAATGCATGGGATGGGAGAAAATATTGCAAATCATATATCTGATAAGACACTTGTCTTCAGATGTATAAAGAACTATTTCAGGCTGGGCACGGTGAATCATGCCTGTAATCCCAGCACTTTGGGAGGCTGAGGCAGGCAGATCAGTTGAGGTCAGGAGTTCAAGACCAGCCTGGCCAACATGGTGAAACGCCGTCTCTACTAAAAATACAAAAATTAGATGGGTGTGGTGGCGTGGCCCTGTGAAGCTGAGGCGGGAAAATTGCTTGAACCCGGGAGTCGGAGGTTGCAGTGAGTCGAGATTGTGCCACTGCACTCCAACCTGGGCAACAGAGTGAGACTCCGTCTCAAAAAACAATGGGCAAAGGATTTGAATATACAGTTCTCCGAAGAAGATATACACATGGCCAACAAGCATATGAAAAAATGCTCAACATCATTAGGGAAATGTAAAAACCACAATGACATACAACCTCACACCCTTGTGCATTGCTGGTGAGAATGTAAAATGGTGCAATCTCTTTAGATCTTGGCTCACTGCAACTGCCGCCTCCCAGGTCCAAGTGATTCTCCTGCCTCAGCCTCCCGAGTAGCTGGGATTACAGGCGCCTGCCGTCATGCGTGGCTATTTTTTTTTTTTGTATTTTTGTAGAGAGGGGGTTTCACCCTGTTGGCCAGGCTGGTCTCAAACTCCTGTCCTCAGGTGATCCACCCGGCTTAGCCTCTCAAAGTGCTGGGATTACAGGCGTGAGCCACCGTGCCTGGCCAACAACCTCTTTGGAAAACAATTTTGAAATTGTTTTGTTTACAATGTCAGGTTCATAGAAAAAGAAAAAGTTAAACATGGAATTACATATGAGCCAGCAATTTCACTCCTAGGTATATACCCAAGAAAATGAAAATGTATGTCTACACAAAATTTGCACATGAATGTTTATTGCAGCATTAGTCTTAATAGGCATAAAATGGAAATGACCCAAATATCCATTAGCGATGAATGAATAAACAAAATGTGGTTATCCATACAATAGAATATTATTTGGCCATGAAAAGGAATGAACATGGGTAAACCTTAGTAACATTATGCTAAATGAAAGAAGCCAGACATGAAGGCCACACTGTGTGGTTCTGTTTATGTAACATGTCCAGAATAGGTAGACAGAGACAAAGCAGATTTGTGGTTACCAGAGGTTTGGGGGAAGGGAGGATGCAGAATGACGGCTAACAGGTTTGGGGTTTCTTTCTGGAGTGATGAAAACATTCCAGAATTAGACTGTGGTGATGGTTTGGTTGTACAACTTTGTAAGTATACTAAAAACCACTGAATTGTACACTTTAAAAAAAGTTAAACATATTGCTACCATATGACCCAGCAATTCTACTCCTAGGCAAATATCCAAAAGAATTGAAAACATAAATCTACACAAAAACTTGTAAAGGAATGTTCATAGCAGCATTATTCATAATACTTCCAAAGTAGAAATAACCCAAATCCATCAACTAGTGAATGCATAAACAAAATATGGTGTATCTGTGTGGTAGGCAAAATCGTGGCCCCCAAGGGACTTTGCAGATGTGATTAAGGATCTTGAGATGGGGAGATTATCCTGGATTATCCACATAGGCCAGTATGATCACAAGGTACTTAAAAGTTGAAGAGGAAGATGAAAGAAGAAAAAAGGAAATTTTGACTATAAAAAAGGAGGCTATAGTGATGTGGTGTGAGAAGGACTTGAATGCTGGCCTTGAAGGTGGAGGAAAGGAGCCATAAACGCAGGAATGTGGATGGCATCTACAAAGTGGAAAAGGGAAGGAAAAAAAATCTCCCTTGGAGCCTCCAAAAAGGAACACAGCTCTGACAACACCTTGGTTTTAGCCCAATAATACCTGCTTCAGGTTCCTAACCTACAAAACTGTAAGGTAATAAATTTGTGTTGTTTTAAGCTACTAAATTTGTAGTAATCTGTGGCCGGGTGCGGTGGCTCACGCTTGTAATCCCAGCACTTTGGGAGGCCGAGGCGGATGGAGCATGAGGTCAGGAGATCGAGAGCACAGTGAAACCCTGTCTCTACTAAAAATACAAAAAATTAGCCGGGCGTGGTGGCGTGCGCCTGTAGTCCCAGCTACTCCGGAGAGGCTGAGGCAGGAGAATGGCGTGAACCCGGGAGGCTGCAGTGAGCTGAGATCGCGCCACTGCACTCCAGCCTGGGTGACAGAGCAAGACTCTGTCTCAAAAAAATAAATAAATAAATAAATAAATTTGTGGTAATTTGTTATAGCAGCAAATGGGAAACAAATATATCCACACAATGGAATACTATTTGGCCATAAAAAGGAATTAAATGCTGATACATGCTACAACATTGATGAACTTTGAAAATATGCTAACTGAAACGAACCAGACATAAAAGGCCACATAGTGTATGATTCCACCTAGATGAAATGTCCAAAATAGGCAAACCTGGCTGGGCGCGGTGGCTCATGCCTGTAATCCCAGCACTTTGGGAGGCCAAGGCGGGCAAATTGCCTGAGGTCAGGAGTTTGAGACCAGTCTGGCTAACATGGTGAAACCCCGTCTCTACTAAAAATATTTTCAAAAAAAGTAGCCGGACGTGGTGGCGTGCGCCTGTAATCCCAGCTACTCGGGAGGCTGAGGCATGGGAATTGCTTAAACCAGGGAGGTGCAGGTTGCAGTGAGCTGAGATCACGCCACTGCACTCCAGCCTGGGTGACACAGTGAGACTCCCTCTCAAGAAAAAAAAGGCAAACCCACAGAGACAGATTAGTAGTTTCCAAGGACTGGAAGTTATGGGGAGTGACTGCTAATGAGTATGGGGCTTCTTTTTTGGGGAAGGGAAATGCTCTGGAATTTGGTAGTGGTGATGGTTGCACAACTGTGTGAATATACTAAAAATCACTGAATTGTATACTTTAGAAGGATGAACTTCATATAACTATCCCAATAAAACTGATAAACTTTGTCAATTAGGTAAGTTGAAAATATCCCATTTGGTTATTTCAATTTGTACTTCTTTATATAACAAATAAAGCTAAATACTTTTTCAGATATTTTTAAGCCATTTGTACTTCTTTGTAAGTTGCGTGTTTGTGTCTTATTGGTGTTTTAAAATTATTTATTAACAAGTGCTCTTATATATTAAGAATGTTAGCCTTTAGTCTAACATATACATATCAAAACTATTTTTCCCAATTTTTTATGTGTGCTTTTAAAATGTTGTTTATAGGATAGAGATATATCTCCATGTATAGGTATAAACACACACACACACACACACACACACATACACATACATACACCACACACATACAGGGAGAGATGAAGAAAAATTTTAAATTTTTATTTAGGATCAAACCAATCTTTATGGTTAATGCTTTTATGTCATGATTAGAAAGACCTTCCTCACTCCAAGATTATATCAGTATTCACCTATATTTTCTTCTGGTACTTCTGGTTTCATTTTTTATGTGAAATCTTTCATCTACTTGGACTTTCTTTTTTTTGAGACAGGAGTCTCACTCTGTCGTCCAGGCTGGAGTGTAATGGTGCGATCTCAGCTCACTGCAACCTCTGCCTCTGAGGTTCAAGTGATTCTCCTGCCTCAGCCTCCCGAGTAGGTGGGATTACAGGCACCCATCATCATGCCTGGCTAATTTTTTTGTATTTTTGTAGAGATGGGGTTTCACCATGTTGGCTAGGCTGGTCTTGAACTCCTGATCTCAGGTGATCCACCTGCCTCAGCCTCCCAAAATGTTGGGATTACAGGCGTGAGCCACTGCGCCCATGCTTCTTGGACTTTTAATGTATAGTTTGAAGTAAAGATCTCATGTTCTTTATTTTAATGGCTAGCTGTTATTCCAATACCATTCCTTAAATAACCATCTTTCCCCCAATGAACATGAAATGTGACCTTTATAACATACTACATCCTTACATATTCGTAAGTCTCTCTTTCCTTCCTTCCTTCCTCCCTCCCTTTCTCTCTTTCTTTCCTTCCTTTCCTTCCTTCTCTTTTCTTTCTTTCTTTTCTTTTTTCTTTTCTTTTCTTTCTTTCCTCCTCTCCCCTTCCCTTCCCTTCTCTTCTTTTCTTGCTCTGTTGCCCAGGCTGGAGTGCCGTGCCACAATCTTGGCTCATTGCAACCTACACCTCCCAGGTTCAAGCGATTCTCCTGCTTCAGCCTCCCGAGTAGCTGGGATTACAGGCACGTGCCACCATGCCCAGCTAATTTTTGTATTTTTAGTAGAGATGGGGTTTCACCATATTGGCCAGGCTGGTCCCTACCTCCTGACCTTAAGTGATTCACCCGCCTCAGCCTCCCAAAGTGCTGGGATTACAGGCGTGAGCCACGACACCCAGCTGTAAGTCTATTTCTGAACCTCCTTCTCTGTTCATTTATTTTTCTGTCTGTGGCCTTATCAGTACCTCTGGGAGAGTTTAGAAAATGCTAAGCCAGTGGACAAATGGCAGAAGAGCAGAAGTTTACTTTCTGGAGAAATAGGCAAATAGAGGCACTGGGCTCAGAGACACCAGGCCCAGATGAGGGTGGCTGTGGATTCCCCAGGCCCATTTCTTATCTCTCTTTCTGCAAAAGAACATACTATCAGCCAAGATGTAGAATGGTATCAGAAGGATTTCTAGTTAGTCATGGTAAACTGATATGCTTATCTTCATACCCTCCCAAATCACTAAAATGATTTAAGGATAGAATTGAGGAAATTTGCCCCAAAAATAGCACAAAAATATAAAGAAATATACTAAAGGAAAAATACATATAAAAGTAGAGAATCGGTCCAGGAGGTCCAACATCTGACTAATCAGAGTTCAAGAGAGACAGAAAAGACAGAATGGAGGGGATGAACTGGAAGTCTGCATCCTAAATGGTGAGCTACTCCTCCAACTCCCCTTTTCCCAGCTGGCTCCAGAATGCTAATGGCTATCTCCAGAGGCAGGAGACTGGAAGAGTCTTTTCTGGGGGAAAGTGACTGGTTTAAGAAAAAATAAGATAACCACATTTGGCTTTTTTTTTTAGCTGTCATATTTTTAATTTCCAAGGGCTCTTTCTTATTTTTAATGTTCATTTTTCATAACATGCTGTTTTTATTCCATTAATGTAACATATTTTAACCTTTTTTTTTCTTTCAAGCATATGGAGCTCAGGTGAACATAGTTTAACATCTTTAAATACATACACATGTATTTATGTATGTAAACATATATACATAAATATATGTATACATAAATATATTTATGGACATATTTATATCTAACATATATACATTAAATATATATATTTTTTATTCATTTTTTGAGGGACGCAGTCTTGCTTTGACCCAGGCTATAGTGCAGTGGCATGATCATAGCTAACTGCAGCCTCAAACTTCTAGGCTCAAGCGATCCTCGTGCTTCAGCCTCCTGAGTAGCCACCACGCCTGGCTAATTTTTTTATTTTTAGTAGAGACAGGGTCTCACTGTATTGCCCAGGCTGGTTTCTCCCAGGCTGGTCTCTAAATCCTGGCCTCAAGTGATCCTCCCACCTCAGCCTCCCAAAGCTCTGGGGTTAGAGGCAGGAGCCACCACCAAGCTTGGCCCCTTAAGTTTTATTCTGATCTCTGAATTGTCTCTATTTTCGCCAGGTTTCTATTTATTTGTTTATATTTGGGACAGAATTTTTGCTCTTGTCATCCAGGCTGCAGTGCAGTGGTACCATCTCAGCTCACTGCAACCTCCGCCTCACAGGTTCAAGCAATTCTCCTGCCTCAGCCCCCCAAGGAGCTGGAATTTTAGGTGCCTGCCACCACGCTCGGCTAATTTTTCTGTATTTTTAGTAGAGACGGGGTTTCACCATGTTGGCCAGGCTGGTCTCGAACTCGAAATCGACCTCAGATGATCCACCTGCCTCAGCCTCCCAAAGTGCTGGGATTACAGGAGTGAGCCACTGCACTCGGCCTCCAGGTTTCTTTTTAGTAACACAGAGTTCTGGCTTTCATTGTAGAGTCTTTCCTGAATATATGATCATCCTTAAATATCCATTTATATTTATGAGAGAGGCACTAAAAAGTGCTTCTGTGGGAACTCTGTGTCCCCTGGTAGGTCTTAAAGACTAGTGGGCACTCCCCTAGGGTGATCAGGAAGCAGGTTCCTTGAGGAACCCCCAAATGTCAGTATTTTTAGTACTGATAGCTGTAAATAATGAAATTATCAAACAATAATACAACGCAATTCCTCTAGGATTCCAGATCGAAATGGCCCACCAAGACATGTCATAATGAAGTTGCAGAAAAGTAGAAATCTTAAAAGTGTCCTAATAGGGGAAAAAAAATTTATAATCTAAGGACTAGAATTCAAAATGGCATGAGCCTTCTCAATAGAACACTGGAAACTAGAAGACAGTGGAGCAACTGACACTGTCTTCAAAATTGTGAAGAAAGTTATCATCTTAGAACTTCCGCAGCCAAATTATCATTCAAGAGTAAGCATAGAATAAAGACATTTTCATACATTCAGGGTGTCAGATTATTGACCCTCCATGCACCCCTTTTCAGGAAGCTCCTGAAGAATACACTCCCATAATGTTAGCTGTACAGCTGGCCCGGAGGGCAATCCTGTGTAGGCGGGAACCAGAGGACAGAAGGTTCTTGGGGTGGCCGGGGGTGGGGTGGTGGGGGGATGTCAGGAAATAACAATCAAGGATACCACCTGCGTAACCACGCTGAGAAGAGAGAGGAGTTTTACAGCTCTGACGGATGCAGCAAATTAAGCCAAAGGAAGACAAAAAGAGGTTATTCTTAACACCAGGAAAAATTAAAAGTTGTACAAAAAATATAGTATGTTATATGTAGGTCTTAAAATCACCTGTAAACACCACATACAGAGTCACATTAACATAAGGAACCATTACTGAAAGGAGGGAGGAGTCAAAAGTGTGTGAGAGTAAGGATGAAGAGAGATAAAGTCTTATTTTTCATAGTAGGAAGTCAATAGTTAATGTCAAAAAATTTAAAAAAGAATAATATAGTCATAGTATTTATATAAAAGGAGGTAAACAACAGAAGCAACTGCTAAAAGAACAGTCTCTGGAGCACTGTCTGTGGAGAATGACAAGTGAGGTGGGAAGAGCTAAGGCAGGGGCCTGCCGTTTTTGGTAACAGACTTTGTTTTCTTGTTGTTGTTGTTTGTTTGTTTTGAGCTGGAGTCTCGCTCTGTCACCCAGGCTGGAGTGCAGTGGCACAATCTCAGCTCACTGCAACCTCCGCCTCCTGGGCTCAAGCAATCCTCCCACCTCAGCCTCCCCGGTAGCTGGGATTATGGGCACGCGCCACCATGCCTGGCTGATTTTTATATTTTTAGTAGAGGCGGGGTTTCACCGTGTTAGGGAGGCTGGTCTTGAACTCCTGACCTCAAGTGATCCACCCGTCTCGGCCTCCCAAAGTTCTAGGATTACAAGTGTGAGCCTCTGCGCCTCCAGACTTTGGAGTAGTTCTATTTGATGTTTAAAACTCTGCCCATGTATTACTCTGAAACAAATAAGATTTAAGTTGAAAAAGCAAGCAAGCTGGCAGAGGAGGGTCCTGACCTTGGGTGTAGGTGCTGGGAAAAGGTGCTCTGCCTCCTCAGTGATCTGTTCCCATCAAGCTAATGTCCCAGAGGGGCAGAGGACAGATAGTGTGGGAGCAGCCAAGGGCATTCTTTCCTTTTCTCAGGCATCCGCTCATAAAATTCAGGTGAGTATAATGTGTGCTCTAAATTGGGTCAGTTTTTCTTAATACAGCTGCAACATGCACATTAGAAGAACAGAAAACAGAAATGCTGCCAAGACTCTGGCATCAGATTTCTTTCAGACTTTTTATGGTGTTGGGAATTCCTAATTTTCCGTTTTCTTCAGATATTTTTCAGTAAGGAATTGAGAAAAAGTAGGAGACTACTAGGAAGCCTCTGTTTTTTACCAACATTTGGGCTTTTTATTTTTTTGAGACAGGGTCTCGCTCTGTCGTCCAGCCTGGAGTAAAGTGGCGTGATCACTGCAACCTCAAACTCCTGGGCTCAAGCAATCCTGCCACCTCAGCCTCCCAAGTAGCTGGGACTACAGGTGCATCCCACCATGCCTGGACAATTTTATTATTATTATTATTATTATTATTATTATTATTATTATTATTATTTTGTAGAGATGGGGGTCTCCCTATGTTGCCCAGGCTGGTCTTGAACTTCTGGGCTCAATCAACCCTCCTGCCTTGGCCACCAAAAGTGTTGGGATTAGAGGCGTGAGCTACTGTGCCTGGACTCTCTTTCTCTCTCCCCCTCATTTGGGAATAGTTACAGTGAAATACACAGATCTCAAGCATACAATTGATGAGTTTTGACAAAAGTATACACCTGTATAACCAGTCCCTCAGTCAAGATAGAAAGTACTGCTATCACATCCCCCTGTGTTCCTTCCAATGCCTATCAGAGACAACCCTTATTCTAAATTATATCCCTATAGATGATAATGATGATGATGATGATGATTGTTTAAGACAGAGTCTTGCTCTGTCACCAGGCTGGAGTGCAGTGGTGCCATCTCGGCTCACTGCAGCCTCCACTTCCTGGGTTCAGGCAATTCTCCTGCCTCAGCCTCCCAAGTAGCTGGGATTACAGGCGCCTGCCGCCATGCCCGGCTTTTTTGTATTTTTAGTAGAAACAGGGCTTTCACCATATTGGCCAGGCTGTTCTCTAACTCCTAACCTCAGGTGATTCTTCCTTCTCAGCCTCCAAAAGTGCTGAGATTACAGGCGTTAGCCACTGCATCTGGCCCCCATAGATTATTTTACCTGTTCTTGAACTTCATATGAATGGAATCATACTGCATGTATTCTCTTATATCTGACTTCTTTTACTCAACATGATGTTTTGAGATTTATCTGGGTTGTTGGGTGCATCAGTAGCTCATTTCTTCTTTCTTTCTCTCTTTTATTTTTTGTAGTGACACAGTCCCACCATGTTGTCCAGGTTGGTCTCAAACTACTGGCCTCAACTGATCCTTCCACCTCAGTCCTAAAGCACTGGGATTACAGGTGTGAGCCACTGTGCCTGGCCTTCTTTTTACTGATTAGTATTCCAGTGTATGAATATACCACAATTTGTTTTTTTGTTGTTGTTTGCTTTTTGTTTTTTTGACACTGAGTTTTGCTCTTGTCACCCAGGCTGGAGTGCAGAGGGTGCGATCTCAGCTTACTGCAACCTCCGTCTCCTGGGTTCAAGTAATCCTCCTGCCTCAGCCTCCCGAGTAGCTGGGATTACAGGCGTGTGCCACCACACTCGGCTAATTTTTTTGTATTTTTGTTAGAGACAGGGTTTCGCCATGTTGGCCAGTCTGGCCTCAAACTCCTGACCTCAAGTCATCCATCCACTTTGGCCTCCAAAAGTGCTGGGATTATAGGCGTGAGCCACTGCACCTGGCAACAGTGGAAAAATAATGGATAAACAGTTGATTAACAATGGATAAACAATTTGTTTATTCATTTGCTGGGCAAGTCTCATCTTTCTGGTGATCAGCCTTGTTTCTGAGCTGGAGCAAGTCTTCTTTGACCCTTTTAACTAACACGCTAATGGAGTTGTTGCCACTATATGGAGTTGGAAGTTGAAATAACTAGGCTTTTTAAAGGATCGGCATAATTTACACATAAGCTATAAATGGAAACTGGATGCAATATATGCTCATTTAGGTTAAAGCTATTTCTGTACCAGGAGACCAATTAAAAGCCTGTGGCGGCCGGGCGCAGTGGCTCACGCCTGTAATCCCAGCATTTTGGGAGGCTGAGGCGGGCAGATCACTTGAGGTCAGGAGTTTGAGACCAGTCTGGCCAACATGGTGAAACCCTGTTGTCTCTATTAAAAATACAAAAATTAGCTGGTCATGGTGGCACACGCCTGTAATCCCAGCTACTCAGGAGGCTGAGGCAGGAGAGTTGCTTGAACCTCGGAGGTGGATGTTGCAGTGTGCCAAGATCGTGCCACTTCACTCCAGCCTGGACGACAGAGTGGGATTCCCTCTCAAAAAAAAAAAAAAAAAAGTCTGTGTCAATAAGCCATGTGTGAGTTGACTGAAGTCTGGAGTATGTTTTTTTTTGTTGTGAGAAGAGAAAGTGAGGGACAGATAGGGTAAATATTTCACAAGAAGACTTGCCAAGGCTTTGTGACAGACTAGGTGCATTACATGAAGATGCAGGATGAATCAAGTCCTATTTCAATGCAGACACCTGCCTGCTGAGTTCCTCTTCTCTTCACAGCTTGGGCCAATCAGCCCCTCTGCAGGCTCTGTCCAGTCAGGGAATTTAAAGGGCCCTGGTTCAATAGCTCAGCCTGTCTTCCAGGCTACCTTATACCTTTCATCCTACTTCTGGTATCTAAGCTGTCACCACACACCTCAGGTCTTTTTAAAAGCATGGTGATATTATGGAAAGAACACTGAATTTGGACTTGGTCAATATTTCATTCTTTCATTCACTGAGGCTCTCTACATTGCAGTATCGCCACTCCTCCAGACTGTTTTGGTAATCAGAACAATTGATTTCAAAGTTCTTGTTATGGTTCATAAGAAACTGAATAAGAGAAATTACCTGTGGGAGGGGAGTAGGCGGGATGAGGAAGAAGTAGGAGTGAAACTTTTTAGTGCATACCTTTTTATACTTAAAAATGTTTTTTGAACCATATGAACACATTACTCTTTCAAAAAATATTTTTAAATCCTGAATGGAATAACCTAAAAATATGTCTATAAATTAGGCATTCTAGGCTGCTGAAAAGGAATGGGGTACAGAGATTGTCTACCACCTATTTGTGAGAATGTTGAGGTCCATTAGACAGGCAGTCCTGTCACTTTGAGATAGATGGATTGCCATTTCTGCTTAATGACCAAAAATGGGAAATGAGTTACAGTGGAAAGAACTCTGCTCTGGAATAAAGACATCTGGGTCCGGGTCCTGGTTTAACTGTGTAACTTAGGTGGGTTCCATCCCCCGTCTGTGTCTTCTATTAGCTAAAAGAGAAGGACTGCATGATCTTTGAAACTCTTCCAGCTCTGACATGCTAGACTATAATGCTAATTTCTAAGCAACAGAGGTTGATTCCAACTCTAGGATAGGGCATGCAATTAATCCTAATTTATCAGCATAGTCCCACATCTTGTCACACTTATTCAGAAGTGAGCACTGTCTTAGATTGAGTTCTCCGGAAACAGAATTTAAGATGGAAAGTTGCATGCAGAAGGGTTTTTTTTTCATTTTTATTTTTTTCTTATTTCTTTTTTTTAAATATTGAAACAGGGTCTTGCTATGTTGCCCAGGCTGGACTTGAATGCCTGGGCTCAAGCAATCCTTCTGCCTCAGCCTCCTGAGTAGCTGGTACAGAATTGCATCTCTACCTAGTATAGGCATGCACTACTGTGCATGGCATGCAGATGGTTTATTGAAAAGTGTTCTTAGGACATACAACTGTGAGGAAGTAAAGAAGACAGGGTTGAGTATAGAGAGAAGCTGACCAGCAAAATAGTTGCTGTGCAGTTACAATGAAGGCTTTCTCTGGTCCCACTGGGAGCCCAGGAGCTGGGCTAGCCCTTCAGAGTTGTCCTAAGTTGAAGTGTATTCCTACATCAGCCTGTCACTGGCCTCAGGCTGTACCCTAGGAGAACATGAAATGGTTTCCTGAGGCTGAGAGCAGGAATATCCCCTGCAGCTGAAGGATGGGTGTATCTGCAGGGAAGAGGGGCACTGGGCAAGGCCCCACATAGCCACTGTAGGCATATGACTCAGTTTAGATTAACAGAGGTTCTCTAGGGGCTCCTGAGAGACAGGCTTGTAGAAATGACCTTTGTCTATCTGGATATGGACAAGGACTTATGTAGCTCTGGGAATTGTTGGCAGCCATCTCACATCAAAGTCAGCTTTAATGACACTGGTGATCTGCTAAATCAAACCAAGCCTGGAGCCTGAATTACCCTGGACTTTTAGTGTGAACTTTTGTTGTTAGGTCAGTCTGTTGGTTGTGTTTTAGTTACTTACGAATGAATGTATTTTATTTCTTTGAGCAAGGATGAGTTAAAAAAAAACAAAATCAACAAACGAACTTTTTTAAATTTTTTTTTGAGACAGAGTCTTGCTCTGTCACCCAGGCTGGAGTGCAGTGGCGTGATCTCGGCTCACTGCAAGCTCTGCCTAATTTTTTGTATTTTTAGTAGAGACGAGGTTTCACCGTGTTAGCCAGGATGGTCTCGATCTCCTGACTTCATGATCTGCCCACCTCTGCCTCCCAAAGTGCTGGGATTACAGGTGTGAGCCACCACGCCTGGCCCTCTTCTGGGCAGGGTTTCTAAGGTGCTAGCTAAATAATTGTCTTAACTATCCTTTCTCTCCTTGATGAACGCTTTCTCTCTCTTGGCTTCTTTTCCTCCTCCCGATCTCTCCTCTTAAGCTTTAGGTTCCTGTGTCTTCTACAGGATTTCTTCTACAGGATTATTCTGGTACAGGCAAGCCCTATTTTCCCTGCCTTACCTTGAACTTGCACCAGGAGATCCCCAAGGTCCCTCTCAGCTCTAACACTATGAAGTCTGAAAAGTATGGAAACATCTTCCTAAATGTCACTTAAGTCATAAAGTCTCTTTCATTTACTTAATTTTATTAGCCATTTTTTTTCTATTGTTAGAGAAAACAGGCAGCAACCATGTGCAGCAACCATGTGCCAAGTTTGGTTTTGCTATCACATGGATTTGCTGTTTTAACATCACTTTACAACCTGAAAGTTTTTGTTTCCTGAGTTCAATCATCAATAAAATGTATATAAGGTTATATGGATTAAGTGAATTAATGTCTCTAAGGCCTCTAAAAAAGTACCTAACATATAGTTATTAATGAGCACATTTGGAGTATGCGTGTGTTTGTGTATGTGTGTGCACTGTGCTTTAGGGATCAGAAAATACTGCTCTTACAAGTCACCTTTGGGGAGACAGACATTAACAAAAAGTGATATGTTCTAACTGTGATTCAATGTGATAAGGCCTTGTATCAGGACTATATTAAAAGGAATAGAACCAAAGTACTGTAGAAATCCAGAGAGGCAGAAGGGACCAATTCTTGGGGTGCGTGGTGGCCCAGGAAGATTTTGCAGAGGGAGTGTCATTTTAGATGGGTTTCAAAGGCCAGGTAGTAGTAGCTTTCCAGGTTGACAGGAAAGATATTTCAGATAGAGAAACTAGCAGAGACAGGGTTAAAAGAAGTAGATTTAAAATACCTAGCGTGTTGGGGGACTAGGGAAAATGTTTCATTACTTTAAGAATTGTAGCTACTGAAAGAATTGTGGTGAAGAGAACTTCCATGTGCTGGTTTCAAACAGCACATAACAAAAAGAACTTCCAAGATTAGAAGACCCTCAAGAAGCTTCTGTTCTGGATGGGAAGAATCTCCCATGCACTGCAATATGCGACCTTTACATTTTTTGTGTGTGTGCATGGTAAAATTCATGTAATAGTCAGCATTTTAAAGTATAGAATTCAATGGCATTTAGTACATTCACAATGTTGTACAAATGCCACTGCTACCTAGTTCCAGAACATTTTCATCACAAAAGGAAACCCTGTACGCATTAAGCCATCACTCCCCATTCTGGCCTCCCCCAGTCCCTGGCAGCTACTATCTGCTTTCTATCTCTATGGGTTTACCTATTATGGACTTTTCTTTTCTTTTCTTTTTTTGGGGGATAGGATCTGGCTCTGTCACCCAGGCTTGAGTGCGGTGGAGGGCAGAGGTTGCTCACTGCAACCTCTGCCTTCTGGGCTCAAGTGATCCTCCCACCTCAATCTCCCAAGTAGCTGGGACCACAGGCATGCGCCACCATGCCTGGCTAATTTTTGTAGACATTTCATATAAATGTAGTTATATAATATGTAGTCTTTCAACACTGTGAACAAGTCACACAACATCTTAATATTATTATGAAAATAATTTTGACCTAATGACCCAGCTGAAAGAGTATTAAGATTCCCAAGAAGTGTGCAGACCAGACTGAAAACTGCTGGTCTAAGTCATCAAGAAGTGTGGTTCCAGCTCCCCTTTCCAGTTTCTGTTCGGGCAAGGTGATTATCAGGCCCCTGTGTCCAGTCTGAGGGCTCCCAATCTCAGCTGCTCATCTGGGTGAAGACTCCGTCAGCCATTTCCACAAAGCTGAGATTAATGCTACAACAATGGCTTCACATTTCAAACTGCTCAAAGGAACCAAACAACCAAATGAGGACACATTTTATTAGTAGTAAATCTGAAAGTGTTTTTTAAAAAAGACTCTGCCACAAACATTTCCTATAAAATGCTGATCACTACTTGCCACGATCATTACATTTTTATGTTTCAATAATTCCCTTTTACCTGAGATGAGAGCCATCATGTACTTCTGAATATCAAGCAGCAGCCCATGCCATAAATTGCTAACCCCTTTCTCCTCTAATGATCACAGCTTATTTTATTCTTTAAGTATTCTTCTTAGAGTAATTAGCACGCTTATTATACAGCATATTCAAATGTTAATGTGCACACTGTACTGACGCTATTGTGAGACACGTTTTGCTCAGGAGCTAAAATTATGTTGCCATTCTGCTTGGTGCTAGGGTTCTGTGCTTGAAACCTGTTTTCCACATGCAAGGAGCCAAGGTTATTTAATTGGAATGCTGAGCTAGAATGAGAAGAGTCTGACACTTAATATAGAACCTGTAAGCTAAACGGGGTCAGCAAGTACAGGGCCTACACACTTTGAATTAGCTATCCATCACTGGGGAGACAATCAATATTTGAGCAGACTGGCTTAGGGGCATGTTTGACATCGTTCCTCCAGGGTCTCCACTAAACTCTGCCCTGCCTCAGCAGGTTGGACCACCAGAAGTCACAGTTCTGACAACTGGAAATATTTTCCTGAAACTGAGCTGAAATCTGCTCAAATTTTCACTCGTTTATTTTTGCCCTGCCTTCTGGAGTGCTCTGTAACTGCCCTTCGGAGACTGAAGACAGTGACCATACCCATGGTCTGCTCTCCCAAAGCTCACTTGTTCCAAGTCCTTGTATGGCAGGCCACCAGTCCCTTCACCATCATGGTCAGTCCCCTTAGTTGTTTGAGGTGATTTTTTTTTTTTATTCTTGGGTTGTGTTTTTGTTTTTGTTTTTGTTTTAAAGAGAGGTGCTCAAAACCTGAAACAATGATCCAAGTGTGGTCTAATCAGTGGGAAAGTGAATAGGCCTATCACTCCTCTTGGATGCTGTTCTATTGGTTCTTTTCAAGAGTTTATTATCTTGTTACCCACCACTGATTCATAATCAGCTAAAGCCACCAAGTTTTCTAAACCATACATGCTACCTTGGAAGTTAGCCATTTAGACCCAAATACAGGATCGGAAATTAGTCATTGTTACATATAATCTTGTTAAATCTGTCCTAGTGTTTTGGCTCGTCAAGAAACTTTTTGTTTCTTGGATTCTGAATCCATCTTTTCCACCCACAAATGTAATCAATTTATTAATATTGGCCTTTTTATACGAATCAAAGTTAAAAATGCCAGACAGCAAAGATCTCAGGAGATGGAGCCCTTCACCTACTACCAGAGACCTCCTGTCAAAGTATTTATGCAACCAGTTACTTACACACACACACACACACACACACACACACACTGCACCAGTACATACACACCACCATCCCAACTGTTCCATTCTCTAACTCAAGTTGACAGGGAGGGAAAACATCAAAGAATATTCCAGATTACTAACTGGCTGGTTTAAGTAGCCAGGAAAAGAAGGGAGGAGTGAATAAGGCCTAACGAAGAACCAAATGTGTAGGAACAGGATCCGGTGAGGCTACATTATCTAGGCCCACATACCAGCAAAGGTTGGGAGGTAGCAAGGCTGAGTCACATGGAAGATAGTTCAGGGTTCTGCCATCATGATAGAGAGGAGATCAATAACCAGAAAACAGGCTGGGCGTGGTGGCTCACGCCTGTAATCCCGCACTTTGGGAGGCCGAGGTGGGCAGATCACTTGAGGTCAGGAGTTCAAGACCAGCGTGGCCAACATGGTGAAACCTGTCTCCACTAAAAATACAAAAATTAGCCAGGCATGGTGGCACATGCCTGTGGTCCCAGCTACTCAGGAGACTAACGCAGGAGAATCACTTTAACCCAGCAGGCAGAGGTTGCAGTGAGCCGAGATCGCTCCATGGCACTCCAGCCTCCTGAGGCTCCTCTGTCGCTCTGGGTGACAGAGTGAGACACTGTCTTAAAAAATAAAAAATAAAAAAAACAGGAAACAGAGCTGGTGTTGGAAGCTGGAAGGTAGCCAATGAGCATGTCAAACTGAAGGGACCGGGCAGAAGGGAACAGGGACAGGCAAAGCTCTCAAGGGGAATGAAGCAAGGAAGGACCATATGAAACAGAATCTAGAGATGCTAAGTGGACTCCAGAGTTGTGCTGTCCAATATGGTAGCCACTAGCTGCAATATGGCTATTTACATTTACATTAAAGCAAAATAAAAATTTAAAAATTCAGTCCCTTAGTTGCATTAGCCACATTTCAAGTGCTTTAATAGTCATGTGTGACTAGTGGCTACCATATGGGATAATACAGGAGACAATTTCTATCACTGCAGAACATTCTGTTGCATTCTAGGTGTACTTCTAGAAAAGGGCTACACCAGGGAGGATACTATTTTAGTGTGCTTATTTTTCCTTTGCTTTCCTTCAAGACCCAGCTCAAATACCAATTCTTCTGGGAATCTGTCCCTATGCTTGTTGTGTAATTGTATGCTACAGGCAGTAGGGCATTCTGACTGATACAGTTCTTAGTGGTAATGCATGCATGTAGACAGGACTTAATATGGAGATCTCAGCACAGCGGTTTCTTAATTCTTAACCTTCCTCTATCTTGGGAAGGCTTCTTCCTTGACGAAGTAATTTGTTTTGAGGCTAAGACATGAGGTGGGGGCAGGAGGGGAGGAAGAAGGGCACACTGGCCTAGCCAGCCAGATCTGCTGAATCCAACTCTGCAGCTTAAAAAAAAATTGTTAAAACTGTAACAAAAAGCTTTTTCATCTATTGTCCACAAACATTACATAGGCCATCTTGGCCAGGCTGTCCAGAAGGTGAAATCAAGGTCTGATTTGCTTGATGCAAGATATCTTGTCATCTTACCTATGGGCCTTCACTAAGTTTTCAGTCTGCCTTCTTTCTCTTTTAATTTCCTGTCCCAGAGGCTCTTAGAATTTCTAATAAGATCCATCAATTCTACCTTCTAAATCTCTCTAGAATCTGTCCCTCACTTCAATACCCCAGTTCATTTCTCACCTCTTCCCACCCAGCCCTCATACTGCCACAGCTCTGAGATTCTTACTTGCCCATCACATTCTTCTCCCTAAAACCCTTCCGTGGCTCCCATGACACATAAAGGCCAGGCCCCTTGGACTCCAGCTACCTCTCCTGTTTCAGTTCTTCCACTCCCTGATGTGTAACAGACACTCCAACCTTACTGTTACTGTGCCCAGAGCCAAGATGCCCTTTCACATCTCTGTGCCTTTGTACTTGCAGCTCCCTCTGTCTGAAATGCCCGTTAAAGTCCAGTTTAAATCTCATCTCTTCTGAGAAGCCTCCCCTGAGCCTGAGTCCTCAGACAGATTTTAGTGACCCATCAGCTATGCCCAGACACTGCAGGCTCTGATCATAACACATCCTGTGTGTAACACTCATGAGTCTGTTTCTCCCACTAAACTGTGAGGTCTCAGGGGCAGGCAGCGCGTCTGACTCAGCTCTTACACCCAGTGGTTAGCACAGGACCTGAGTCATAATAAACACTTACTAAATGCCTATTAGGATAAACAACAAGTGTGCCTTTATGAGGTTCTCCTGTGCCTGAGAATGAAAACTATGAGAATCCTCTGTGTGGCTGCCTGTTGCCATGCTCCTTAGGGCTCACCCATGCCAATGGAGGTCTAGCGAGCAAGTGGCCTCGGTAGTTGAAGATGTGGGGAAAAGCAAGAGGCCTGCAGCTGTTCCTGATGAAAGCCTCACTATCTGCTGGCTGTTACCCCAGCAGACGGTGTGGCCACACAAGCCCATTCCTTGTTTTTCGTGAAAAAACACAGGACCCCTTGAAGAATGCTCTTATAGTGACCCATCTGTGGCTAACTCTGGGGAAGAATTATTGGCAAAGGGGAGGAACCTCTTAGTAGAATGGAGAGACATGAGGCCGGGCATAGTGGCTCATGCCTGTAATCCCAGCACTTTGCGAGGCCAAGGTTAGAGGATCACTTGAGCCCAGGAGTTTGAGACTAGCCTGGGCAACAACATGAGACCCCGTCTCTATAAAAAAATAAAAAAATTAGCTGGACATGGTGGTGCGTGCCTATTGTCCCAGCTACTCTGGAGGCTGAGGTGGGAGGATCACTTGAGCCCAGGAGTTTGGAGCTATAATGAGCTATGATCGTCACTGCTCCAGCCTAGGCAATAGAATGAGACCCTGTCTCAAAAAAACAAAGAGAGGCATGAACCATTCCTATTCTTACATAGCACATGGGATGTCCCTGGTTATGGAATGTAGGAGCTAAGAGCAACACTTTTATACAGTATTTAATTTTTTTGTTTGTTTGTTTTGAGACGAAGTCTCGCTCTTTCGCCCAGGCCGGACTGCGGTGGTGCTATCTCGGCTCACTGCAAGCTCCGTCTCCCGGGTTCACACCATCCTCCTGCCTCAGCCTCCCGAGTAGCTGGGACTACAGGCGCCCACCACCGCGCCCGGCTAATTTTTTGTATTTTTAGTAGAGATGGGGTTTCACCGTGTTAGCCAGGATGGTCTCGCTCTCCTGACCTCGTGATCCGCCCACCTTGGCCTCCCAAAGTACTGGGATTACAGGTGTGAGCCACCGTGCCCGGCCTTAATTTTAATTTTAATTTTATTTATTTATTTATTTTTTGAGACAGGGTTTCACTTCCGTCTTCCTAACTGGAGTGCAGTGGCGTGATCTCCGCTACTGCAACATCCGCCTCCAGGGCTCAAGCGATCCTCCCGCCTCAGCCTCGTGAGTAGCTGGTGTCACAGGCACACGCCACCATGCTCGGCTTATTTTTGTGTTTTTTTTGTTTTTTGTTTTTTTTTTGGAGAGATGGGGTTTTGCCATGTTGCCCAGGCTGGTCTTGAACTCCTGAGCTCAAGTGATCCACCCACCTCAGCCTCCCAAAGTGCTGAGATTACAGGCATGTGCCACCACACCCGGCCTTATAGAGTATTTTAAAATGTCCTGAGATTACAGGCATGTGCCACCACACCCGGCCTTATACAGTATTTTAAAATGTCCACCATACCTTAATGGTTACCAAGAGACTTCCACTAATACTATCTTTTTTCTTTTTTGAGACAGGGTCTCACTTTGTCATCCAGGCTGGAGTGCAATGGTGTGATCACGGCTCACTGCAGCCTCAACCTCCCGGGCTCAAGGGATCCTCCCACCTCAGCCTCCTGAGTAGCTGAGATTAGAGGCCGGCACCACCAGCCCTGGCTTTTTTTTTTTTCTTTTATTTTTTTTTGTAGAGACAGGATCTCATGATGTTGCTCAGGTTGAATATTATCTTCTTTAGCCCATTATTTACCCTGAGTGGCAGGCAGGCAAGGCAGGGCTGGAGTTGTTATTTATACATAAGGAAACTAATGTCCAGAGAGGTGAAATGACTTGCCCAAGGTCACATACATTGTAAGCAAAGGATCATAAAAGTGAAGTCCTGTTCTTAGGGCTATGAAGTAATAATCAGAACTGTAACACATGGGAGTTATTTTTAAAATCTTTGCTGGGGTTTTGTGTTACTAGAATGCTTAAAATCAGAAACATTTTCTAGCAAATTGAGTCTGTAGAAGGCTTTCAGGTATCTCTTGCGAAGTTTGGCTAAATGAAATTACAGATTTCTTCCAGGCAGGACATTCTATGAAATTTAGTGTTTACTGTGTCCCAGGTTCATGTAACTCCTGAAATGATCAGCTAAGTAATTTCCAAAACAAATAGCTCTCCTGCCCAGCCCAGCATCCCTGTCTGGCTTATCAAAGAGTCTCAAGCTCATTATTTACTTATTCTATCACCTACTTCTCACTCTAGTTTTTCTACTGCTTCACTTCCTACAACACAGCACTCCTATTACTTGATCAATTGTTCATTTCCTCTATCAGAGATAACCATGATTTAAAGCTAGAGGAATAATTTCTATATAAGACTAGAAAGCAGAAATGTCATCATGCATTATTGAGTTCTTAATTTAATTCCTATTAAGGGGGAATTAAATTGACTGGATTAGTGAAGGTTCACTTGATTCATTTCTTCTGAGAGATGACTAAATTCATTTGGGTGCCATATTTGGTAGTGGGTATGCTAAGGGAGTTTTTGATAGGTCAGTGTAGGTGCATGATTTTCTAGGAAGGACAATCTGCCTTGGTTAGATGGAGAAGCTGTTTAAGCTCTGCCTGACAGGATTCTCCCCAGCCTCCCTGCATAAGAACAAAGTATTGTACATCTACTTGAACTGGGCAAAATCAGAGTTAATAGCAGCTTGATGGAAATAGATACCCCACTTTCTTCTGTTTGCAGTCCAGGCTCTATCCACTGCACCACATACTTTTCAGGGTGACAATTGCTCCTATTAGTTAGTGTTTCTGACACAGACATGAAATGCAGCCTCCAATTTTAATGATATTCCATTTTTGTTGTCTAATAGGCTGCTATAAAAGTGATATCCTATTTTTGTTTTCATCAGGAAGTACCAGGCCCTTCAGATAGAACTATGGGTAATTCTTTTTTTTTTTTTTGAGACAGAGTCTTGCTCTGTCACCCAGGCTGGTGTGCAGTGGCATGATCTTGGCTCACTGCAACCTCTGCCTCCCAGGTTCAAGTGGTTCTCCTGCCTCAGCCTCCTGAGTAGCTAGGACAATAGGGACCCGCCACCACGCCTGGCTAATTTTTTTTTTTTTGTATTTTTAGTAGAGATGGGGTTTCACCCTATTGGTCAGGCTGGTCTTGAACTCCTGACCTTGTGATCCACCCGCCTTGGCCTCCCAAAGTGCTGGGATTATAGGCGTGAACCACCACACCCGGCCAAACTATGGGTAATTCTTAAGCCAGGCGCGGTGGCTCACACCTGTAATCCCAGCACTTTGGGAGGCCAAGGCGAGCAGATCACCTGAGGTCAGGAGTTCGAGACTGGCCTGGCCAACATGGCAAAACCCTGTCTCTACTAAAACTACAAAAATTAGCTAGGTGTGATGGCTTGCGCTTGTAATCCCAGCTACTCAGGAGGCTGAGGCGAGAGAATTGCTTGTGCCCAGGAGGTGGAGGTTGCAGCGAGCCGAGAGATCTCGCCACTGCACTTCATCCTGGGCAGCAGAACAAAACTCTGTTTAAAACAAAATAAAACAAAACAAAACAAAAAACAAGAACTGTGGGCAATTCTTGGTGTTCCTAGCAGTCTTTGAGGATGGCGATTCTGTCTGGGTTTGTTTTAATTTTTCTCTTGATCACAAGAACATTCTGATATTCAAACATATGAATAAGATGTACTTCTTGCTGATGGTGGGGGGACCCTCATTACAAAGTTCTAGGCCAGACCTTCTTTACTTCCAGTGGTGCATCAGACTTTGCTATGTGACTCCCACACAGGTGTCTACCATGGCTGAGCAAGGCTGGCCTCTTTAGAAAGAGATGAGAGCACTAACAATAAAGGGTAATGATACAGAACATGAAGAAGCACAAAAGGTTCTTCATCCTCTTGTTGGCTTTGCCCAGGATACAAGCTGATAAAATCAGATCAGATCAGATCCTGAACACTGTGTGTTAAAGGTATTCACAGATGCTTAGGAGAATGCCAGGCAAGAAAGACCTGGCAATACATTTCCTGCATGCTAAAGTAACTCCTCCTTTTCCCTCTCCAACCTGGCTAAAAATATAAGCTAAGTGTCACTAAATTCTAACAAAATACAAAAAAGTCTAACATTTGTTGAGCAGATTGTGACAGAATATCAGTTAGCTAAGTGCTTGGTATGCAAACATCCCCAGTGCTAACTTACCCAGAGGAGGACTTGGAGGGAGGGCGAACAGAGGGTGTCAGAGAATTAGAGAGAAAGGCCAACTGCCTCTAAGGAAAGTGCTGGAGCCAGGGCTCATGACCTAGTTGACAGGTCAGAATGGTGCAATTGCCATTTATGTCCACCTAGTGGCAGCAGTTCTAGCCAGAAGCACCTGTATCTCAATTGGTTCACAGGCCCACTGGCAGCCACCTGGAATAGAACCATTTGGAAGGTTGCATTTAGAAGCAGTGGTCCCTTTTGGGCAGGAACTGATCTAGGTTATTCCAATTCTAAACTCCAAGTCCATGTGATAGAATCTGCTAGAAACAGGGTGCTGAAGTTTCCAAACAAATGCACTTTATCATGTTAGGTTCTAGTACATGTTTTATGCCAGGGATCTAAAACTCCAAGGAGTAGAGAAGTTAGCTAAAAGCGGTGAGACTAGTATTCAACTAAGGACCAGTGATAGCTGATACGAATAACAGTGGGTCGGTGGCAGGCCAGGGAGTGAGTTGGGTCTTATGTTCTGTGCCTTCTGAATATAAACCAGCCACTGAAAAGGGCAGTTTTGTTTTAGCATAGATTTGTACATGATCTAGAATTTCTGTGAAAGGAAAATAATTCACTCTATAGGCCAGCATTTCCTAAGATGTAGTATGCATGCCACTCAGGGCAGCACAGATAATTTTTGATGAAATGCCTTTTATTTTAATAGTTCAGTATTTATTTTAGGATGTCTTTGAAGAACTATATTGTACCACAAACCTATGATTTCACAGGTGATATTTTTGGTTTCCATTTACGATAATGATATGAAATTTTCACTGTATTTGTTTATTTATTTATTTATTTATTTTTGAGAGAGGGTCTTATTCTGCTACCTAGGCTGGAGTAGTGTGATCATGGCTCACTGCAGCCTTGACTTCCTGGGCTCAAGCAATCTTCCCACCTTAGCCTCCCAAGTAGCTGGGAACACAGGTACACACCATCATGCTTGGCTAATAAAAAAAAAATTTTTTTTTTTGGTAGAGATGAGGTTTCTCTATGTTGCCCAGGCTAAAGTTTAATTTAAAGTACTTTTAGTAAAAATGAGTTTATTTGAAAAAAAAAACTAAGTAAATAATAGCACAAAAGCATGTCAATACAAGAACATGGTAAAAATCACAAAGGTAGAGTATAAACAATTGGAAAGTTTGAGAACTTTTTCGTTATGCTGGGGGATGAGGTAGATTGACTTGTAAACAAAGGAGTTTGGAATGTCAGATAGGCGAAGAAAAAAGTAGAAATGTCAGAGGATCTGGATTCCACTTCCAACTGGCACTCAGCTTGTGTGACACTGGCTTCTCTCTGGGTCTCCATTTCCTTATCTACATAATAACTCTTAATGATCTGCTTAGCTTTATTATTTGGTGGTTCTATTTCACTTTTCATTAATGAGATTATAAACAATCATCATAACAGCCAGCACATACAGTCTGCTTTGTGGCAGGCACTGTGCAGGATGCTTTCCGTAAGTCATCATTCTTATTCTCACAACAGCCTTAAAAGGTAGGTATTATTATTATTATTTTGAGACAAGGTCTCACTCTGTCACCCAGGCTGGAGTGCAGTGGCACGATCTTGGCTCACTGCAATCTCCGCCTCCTGAGTTCAACTGATTCTCCTGCCTCAACCTCCCAAGTAGCTGGTACTACAGGCATGTGCCACCATGCTCAGCTAATTTTTGTATTTTTGGTAGAAACGGGGGTTTCACTGTGTTGGTCAGGCTGGTCTTGAACTCCTGACCTCAGGTGATCGGCCCACCTTGGCCTCCCAAAGTGCTGGGATTACAGGCGTAAGCCACTGCACCTGGCCAAAAGGTAGGTATTATAATGCCTATTCTACATATGCAGAGAGTTGAGTCTGGAAGATTTTAAGTAACTTGCCCAAGGTCACACAGAACTTGATTTGAATGAATTTGGATCTGATTCCAGAGCCTGTGTTTTTTCCCCTAAGCCTTGCTGTATCCTAGTAGTTGATTCCTATTCACCCTTCAAAACTAAGCTCAAGATCATCTCTTCCAGGAGGGCTTCTTTGACCTCCTCTCTCCATCCTGTTTAGACGTCTCTCTCCTCAGTGTTCCCTTAATTTTCTAAGTATGTCTTTTGCTGTTGTTGTTGTTGTTATATTTGCCTTTGTGTCCCCAACACCCTGCACAGAATAGGTAGTCAACAAATCATTATGGAAACAGAGGGAGTGTGAAGGAGGGGGAGAAAGGGGAGAAAGGAGAGGGAAAGAATTACAAAAGAAAATATATTGCTACCTTATTTTATTAAATACTAAGGAAGTAGAATTGAGAGATAGGAGAGGAAGGTGGTTAAGCATATGGCCTCTAGATTCAAGCCACCTACCTTTGCTACTTACTAGGAGAGTGTCTTAGAGCACAGATTTAAAGCCTGTGCTTCAGTTGCTTCCTCTATAAAATACGGGTATCAATAGCACCTACCTTAAAGACTGTTGTAAAGACTAATGAGTTACTATATGTAAAGTGCTTAGAGCAGTGCTTAAGATGTGGTAAGCAAGTACTTTAAATATTGGCTATTATTATTTCTGTGAAATACATAAAAGTGAATGTAACACTATTATATACATATAATGCCTCTTCATTTCCCAACTGATTGACTGATGGCAGGGTCTTTCCAAGGCAGTATGAATAAACACAATTATACCCATAGGATGAACAATGTAATAGCCTTGTCTTTCCAATCCCATGGTAGCAGCATTAAGCACCCCATCTCTATGCTCAGAACATTTAGAAATATTGATATTAAAATTATCACACTGGGCTGAGTGTGGTGGCTCACACCTGTAATCCCAACATTTTGGAAAACTGAGGCAAGAGGATGGCTTGAGGCCAGGAGTTTGAGACCAGCCTGGGCAACATAGTGAGATGCTATCTCTACAAAAAAATGTTTTAAAAATTAGCTGGGTATGGTGGCATGTGCCTGTAGTCCTAGCTGTTCAGGATGCTGGGGCAGGAGGATCGTTTGAGCCCAGAAGTCAGAGGCTGCAGTGAGCTATGATTGCACTACTGCACTTCAGCCTGTGTGACAGAGCAAGACCTTGTCTCTTAAATAAGTAAATAAATAAAATTATCACACTGTATTATATTCTAAATCCAGGTTTACTTGCTGTCTACCACCCTCAATTAGGCTGTGAGTTCCTTGAAGGAAAAGATTCTCATTTGATTTCTCTCTCTGTCTCCAATTCTTAGCAAACAGGTTAGTAAGAAATAAATGCTTAATAAATGTTTGCTAAGTGAATATAACAGAAAAGATGTGTACACATAAACAATAAAATAAAAAATATTAGAGGTCCGTTCCAAGATGGCCGAATAAGAACAGCTCTGGTCTGCAGCTCCCAGTGTGACTGATGCAGAAGATGGGTGATTTCTGCATTTCCAACTGAGGTACTTGGTTCATCTCATTGGGACTGGTTAGACAGTGGGTGCAGCCCATGGAGGGCAAGCCAAAGCAGGGCGGGGTGTCGCCTCACCCGGGAAGCACAAGGGATTGGGGGATTTTCCTTTCCTAGCCAAGGGAAGCCGTGACAGACTGTACCTGAAAAACGGTACACTCCTGCTCAAATACTGCACTTTTCCAACAGTCTTAGCAAACAGCACACCAGAAGATTATATCCTGTGCCTGGCTCGGCAGGTCCCACACCCATGGGGCCTTGCTCACTGCTAGTGCGGCAGTCTGAGATCAATCTGCGAGGCAGCAGCCCAGCAGGGGGAGGGGCGTCCGCCATTGCTGAGGCTTGAGTAGGTAAATAAAGCAGCCAGGAAGCTCAAACTGGGCGGAGCCCACCAGAGTGCTGCTGCAAGGCTTGCTGCCTCTATAGACTCCACCTCTGGGGGCAGGGCATAGCTGAACAAAAGGCAGCAGAAACCTCTGTAGACTTAAACATCCCTGTCTGACAGCTCTGAAGAGAGCAGTGGTTCTCCCAGCATGGTGTTTGAGCTCTGAGAATGGACAGACTGCCTCCTCAAGTGGGTCCCTGACCCCTGTGTAGCCTAACTGGGAAACACCTCCCAGTAGGGGCCGACTGACACCTCATACAGGCGGGTGCCCCTCTGGGACAAAGCTTCCAGAGGAAGGATCAGGCAGCAATATTTGCTGTTCTGCAATATTTGCTGTTCTTCAGCCTCCCTGCTGGTGATACCCAGGCAAACGGTCTGGAGTGGACCTCCAGCAAACTCCAACAGACCTGCAGCTGAGGGACCTGACTGTTAGAAGGAAAACTAACTAACAGAAAGGAATAGCATCAACATCAACAAAAAGGACATCCACACCAAAACCCCATCTGTAGGTCACCAACATCAAAGACCAAAGGTAGATAAAACCACAAAAATGGGAAGAAACCAGAGCAGAAAAGCTGAAAATTCTAAAAACCAGAGCATTTCTTCCCCTCCAAAGGATTGCAACTCCTCGCCAGCAACAGAACAAAGCTGGACAGAGAATGATTTTGATGAGTTAACAGAAGTAGGCTTCAGAAGGTTGGTAATAACAAACTTCTCTGAGCTAAAGGAGGATGTTTGAACCCATCGCAAGGAAGCTAAAAACCTTGAAAAAAGATTAGATGAATGGCTAACTAGAATAAACAGTATAGAGAAGACCTTAAATGACCTGATGGAACTGAAAACCATGGCATGAGAACTACGTGATGCATGCACAAGCTTCAATAGCCAATTTGATCAAGTGGAAGAAAGGGTATCAGTGATTGAAGATCAAATGAATGAAATAAAGTGAGAAGTTTAGAGAAAAAAGTAAAAATAAATGAAGAAAGCCTCCAAGAAATATGGGACTATGTGAAAAGACCATATCTACGTTTGATTGGCATACCTGAAAGTGATGGGAAGAATGAAACCAAGTTGGAAAACACTCTTCAGGATATTATCCAGGAGGACTTCCCCAACCTAGCAAGGCAGGCCAACATTCAAATTCAGGAAATACAGAGAACACCACAAAGATACTCCTCGAGAAGAGCAACCCCAAGACACAAAATTGTCAGATTCACCAAGGTTGAAATGAAGGAAAAAATGTTAAGGGCAGCCAGAGAGAAAGGTCGGGTTATCCACAAAGGAAAGCCCATCAGACTAACAGTGGATCTCTCTGCAGAAACTCTACAAGCCAGAAGAGAGTGGGGGCCAATATTCAACATTCTTAAAGAAAAGAATTTTCAACCCAGAGTTTCATATCCAGCCAAACTAAGCTTCATAAGTGAAGGAGAAATAAAATCTTTTACAGACAAGCAAATGCTGAGCGATTTTGTCACCACCAGTCCTGCCTTACAAGAGTTCCTGAAGGAAGCACTAAACATGGAAAGGAACAACCGGTACCAGCCACTGCAAAAACATGCCGAATTGTAAAGACCATCAATGCTAGGAAGAAACTACATCAATTAACAGGCAAAATAACCAGCTAACATCATAATGACAAGATCAAATTCACACATAACAATATTAACCTTAAATGTAAATGGGCTAAATGCCCCAATTAAAAGACACAGACTGGAAAATTGGATAAAGAGTCAAGACCCATCAGCGTGCTGTATTCAGGATACCCATCTCACGTGCAAAGACACACATAGTCTCAAAATAAAGGGATGGAGGAAGATCTACCAAGCAAGCGCAAAAAAAAAAAAAAAAAAAGCAGGGGTTGCAATCCTAGTCTCTGATAAAACAGACTTTAAACCAACAAAGATCAAAAGAGACAAAGAAGGCCATTACATAATGGTAAAGAGATCAATTCAACAAGAAGAGCTAACTATCCTAAATACATATGCATCCAATACAGGAGCACCCAGATTCGTAAAGCAAGTCCTTAGAGACCTACAAAGGGACTTAGACTCCCACACAATAATAATGGGAGACTTTAACACCCCACTGTCAATATTAAACAGATCAACAAGACAGAAGGTTAACAAGGATATCCAGGACTTGAACTCAGCTCTGCACCAAGCAGACCTAATAGACATCTACAGAACTCTCCACTCCAAATCAACAGAATATACATTCTTCTCAGCACCACATCACACTTATTCCAAAATTGACCACATATTTGGAAGTAAAGCACTCCTCAGCAAATGTAAAAGAACAGAAATCACAGCAAACTGTCTCTCAGACCATACTGCAATCAAATTAGAACTCAGGATTAAGAAACTCACTCAAAACTGCACAACTACATGGAAACTGAACAACTTGCTCCTGAATGACTACTGGGTAAATAATGAAATGAATGCAGAAATAAAGATGTTCTTTGAAACCAATGAGAACAAAGATACAACATACCAGAATCTCTGGGACACATTTAAAGCACTGGGAAATTTATAGCACTAAATGCCCACAAGAGAAAGCAGGAAAGATCTAAAATGGACACCCTAACATCACAATTAAAAGAACTAGAGAAGCAAGAGCAAACAAATTCAAAAGCTAGCAGAAGGCAAGAAATAACTAAGATTAGAGCAGAACTGAAGGAGACAGAGACACACACACACACACACACACAACCCTTCAAAAAATCAATGAATCCAGGAGCTATTTTTTTTAAAAGATCAACAAAATTGATAGGCCACTAGCAAGACTAATAAAAGAAAAGAGAGAAGAATCAAATAGATGCAATAAAAAGTGATAAAGGGGATATCACCACTGATCCCACAGAAATACAAACTACCATCAGAGAATACTATAAACACCTCTACACAAATAAACTAGAAAATCTAGAAGAAATGGATGAATTTCTGGACACATACAGCCTCCCAAGATTAAACCAGGAAGAAGTGGAATCTCTGAATAGACCAATAATAGGCTCTGATATTGAGGCAATAATTAATAGCCTACCAACCAAAAAAAGTCCAGGACCAGACGGATTCACAGCCCAGTTATACCAGAGGTACAAAGAGGAGCTGGTACCATTCCTCCTGAAACTATTCCAATCAATAGAAAAAGAGGGAATTCACCCTAACTCATTTTATGAGGTCAGCATCATCCTGATACCAAAGCCTTGCAGAGACACAACAAAAAAAGAGAATTTTAGGCCAATATGGCTGATGAACATCGATGTGAAAATCCTCAATAAAATAGTGGCAAACCGAATCCAGCAGCACATCAAAAAGCTTATCTGCCACGATCAAACTGGCTTCATCCCTGGGATGCAAGGCTGGTTCAACATATGCAAATCAATAAATGTAATCCATCACATAAACAGAACCAGTGACAAAAACCACATGACTATCTCAATAGATGCAGAAAAGGCCTTTGACAAAATTCAACAGCTTCACGCTAAAAACTGTCAATAAAATAGGTATTGATGGGACGTATTTCAAAATAATAAGAGCTATTTATGACAAACCCACAGCCAATATCATACTGAATGGGCAAAAACTGGAAGCATTCCCTTTGAAAACTGGCACAAGACAGGGATGCCCTCTCTCACCACTCCTATTCAACATAGTGTCAGAAGTTCTGGCTAGGGCAATCAGACAAGAGAAAGAAACAAAGGGTATTCAATTAGGAAAAGAGGAAGTCAAATTGTCCCTGTTTGCAGATGACATAATTGTATATTTAGAAAACCCCAAATCTCCTTAAGCTGATAAGCTTAAGCCCCAAATCTCCTTAAGCTGATAAGCAACTTCAGCAAAGTCTCAGGATACAAAATCAATGTGCAAAAATCACAAGCATTCCTATACACCAATAACAGACAAACAGAGAGCCAAATCATGAGTGAACTCCCATTCACAATTGCTACAAAGAGAATAAAATACTTAGGAATCCAACTTACAAGGGATGTGAAGGACCTCTTCAAGGAGAACTACAAACCACTGCTCAGCAAAATAAAAGAGGACACAAACAAACGAAAGAACATTCCATGCTCATGGATAGGAAGAATCAATATTGTGAAAATGGCCATACTGCCCAAGGTAATTTACAGATTCAATGCCCTCCCCATCAAGCTACCAATGACTTTCTTCACAGAATTGGAAAAAAACGACTTTAAAGTTCATATGGAACCAAAAAAGAGCCCGCATTGCCAAGACAATCCTAAGCAAAAAGAACAAAGCTGGAGGTATCATGCTACCTGACTTCAAACTATACTACAAGGCTACAGTAGCCAAAACAGCGTGGCACTGGTACCAAAACAGAGATATAGACCAATGGAACAGAACAGAGGCCTCAGAAATAACACCACACATCTACAACCATCTGATCTTTGACAAACCTGACAAAAACAAGAAATGGGGAAAGGATTCCCTATTTAATAAATGGTGTTGGAAAAACTGGATAGCCATATGTAGAAAGCTGAAACTGGATCCCTTCCTTACATCTTATACAAAAATTAATTCAAGATGGATTAAAGACTTAAATGTTAGACCTGAAACCATAGAAAACCTAGAAGAAAACCTAGGCAATACCATTCAGGAGATAGGCATGGGCAAGGACTTCATGACTAAAACACCAAAAGCAATGGCAACAAAAGCCAAAATAGACAAATCCAATCTAATCAAACTAAAAAGCTTCTGCACAGCACAACTACCATCAGAGTGAACAGGCAACCTACAGAATGGGAGAAAATTTTTGCAATCTACCCATCTGACAAAGAGCTAATATCCAGAATCTACAAAGAACTTAAACAAATTTTCAAGAAACAAACAAACAATCCCATCAAAAAGTGGGCAAAGGATATGAACAGACACTTCTCAAAAGAAGACATTTATGCAGCCAACAGACACATGAAAAAAATGCTCATCATCACTGGTCATCAGAGAAATGCAAATCAAAACCACAATGAGATACCATCTCACACCAGTTAGAATGGCAATCATTAAAAAGTCAGGAAACAACAGATGCTAGAGAGGATGTGGAGAAATAGGAATGCTTTTACACTGTTGGTGGGAGTGTAAATTAGTTCAATGATTGTGGAAGACAGTGTGGCGATTCCTCAAGGATCTAGAACTAAAAATACCATTTAACCCAGTGATCCCATTACTGGGTATATACCCAAAAGATTATAAATCATGTAACTATAAAGAAACATGCACACATATGTTTATTGCAGTACTATTCACCATAGCAGAGACTTTGAAACAACTGAAATGTCCATCAATGATAGACTGGATTAAGAAAATGTGGCACATATACACCATGGAATACTATGCAGCCATAAAAAAAGGATGAGTTCATGTCCTTTGCAGGGAAGTGGATGAAGCTGGAAACTATCATTCTGAGCAAACTATCACAAGGACAAAAAACCAAACACCGCATGTTCTCACTCATAGGTGGGAACTGAACAATGAGAACACTTGGACACAAGGAGGGGAACATCACACACTGGGGCCTGTCTGGGGGTGGGGGCAGGGGGAGGGATAGCATTAGGAGAAATACCCAAGGTAAATGATGAGTTAATGGGTGCAGCAAACCAACATATCACATGTATACCTATGTAACAAACCTGCACGTTGTGCACATGTACCCTAGAACTTAAAGTATTTATATATATGTATATATATGTATGGTAAGATGTGTATATATATATATGGTAAGATGTGCAAAAAAGTTATGTAATATTCACTAGAAAAGAGGCTAAAATCAAGCACGGTTATAGCTCAGAAAGGAGAGACCACATCTAGGCAATTAAAGGGAATAGAACAGAATGGTTAAATCCCTAAACTTTACAGTCGGACAGCCTTAGTTTTGAGCCCTAATTCTGCCACTCATGAGTTTATGTGATCTAGGGATATAACCTCTTTAAACCATGGTTTTGTTATCAGTGAAATGGGGATACTATCAGTTGGAAAAATGAAATGAGATACTGCATATAAAGTGTCAGCTACCCATTATGAGTTTGTAGAGTGACTAAGGTCTCATCATATCATTGTCATCGTTGTCATCATCATCATCATCATTGAAGGCTTTGTGATGAAGGCACTCACTATCTGGATGGGCAGACATACGATAGAAGACTGAACAACCAGAAGTTACGAAGATAGGTACTGTGGGTGTTAGAAAGATTCATGGCAAAACAGGGAAGGCAAGTGGTACTATTTAATGGAAACATTGGGTAGTTCCAGGAAAGTAATGGGAAAGAACATTGGGAAGTTAGACTTAAATGCCAGACTGGGAAATTTAGTCTTTATTCTGCAGGCAATACTGAGGCTTTACAGGATTCTAAACATGGAAGTGACTGGTTCAGAGCCAGCTGTAGCAGGAATATTCTGGATGTTTGTGCAGGATGGACTTGGGAGGGTGAGGGCAGATGAAAGCAGATAGCCACTTAGGGAACTTTTCCAGTGCTTCCAATGAGAAGTTGAGGCCCCTCTCTGGGATGGTGGTATAGGACAGGAAAAGATGGAATGAGCATGTGGGACACTGGGAAGAAAGAACTGGCAGAACTGTATCTAGCTGAATGTGACAGACAAAGTGAAGAGGCAGAGTCAAAGAAAGTTCTGAAGGCTAAGAACTAGATGGCCAGGCATGGTACTACTATTCTAACAGAAATAAAGTACAGGGAGCCTAGTTTTAGGGGGGGAAGATAAATTTGCTTTTGGTTATGCTAAGTTTGAGGTGCAGTGGGACATCCAGCTAATAAGTGATAACCAAGAAACACTTGGAAATGTGATCTTAGAACTCAGACATATTTATTTAGAAGACATCTGCAAAGAGGTAGTAGCTAAAAGTATATAGTTGGATCAACTGTCTTTGGGTAAGAGTATTAACTCAAAAGGATCAGGGACTCTTGGAAAACATCTCCCACACCTAGGGGAGTGAAAGAGAAGCCTGTGAGCAAGGAGGAGGAGAAGGAAGAGAGAGGTGAGGACACCACACCACCAGAGAGGCTCCACACCATCAGAGAGGCCAAAAGTGGAGCACATTTCATGGAGGGTAGGAGTACTCAGAGGAATTATGAGCTGCAGAGAGGTCAAAAAGGAAGAACTGAGAATGGACCACTGGATTTGGCCATTAGGAAATCATTGATGATTTATGACAGAATGAGTGCAAGAAAAAGCTAGATTACAGATGCAAAGCAATGAAATGGTGTAGGGGGAAAAGGAGACACTGAGAATATATTACTAGTTCAAGAAGTTCAGAAATGAAAGGACAGAGAGATAAGGGGGGAGGCTCAAGGTGGGAACAGAATTGCTCTTCCCCAGATAAATGACCATCAGTGTTTATTCAGAGATGTTTGTCTACACTCTAATAGAAGGAGTATTTGTGGGAGGATTCCAGAGGAGGGACTTTGGGACAAACTAGATTGAAAGGCAGGCTACAGCCATTCTAAGTTATAGAACATGTTATCTATATGTGTACAGCAGCATCTGTTTTAGCAGACAGAAGTCATTTATCATGCATCAACAGACTGAGAGAGAGGGGAACAAGAAACTCTCCTTCTCCACTTAGGAAAACAAAGCTTGATCCAGTCTTTGAAAAGTATTTAAAAGCTTTGAAAAAGTATGTCAGCAAGGAAGGAATGCTAAGAAAAACAAGTGTCCATTGTGTTCCCTTCCATGACTTTTCCACCCAAATGCATTTTAGGAAATTGCCCAGGTGCATCATTAGAACACTCTAATATCACTATTAACACTGTCCGGGTTGATGGGACTTATATCTGCAGTGTTTTTCATTTTATAAAAAGCTCTCATGATCTGTTTTATCCTCGCAGAATCCCCATGAGGTATTACCTTTCTCTATTTTACAAGGGAAGAAACTGAGGATCAGAAAGAATTAAGTGATTTTCCCCAAGTTACCCAGCCAGGAAAATGATAGAGCCCTGTAACCCTCATTCTTTTCAGTGTATGCTTTCATATAATACGGTCTTCACAGTGTGGCTCTCTGGCTATGGCATGACAAACCAAAGTGTACCAGGACTCTCATCTCTCTGGTTTTGGAGGTGCTATAATTTTTATCAATATAGCCTTAAATGGCGTTAGCTTTGGGGCACTTTTACCCAGTCTTGTTTTTGACTAAACAGTATCCAGTACATGGCCTGAGCTATTTTTTCCTGTGCTCCCTTTTCACCTCCATCTTAAAGGGCCCTAGGGCAGAAGTTTCAGCAATGTGTTTCCTTCCCTCCTTCATTTGCCCAGTTCAGTCAGGCCTCTGAAATGCATGACCAAATTCTCAGTACTTACACCTGCTCCAGATGGTCAGGAGGCAGGAAAGCAACTCTCTCCCTCAACACCTAGTTTGTTCTAGTAGGAAGAGGGCCAGGCCGGGCTTGGTAGCTCATGCCTGTAATCCTAGCACTTTGGCACACAAAGGCAGGGGTATTGCTTGAGCCCAGGAATTCAAGACCAGCCTGGGCAATGTGTCAAAACCCTATCTCTACAAAAAAAAAAAAAAAAAATACAAAAAATTAGCCAGGCATGGTGGTGTATGCCTGTAGTCCCAGCTACTTGGGAGGCTGAGGGGGGAGGATCACCTGAGCCCAGGGAGGTAGAGGCTGCAGTGAACTGTGATTGTGCCACTGCACTCCAGCCTGGGCAACAGAGTGAGACCCCATCTCAAAAACAAAAAGATAAAAAAAGAAAAAAGAAGGAATTAGAGGGAATTGGAGGCTGAAGGCCCAGCTTCTGGTGCGAACTACCAGTCTCACTCTGTGATCTTAGTTATATCACTCAATGCACTGAGCACCAGTTTCTTGATCAGAAAAATGAGGACAATAATAGCTATGTTATAAGTCTGCTTCAAGGATCCAGTGAAACACTTGTGAAACACTTGCTGGGTTTAATTTTCTGCTATAGCCATCTTGAAATTCTTAGCAATTTTTGAAGGAGAAGCCTTGTGTTTTCATTTTGCACTGGGCCCCCCAAAAATTATATAGCTGGTTTCATCTGCATGCCCTTGGCCAAGTTACTTCACCTCCATAATCTATAATTAATTTAAATGAATTGAATTGTTAGGAAATCAATTGTTAGGAGAATTCTCAATCCTTCCTTTACTTTAGCAAAGTTTGACACAGTGGATTAGTCTCTCCTCCTTGAAACAGTCTTTCCTCTTGGCTTCCGAGACACTATTTTTTCCAGTTTTCCTCTGCCTCACTGGCTGCTCCTTTGCTGTTTTCTCCCTAGCCTGTCAACACATCCAAAATGAAACTCTTGATCATCTCCTCCAAGCCTGCTTCTCCCAATCTTCCTGATCTGTGAATGCTAACTCCACCCTTCCAGTTGTTCACAACAAATCTTTATCTTGATTCTTTATGTCTCACCCCATATACAAGTTATAAGTTAATCCAGAAGCTGACTGTGGCTTCACCACTGCCATCATCCAAACCTTAATCATCTCTCATCTGTATCATGCAATACCATTCTGATTGTTCTTCTTGCTTCCTCTGCCCCTGTCCCACATAGTAGCCAGAATAACTCTTTAAACATATAAGTCAGATCGCATCACTCTTCTGTCCAAAACCATGCCATGACTATCCATCTCACTCAGAGTAGAAATCCTACAAGGGGCAATAATAGGCTTCTTCTCTGATCCCACCTCCTTAACATTCCCCTCCTTAGGCCATTTGCTGGTGCCCCTATACCTGGAATGCCCTCCCAGATATCAGCATGGCATATCTGGCCCCTCACCTCCATCAGTTCTGTTCACCTGTCACCATATCAGTCAATCCTTCTCTGACCACACTATTTAAAATAGCAGCCACCATCAACCTCCTTTTTCTTATCCTATTATGCCCAGCTCAGTTTTCTCCAAAGCACTTATCACCATCTGACACATTATATATTTTATTTATTTCCTTATTGTTTATCTCTCCCCATTAAAATGTAGGTTTCATAAAGGCAGGGACTTTGCTGTTCAATTACTCTATCTCTAACACATAGGACAGTGCTGGGCACGGAATGAATGACAGTAGAAAGAGCTCTGGCACAGATGATGATATTGCTATTATTAAGTCACGGCAGCATCAAGCCCTGAGTGTATAAATTACTGTCCCAGGCTGCATGTTCATGAAGCAGGGGGTGAGGGTGATTATGGGGACTACAGTGAGCCAAGCCTCCCACCAGATCATACTGTGGAGACAGAAAAGTGAATCAGGAGCTGTATCTGCTCTCTAAGGGTTTGTGGCCTAGAGAGAGGTTTATGTATATATGCAAATAACTCTAGAACAAGGCAGCATTTGTCAAAAAATATGTGGACTTTAATGCCTAACACACATTCTGGAAATTCTAGTTAGAGAATTCTAACTAAATTTCTAACTAGAATTTTCTACAGAGAGAAGGGACCATGAACTGTGGCTTGTAAACTTACTGTAGGCTATTTCTGTCTCAAATTCCCGCTCTGGCCTGTTTATCATGCCAGAGACACCTTGCCTGACTTCCAATCTAGTTTGCTCCAAAGTGTCTCTCCACTGGCCTCCTCCACCCAATATTACCTTCAATTTACTGTTAACTTGAAACCCCACCCTCTTACAGTCCCTCCACACTCTGCTTCTAGATACAGGGAACATGGGGCAGGGGTGGAATCGACTTAGGTAGGTTGTAGCAGGATATAAAGAAAGAATCTATTATTTCCTTGCAATACAGATGTACACACTTTCTATGAGCCTACAGGGCACAGGGATCAGGAACTGCACCATCCGTCTCTACAGCACAAGAGGGGGCATTAAGCAAAATTTGCTGAATTGTTGAACTGGGTGTTACAAGCTCTTAGTAAGGATAATTTTATTCAAGAAGTACCTCTGCATCCACTGAAGGTGTCCCAGAGGGATTCTATAATGTTATTTTATTAAACTATCCTAATGTAAGAAACAACCTAATAAGAATTAAAACATATCAAATAAAGGGACCAATATTTAAAAAAACACTATTTTGTAATTTTTAAAGTTACTTTGAGTTATTTAAACCCCATATCTGAAAATCCAAAATTTTCAAGCAAATAATGCCTGCTGTTCCGTGCAGGATTCCTTTGAGTAGGGGCTCCCTGAAGTTACCTGAATTTTTAGATACAGAGATTTACTTAAGAGAAGGACTGGGGAACTGAGAGAGGTAAAGCTAAATATTAGGATTTAGTAATTAAAAACCAAGTTAAATTTTAGTGACAGATACTTGGGTGTTTGTTATATCATTCTCGATACCCTTTAGTGTGTTTGACAGCTTGTTTCTCTAATATATTTACATGATACACACATTTTTATACCCAGGAAAGATCAAGCACACAAAATGATGACCCATCTCTTAATCTGTAAGAGATGTTGCTGGCAATAAGTAATAAAATACTGAGTACAGGTAACTCTCCTCCTCCGTTCTCAGTTTCTTTGTATATAAAATAGGCAGGGACTAGATGATTTTGGGCTCTTCGAGTTCTAATGCCTTAAGACTCCATGGAAGTAGTGGGTATCTATTCATATTACAAAGGTCTTTCTTTATAAAGAATCCTCTTCAGACTTTCTCTTTCTTTAGTGCATTTAAACTATGACTTGCTTTACCAAAATCTGGTTACTGTATTTTTATTGGTAGCTAACATTTATTGACCAAGTTCAATATGCTAGGCACACACAAAATGCCTCATATGGATTACTGGACTTAATAATCCCAGTAACTTTCTGAGGTAGATACCAATATTGTCCCCATGTTATAGATAGGTAAATTGACTCCAAGGCTATCTAACCTGCCTCAGGTCACTGAATTAGGGAATGCCAACACTGGAATTCAAATTCACTTCAATTCAATCTGAATCCAGAACACATATATTAATCCTGCATCTCCAAGACTGGCTTCCTATATCAGGAGGTGCTCAGGGTTTCTTCTTTAGTTGAACCATAGTAGTCTGTGGCTCCTTGTCTTCACAAATGGGGTGACTGCTTGGAGACAGGATGGTTCCTTTGACGACTTCAACTTAATTTCTGGGATATAATGTGGTGATATTTTCATTAAGAAGTAATTTTTCACCTTCCCCTATATGAGTAACAATGGATTTCACTAGTTATCTTGAGTCACTTGTGAACGATTTGGTGAGCAAAAAAGGGTACAAAATTGCTGTGAAATTCTAATTTGGTTCTTTATGTCTATTTCTTATCTAAGTCTAACAGCATACACAGCAAAACTGTACATTATTTTGCAACAGATTAAGGTGAAAAAAGCCACATACAGGAAACCATGTAAGATTAATATATATCACACTTTCTAGAAACTTTTATATCCATTATTTTCACTTTCACAAGAACCGTATGAAGTAGGCAAGACAGGAATTATTTGCCCATTTTGCAAATGCAGAAAGTCACAGAAAAGGGAGGTGACTTGCCCTGGGCCACTGAGCTGGTTGGAGCCTAGATTGTGTTCTTTCTACACTAGGCTACCTCCATCTGTAAAAAGGAACATCGGATCCAGACACTTCCTGGCAGATAGAACCAAAAGAGTGCTGACTAGAGGCTGTGCCATGCCAGGCTGTGGCCAGAGAGTTTCCCTGTATAAATAGCAACCTATGCTAGAGGTTGCTAGCACCAGCCATTTCCTCTGCTCACACCTGTGCAGTGTGATAAAGATAGTAGAATTAGCTTGCAGCTGTGGTCCAACCAGATAAAACTTTTAGGCGGGAAGTCAAGTGACAGGCAAACTTGTGTGTGTGGTTTTTTTTTTTTTTTTTAAGTGTTAGTTGTTTTTGATATTTTAAAAAAGCATCTAGGCTGCTTGTGGAAGTCAGACCAAAATAGCAGGAAGGTATTGCAGCAAGATGGATTTGGGAAAGGACCAATCTCATTTGAAGCACCTTCAGACACCTGACCCTCATCAAGAAGAGAACCATTCTCCAGGTAATGAAAAATACCTTAAGAGCTGGTGGCTGTTGAGAAGAATTCGGGGTATGATAATTTTCTCTTTTGAATGGATCTGGCCAAAAAAAAAAAAAAAGGAAATAAATGAAAGCTAATGAGACTAGTTCATCCAATAATTTCATTCAATGGCTGTGGTAAAACAAGTGGATTCATACATTTCTATGGCAGCACAAATTTGGTCTAACGTTTGGAAAGAGATCTGGCAATAAGTGGTGAGAGCTATAATACTGTTTATTCTTTTGACTCACTAATCTCAGTCCTTGGATCTATCCTAAAGCAACATTTCTCAAAATGTTTTGTGGAACCTTAGGCCTTGAGATACCTTAAGACATTGTTTTAAATTTTTTTTGCTACATGGATCTCTTTGGCATTCTGATGAACCCAGAGACTCCTTCTTTGAATAAAATTTTTAAAGGCATAAAATTAAATATATAAGACTAGAAAGGGAATAATTATATTAAGATACAAATATCAAAATAAAAAATTGTGATATAGTAATATATATGATTATTTATAGATTACAATATCCAGTGGTGGGTCTAATAATAGTACCAAGTCAAATAAATCATAGCCAGTAGGTGATATTTTAAGGTATGTGCAACAACTATAATGTGATATAAAAAATATGTGATTTCTTTGTAGGGACAAAGTCATATACTGAGGGGGAGGGAGAGCATAAGGAAGAATAGATAATAGATGCTGGGCTTAATATCTAGGTGATGGGATGATCTGTGCAGCAAACCACCATGGCACATGTATACCTATGTAACAAACCTGCATATCCTGCACATGAACCCCTGAACTTAAAAGTCGAAAAAAAAGTCATATACTGCCAAAACTACTGTGGTTTGTTACCTACATTTGTAATTGAAGGAACTGTCAATTTTAATTAGAGGTTGGTAAAAATAAAGGTATAATTTTTTCCTATAAAGAACCCTTATCCCAAGAACAAGAGGCACCATGATTCAACGGGCATGCTCTATTCTTTAGAGGTCCCAGTGTGGATTTGTATCACTTCACAGGCTCTAGGAAGCTCTACATCAAAGACTCATTAATTTTTCTCAACCTTAGACGGCAGCAGAAACTTTTTTGATCAAACCCTTAATTTTCCAAAGAACTTGAAGAAACACCATTCTAAGGAAAAAATACCAAAGAAAAGCTATATGCAATGAATATGCTTATTATAATTTGATATACAAGGCAAAGATAACTAGCAACAACCTAAACGCTCAATCCAAGAGGAATGATTGGGAAAATGAGAGTACATCAACTAGACTACGTATCATATTGTCATTAAAATTATCATTATGAAGACTACGTCATGGAAAATAGTTCTAATATAACACTAGGTTAATAAAAAGATAAAATTGTGGTATGCTATTCTTACAACTTTGTGTAATATAAAGACTGGATAGAAGTGAGGAATAAAATGAAAACAAGTTATCATGTTAAAGACAACAAAATATGGCTGCTTTTTTCATTATTTGTACAATATATAAAATCACTTTGAAGAAATTAATAGGTTGGTAGCACACTTATGTACAAACACTATGTAGGAGTAGGTCTCTGACCTTTTCATTCAAAAACATTTGCTGAATGTCTGCTTCCAGGCTTTCTCTGGAGATACAAGGATAAACGAGATGCCGTCCTTGTCCTCAAAAAGCTAGGAGAAAAACCTAGCACAGAGACTCTGCCACTTGGCTACAGGACTTTTGCTGATAGACACCACAGTTCATCACTTTCTCTAATCACTTTCATTTTATTACAGAAGTCATTGGAACCTGGAGTTTGAGAAACAGAGAACGACTTAGAAAAAGAAAAGCTGAAGTGCAAGAAAAGGAAACGTCACAATGGCTATTTGGGTATGGTAGCATCACAAGAGAAAGGGAACTAATATATTTATTGAGGATGTTATGTATCAAGTAGTGCTATGCACTTTACACACTGTATTTTATCTTTCCAACAATCCTGTAAATCAGGCATGGTTATCCCTATTTTACAGAAAAACAGAGACTAAGCCTCCAGTGAGTTACATCTCTTGCCTAAAGTCACACACACAGCTGGTAAAATGGTGGGAACAGAATTTCTTCCCTGGTCTCTTTTAATTAAAGCACTGAGCAACCGAATTATATTGTAGAGAAGCCTGGCGTTTAGCTCCTATGGTAATATAAACATAGAAGCATCCTGTTGGGAGTGGAAAACATCATTGAAGAAGCCTCCAAGATTGTTCTCCAAGCTTTCTATTAGCTAAATCTTTACTGAATGAATATGATTAACTCTCCATGGAATAAGCCAAAACATTCGCTGTAAATGAGTGACAAAGAGTTTAGATAACCTGTATGTTCACCTGTATGTAAATACAGGAAGGGGGTATAATAACATGACTGTAAATTAGGCGGCATCTAATTGCATCCATTTCAAATATGATTGTGACAACTGGGGACTTGCTTGCTTGGAAGGGGAGCCCAAAGAGCCAAAAGTGCAGCATCCATCTAAGCCAAAGTGTCTCCACTTTGGCACTGCTGACACTGGGGGCAGGAGAACTTCCTGTTGTGTGGGGGGCTGGCTTGTGCACTGCAGATGTTTTGTAGCATTTTCTGGCCTCTAGATGCCAACAGCACCTTCCACCCCAGCTGTGACAACAAAATGTCTCCAAGCATTGTCAAATGTCTTCTGGGGTGGGGTTGGGGGAAGACAGGCAAAATCACCCCCAGTTGAGAACCACTAATTTAAGCAAAGCACTCTTCCTAAGAAAGGGCATTTTCCAATCCCCCAAACCCCACTGTGGACTGAGCACTGTCTGTTCTGCTACAACAGATGTTTCTGTAACACCAAGTTCACATACGATTGATAAATAGGAGAATGATGTCAGTATAATGTGGGGGTTGTGTTGGTTCATGATTTTTTCCTAGTCAGAAGAAAGCAGAATAGTGGGAAGAGAATTAAAGCCTTCAGCTGGAAAGAAAAAGCCTTCAGCTTGGTGGTTGTATAAGCAGGATTCTTTTCAGCCGGCATCCAGGGTTCCCTCCCCAGAGAGGCATAACACCAGCCTTGCGCAGCTCTCCATCAAGTGGCAGCTTGCACTTCCCTCCTGTGCCCAACTTAACGGCAACCCCGCTGGCTCAGAGCTCAGGTCTCAGCAGCTTCAAGCCTGCAATTACACTATATTTGCATTTACTATCCCCTGAGGCAGCCTCCAGCCACAGTAAACTGCTTGTCTGGACCATCGAAGTTCTCTCTCCTGGTACCAATTATGGTTTTAGTTAGTGTTAAAATGTTGCAAGGGTTTTGAATCATTTGTCCCAAGCCTATTTGCCTCACCTCCATAACCACTGTAACTTTATAGAGGATGATTTTGCAGAAAGTGAGGTTTTTTAGGAACACGTGTATCATTTTATAGTAGAAATATTTGTATTAGGGTCCTGTGGCAGGTCTATTGAAGATTATCCAATTAGCTCCCAAATTCCATACCCACTAAGCAATCTTCCAACATTACTCGGCTTCCCAAGTACTTATCTACAGAGACAGTGCATTTGTTTGGGAGCCCAGAGCCCAGGTATTCTCCTCCCCTCCCCTCCCCCCTCCCCTCTCCTCCCCTTCCTCTCCCCCATCCCCTCCTCTCTCCTCCCCTCTCCTCTCCTTTTTTCTCTCTCTTTCTCTCTTTCACTCATTCATTCATTCATTCGTTTTGAGACAGAGTCTCACTCTGCTGCCCAGGCTGGAGTGCAGTGGCATGATCTCGGCTCACTGCAACCTCTGCCTCCCAGGTTCAAGTGATTCTCGTGCCTCAGCTCCCAAGTAGCTGGGAATACAGGCACTGGCCACCACGCCCAGCTAGTTTTTGTATTTTTTAGTAAAGATGGGGTTTCACCATGATGGCCAGGCTGGTCTGGAACTCCTGGCTTCAAGTGATTCGCCCACCTTGGCCTCCCAAAGTGCTGGGATTACAGGCATGAGCCACTGTGCCCAGCCAGTCCAGGTATTTTCTACTATGTGACTTTGTATGTCTGTTCATTAAAAAATTGGTCTTTAGGTTTATATGTCAGTCTCCTTAAATATGCTTGATGAGCTCTGCCCCTGATAAATGGAGGTAGTCTCAGTGTGCTAACAGAATCAGGTTTCTGGGCTTGCTAGGCTGAGGGTATTCACTCAAATGGATAACACCTTGGTGAGCCTCTTGGTAGCTGGCTGGACTTGCTCTGGTGATACATCTCTATAACGCTGAGGCCTGTGCCCTCTTTTCTCACTACAACATACCATACAGTGAAACTTTATTAGTTTCAGAGAGAGGCAGCAGAGTGCATGGTTATCAGCCTGGCTGTTAAACCAGAATGACTAGATTCGTAGCCTGGTTCCCCTACTTTGTAGCCAGAGCCCTTGGAAATATTATGGAAAATAAATAATTCTCATTATAAATGAATAGATTGGCACTCTGGCTTACATACTAGTCTCTTTGCATTTAGTCTGTGTGTATCACTTCACTACCCCTGAGCAAACTCATACTCAGGGTTTCTAGACCTGCAATCCAGGCATGGCTCCTTGTCTGTGCAGCCTGCAGGTGGATAATGTATATGGCTTGATTATCAAATACAAGTGTTGGGCAAGTTACTCAACATCTCTGTGTTTCAGTTTTGTCATTTGCAAAATGAAAATAATAACTACTTCATAGACTGATGTGAAGATTATATGAGATAACAAAATAACTAAATTATTTAAACAGTGCCTGACATATACAAGCACTATAAGTGTTTCCTGTATTCGAGTCCTAATTTATATTTGAATAATTCATTCATGTAAGTTATTATATATAATTCTTATAACCACCACATGAAATTGGGCCGATATTATTTAACTCATTTCACTTACAAGGAAACAAAGGCATGTAGAGGTTAAGTGACTTGCCCACAGTCATGAGAGAGTACAGACTAAAGTTTAGGCCACATAGGTATTTTTTGTATTTTTTGAAAAACTACCAGGGAAGACATGGACTATTACATTACTCAGATATCCTCATATAGAGATTTAAATAACAAATTCTTTAGGATTTAATATCTAGGAAAAAATATGTGTTTCCTAAGGAACTTGGATATACTATTAATATCTTTTTCAAAAAATTTATCAGAATTTTATGATTTATCTTGTCACCTTGGTTACTTGTAGTAATAGTTCAAAATGCTGAGGTGCCATAACATAACCATCATCTTTAGATTTCCTTTTTTTTTTTTTTTTTTGAGACAGAGTCTCATTCTGTCACCCAGGCTGGAGTGCAGTGGCATAATCTCAGCTCACTGCAACCTCCACCTCCTGGGTTCAAGTGATTCTCTTGCCTCAGCCTCCCAAGTAGCTGGGATTACAGATGCACACCACCATGCCTGGCTAATTTTCGTATTTTTAGTAGAGACGGGGTTTCACTATGTTGGCCAGGCTGGTCTTGAACTCCTGACCTGGTGCTCCACCTGCCTCGGCCTCCCAGAGTGCTGGGATTACAGGCATGAACCACCGCACCCGGCCTAGATTTCCTTTTTTAAATATAATTTTCAATATTATTTTAGACTGCTCTGTTACATCTATACCTTTTTTTTCTTTTTTTCTATAGCCTCATATTAGAAGTGAACATATATACTTTTTTGATATTGATTTCAAACTGTGTTTGGTGAGGTAATCTTTTAAAAGCACTTTTTTACAACGGAAATTTCAAACATACACAAAAAAATGGAACAGGGTATACTTTTTTTAAATATGCAAGGAATGATGGGCACTATAAAGATGTAAAAAACACTAGTTTTTATCTCCAAAGACTGTCTAAAATGTTTACTAAAAGAAATACAGTTTCTTCAGAAATAACTACAGTATGAGGCAGCCTATGTTCCTTGCCTTTAGCATGGTACACCCAATAAGTCCTATAGGAGTGCTAAGCTGGGAGAGCATTTTAGTCCTGTAGTCTCTTAGAGAAGGCTCCATGGAGTGGGTAGCATGAAACAGAATTTCAGTAGGTTTAGAAAAATGATGTAATGCTTGTTTATAGTACTGCCCCCAGCCCCCAGCCCATCTGTATTAGCCATCTGTATTTGGTTGTATTTGCAGTGCCTAACAATTTGTCACTGGCTGCAATTTCCATGCATATCCTTTCATCTTCTAGATCTTTAATTTATTAATTAGAAATAGGTATAATATGGCCACTCATGCCTATCTACCAGGCTTCTTAACTTCAAGAAGTGTTTTTGCAGCCTTTGACCCCTTACAGTATACCTCATTTGATATATACTATAGCAACTTAGAATTCTTTACACAAAATAATGTATTTGATAATCAAGCCATATACAGCATCCACCTGCAGGCTGCACAGACGAGGAGCTGTGCCAGGATTGCAGGTCTAGAAACTCGATTTGTATGAGTTTACTCAGGGGTAGGGAAGTAACACACACAGACTAAATGCAAAGAGACTAGTGTATAAACCAGAATGCCACTCTATTAATTTGTAATGAGAATTATTTATTTTCCATAACCAAACTTTAAGAATATGCTATAACACACACACGCGCGTGCGCGCGCATTCACTACCCTCACCAAGAAGGCTCCTGGTAAGCAAGGTATCAATGCCACGAAGTCCTGGAGAAACATTCCCTCTCCTAAGAATTGAGAACATCTAGCGCTGCTCCTTCATTTTACAAACAAGGAGATTGAGGCCCAGAGAGATTAAGTGACTAGTTCATGATCCTTGTGCAATGAGGCAGTGGGGGACCTGGCACTGTTATTACAAGCATTTATTTGAATTCTGTAGCATCATTGCTGACACTAATTCTGTTCTTTCTGCAGAGAACAGAAAAAATGCAAGCAGCAGAGAACAGGAAAAGGAAATCAAAGAGGCAGAAAGAGACAACCAAATACAGAATTGAAGGTGAAGCCTCAGTCACAGATAGAAAAGGAAATAGTGGAGAAAGCACTGGCACCTACAGAGAAAAAAACTGAGCCACCTGGGAGCATAACCAAAGTATTTCCTTCAGTAGCCTCCCCGCAAAAAGTTGTGCCTGAGGAACACTTTTCTGAAATATGTCAAGAAAGTAACATACATCAGGAGAATTTTTCTGAGTACCAAGAAATAGCAGTACAAAACCATTCTTCTGAAACATGCCAACATGTGGCTGAACCTGAAGACCTCTCTCCTAAAATGTACCAAGAAATATCTGTACTTCAAGACAATTCTTCCAAAATATGCCAAGACATGGAGGAACCTGAAGACAACTCTTCTAACACATGCCAAGTAATATCTGTAATTCAAGACCATCCTTTCAAAATGTACCAAGATATGGCTACACGAGAAGATCTGGCTCCTAAAATGTGCCAAGAAGCTGCTGTACCCAAAATCCTTCCTTGTCCAACATCTGAAGACACAGCTGATCTTGCAGGACGCTCTCTTCAAGCATATCCAAAACCAGATGTGCCTAAAGGCTATATTCTTGACACAGACCAAAATCCAGCAGAACCAGAGGAATACAATGAAACAGATCAAGGAATAGCTGAGACAGAAGGCTTTTTTTCTAAAATACAAGAAATAGCTGAGCCTAAAGACCTTTCTACAAAAACACACCAAGAATCAGCTGAACCTAAATACCTTCCTCATAAAACATGTAAAGAAATTATTGTGCCTAAAGCCCCCTCTCATAAAACAATCCAAGAAACACCTCATTCTGAAGACTATTCAATTGAAATAAACCAAGAAACACCTGGGTCTGAAAAATATTCACCTGAAACGTATCAAGAAATACCTGGGCTTGAAGAGTATTCATCTGAAGTATACCAAGAAACATCCCAGCTTGAAGAATATTCACCTGAAATATATCAAGAAACACCGGGGCCTGAAGACCTCTCTACTGAGACATATAAAAATAAGGATGTGCCTAAAGAATGCTTTCCAGAACCACACCAAGAAACAGGTGGGCCCCAAGGCCAGGATCCTAAAGCACACCAGGAAGATGCTAAAGATGTTTATACTTTTCCTCAAGGTAAGGGCTGTTTATAGCACCAAGGTAGGTACATCTCCCCCAGAGTAGTGATTTACAACTTTCTCTGACAATCCTGGATTATTCCCGGTTATTTCAATGGATACTATGAATTTCATTGACTAGTTTTAAGTGAACAATATTTTCATGCAACCAATGTCTGTCTTGGTATATTTCAAAGAGTCAAAAAAAATTGAAAATGCAAGCATGTACATTAAGTACTTATTCATACTATCCATCCATTATGAGATGCTATAGTCAGTGAAATGAACCCAATATAGGATGAATTATTGCAAAATATTTAAAAAATTAAGTCTACATTAACAAGAAACTCGATGAATGAAGTTTTTCTAGGAAATTTAATTTGCCTGATAAATGGAAAGCAGGTAAATTCATAGTACGAAGTACTGAGGGAGATACAAAGCTGTAAAATATAATCCTGTTACTAGGGAATTCATTCTTGTAGGATTTATCAGGTTTACCAAAAACCCTTTCTATTTCAAGATTTGTTCCTGAAAAACTTTTTCCTAAGTATAGCAATTTGAAAATAATGTAACCTTTCTTTAATTTCACTTGCCTCAGAGACATAACTGAGAACTTCAGTTCTCTTCATACAATACTGTAGACAGTATAAGAAATGGACTGAGTCTATTAGACCTTAGTTATCCCCAGGAAACTGATTTCTAAAGAAATCCCTTTAGTAGTTTATTTGCTCTTTATCCTAAAAGATGAGTGCAACAAAAACATGGTGCTAGTTAGTTTCCAAGTAATACCAGTTTCGAGGAACTATTTAAAGAAATACATTGCAGCAAAAAGCAGGCATGTGAAGCAGTACATGCACCTGACAGAGTACCCTGCTGGAGAAGCAGCTCTAACCAACACAGCGTCCTGATTCCTAACTGCTTCATTCTAAACCCAGCAAGGTCGATATGGTCAACTAATTAACGCTTATTTTATTTTTGGCTTTGTTTGACCAAATAAATGGGAATATCTATTTTTCCTGATTATAAAAGTAGCAAGTGTTCATTATAATAAAGCAATATGTAAGTGAATATCGAGTAAAAGTCCCCTATAATACCATCTTCTATCTCCAGTTCCCAATCTTAAGGTTGTTTTGTTTCAACAAATGAGACAGTACCCATCCTATTCTGTAACTTGTTTTTGTTTTCATTTACAATATGTATTGGAGGCATCTTTATGATGTCTTTTGTAACAACTGCATAGTACTGTGCTATATGTATATTCAACCAGTCTCTATAAGGATGAACACTCAGGTTACTGCCAAGTTTTACTATTACAACAATGTTCAATGAACATCATTGGGAATAACATTTATTTAGTTAACATTTATCTGATACTTTTCTATGTGCCAGACACCATATTAAATATTTTATGTGGTTTATTTTATTCAATGTTAAAAGCTCAACTGGATAAATAATACTCCCATTCTAAATATAAGGAAATGGAGGCACTGGAGGCTTGTCTGATTATTTCCTTTGAATCAATCCCTAGAAATCGAATTGTTGGGCCAAAGGGTACCCAAATTTAAAGTGTGAATATACAGTCAGTCACACTAGCCTCCAGAAATGTGGTAGCAATTCACACAAGACAGGTGCCTTTTCCCCACACCCTTGTCAGCACTGTACATTATGACATTTTAAAAATCCTTATCTGTCTGCTAGGTTAAAAAATACACTTGATCTTAGCCAAGAGGCTGAGAAGTGATAGGTTAAAAAATAAAATCCACCTAATGGTCTTAATCACCCCCTTTTATAATTAATGTTACTAGACATCTTTTCAGGATTATTATAAATATAATTTTTTAAGAATTGCCTGTTTGAATCCTTGTCCCATTCAACATTTTTTATTTTTTTCTGATTAAAAAAAATCTCTTTAAATAATAGTTTTTAGTATGTATATGTTGCAAGTATTTTTCCAGTTGTCTTTGATTTGGTTTAACTTTGTTTATAGTGGTTTTCGCCATATATAATTTTAATTTTTAGGTATTCAAACCTGCTAGTCTTTTCCTTTATGCTTTCTGGTCTCTGTGTTCGGCTTAGAATCCTAAGATTATTAAAAACACTATTATTTCTATAACTTTATGGTATTTAAAAATTTACCCCATCTGCTGTTTGTTGTTGTGTATGTTGTGAAGCAGTTTTTCTTCCTCCAAATGGAGAGTCAATTGTCCCAATACAATTTATTGAATCTATTTTTTGATTTTATTTGACTTTACAGAAATGAAAGAAAAACCCAAAGAAGAGCCAGAAATACCAGCAATTCTGAATGAGATTCATCCAGAAAATGATGTCTATAGCTATGTTTTGTTTTAACAATGCTCAACCATAAAGTTGTGGTCCAATGGAACATACAGCTTAATAGTTTATGCGTGATTTTCTCAAAATATTGTAAAACTTTTGACAATGCTCACTAACATTATTTTTTCTATTTGTAGACCATATCTGAAAGAAATAACATTTTTTAAGGCTCTACCATATAGACAATATCATGCTAGAGTGTGTGTGTGTGCGTGTGTGTGTGTGTGTATGTGTGTATATGTCGGGGAGAGGATAGTGGTGGGAAGAGACAAATAAAGAAGGGGGGAGGACTGGATAATTGGTTTTCCCCCCTAAGAACATTTATTTAAGTCTTAAGAGCAGATAAGTGACTAAGACTGAACACATACATTTTGGGGAGTATATAGTTTTCTTGTAAATGCTGTTCAATTATTAATGTAACAGTAGCATCAAAATTTTATTCAGGCTTTAGTTGACTGTTTTGGTCAGTTTTAACAATTCTCCTTAAAAGATATTTTGGAGTGATGAATGTAGTTTACTTTTGTGTTTGAATTTTGATTTTCTATGTTTACTTTTTAAATATTGTATTTGTGCAAAATGTACATTAAATCATTATTACATGCTTAACTGTGTGGATACCATCATGCTAAGAATTGCGGAGGTTAGAAGACCTATCTAACATCCCACGGTGGGGTTAATTTGGTTTCATGGGGAAATAAAACAGAAAACAAATAATTACAAAAGAAAATAGTAAGTGCTGGTGCCATTTGAATGGTAGATACAAACAGAGAATGCTCACTTTTTGCTGGAGTGACCTGAAAAAATTACACAGGCATGAAGCCTTGAAAGATGGAAAGTATTTGCATAGATGAGGATAGCAGCATTACTGTGTGTGACAAAGAGAAGGGTGAGTTCAAAACATGTTCAAGAGAACTTCAGGCAAACTACGGTTAATGTAGAGTCCATACGAAATAGTAGTAGGCTTGCATGCTAAAAAACTCATATTACTAGAGCATAGAATATTTTGCTTACTTAACCAAGAAATATATCACTTGTTAAAAATGGGTAATGAAGTCAGATTTTTGTACAATAGAATGGCAATTTTAGTATTTTAGGAATATGATAAATATGGTGATAATGGTAAAGATTAACTGAAAACGACAAGAGACCAGGGCAGGAATAGAAGCTACTCTGGATGGGAAGATGTCTGAAAATTTACCCTGGTATTTTTTGTTTTCAGTTTTCCTTCTGTTATTACAGAGGACTAAGAATATTTTTGCAAATAAAGGTTCATTCAGCAAGAACACACTTGCACAAGCTTTCCATATAGGCACTGTGCTAGGTACTAGCTACATCAAAGAACAAGACAGGGTCACAGTCCCTCAGGCATTCATGGTATAATGAACATGAGAGAGCAGTGGTTCTCTCAACCCTTCTGGTACATTAGACTCGCCTAGGAAGGTTTCAAAAATACATATATGTCCAGACTTCTCCCCCAGGGATTCAGATTCCCCCGTCTAGGTGACGTACAGGCATAGGTATATTTATTTTTTAATTGTTTTATGCTTCAAATAATAGTTTTTGGAGGAATAATTTTAGAATTACAGAAAAGTTGTTATGATAGTACAAAAGTTACTATATACCTTTCGCTCAGTTTACACCAATGTTAATGTCTTACATAACAATGGGCCATTTGTCAAAACTAAGAAATCAGGATAGTTACACTACCATTAACTACAGACATTATTCCGTTTTCATGAATTTTTCCACTAATGTCCTTTGTCTGCTTCAGGGTCGAATCCAGGATATAGAATTGCATTTAGGATGTTTTTATTTTAAAAGCTCTCCCGACAATTCTAAAGTGGAGCTAGGGTTGAGAACCACTGGTACAGTGGGATGTTACAACATTGTTTCCCTCCTATCTGCCTACCCCCTTTTGTGTGTACATTAAATTTTTTACCATCAGGATATATTCATTGTACAATTATTCACACCCCCATTATATTTATTACACAACATACTGAGGGCAGGGCTGCACAACCACATAATAGTTTCTTCTCTTTTTTTTTGAGACGGAGTCTCACTCTGTCGCCCAGGCTGGAGTGCAGTGGCACCATCTCGGCTCACTGCAAGCTCCGCCTCCAGGGTTCACGCCATTCTCCTGCCTCAGCCTCCCGACTAGCTGGGACTACAGGCGCCCGGCCCGCTACCACGCTTGGCTATTTTTTTTTTTGTATTTTTAGTAGACGGGGTTTCACCGTGTTAGCCAGGATGGTCTCGATCTCCTGACCTCGTGATCCTCCTCGGCCTCCCAAAGTGCTGGGATTACAGGCGTGAGCCACCGCACACGGCCACAACCATATAATAGTTTCTTACCTCTCAATGACACTTCAACATTTATACTTTCACATAAACTATTTTATTTGATCTGTACAAAAGTATGTGAAATAGGCCAGGCGGTGATTATCACTCTCACTTAAGGATGAGGGAATAACATCATAGAGGGAAGGTACTCACCCAAAGTCACATCTGACTTCCTCAGTGCTTTTTGTTTCTTCTTTGGAATGTGCTTCTGTCTCAATTTCACCTGCCAGAGTGGGCCAAAATTAGAGGAAAAAAAAAAGAATAAACTGAAGTCTCAAGTTCTAACAGTGTTGCATTAAGATGGACCTTAAGAGATTTGCATACGTACAGTGCACAGGAGCACAAAGATGAGATGGGGAAGGAGAGGGAAAGAGGAACGCAGTACATTAGAGGAAGCAGAATTTCTCTCTCCACCTCTCGGGATCCTTTCTGCTTGCCCTCTTACATCACTCCCTGCATTCACCCACAACTTCTACTTTCTCACCATTCTTGTTCAAACATCACTGTGCATCTAAAATTCTTCTGGCTTTCTTTTTGGCTTAGAACCTTTAGGTGATAGAATTAAAGTTTTGCAAGAATCCTTCTAGCTTGACTTTGTGCTGCCCTCCTCTCATGTTAGGTTCTTAGAAACCCATGAACCATATGATATTACAGCCAAAATGATGTGTGAGATGGTTCAAAGCTTTAATTGATTCTAAAAGGGGTCCTTCACCCAAATGAGAGGTTAAGAATCACTCTACCAAGAAGTATTTCTCAAAGTAGTACAAGCTGAAAACTATATAATTATTTAGGTCATTTTTTAAGGCAGATTTCTAGGTCTTCATCTAGAGGAGAGGTTAAGTCTTATAAACTGCAAATAATCACATATAATTCCAGACAAGATAAGAACTTCAAATCATAGACTAAAAAATGTGCTGCATATTTAAGTTCCTGTTTTCAGTCAAGAGAAATTTTACCTATAAAAGAGGTAGCAATCTATTTCCCTAGTATATTCAAATCAGCTTTGCACTTCAGTACTTGTCACACTTGATAATTACATATTTTTTGTGTGATTATCAACGTCTACCATGCCCTCCAGGAGGGCAAATATCTCTTTAAGTCTAGTCTTTCCACAAGTTAAGCGGGACTATCATTTTCAGCAACACCACCATCTAGTGGCAAGTGCAGTAATTCTGGCCCAGTTTTATACACACACGCGCGTGCGCGCCATATAGATATATATATAAAATAAAACTATATATAACTATATATAACTATATATAACTATAAACTATATATAACTATATATAACTAAACTATATATAACTATATATAACTATATAACTATATATGACTATATATAACTATATATGACTATATATAACTATATATATGACTATATATAACTATATATAACTATATATATTACAATGGTTTTCAAACTTGTTTCTCCAGCTGCACAAAGCTGTTTCTCCTAAAAAAAATGGCAGCCTTTTCCAAGTTGTCCTGTAAAAATGACCTGCCAAAAGACACTATATGAATTTGATCAGTTTTATCTTATTTTTTAAACCACAATCTTTAATTATTTGGCTCCTCCTGCTGGTTATTTTCTACCAGAAGTCAATGACAAATGGACAGACATGGAAACATCTTTTCATGGTTGTTAGACTTTTCAGTCTGTGGACTCATATACTTTTGAATATTTTATATTGCAGATAATGTTAACAGATAAAAAGATAAAAGATTTTAAAATTTCTCCCAGAAAGAGAATTATATACAGAGAAACTTACTATAGTGAGAGACAGCATTACAAGTGGGTAAAAGATAGGCTATTATTGCAAGGACAACTGGCCATTGCATGGGATTAAAAAATGATTCTTGTTAGCTCTTAGCTTCTCAGAGCTGTCCAGAAACAACAATAATCCCCACAATGCACATGGCATGTTGACTCTTATAATTCCATTCTCACTTCAGTTCTGGTAAGGTGTGGAGCACAAGAAACAGTTCCCACTCCTTAACCCCTAGCACATAGTAGGGCTCCTTTATAACATCCACCACACTTGAAATAAAACTTATTTGGGGTTGTTTCCTACAAAGCGTAACTTCTATTATGGAAAAATTGGAGCATAAAAAGGATAATCACATCTGTTTTCCCACCACCCAGGGTTAATTTTTTTTTTTTTTTTTTGGTACGGGGTCTCGCTCTGTCACCCAGGCTGGAGTGCAGTGGCGCGATCACGGTTCACTGCAGCCTCAAAATCCTGGGCTCAAGCGATCCTCCCGCCTCGATCTCCTGGGTAGCTGAGACCACAGGTGCCAGAGGAGAATTCTTAACACTTCTTAACGTCCAGTCCTTCCGCTCTGTGTTAATTACATATACACATCCTTTAAAAATTAGGGTCATACTGGACGTATAGGTTACTTAATAATGTTTCGAGAGAGACATAGTTACGAGTTCTTCATGGAGGTGTGTTCCCCCTCAGAAAGCGCGGGAACCCGGAGCCGCAGCCTACCCTAGGAGGGCGGGCAACTGTAGCAGCTCTGTGTAAGATAAACGAGATTGGGGTCCCGGAGGGGCACACGCCCAGGATACAGATTCGACACCCCATGGAGACCTCAAAGCGTCCCTCAACGCCACACTGCGCACGCGCACTCTCCTGAGTTCGCGGGACCCCGCCGGCGAGGCCACTGCGCATGCGTCAGGCATGGAGAGCGGAAGCGGAAAGTGGGATGCGTCGGGTGGGCACCTCAGCAACCAGTAGCCATGCGCGGCTTGGAGGAGCCGGGGCCTCGGCCTACAGCGACCCCATGCGGCTGCGTGAAGCCGGCTCTGGAGACAGGTAACTTCCAAGACTGGCGGTGCCACACTCTGGAGAGGTTTAGGCCCAGGCAGCGGACTTCGTTGCCGAGAGGGGTGTGAAACGCACGGTTTGGAACTGACGTGTGTCATTCTCCTACCTACGGGGAAGGCACGGGTCACGTGCTGCGGCGACCACGTGATGTGCTTTGGCGGGCGGGATGACGTCATCTGGCTTGTTCCGCTTTGTTATAAGACTTTACTGTCTGCGTAGTCTTGGCTCAGTAGCTGGAGCAGCTACGTGCAGTGTAGTGGCCTTTGTCATAGGGGTTTCCTTGCCACAGCTTATGGGAGGTGGTGGTAGGTGGGTTAGGAATTAATAAATGCCGTAGAGAGGCATCCTGCGCTGTAGGAATGAGGAGAGAGAAGGGGGAAAGTTTCGGGGGGAGAAAATAGTTTTAAATTGGGCCTAGAAAGACAGGCATGAATTTGTTTCTCTTTACTCACACGTCTTCATAGAGGAATATATTAGCTTTAGAAACTAGAAAGCAAATGGAAGAAAATTAAAATAACCTGCCAGAGAAAGCCATTGTCAATATCTTGGTGTCTACCTTCCATACCTGTTTTTTTGCATACACACTTGGAAAGTGAGGTACTATACGACCTTATTGTTTAGTAACGTTAAAATAAATTTTAAAAAATCTTAACAGGGCAATTAATGTTAATTTTAACACTTTGGGCCGGGCGCAGTGGCTCACGCCTGTAATCCCAGCACTTTGGGAGGCCGAGGCGGGCGGATCACGAGATCAGGAGATCGAGACCATCCTGGCTAACACGGTGAAACCCCGTCTCTACTAAAAAATACAAAAAAATTAGCCGGGCGTGGTGGCGGGCGCCTGTAGTCCCAGCTACTCGGGAGGCTGAGGCAGGAGAATGGCATGAATCCGGGAGGTGGACCCTGCAGTGAGCCGAGATCGCGCCACTGCACTCCAGCCTGGGCGACAGAACGAGACTCCGTCTCAAAAAAAAAAAAAAAAAAAATTTAACACTTTATTTTGTTATTATTAATTTTTGTAGAGGCAAGCTCTCACCATGTTGCCCAGGCTGGTCTCGAGCTCCTGGGCTTAAGCAATCCACCTGCCTTAGCCTCCCAAAGTTTTGGGATTACAGGCATGAGCCACTGCAACCAGCGTAACGCTTTGTTTTAGAGATGTACTCTAATTTATGTAACCAGCTTCCTGTTACTGAGCGTTTAAGTTATTGCCAATTTTCATTGTTCTAAAAGAAAGCTCTTGAAGCTGAAATGTTTGTGTACATTCTAAAGTTTGAACTTTGTTAAATTTCTTGGAAGTGCTATTACCTGGCCAAATGTGCTTATTTAAAAAAAAATTGTTGCACACTGCCGATTACAGGTCTAACATTTTGACAGGAAGGAAAATGCAGAATCCAGGGCTCAGAAGTCTACACAGTATAGGTTTGGGGAGCTAGAAGTCTAAAGTGTTGGATGGAACAAGGAGGTGGGAACCTTTGGATTCTGATTGTGAAGAACCTTGAGTACCAGGCTAAGAAATACAAAGTCTGTTAACAGTGGAGAATATGAAAAGTTTAAAGTTAAAGAGTTAGCATAATACAAGAAACTCTAGGAGTGTTGAGGATTCGTCTAGAGTATTTTGAGAAGGGGAAGAACTTGCAGTGGGGACTGAAAGCCTAAGAAGGGTAATTTAATAGTCCAGGCAGAAATGAAAAGGACCTGAACTTATTTTCAGAGCAAGACGTGTAGACAATCCTGTACACAAAAAACCCCACATTGATTGCTTGCTGGCTTTTTACTTACTACGCAGTTAATACAGTTGTAATGTTTAAATGAGGAAAACGCCTGAGCAGGGACTTTAAAAAGCACTCCTTGCTGGGCACCTTCTATTTTACTGGATGCTTTCCTATTTTATTAGTACTCTTACAGCTTTCCAAAGTAGGCAGTATCCTTGTTTTATAGATGAGAAAACGGATTCAGAGAGAGAAGCTAGTTTTTCCCATGGTCACACAGCTAGTGTAGTGGCCCTGTGTTGTTTTTATCCTTTCTCCATTCTGAAACCAGTCCTAATTCTCTCATGCTCCTTTGAGGAACCACTTCTCCCCATTTCCATGAGGTTCTTGTGCTGGTTTTTGGCATACCTATGCTTATTTATCTCTATCCCTGCAAAGGCACCTAGCTAGAATTATTGATTTACTTGTCTTTCTCTGTCAATGTACTGGAAACCCTTGAGGACGAGAACTGGTTCATATTTGTACCCCAAGTCCTTAGCACAGTGCTTACCAAAATGGTAGGTGTTTACTGTTCTTTTGGGTTTTTGTTGTCGTTTTGAGATAGGCAAGAAGAAGAAGACCAGAATTCCGCTTGGCAAACAGTGTCAGGTCTCTGCTTCAAATAGCATTTATATTTCATAGCATTATCCCCAGGAGGGCACAGAGAATGTATAAATATGTCCCAGAAGAGTTCAGACGTACTAGGATATGGATATTTGGTATTTTGAGAGTGGTCCCAAACATTTTAGAGTAGCAAAGTTAGAAGAACTCTTAGAAAGTAGTTCTTGAGTATACTTTCAGTTCATTGCTAATCCAGTGTTGTCTTGCTTATGTTCTTAAGGAGATGCACAAAGAGGATAGAAGCAAATCTAATTGGCAGCCACTTATATTTATCATATCATATGTGTAATCTGTGAAAAACAGGCATAGACTGATTCAGTGAAGTGATAAATCAGCTATAATATAAATTCCTAGGCCCCAAATCAAAGAGTCAAGAATGGAAGTCTTTGATTACTTTACTGCTGAGAGGACATTTCCCATGATATTGAAGCATGGTGTGATAGTCTCCTTAACCATTAAATTCCACTATAGTAAGAGTTCTTGGTTTGTATCTTTTCTCCAGACTTAACACGATGTCTGGCAATTGTAGACACTTGGAAAATAGTGTTTCTCTCTTTCTTTTCTTTCCTTTTTTTCCCTTTCCTTTCTTTTCTTTCCTTTCTCTTTTCTTTTCTTTTCTTTCTTTTTTTTTTCTTCTCTTTGTGGAGCAGAGCTAACTGATGGGCAGTGTGCCCAGAGTATCAGCCAGAAAATGTTTCTTGAACAAATGAAAACAAGACACAGGGGTTTTGTGGCTGGGTTAGGAGTCTTTTTTGGCCATTTATCTTCCAGACATAAAGAAGATATACCAGGTCGTTTGGCCTCAGTTTCTTCATTTTTAAGATGTCTACTATATCTGTTCCATAGAAGCATGGATGAGGATCAAAAAGAAAAAACAAAAAACTAAAAACAATGCCTGTAAACATAATTGGACAAAAATTAAAGTTGACAAAAACATACAGAGTATGGATGGATCTTGGCCTCATAATATTGAGAGAGAAAAAGCAAGTCTGAGAAGACAACTTACAGTTTGGTGCCAGTTTTTATAGATCTTAAAGACAAAAATCAATGAAATACTGTTTAGGTATGCATGTACATGTAACAAAATCATACTCTAAAAGGAAGTGAATGATAAAGACCAAATTCAGGCTTCTGTTTATCTCAGAGGGAAAAGAAGGGTGTGAGATAAGAGAAAAACAACCTAAAAAGAACAAGTCGTTAGTAACGCTCTAGTTTTTGGGATGGGTGGTGTATACACGGGGTTTCATCATATTATGCCATATAACTTACATGTATGTTGCATATAATATTTATATGTATCAAATAATGTAGCTTCTAGAAGTGAAGAGTAATGAAAGATACTGTGAGTGACAGCCCCAGACCTATAGTCTTACTGCTTATGCTGGTAGGGTAGATTTCAGGAAGCAGGAAATAAAATGAAAGTCTGAAGTGTCTTTATATCGTCTCTCAGAAATTGATAACGCTGTCATGAAATGTGAAAATAAAAAAGTTATCAATAAATTCAAAGTGGTAGCCATGGAAACCTTGGACTTTAAATTTATATTGATAGTGTCTGGCCATTTTTTTTCTTTTGAAATATGTTATTACTTAAATCGTGTTTTTTTTTTTTTTTTGAGATGGAGTCTTGCTCACCTAGGTTGGAGTGCAGTGGCGTGATCTTGGCTCACTGCAACCTCCGCCTCCCAGGGTCAAGTGCTTCTCCTGACTCAGTTTCCTGAGTAGCTGGGACTCCAGGCATGCACCACCATGCCTGGCTAATTATTAATTTTTTTTGTACTTTTACTAGAGATGGGGTTTCACCATGTTGGCCAGGCTGGTCTCGAACTCCTGACCTCAGGTGATCTGCCCGCCTCAGCCTCCCAAAGTGTTGGGATTACAGGCGTGAGCCACCGCGCCTGGCCTAATTTGTGATTATTGAAAAAATTTCAAATATTATAGAAATTACAAAGTTAAATTTAAAGGTAATTAAAAAAATCTCACCACCCAGATTAACCACTGTTAAAAAAATTGGTGAATATTGACCGGGTGTGGTGGCTTAGACCTGTAATACCAGCACTTTGAGGCCGAGATGGGCAGATTGCTGGAGGTCAGGAGTTTAAGACCAGCCTGGCCAACATGGTAAAGCCCCTTCTCTACAAAAAAAAAAAAAAAAAAAATTAGATGGGCATGGTGGCACGTGCCTATAATCCCAGCTACTTGGGAGACTGAGGCACAAGAGTCGCTTGAGCCTGGGAGGTGGAGATTGCAGTGAGCCGAGATCATGCCACTGCACTCCAGTCTGGGCAACAGAGCAAGACTCTGTCTCAAAAAAAAAAAAACAAACAAAAAAAAACAAAAACACAGCATTTGGTGCATATCCTTCCAGATAGCTTTCCAAACATACCTGTATGTGTTTAAGTAGGTAAATATATAACAAATTTCCATAAGTGGGATTATATTATACATATTATTCTTTTACTTTTTCAATTGCCACATTAATCAGTTTAGACATATATAATCTTTTTTATTTCCATGCAACATGAATTTTTTTGAGTACCTACTCCGTTGCAGGCAATGTACTAGACAATGAGAATGCAGCAATAAACAAGACAGAAAAACTGCCCACATGGAGCTTACATTCTAGAGGGGCAGCAGGCTACTGGACCAAGCCTAACTTGAAATTTACCTTGCCTCTAGCTATTTTAGCACTATGAGCTTATAAGCTCTCTTTATTGCTTAAATTAGTATATTTCATATGTTCTGTTGCTTTCAATTGAAGATATCCTTACTTATGTATACCCAGTGTTTCCTCATCTTTCATTATTCTCTGCCTCTTATTTCATACTCCAGCCAATCAAAATAGCTTGTTCCCTGCATATGCTGTGACATTTCTCATTTACTTTTGTGTACACTCTCTCCTCTATTAGATATACCCTCATAGGCCAAGCACTATGGCTCACGCCTATAATCCCAGCACTATGGGAGGTCGAGGTGGGCGGATTACGAGGTCAGGAGTTCAAGACCAGCCTGACCGATATGGTGAAACCCCATCTCTACTAAAAATACAAAAAAAAAAAAAAAAAAAAAAAAAGCTGAGCGTGGTGGCGGGCACCTGTAATCCCAGCTACTGGGGAGGCTGAGGCAGGAGAAATGCTTGAACCCGGGAAGCAGAAGTTACAGTGAGCCGAGATCGGGCGACTGCACTCCAGCCTGGGCGACAGAGCGAGACTCCATCGCAAAAAAAAAAAAAGAAATACACTCATAGCCCTGGCCAGAGTCACATGACTTAGTATTGGTAGCATAGAATTTTAATTATGGTCATAGTAGGTATTCTGAAAATGCCCCCTTCCTTTCATTCTTTGTTTCTTGGACCATTATTCTTTCTAGTATATCTAAAGGGATATTACTATGTATGTAATGATGTATGTGTATGTGTGTGTACGTAATGATGAGAATACTTACATGTATTCATGAATACTATAAAAATCATTTTTATAGTTGCATGACACTAAGATTTTAAAACTATGAAACCAATGCATTAGAGAAAACATGTTTACAACTTGGTTTGACCTTTTGACTAATAATTTTTTACCTAATTTTCTCCTGTAGGGAATCTTTTAACTGAGCCAGTCGGCTACTTGGAATCTTGTTTCTCGGCCAAGAATGGTACTCCAAGACAGCCATCCATTTGTAGCTATTCTCGAGCCTGTTTGAGGATTAGAAAGAGGATCTTTAATAATCCTGAACATTCCCTGATGGGCCTAGAACAGTTTTCTCATGTTTGGTAAGTTGTTTTTTAGTTAGATGTAGGATTTTGGGCCAGAATTTGCCCCCGAATAAAGTACTCTAGTTGAAGGCAACCTTGGAGTCTGCCATCCAGACCACCCTCATCTTTCTGTTTTGTTTTGTTTTTGAGTCGGGGTCTCTGTCACCCAGGTTGGAGTACAGTGGTGCAATAGCAGCGCGCTGTAACCTCTGCCTCCCGAGCTCAAGGTATCCTCCCACCTCAGCCTCCTGAGTAGCTGGGACCGCAGGTGTATGCCACCATGCCTGGCTAATTCTTTTTTGTATTTTTGGTAGAGACGGGGTTTCACCATGTTACCCAGGCTGGAACTCTCATCTTTTGCATGGATTTTTAAATTTTTTTATTTTTTAAGACAAGTGCAGTAGTGAGAAGAGGGGAAAAGTAGAACAAAAAGTTCAATCTGTAACTGACTGTGAACAGTCAATTGAGATAACTCACTACCTTTGAACCAGCCTGTTGTATGGAATTTTGTACTGTATTTGTGCATATGATTATCTGTGTCATTTAGAGATCCTCAGGGAAGCTTGGGATCCACTGAGGTGGCATGTTCCATTTGCAGTTGGTTCTAATGGTGATGAATGCCTTCTGTTGAGTGGAAATTATAGACCTCCTTGACTCTGCCCCTGGGTCATTATTCTACCCTCTAGACCAGGGGTCAGTAAACTATGGCCCATTTTTGTAAATTATTTTTATGGGAACAAAGTCATGTCCATTTGTTTAAGTATTGTTTGTGGCTGCTTTTGTGCTATAGCAGCAGAGTTGAATAGTCTCTATAGTGACTGGTTGGCCTGCATGTCCTGAAATATTACTCTCTGACCTTTTACAGAGAAAGTTTGCAGATCCTGCTCTAGACTCATGTAGAATTAAGTATACTCCTAAAAGACAAGACACTGTAGAAATCTGGATACTTTAAGTGTTACCTGTATTAGGGCCTGTGTTAGAATAGCATTGTTTGTTGTCATTTCAAATTCTGTCTGTGTTCATTCTTCCTCACCCCAACATCAGCAGTCTGAATCGGTCTATTTTTATTGGTAGAGACCTAAAAATTAAGTGTATATTCTGAAATAGTTTATTTTTCTTGTTAATTTGGGGACAAGAGTAGATTAGAAAGAAAATGTATGTTCTGACCTAGTTTGTATTATGATCCTGATTGAATTATTTAAGTTAAAAACATTGATGATGGAAAAAATGGGTTCAGAAGAATATAGAGATTTTTCCTTATCCCTCCTATTTTCCTCCCCTCTCTCCCCAACCCCAACCACTCATCAGAGATTATTACTGTTAACAGCATGGTGTAGATCCTGCCAGACCTTTTAATTTTTTCTTTTTCAAATACACATAGAAACAAATATATACATACAGAGTGGGTATTTGCTTTTTTAAAAGAAGTATGTTTTCTTCACATAACAGTATATACCACGGAGAACTTTCATGACAGTAGATTTACCTTTTTTTTTGCTTTAATAGCTGTCTATTATTACGAAATATAGATGTATATTTTGTAATATACACACTTGTTAATGGAGGGCTATGTTGTTATTATAATAACTGTGACAAACCCTCTTAGACACATTCTTGGCCACTTATGTATTTTTATGAACAGGATATCAGAAGTGGATATATTGGGTTAGAAGGTAAGCATATTTAGAATTTTGGGGAACTACTTCCAAATTATCCTCTAAAATTAACCAATGTATACTTCAATAATATATGCAAATTACCTTTTTCTTACACCCTTCCCAACACAACATGTTATCAGTTTTTTACATTTTTGCCTGATGGGGAAAAAGAGTGTTTTGGATTTTTAGTTTAATTTCTAAATTTAGAAATTTCTAATTATTAGTGAGGCTTAACATCTTTTCATATGGTTCTTAGCTACTTGCCATTTTTTTGTGAATTGCTTATTCATGTTCTTTGCATAGTGTCCTATATTGGGTTGTCCTTAGTAATTTGTAGGAACAATTTGTGTGCCACAGGTATTAACCTATGGTCTATTATGTATGTAGCAAACGTTTTCTCTTAGGCTGACATTTTATAGTACGTAAATGTAATGATTTCATGAGTTCAAATCTGTTAGTTTTTCTTCTTGGCTTCTTGGTTTTGTATCTCTTTTAGGAAGGTCTAGTCATGCCAAATGAAAAAAAAAAAGGAAGGTCTGGTAAAGGTATTTAACATTTCTGAACTTCAATTTCCTCATCCCAAAAATGGGGGATAAATTATATTACTTAAGATAGTTAAGAAGATTGTATGAAATGAGTGTAAAAATGTTTTACCGTACTACCTGGCAAACAGCAGATACTTAATAAATATTGTTTATTGGGCACTTGATAAACGTCTCTTAAGTTCCTACTGTGTGCCAGTTGTTGTGTTAGCTGCAAAGGATGTGGAGATGAGATTCTGTCTCTTCCTTTAAGGAAAGGGGATGGTGTTATTTTCTTCCTACCAGATTACAAGTTAATACTATTTAAAACATGATTTCTGTTAATTTGTGGGAGATAGCATTTTTTTCCCCATCAGATCATTGTGGTAAAATAACTTGTGCTCTTTTCTTATTCCGTGGTTTGTTTTGTTTTGTTTTCTATAGGATTTTGTTTGTTTTTCACAAAAATGGTCATTTGAGCTGTAAGGCAAAAGTGCAGCCTCCTAGGCTGAACGGTGCAAAGACGGGAGTTTTTTCCACAAGGAGCCCTCATCGTCCCAATGCAATAGGACTGACCCTGGCCAAGCTGGAAAAGGTAGAAGGTAACCCATTTCATTTCTACTTTTACCTTTTTCCTTACCCAAAAAAGCCTTATAAAATAAACAGCATTCACCATGAGTACCAATGATGTTAACTCCTGAGAACCACCAGACATTGAAGAAAATACAATGATTAAAAGAATGTTAGCATTGAAAAATGTTGAAATAAACTCTCATAGGATGCTCAGAGTTTGTTTATATTATTGCATATATCCAAAACTATTAAATTATTTAGAAATAACACAAATTTCATAATCATTAAATTAGTAACCAAAGTTTCTCTGACTTGGAATGCAGTAAATACAAAATGATTAAAAATAAATGGACACTTTCCAATTTAACACACAATAACTCATTGTACATGCACATATGGAAAACACATAGACTGGTGGTATATCATTCCTTCCTTGCAGTCTTGGGGAAATGGACAGACATCATGGCTGCAGTGCTGATGTCAACTGTGCTATGTGGCAGGAGTCTGGGATGAATCACACTACAAGGACAAACATTGGTCAGATTGTAGAAGTTTTAAACTAACTAGTTTTAACTGTGTGTTCATATATAACCTAGTTACGCATTTATGGAAAGCATTCCATTCTGACCTAACAGATGCATTTGTTATAGAGGCAGCAGATGAAATGGCAGGTAAACTAGGAGTCAAGAGACCATTCCAGGCTTCAGCCTGCTGGTTGTGAAGTGGGCAAAGGAGAAGGACCTGCTTCCTCTGTGATTCCACAGAATATTTTGAGAATCTTGTAAGAGAAAAGTTCTAAAACTACTTTTTCAGGCTATTGGACACTAAATAGATGAGAGCAGTTATTTTGCTTGTTCTTTCCCAGCACTTGAACTCTCCCACTGGATTGTACTCAACTGGGCCTTAGATAGTTTTCCCAGAAAAATTCAGTAGCTGATCCACCTTGGATTTTATCAATTTGTAATGGCTAACAAACTTGGATAGCAAGTACTAGAAGATTTTATGATTATTCAGGGACATATTTTCTAGCACTAAATATGTGCCAGACATTGTCCTAGGTGCTAGAGCTATAGTGATAAACAAATCAGATGAAAATAGAAATCCATGCCCTAAAGAACTTAATGTTTCAATTGGGGAGGTCAAGTCAGGAAGGTTAAAAGGCAAACACAGTAGCACTGTAGACATTACTGTATAAGCTTTATGGCAACTAGTGTTTGTGCAGTGCTTTACAGTTAGTTAACAGTGTTAACGTACCTTATCTCACAGTGGCTTTGTGGGTTTGACAAAGTAGCAATCCTCATCTCATAGGTGAGGAAACTAGGGCTCTTTAAGATTAGATAATCTGTCTCATAGCATCCAGCCAGGTGGTCATCTGACTCTAAATCCTTTGAAGTCTTACTTATGCTACAGTGCCTTTCTTTTTCCTACAGATATTGTTAGGCATAATTCATCATCTAGCAAGTCCAGAATCATCTTTCCAGAGTTCCAGCTCATTCATAATAAGCATATTTCAGAAATCAGGGTCCTGTATTAGTTACATTTTTCTTAAATGGAGACGAAATCAAATGTGACTGCATGCAGTTTTTCTGTTCTCATTTGGCCTATTTTCCAAGAGTAAGGTTAGTAGATGACTATTTGTAGCAGTAACTGGACAGCATCTGTCCAGTGGGACAGCTGGAGACTTGTCTTTAGTATTTGGTAATGCTGACTTATGTGCTGCTTAATCTTTTGAGTCTTGATGGATGTATTAGATTTCTATTGTTGTGTAACAAATTACCACAGAATCATCAGTTTAAACAACACACATTTATTATGTGTTTGAAACATTATTATGTATCTGTGGGTCGGAAGGATGGGCACAGCTTAACTAGGTCATCTGCTTAGGTCTCACTAGACTGCAATTAAGTTGTCAGCTGAGATGAGTTCTTATGTGGAGGCTTGACTACGGAAGAATCTGCTTCAAGCTCACTCAGACTGTTGGCCACATTGATTTCCTTGCCATTGTAGTAGGACTGGGGGCCCCAGATTCTTGCTGGTTGTTGGCTGGAGGCTGCCCTCAGTGTCTAAAGGCTGTTTGCAATTCCTTGCTATGTGGGCTTCCTAGCATGCCTGCCTACTTCAGCAAGCCTTCAAGGAGAGTCTCTCGAGTGAGTCTTCCAGCCAGCAGCAGTGCTAACGAAAAGCATAGTCACTGGAGGGACATCATACCTCTTTTGCCATATTCTGTTGGTTAAAAGCCAGTCACACTCAAGGGGAAGGATTATATAAGGGCATGAACTTCAGGAGGTGCGGGTCACAGGGCCACTTTTGGATCTGTTTGCCACAGTAAGAACCTTCATTGGTCCCACAGAGATATACTGAGGACTACTATATCCCTGGAACAGAAGCACCAGTGATACAAAGATGAGTTGGCCCCAGCCTGTGTTAAGGGGCCTGCCTGCATCTAGGGATGAAGACTCTAAGCAGGTCACTACCCTGCCGTGGGGAAAGGGCTCTAGCAGAGGTTTGTGCACGGGCTTCTCTATGGGGACTGTAGGAAAGAATGCTTTTGTCTGGAGGAGCCAGAAAGGCTTTGTAAAAGGTGTGCTTTTGAGGGCCTCAAAGAGCAAGTAGGAGTTTGATAGGTAGAGAAGAGGATGGGCTACCAGGTAGCAAGAAGGGTGTGTGTTGGTACCAGATCTATGTGAGAGAATTATGAGTAAGTGCAGTGAGGCATAAGCAGACAGTGTTAGAGGATTCTGGGGTGTGATTGTATTCTCCAAGTGTTTGCATTGTTCTTCATTTTTCATGTTTTTATGTCATAGGTGGAGCTATATACCTTTCTGGAATTGACATGATACATGGCACACCCGTACTAGACATCAAGCCCTACATAGCTGAGTATGACTCACCGCAAAATGTGATGGAGCCTTTAGCAGACTTTAATTTACAGAATAACCAACATACACCAAATATTGTGTCCCAGTCTGACAGCAAGACTGACAGCTGTGACCAGCAGCAGCTCTCAGGGTGTGATGAGCCACAACCCCACCATAGCACTAAGAAGAAACCTAAATGTCCTGAAGACAGAACTTCAGAAGAAAACTACCTGACACACAGTGACACAGCCAAAATTCAGCAAGCATTTCCTATGCACAGGGAGATAGCAGCGGATTTTGGTTTGGAATCAAGACGTGATCAGAGTTCCAGTGTGGCAGAAGAACAAATTGTCCCATATTGCCCGGAGAAGAGCTTTTCAGAGAAAGGTACAGACAAGAAGCTAGGGAGAGTGGAAGGAGCAGCAGTCTTGCAAGGAAGCAGGGCAGAGACACAGCCCATGGCCCCTCACTGCCCTGCTGGAAGGGCTGATGGAGCTCCCCGCAGCGTGGTTCCTGCCTGGGTGACAGAGGCTCCTGTGGCCACTTTAAAAGTGCGGTTTACTCCTCATGCCGAGATGGACCTTGGGCAGCTCAGTTCACAAGGTGAACCAGGTGTCTTCAGTTTCTTCGTTCCGAATGAGAGATGAACTTTTACTTTTGAGATTTAGCCAAGTTTGGTATTTGTGAGGGCAGTTATGTGGAGTGTTTGTCAGTATGATTGGTTTTTAGGAAACAGGTATAAAATAATATTTTTGCAGCACCATCATGTGATGACTTTTGTTGGACAACTGTGTGGTCAGCACAGTTAGTTCCAGGCTATCAGTAAAGCATTGGCAGAGAGTGGCTGCTGCCTCACGAGGTGGTCTATGACTTACAGCCCCTTGTCTACTTGCTACAGTAGTTCTTAGACTCTTCAAACATCATTCAGAAGCTAAATTGTGCTTGTTCTATACTTACATACATAAAGTTTTCTTATTTGTTTTACTGTCTGACTTGAGAAATGTTGCATTGTATTCTGACTGTCAGGTAGCCGATAGCTCAGCCTCTGGCACAGAGGACTCTAGGAGCCCAGAGTCAGAGGGGAAGAGTCTCTTAGCACAGAACTTGCCCCAACAAAGTCCCACTGCTAGAGGCATACACTTTGCTGCAGAAGAGAGGCCACAGGGCTGTTATGTGGAGCCTGCTTACTTTAACACATAGTTCTTAACAAATGTTATCTGGTTTCCCCAGCCCACAGAAGATCCTATGCAGTAGCCTAGGATGAAGGAAGGGGCTGTTAAGATGTGGATACAGCGATACCAGTAAGAAGTAACTAGTTTCAGGCTGGGCACGGTGGCTCACTCCTGTAATCCCAGCACTTTGGGAGGCCAAGGTGGGTGGATTACTTGAGGTCAGGAGTTCAAGACCAGCCTGGCCAACATGATGAAACCCCATCTCTATTAAAAATACAAAAAGCCAGTTGTGGTGGCAGGCGCCTGTAATTTCAGCTACTCGGGAGGCTGAGGCAGGAGAATTGCTTGAACCTAGGAGGCAGAGGTTACAGTGAGCCGAGATGGTGCCACTGTACTCCAGCCTGGGTGACAGAGTAAGACTCCATCAAAAAGAAGCTGGTTGCCAAGGAGATGTCAGATTGCAAAAAGCTGTTCTTTGTGTTACAACTCAGTAAGGAGCCAGCATAGCCATATAAAGAGGGAAGTTCATTTATTCATTCTACAGTTGTTTACTGAGCTTCTGCTAGGTACCAGACATTGGTCTAGGTTCTTGGAATACATCAGTGAACAAAACAGATGTAAAAAACCCCTGCTTTCATGGAGCGTGCATTCTAATGGGGAGGAGAGAGACAAACTAAAAGTATAATAAGCAATCAAGTTATTAGACCAAACATATTCAACATTATATAATATTAGAAGGTGATAAGAGTTACTGAAAAATTTAAGAGAGAATACAGCAGGCTTGGGGTGTTGTTACTATTTTATTTTATTTTTGAGACAGGGTCTCACTCTGTCACCCAGGCTGGAGTGCAGTGGCAAGAACATGGCTCACTGCAGCCTCAACCTTCTGGGCTCAAGCAGTCCTCCCACTTCAGCCTTCTGTGTAGCTGGGACTACAGGTGTGCACCACAACACCTGGCTAATATTTTGATTTTTTTTTTTTGAGACGGAGTCTCACTCTGTCGCCCAGGCTGGAGTGCAGTGGCTCGGATCTCGGCTCACTGCAAGCTCCGCCTCCCGGGTTCACACCATTCTCCTGCCTCAGCCTCCCAAGTAGCTGGGACTACAGGCGCCAGCCACCATACCCAGCTAATTTTTTGTATTTTTAGTAGAGACAGGGTTTCACCGTGTTAGGCAGGATGGTCTCGATCTCCTGACCTTGTGATCTGCCCGCCTTGGTCTCCCAAAGTGCCCAGATTACAGGTGTGAGCCACCGTGCCCAACCTATTTTGAATTTTTAAAGAGACGGGGTCTCATTTTGTTGCCCAGACTTGTCTTGAACTCTTGGGCTCAGGGGATCCTCTGTCTCAGCCTCCCAAAGTGCAGGGATTACAGGTGTGAGCCACTGCACCTAGCCTGTTGCAATTTTAAATAGGTGGCCCCAGTGGGCCTCACTGAGAAAGACACATATGAGCAAAGGTCAAAGAGGTGAAGACATGAGCCAGCCTGTCTAGAGAAAGGACATGCTGGCCTGAGGTATAGCCAGTACACAGCTGCAAGGTGGAGGGTACATGGCACGTTTGAGGTCACGTGGCCAGAGTGGACTGAGGAGGGCTGAGTGGAAGGATATAAGGTCAAAGAGGCACTAGAAAAGGGACGAGGTCACCTAAGGGTTTTATAGGCCATTGTAAGGACTTGAGTTTTGATCTTGGGAGAAGTAAAAGGCAGAGGAACTTGATGTCCGTACCCCCGGGGAGCAGGGGACCATCTCTGGGGTCAGATCACTACCTGTGTGATTTCTGGGATGTCACACCTCAGTGACATGCAAAGGCAAGCTGGGGTTCCTTATTGAGACAATGAAGACTTTCATTCTATATCCAGAAAATAAAGGCTTACACAGCCAAAGATACTAGATTTTCTCCTGCTTTACTAGCAGGGAGAGAATGAAGAGGCTAGGAGGGTATTTGGCTTTGATAATCCAACCTTAAGGAGGTTCTTCTGATGGGAAAAAGAAGTCTAAAAGTTGGGACTGGAGACACATGCCAACTGACTCTGAGATTTCCCCATTTCTTCCTGTCAGAGCCACAATCAGCCCACACTGTTGCCTTTTGCAAAGGAAAAGCCACCCCTTCCTCTGGGTGGAGGTAGCCACCTGCCGGGGCCCAGGAACTGGTTTTAGCCCCAACATGCCAACCTCAGCCAAGTGCCATATGCAGGGCACCCCCTGTACTTCTGGACGTGGCAGTCTCGTGGTCATGAGTAGTGATGCCACTTGAGGGTTATGCTTCTCGTTAGCTCCTAAGGCTTTACTTTTAAAGCTTTTGATTTTAAAATTGATCTCTTCATTTTTAAAAGTTTTGTTGATAGAAATCATTACATCACTGTATACAGTTGATGGGAGGAGGCTGGTCAGTTGTAAAAGGATTTTATGGTGGAACAAAACAGTCCTGCCTTCTAGACACTTTATGTTTTTGCTTACCACTTGTCCTGTGGTTATTGTCGAATGCAACCTACTATGGAAAGTTTTGTTTTTCTTTTCTTTTTTCTTTTTCTTTTTTTTTTTTGAGATGGAGTCTCGCTTAGTCACCCGGGCTGGAGTGTAGTGACGCGATCTCGGCTCACCGCAACCGCCGCTTCCTGGGTTCAAGCACTTCTCCTGCCTCAACCTCCTGAGTAGCTGGGATTACAGGCGTGAGCCACCACACCCGGCCTGGAAAGTTTTGTTTTTTAAACTGCAGTGCAGTATGTGTCAGATGTTTGAAATATGCCTTACTGATTAAAAAAATGATTAAAATGAGAAATTACGCGGTGTAACTACAAAACAGGAACTGATTGATAGCAAACAGCAAAATTCAGAGCTGTTGCAGAAATAAGTGACTTCAGGAAGTTCTGAGTCTAGAAGAGGTTAAAGGTGTTGAAATGGGAGGAAGTTTGGTGCTGGAGTAAAGGTCTGGGCAGAGTGCTATGGGCACTCTGAGAGGAGAATCCTGACTTGTGTCTGGGAGGGAGTGTGGGAGGAAACGGTGCTTAAGCTGAGCCTGGCAGGATAAGTAGGCAGGGAATTGGGGGAAGGCACCCATGCCAGATGAACGGCCAAGCAGAGGCCTGGAGCCTCTCCCAGAAGTGCTGTCACAGGGGAGTGTGATGAGCTCTCCTCATTTTTGAGTGGCCTTCAGAGCTATTTTCTTTGAGCCATGCAGTAAAGGAACCTTATTGCCATATAATTGATTTTTTTTTTTTTTTTTTGAGATACAGTCTCTTTCTGTCACCCAGGCTGGAGTGCAGTGGTGCAATCTTGGCTCACTGCAACCTCCACCTCCTGGGTTCAGGTGATCCTCCTGCCTCCTGAGTAGCTGGGATTACAGGTGTGCGCCACCATACTCGGCTAATTTTTTTTTTTTTTTGTATTTTTAGTAGAGATGGGGTTTCACCATGTCGGTCAGGCTGGTCTCGAATTTCTGACCTTGTGATCCTCCTGCCTTGGCCTCCCAAAGTGCTGGGATTACAGGTGTGAGCCACTGTGCCCAGCCCATATAATTGATTTTTGACTAAAAATTGTAATTCATGGTTTTATTTACCCAACCTGCTTGTTAGATATGGCCCACAGTGATTTTTGGCTGCTTGTAGAAATCAAATCCACTCCAAGAGGGATAAAGATCCACTGCCACCACAGATGATATTTTGAGCAGGGACAGTGTTTTTAAGGTCTGTACCTTCCTGGAAGGGGCATTTGGGTGTATGTGATGTTGTAGTTATGAAAAACTAGGTCACAGTTACTTTCTAAATTTATGTTTTATACATATTGTATTAAAAAATAAAATACATTAAAAATCCTACAAACATGGGAAGTTTTGCTGTTTCTTAGGGACACAGATGTGAGAGAGTCCCAGAGCAAAGGGACGTTACTGGTAACTCTGGGGCTGTGATACCAGCTTTCTGGTGCAGCCTCTTTTGCCTGTAGCTAGTGTTCTGGGTGTGTGTGGGTTTAGTTCTCTTTCTTGTGGCTTTCTGAGGATGCTGGGACTGTCATGCATTTCCTTTTCTCTGTTTTGAGAAGAAAATGATAAGGAATTAAAGTCTATATTGAGTATAGAAAAGTGACATTTTTGATGTCAGAAAACTGACATTTTGGCTGACAGAAAACGAAAGCTTACCTGTCTTAGGAGACTAAGGAAAAGTACTACCCTGATTTTTCTGTCCAGTAAAACAAAAATTTGGGGGTATACAAGTTAAACCTCATGACAATAAACACCTCTTGAAGGTGACAGTCTCCATAACGATCAAATAGTTTTCCAAACCCTGTCCATGTGAAGTGATCTTTAAGGAACCAACCAAATTCCATATTGAAGTTTGTTGTAATTAAATTCAACCTGCATGATACTGCTCATTAAGTTGTGTTTTTTTCATTGCAGATGTTGGTCAGCCATCATTTAAATATTTTCAGTCAGCAGAGGAAGCAAAGCGTGCCATTGAGGCTGTGCTGTCAGCGGATCCTCGGTCTGTGTACCGCCGGAAGCTTTGCCAGGACCGCCTTTTTTACTTTACCGTAGACGTAGCGCATGTCACTTGCTGGTTTGGTGATGGCTTTGCAGAGGTGCTGAGGATCAAGCCGGCTTCTGAGTCTGTTTATATGACTGGCGCTGTGGGGTCCTTGGTGTCTCTAGGGTCTTAAGGAGCCTCCCTCATGTCTTTAAGGTAGCATCATTGATCTTTGGATGTGGCTTTTGGATTTTCTGAACAAGCTAATGTTGTGTCGAGAAGCAACACTTTGTGATCTCATGGCTTTGATTGATTTGGGCTGTTCAAAATGTTTATTTGAAAAATGTGTACATTAATAAACTTAACAAAGAGATATAAAATACAGAGAAATCACCAAATGCTTTTTGATCTGTCGATATTAAAGAATCAAAAGGTGATGCTGTCTCGATAATTTCTGAAAGAAGCTGTTCTTGGTGCACTTGATAAAATTAGACAAAGGTCATTCCAGCAGAGACTTTCTAGTTGAAGGGATCTATTCAGTAATTCATATTGGTTTTCCTGTCTGTCTGGAAAAGCCTGACCTTTCTATTTGATTACAAATCAAACCTATATCTTAGGAAACTAACAAATAAAAAACAAGTAGAGTTAGTTTTTGAGATTAAACTTCTGTTTCAGAGACTTTGTGACATAGTCACACACACATATATATGTATATATATTTAATACTGATTCTAAAATAGAGACTCTGAGATTTCTTTGGATGTCTTTGTATCAGAAAAGGAAATCACCCCCAGAAGTTCAAGAAAATTATTACTGTTTTTTGGTTTTTGTCTTTGTTTTGAGATGGAGACTTGCTCTTTCGCCCAGGCTGGAGTGCAGTGGCGTGATCTCGGCTCACTGCAATCTCTGCCTCCCAGGTTCAAGCAATTCTCCTGCCTCAGCCTCCTGAGTAGCTGGGATTACAGGTGTGCACCACCACGCCTGGCTAATTTTTGTATTTTTAGTAGAGACCATGTTGGTCAGGCTGGTCTCGAACTCCTGACCTCGTGATCCGCCCACCTCGGCCTCCCAAAGTGCTGGGATTACAGGTGTGAGCCACCTTGCGGGGCCTATAATTACTGTTTTTTAATATACTCACTCTGCAACTATTTATTGAGAACCTATGGGTTAGGTTTTGGTGATAAAATGACAAGATGTAGTTCTTGTTGCAAGCCATGGTTAATGGAAGAAGTAAGACATAAATAAATTATTGTGTTATAGTTTTAGAAATACAGTAATTATACGTGGATTCTCTGTAGTACCATATAGGAAGCAGTTGTAAATTGCATATAGGTGATTTTAATGATGTGATCCCAGATAACTGAGGATTTATGATTAACATAACCAAATTAGACACCTGTCAACATGATACATGCTTTCCTAATCATGATTGTAAATCTTAATAGCTAGTTGAAATGAGCTGATTGGGATAGTCTTGAATAGTTTTGAAATGAGCCCTACTGCCTGTGGATACTTGTGCAGAGTCATTTGTGGCTGATGACACTGTACTCCTAAACCAAACTGATTTGTAATTGCCTTTGATGTTACTTAGAACTTCTTGGGGAGGTATCTTTAATTTGATTTTTGGTTTTTGATTTTTTTTTTGGAGATGAGTCTCATGCTTTTGCCCAGGCTGGAGTGCAGTAGCCTGATCATAGCTCACTGCAGCCTTAACCTCCCAGGCTCAAGGGATCCTCCCACCTCAGCTTCCTGAGTAGCTGGGTCTACAGGCTCATGCCACCATGCCCCACTATTTTTAAAATTTTTTGTAGAGACAGGGGTCTTGCCTCATTGCCCAGGCTGGTCTTGAACTCCTGGCACCAAGCAACCCTCCCTCCTCAGCCCCCCAAAGTGCTGGGATTACAGGCATGAGCCACTGTGCCTGGGCTAATTTGATTTTTTAAAGCTTTTTATTTTGAAATAATCAGAGGTTCACAGGAAATTGCAGAAATAGTAGAGGTCCCATGTACCCTTCACCCAGGTTTTCATTTAACTTCTTCCAGTGGTTCCATCTTACATAACTATGGTAAACGTTAAAGTAGGAAGTTGACACTGGTATAGCCTATACTTTAGTTTGATTTTGTTGTCTTTTCTTTTGAAAAGTTATTTTGAAGCTTAATCAGGGCTTGAAGCACAAAATGTTTTGTTTAATATGTTAACAATGACTCTGGGGGATGGTAACCAACCGGCCTTATAACAAGAGGACTAGTAAGTTGTTTGGAGTTTTATTATACAGTCTCAGGATTTTAGAGCTAAGTAGGATTTTAGGCTGGGCACAGTGGCTCATGCCTGTAATCCCATCACTCTGGGAGGCCGAGGCAGGTGGATCATTTGAGGTCAGGAGTTCGTGATCAGCCTGGCCAACATGGTGAAACCCTACCTCTACTTAAAATACAAAAATTAGCTGGGTGGTAATGGCGCATGCCTGTAATCCCAGCTACTTGGGAGGCTAAGGCAGGAGAATTGCTTGAACCTGGGAGGCAGAGGTTGCAGTGAGCTGAGATTGTGCCACTGCACTCCAGCCTGGGCAACAGAGTGAGACCCTGTCTCAAAAAAAAAATAATAATAATAATAAAAAGGATGTTAAATATAATCCGGCTCAGTTTTCTGCCAGTTCCTGAGTCTCTTCAGTGTTCCCACTATTTGGCCTTTCCAGGCCCTGCCTAAACACCCTCAGAGATGAGGTATACACCCCTGACCTGTGAAGCTTATTCTTTATGGGCAGTGCTCATTATTAAAACATTCTTCCTGAATGTGAGATCCACTCTGTCCTCTGACAGCTCTGCCCACTAGAGAGGCCACACAGGCTGGTTGCCCTCCCAGGTTAGCCTGTCATACCACCCCTTGGTCTTCCCTAGGCTGAGCACCCCCGCTTTCTTCAGCTGTTTCTCATAACATAATCTCAAGCCTCTTCTGAACCCCAGTCCTTCTTGAGTCTCCATATGAGCATTTGTCTCTGTGGGCACAACTTCAAGGGTCCTTTGTGAGGAAATGTGCTTCTCTGGTTGATGAACTTCCATCCCTCAGAGAGAAATAGAAGCACAAATTTGAAACAAGCTGTCTGTTCCTTTATGTCTTGGAAACTTTTTATTTATCCGTCCAAGCTTTTTTTTTTTTTTTTTTTTTTTTTTTTTGCCTTTGAGAGCAGGCAACCATCCAAGCTCATTCCACAAACCCAGAGAATTAAATATACCTGATTTGTAGCACAAAATAAATAAATGATAAAAGTTCCCTCAAACCTTCCATCAAGTGGTTTAAAAACTGTCATTGATTTTATGTCCAGGATTGAAGTTGTTTTGGTGCGTGCACGCACACACATGCATGTACACACACACAAATATACACTAATCCTAAAAATGAGATGGAAATGAGCTACAAGAAAACTCAAAAGTGCCATAATTATGACTATCAAAAATAGTGTTACAGCTCTAGGGTCGTTTTGTGTCCTATCTGTATCAAAATCACATTTGGGAGGTCCTTTATGGGTGGGAGGTGAGTACATCAAGAGGAAGAGGTTGCTTGATTCTTGGTCCTTTAGATTTTTAAGACTCTTTGGCCAGAGTTTTGGAAAAGGGATTGTGTCCACAAGTAAAGTTATGGTTTCAGGACTGCTTTAGAAACTTTTTCAAAAGAAGAAAGGAAACAGTTCTCTACTAGGCGTAAATGGCACCCACCTTAATTTTTAGCCTTTGCTTTTTGGTGCCTGTAGGGGGAGCCCTTGATAGCAGATTTTATTCCCCCTTCACTGGCTTGGAGGAAAACGCCAGGAGTTCAAGCTGTTTAGGTAATTTTGGTGTTTGGCTCACCTGCCCCGGCTTTAAAGAACAGTAACTTGTACAAGTAATGCTGACTGATGCTTGTCAGTCACACGTGAGAAGAGATTAGAAAGATGAGTGGCATTTATTAATTTTTTCTTAAATCGTAAGCTTGGCTTCGGGGGTGGGATTGATTATTCCAGCATGTGGATCTGTGCACAACCAGTGACTCATTAAGCCCATGAACACACACGGACAAGGCATTGACCTTGTTTCTGTGTTTGTGACTTTTTTTCTTGGAGAGAAGAAAATGAAGTTGACGTGAATCAACCTCTTATTGGTAGGGTTTTTAAAATGCTACGGTCCCAGAGAAAGCAGGAGAAGACTCAATAAAAATGAAAGCCTGCATCACTTGCTGAATTTTTATCATGTCCTTGGAACTGGACTATGCGCTTTTCGTACATTGGGTGGAGGTTAAGTAACGTGCTCAAGCCGGTCAGCTGCACGGCTAGGATTCCAACCCATCAGTCTGGCCTGAGTCTGCTTCCTTCTCAGCCTGGCTCTACGCCTTAGCAAATCATGCTGGTTTATTGGAAGGTCAGCAGTTCCATATGATTCAGCACAGGACTCTTCGGCAGAGTGAAGTCCATGGAAATCCAACCACTCATGAAGAATGCACAGGGGAATAAGGGCAGAAACGCCCATTCCCACAGGATTTGCATGGAACCTCCTGGGAAGCAAGATGGGAAATGCAAAGAGCGCTGGGCTTGGCCTCAGAAACTTCAAGCACTTTCTGCCCTGCCATGGGCTAGCTCGTGACCTCAGGCAAGTCGCTGCACCCTGCCTCCAGCTCTGTGACCTTACAGAGTTGTTGCAAGGATAATGCTTGGGAAAGTGTCTTCTGAACTCTTCAATGACTTATAAACCTAGGTAATATTTTTATTGTGTTTCTCTTCATTGATAGCCTTCTTCTACCACTCTGTTCTGGCTTACCTGGCTAGATAAGTGGACTTCAGGGAGATCTAGGGGGTCCCTAAAATTCAGTGTATGAATGGCTTCTGTTTTTGTTTTGTTTTGTTTTTTGAGGCAGTCTTGCTCTATTGCCCAGGCTGGTGTGTAGTGGTGCAATCACGGCTCACTGCAGCCTTGATCTCCCAGGCTCAAGTGATCCTCCTGCCTCAGCCTCCTGAGTAACTGCTTGCCACCATGCCCAGCTAATTATTTTTTCTTTCTTTCTTTTTTTTTGAGGCAGAGTCTCTCTCTGTTGCCCAGGCTGGTGTGCAGTGGCTCAGTCATAGCTCACTACAACTTCTGCCCCCGGGCTCAAACTATCTTTTCACCTCAGCCTCTTGAGTAGTGGGGCACACACCACCATGTCCAGCTAGTTTTTGTAGTTTTTGTATTTTTGGTAGAGACAGGGTTTTGCCATGTTGCCCAGGCCGGTCCCGAACTCCTGGCCTCAAGTGGTCTGCCTTCCTCGGCCTCCTAAAGTGCTGGGATTACAGGCGTGAGCCACTGTGCCCAGCCTGTCTTTTTAATTATAGAAATATTTTTTTAGGCTGGGCTCAAGAGGCTGAGGTGGGAGGATCATTTGAGCTCGGGAGATGGAGGTTGCAGTGAGCTGAGATCGTGCCACTGCACTTCAGCCTGGGTGACAGAGCCAGATTCTGTCTCAAAATAAATAAATACATACATACATACATAAAAATTAAAATGACTATTTTTACCAAGCAATATGATGTTTTGCTAAGGGAAGTATCACAAAGTGCTCCTCCCTAAAGGGTTCAGTTACCCCACAAAACATCTTCCCCCTCTCATCTGGGTTTCTTTTCTGGGGTTACACATGTTCAGTACCATGAACCACCTTCACTGCCCAGGCAGGCAGTCACCAGCTCAGTCCCTTCCTCACAGATTTTTTTTTAGTACCCTTTCTTTTCTACTTTCTTTCCTAATCCTAGCCCTGGTATTGCAGGAAAATCTCTGCATTTCATTTATAAGAAAATAGACCGGGTGCGGTGGCTCACGCCTGTAATCCCAGCACTTAGGGAGGCCGAGGCGGGCGGATCACGAGGTCAGGAGATCGAGACCATCCTGGCTAACATGGTGAAACCCCGTCTCTACTAAAAATACAAAAAATTAGCTGGATGTGGTGGCAGGCGCCTGTAGTCCCAGCTACTCGGGAGGCTGAGGCAGGAGAATGGTGTGAACCTGGGAGGTGGAGCTTGCAGTGAGCCAAGATCGCGCCACTGCACTCCATCCTGGCTGACAGAGCGAGACTCCATCTCAAAAAAAAAAAAAAAAAAAAAAAAAAAAAAATATATATATATATATATATATATATATATGAAAATAAAATTATAATCATGGTGTGAGGTTATTAAAGTAAGCCCTACCTCCATGATGGAGAAGGGGCAAGTCATAAGTTTTAAAGCTCAATTAAATATATAATAGGGATGTTTATGTTGTAAAAAATAAGTTTCCTGGTGGGGCACGGCAGCTCATGCTTGTAATCCTAGCACTTTGGGCTGCTGATGGTGGCACATCGTTTTGAGGCCAGGAGTTTGGGAGCAGTCTGGGTAACATATCAAAAGCCTGTATCTAAAAAAAAAATTTTTTTTGGTATACAAGTATATATACAAATGTATATATATATAAACACAAAATTAAAAAACGGGGTGTGGTGGCTCATGCCTGTGGTCCCAGCTACTCAGGGGGGTGGGGGGCTGAGGTAGGAGGATCACCTGAGCCCAGGAAGTCAAGGCTACGCTGAGCCGAGATCATGGCACAGCACTTCAGCCTGGGCGACAAAGACCCTATCTCAGACAAAAACAAAAAATTTAGTTTCCTGATCTAGGTAAGTCATAAAATGACTCTCCAGCATTTACCCTATTCTTATCCTTTCTGCCCCTTCTCTGCCTTTGTAGGTTCCAGCAGATGCAATTCACAGAAGGTTCAAGGTTTAGGCCAGTGCACGTGGCTGTGAACAGCAAATGGAGGAAGAGCCTTTTCAATGCCCGCAGTGCAAAAACTCAGTGATATACTCTTTGTTTTTCAGTGGAGGGGGGCACTTGGCATATGAACTTATACCACAAGAATCACATTTGTATTAATGTGTGTTTATGTTGTGTTGACAAAAAGGGTAGAAAGCCAAGCCTGCTGGTGTGTGCATATAGTCCCAGTTACTCAGGAGGCTGAGGCAGAAGGATTGCTTGAGCCCAGGAGTTCAAGGCTGCAGGGAGTTCAGAGCTATGATCATGCCACTGTCCTCCAGTCTGGGCAACAGAGCAAGACCCCACATCTAAAAAAAATTTTTTTTAAGTAGGATTAGAGGTAATACAATGTTATCTTCTGCCTCGTAGATAGCTTGAAAATTCTGAGATTCTTCGCTAATATATCTGTTCATCCAATTCAAGATACAAAAATCATTTTTAAATTCCATGTTAACTTTTGTTTTAAAAAGTTATCCACGTGCTAAACACTAGAAAACTACATAATTCTTCATATTAGCATAGACTTTACAATGCAATTTAAAATATATTATCTTATTTGGTATCTCAGTAATATTATGGATTAATTGTGCTTCTGGGAGCTAAGCTGTGGGCCTAACCACCATTTAGAAGAGGGGTCAGCAAATGATAGTCCAAAGGCCAAATCTGGCCCACAGCCTGTTTTGACACTACCTGAGATCTAAGATTGGTCTTTACATTTTTGAAGGATTGTAAACAAAACAAAACAAAACAAAAAACCCGGAGAAGACATGACAGAGATTTGTGGGTAAAGCTGAACATACTCACAGTCTGGCCCTTTACAGAAAAACCCCTGATCCCACTCCTTGATTTAGAACATTATTTCTCTGAAACTCGTTTTGAGTTCCAGAAAGGTTATTTACAGAAAGGTTATATTGAGTTCCAGAAAGGTTATTACATACAGAAAGGTTACATTTTTGGGATATCACATGCTTCTAAGTCAGAGACTGTTTTTATTTTTAAAGGATTTATTTATGTAGCCATGTGAGAAAATGTATGAATAGGATATAAATGGCAAGTATGTATTATAATATCCCATTCATATATGTAAAATGAGGAGGTTATACAACCCATGTTTGCACATCTGTGGAAAATTTCTAGAAGCATAAACAAAAATATGCTAACAATGGTTACCTTGGGGCGGGTTCTCTGGGGACTCACTTCAGAAGGGGACTTTTTGCTTTATTGTCTTCAGTACCTTATGAATTTTCTGTCTAATCACAAGCATGCATTATTTTTATATGTGGAACATGAGGAAAGTAAAATGTCTAGAACTCAAACTGGAATGGATTGGATATGTTAGTGCATCTTAATACATAAGTTAGGCCGGGCACAGTGGCTCACACCTGTAATCCCAGCACTTTGGGAGGCTGAGGCAGGTGGATCACTTGAGATCAGGAGTTTGAGACCAGCCCAGCCAACATGGTGAAACCCTATCTCTACTAAAAATACAAAAAATAGCCAGGCATGGTGGCACACGCCTATAATCCCAGCTACTCGGGTTGCTGAGGCAGGAGAATTGCTTGAACCTGGGAAGCGGAGTTTGCAGTGAGCCGAGATCGCACACTGCACTCCAGCCTGGGCGACAGAGCAAGACTCCCATCTCAATAAATAAATAAATAAATAAGAAAGACATATATATTTAAATAGATAACTATATATCCTCTCTCTGTTCCATTTAGTAAATATGGTTAGAGGCATTTTTACTTTTTCCTAGAGCATAACATATGGATCACAATACCAAAAACCACCCAGGTCATACATTGGCTGTGGGGCTGAGCCAATTTGGAACAGGCAAACTGGCTAAGCCTGGGCAGCTTTGTCCCTGAGGGTGCACTGACGTTTTCTGTTCTTCCAGAGACAGGTTTATGGATAAGGCGCTGTGCCTCCAGGCAGAAGACAGACGCCCATGTGGATGATGTTGCTGGCAGGGCTGAGCCACCAGAGAGCTCCTTGACCCAATGCCTGCCAAAACTGTGTGGTTCATCCAATCTGGAGCCTCTGCCTGCAGATCCACTCACTCATCAGCTCCACCCACTGGTTCACTGTCTACTTGCATGTAGTGAGCTAGGCTATGAGTGGTAGGAATTGCTCTTCCTACCACTGGACCTTGCCGCTGTCAGAATGGGAAGTCTGAGCTCAGTCACTTGAGTCAACAGTAAAGGAGAGGCTTGGAGTCCAAGATTGGCTGTGTCCCTCTGGGTAAGGTGGCTGTACTGATGCAGAGGTGGGCAGACCTAGGAGAAAGGCCAGGCTGGGATGTTGGCAGGTGATGGAGCAGAGCCTGTGCTGGGGGTGCAGTAGGGTTGTCAACAGATTTGGGAGTTTAGGCTCTGCTGGGATTAGGGGAGGAATTGAGATACGAGAGAACTGACAGAACCAAGGCAGGGTCTGAGTCCAAGAGGGGGATAGGCAGGTTATCCAGGGCACTCAAGGACCTCAAGGCAGGGACCTCCTCATCATACTGGAGCTGGAGATTTGTGTTTCTTAGTTCTTTGCCTAATATCTGATCTTTGCCAAGATACAAGGTCACATATGAAAATGCCTTCAAAAATATAGTAGGATGACATAAATAATTAATGCTTAAAACTAATGGGCCAAGGGAAAGCAAGTGATGTTAAATGAGAGGCTGAGACAGAGGATGGCTTTGAAAACTGAACTGACTTTGGAACCTCTGTCCAGAGAAGGTGAGTCATAATTTGTGGTCTAAACCTAACTGGAAAGAATTGTTAGGTTAAAAAAAAATCAGTGTTCCCCAGAGGACTTTAATAGGATCCAGCATCTCACAGCATAATGCAGTCATGTACCATATAACAATGTTTTGGTCAAAAATGGGCTGCATATACAACAGTGGTCCCTCGAGATCATGATATCATAGTTTTACTGTTTCTCTTCTCTGTTTAGATATATTTAGGTACACAAATACCACTGTGTTACAATTGCATGCAGTATTCAGTACAGTAACATGCTATACAGGTTTGTAGCCTAACAGCAATAAGATATACCATGTAGCCTAGATGCGTAGTACGCTATACCATTGGTTTTGTGTAAGTACACTCTATGATGTTTGCACAATGACAAAAGTGTTTGATGAGGCATTTCTCAGAATGTATGGCTGTCGTTAAATGACATATGACCGTATTCAAAATGTCTAAGCTATAATCCAAAATCACTCAAAAAAGTACTAGGAAAATTTAAGCTATTATCAATGGAAAAGACAACCCAATAGATGCAAATCCCGAGACAACTCAGATGTTGGAATTATCAAAGACTTTAAAGCAGTTGTTACAGCTATAAGAACTAAAGGTGAACACTCCTGAAATGAATGGAAAGATAGAAGTTCTCAGGAGAGAAATAGAAACGACAAAAAAAGAACCCAATGGAATTTTAGAACTAAACACTACAATATCTAAAATAAAAATTCATTTTAATGGGCTCAATATCCAAGTGAAAGTGACAGAGAAAAGAATTAGTGAGTCAGTGAACTTGCAATAGGTAAACTGAAATTATCCAATCTGAAGAACATAGAGGAAAAATACTTAAAAAATGAACAGAGCATCAAGAATTTATGGGACAATATTAAAGGTCATGCATATGCATGCCATTGTATTCCTGAAGGAGAGGTGAAAAAGATTGATTGCAAAATAAAAGTTGATGAAATAATGGCTAAACACTCCCCAAATTTGGTGAAAAATACATAGATTTAAGAAACTCAGCAAGGCCAGGCACACGCCTATAATCCCAGAACTTTGGAGAACAAGGGTGGTGGATCACTTGAGTCCAGGAGTTTGAGACGAGTCTGGCCAACATAGGGAGATCCTGGTGTCTTAAAAAAAAAAAAAAGTTATCCAGGCCTGGTGGCATGTCTCAGCTACTTGGGAGGCTGAGGTGAAAGGATTCCTTGAGCCTGGGAGGTTGAGACTGCAGTCAGCCGTGATTGCACCACTGCACTCCAGCCTGGGTGAAAGAGCAAGGCCCTGTCTCAAAAAAAAAAAAAAAAAAAAAAAAAAAAGAAACTCCACAAATCTGAAATATGATAAATTCAAAGAAAACAATGTCCAGACACATTATTATTAATCTGCTGGAAATGAGAGGTAATGAAAACTATTTTGAAAGCATCCAGAGAAACATTACAAAACAGAAATTAAATGATTTATTGTAGCAGAACTCAATGAAATTGAAAACGGAACAACAGAGGAATATTAGTGAAATGAAAAGCTGGTTATTTAAAAGGATTAATAAAATTGATAAACTTCTAGCCAGATTGGCCAAGGAAAAAAAGAGAGAAGACAGATTACTAATATCAGGAATGAAAAAGATGACATTACTACAGACCTTACAGATACTAAAAAGATATTAAGGGAATACTACACACAACTCTATGCTCATAAATTGAATATCTTAGATGAAATAGACCAATTCCTTGAAAGACACAAACTGTTAAAACTCACTCAATAAGGGAATGGAGTAACTAGGCTATTTGAGGCAAGGGGCACGTCATTGGGAAACCTGAGGCTGGCTTGGCAGTTTTACCTCCAATTTGAGCCTCAACTCATGTTTAAGGCTTAGACATTCCAGATTCTTGGGCACCAGCACTGTTGGTGACGGGGGGCATTTCTTCGTCACTGGAGCCCTTGACCACTCAGATGGCTGTTTAGCTTCTGGATATCTCCTGGCTCACTGGCTTTCAGGACATCTTCTGGGTGTGGCTTAGGAGTTGGAGTCTCCTTGGACTTCCTATCTCCTTGACATCTTTGGCTCTTGAAGGAATCCCTAAATCTCCAACATCTTTTTCCTAAAGTGAAAACTCTGAGAAGATGCTGTCCCTTATGCTGAGCCCCTTCAGACTCTCTGCCCTCTGTCCTCTACCTCTAGGTACTGCTCCTCTATGGCCAGAGTTTGTTGGGACATAACTCCACTCTCATCCATTGGGTATGTCCTGCCATTGTCTGACTTGAAGTGACTTTGGACTGCCTCTCTTGTCCCCCTAACAGTCTCACTCTGACACCATTTGTCCATGAAGATGGTAAAAGGAGCTTAAAAGTTTGCCTGCTTTCCTTCTTGGACTCGCGGTCCTCTGTGACCAAATCTCAGGGCCTTCTGGACTTCCTGCTTATAGCTGAGGAAGCAGGGAAGGAATCTCTGGGATGAGGACTGAATTATTTCGTGATCCTCTTATCTCCTGGCTTTAGCTTATCTAATGGTTTCTTTCAAGGATCTAAACAACCTCAGCTTAGCCATCATGGAAACATGGGGGGCTGAGGGAGAAAGGTGGACTTGGGAAGGAGCCATGATTGGGCCTCTGTCACCTTAAGTTTTATGGATTCAACAACCTTGAGAGGTAAGCTATACCTCTACCTCTGTCACACTCAAAACCATACCACCTGGGCTTCTAGTGCCTATGTAGCACTTGAATCAAGAAAGGAAATCTTCCAAGAGGTATTCAGGCAGTATTCTGATTCATTGAGGGTGCCAAGGTTTCAGTTTCTAGAAAGATACAGGACTTCCCAGGAGGGGGCGGTATATAGTTGGCAACAGTCATGAACCATGCCCATGGTCTCCAGCCTGGGACATTCGCCCAGCTTCTTGTCCAAGTGAATGTTTAGGGTGTTTTCCAGTGGCTCTGGTCTAGGTTCTCTCTTGGACCCCTGGATAAGTCATTCCCTGAGTGACACTTCAAGCCACTTCTTGTCTCCTTTTAAAAGTCAGACCCTAGGCTCCTCATGGGGTAGCTTTTTAAGCACCAGAATAGATTTTTTTTTTCTTTTTATCCTTCCTCAAGTTGGGCTCCATACTCTGCCTGTCATTCCCTACTGCAACTTTGCTGGGCCTCTCATAGGAAGCTTCCAGGCACTTTGGTGCCGTCTTGCTTAGATCTTTCCTTGCTGCTTTGACCCTTACCACAGAGGACTGTACAGGTCCACGCTTGCTCTTTGGATGAAAATTTGTTCTCAGGCTGTATCTGTTCCAGGTGGGGCTGGTGTTGGATGAGGCTCTTTCAATGGTGGTGGTGCTCTTGCCCCCAGATCCTGCTGCTGACGGGACATTCTCCAGCAAGGATGGAGATAGGTGCTCTGGTCTGAGAGGCCACGCTATCCTGAGGAATGTTGAGAGCCGAAGGATTCAAGGTTTCCTGAGATCTTTGGACCAAAAAAAAGTAAATGCCACAAATATTCTAGTTGCTTTTGCAACCAGTGCCAATTCAGGTATTGAATTTCCCTTGGGATGAGAGACTACCTCTTTCTGGGCTCTAGGGAAAGATACCCCACAGGCCCTAATCTGGGGTGAGAGTTAGAATGGGGGAGAGGATTGAAGGTGGGCCTGAGGCGGGGCTGGGTTTGGGACAGGGGCGGGGGATGCAATGCAGATTCTTCGGCTTAAATTAGGCTGGAGGCCATTAGGAGAGCACTGAATAAGACAAATGGAAAATCTAGTAGGGATCAACTACCAGAGACCAGGACTGTAGCCTTCAGGAACTCGCTGTGCCGAGGGCAGACCCCAGAAAAGCTGGCTCCATTCCTGTTGCAAATGGTTCTGCCAGGTTTTGGGATCTGGGAGCTGCTGAGGACTGTCCAGACTGACTTGTCTTCAGTATTCCCCAAGGGTTGGGAACCTGTGGTGTTTTGCGTGTCAGCAAGACATTGACTGTAAAGGAGACCCAGAAGATTTCAGTTGATTTTTCCCATTGTTTGGGAAAAATCCCTCCTGCATTTCTCTCCTCCCTAACCTGGAAATGCACTCTCTTTGTGACTTGTAGCTCTACAGCTCCTGCATATCAGGGCTGAGGAAGACAAGCTACCGTCTTAATACCTGCTGGCAGAGTCCCCTAGAGACAGGCCTCTGAGGGAGGGAGGGCACAGGCAGAGCAGTTGTGGAACTAAAAGGGGACCCAGAAGGAGGAGCATCTTCCCCAACCCCCATAAACAGCAGAAGTTCAGCTTGTATGGTCAATCAACCTTGACCCTCCTAGCAGGAGTCATCTTGCTACAAGCTGCCCTTATCAGGAAGCCTGCCCAGATGGCTGCAAAAGTCAGGAGATACAAGCTTCAGCCAGAAGCAGAATGGGGGCTGGGCATGATGGCTCACACCTGTAATCTCAGCACTTTGGGAGGCCAAGGCAGAAGGATTGCTTGAGGTCAGGAGTTTGAGACCAGCCTGGCAAACATGGTGACCCTGTCACTACAAAAAATACAAAAATTAGCTAGGTGTCCTGGCAGGTGCCTGTAATCCCAGCTACTCAGGAGGCTGAGGCAGGAGAATTGCTTGAACCCAGGAGGTAAAGGGTTGCAGTGAGATGAGATTGCACCACTGCACTCCAGCCTGGGTGACAGAGCAAGACTCTAAAAAAACAAAAAATAGAAAACAAAAAAAACAAAAACGAAAAACAAAAACAAAAAAACCAGAATGGGGATAGAAGGCCAAGCAGGCCTGGTGGGAGTTGCATTCTCCCACACCATGGGCATTGTGGAACTTCGCTTATTCCTCATGCTGGGGCTTTCTTTCACATTCCCTTCCTATGGGATTCCCCTCCTATGCCAACCCCAGCAGCACTAGGGCCCTGGAGTCACACAGGCCATGCTAGGAAAAGGGGTACAGGAAAGGTGAAGAGATTAATCAATACGTGCTTTTCCAAAGAGCAAGCAAGTCCAGTGTCAACATGAGCTCCTTTCTGGCAATCTCTCCCAGCTGGGAAACCAGGGGACTCGGTCACATGTGGTGAAGGTAGGAGCAAAGGGATCATAGAGAAGGCTGGGGAAGGTCCTGGGACACTAGACTCTGACAGCCCCAGCTGTTGGTACACAGGGTGGAGTGGTCAGTGACAACAGTCCACAGGCTCAAGTATGTCACCACCTGTTATACTTGAAAGTGCTTTCTTATACGTTATCCCATATGATCTACATACCTGTGTTGTGGGGGATACAGGCCAAGTGTATCTCAAGGAGGAATCTGAGCCTCAGGGAAGTTAAATATTTGTCCGAAATCTGAACCTCAAAGGTTCGCCTCCGGCTACTCTTCCCACTGCACCTCACAGCGCCATCTAGTGGGTGAGACCCATGGGCCGGCTCCATCATTCTTTCATTTCAGGGGATGGACAGAGCAGGCAATCTCTTAAGCATTCCAGATTCGGATTCCTTTTTGTGAGTGTCCCTGCTGGGGGCTTTGTCTTCTGAGAGTAATGGGCTCTAGCAGCAGACACAGCCTCAGAGGCTGTGGACCAGGGTCCTCATGGGAAAGGAGAGATTAAGTTTAGACCTTGAGAGTTCTGGGCTGAACAGGTAGAACCTTCTACTATTGACTGAATGTTTATATCCCCCCAGTTCATGTGTTGAAATCCTAATCCCTGGTCCAACAGTATTAGGAAGTGGGGCTTTTGGGAGGTGAGTAGATTGTGGGGGAGGAGCCTTCATGAGTGGAATTAGTGGCCTAATAAAAGAGACCCCTGAGAACCTTCTTGTCTGTTTTACCATGTGAGGACATAGTGGGCCTCACCAGATACTGAATCTGCCAGTGCCCTGATTTGGGCCTTCACACCCTTCAGAACTGTGAGAGATCAATTTAAGCTACCTAGTCTGTGGGCCTATGGTATTCTGTTACTGCAGCCCAAACGGACTAAGACTAACCTGGAAATGCACCCTTTTTGCTGCTCCTCTTTTCTTTGCATTGATGCTGAAAGACAAGAAAGGAAGGAGGGCTGAGGTCCAATGCTGTCTCTCCTCTCTAGGCAGACTATGCTCATGGATAGTCTTTCTCCACTGCAGGAGTGGAGCTCTATGTTACTTCTTTTTTATTCATTTGTAACGTGGGTGAAAGTGTTTTTCTATTTTTTTCTTTTGAAAACCTTAGAAAAGGGTTATCTGTGTATTCCTCTCTTGAGGAAGGGGACAAAATCTCTAATAGGGTTTGCTCCAAGAGATGGGATTCGGCTCCACAAGGACAGCACTAGGGCTCCAGCCTCTGACTGGAAGCTTTCAGAGGCTCAGCATTGCTATCCAGATCAGCCCTAAAATGGAGGAAAGGCTTGGCCAGCACGCCTAAATGGAGGGGACTGGCAAACAGGGCGAAGACTCTGCTCCCCCTCAGTTATTCTGAACTCTTAATAATCCAATCCCTGGCTGGGAATTTTCCCTGAACTCCTCTACCACATCCGGATAGATGGTCTGTGAGTATTGGATAGAAGCCCTAGACTCAACCGTAACCCCTCCCTGTCCATAAAGATGATGCCCTCTTTTTTGCTGAGAGTTCCCATCTCAGTTGTCTCTCTGGGCTAACAGAATAATTCATTTAGAAAAGTGGGAGGAGAGACAAAAAAAAAAAAAAAGATTCAGTCTCTGCTGGAGTCCGGCCTTCAGTTTCTGTAGGGTGGGACGGGAAGGACAAAGAGTGCCAGGTTAACTCATAGTCTCCCCCACCCCCACTATTTAGTCCAGAAGACCCTTAACCCTCCAGCTCCTTCTAAATCTCCCCACCCTTCTCTGGGCCTTCCTGTTCTCCAACTCCATCTTATCATCATGTCAGATATATCCCTTATGCTACTTCCTATTTCTCCCACCTAGAACCTAGACATTAATTGGGTCCATTACCCCTTGAGATCTCAGCTTGACACCCCCTGAATTACACGGGTTTTGAAAGTCTTGCTCATTTCCTGGAATTTACCCTGGAGACTTCCATTCCAGCTTCCCTTCATGATGTGTTTTTGCCTTGCATCAACATCCTTGCAGGCCAGGTGCAGTGGCTCACGCCTATAATCCCAGCAGTTTGGGAGGCCAAGGTGAGCAGATCACTTGAGGTCAGGAGTTAGAGACCAGCCTGGCCAACATGGTGAAACCCCGTCTCTACTAAAAATACAAAAATTAGCCAGGCCTCGTGGCACATGCCTGTAACCCCAGCTACTCAGGAGGCTAGGGCATGAGAATCACTTGAACCTAAGAGATGAAGGTTGCAGTGAGCCGAGATCACGCCACTGCACTCCAGCCTGAGTGACAGAGCAAGACTCCATTTCAGAAACAAACAAACAATTCATCCCTGCATCCTTCAATACTCCCTGGAGAATCCCCTTTCACAAAAAAAGAATGACTTCTCTAAAGACAGTGTAAGAGTGACAGGAGGGAAGGAGGCCCATAGCACACACCATGACAAACAACTTAAAAATTCCCTCTTATTAATTCCTTTTCTCCCAAAGTCTTTTGTGCTGCTGTGCCCCTAAGGGCTCTCACCTTCTGTCCTTCATTCAGGTGGTGCCCCACCCTGCTTGCTGCTCACTCCCCTCTCCCAGGTCCCTCCCCTCCCCCCAGCATTATGATTCTTCTCCTTTTTGTACAGAACAGTTCGCCTCTCCCAAAACTCTGCCCTAACCTGCACACCACTCTGATTTGGGAGTTCTCATAGCAGTTATGACTATAATGCACAATATTCTATACAAACCTAATTATTCCTTTTGTCATTCCTTTCATAGGTAGTATAGGAGCAAACCATTGTGTTACCTGGTGGTTACTTTAGAACACCCAAATGTTGTTTAGATATGAAAACATCTTAACAATTTTGTTGTTTTGAATATGAAACCTGGATTTGGGAAAGGCAAAAATCAAGAAAAGGTGGTTAGAGGATGGCCTGATGTAGTGACTCACGCCTGTAATCCCAGCACTTTGGGAGTCCGAGGCAGTCAGACCACTTGAGGTCATGAGCTCAAGACCAGCCTAGCCAACATGGAGAAACCCCACCTCTAGTAAAAACACTAAAAATTAGCCAGGTGTGGTGGTGCATGCCTGTAATCCCAGCTATTTTGGGGGGCTGAGGCAGGAGGATTGCTTGAACCCGGGAAGTGCGGGTTGTGGGGAGCCGAGATCGTGCCACTGCACTCCAGCCTGGGCGACAGAGCAAGTCTCTCTCTCTCTCTCTCTATATATATGTGTGTGTGTGTGTGCGTGTGTGTGTGTGTATAGTTAGAGGAGACAAGATACCGGCATACTTTGGAAATATTATAGGTTCGATTCCAAACCACTGTAATAAAGCAAATATTTCAATAAAGCAAATCAAATAAATTTTTTGGTTTCCCAGTGCACATAAAAGTTGGTGTGCAATAGCATTATGTCTAAAAAAACTATAATTTAAAATGCTTTATTAAAAATGTTCAAAAGAATAAATCTGACCTACTATTTGATAGCAAAATAGGGTAACTATATAGTTAATAATAGCTGTAGATTTTAAAATAACTTAGAGTGTAATTGGTTTGTTTGCAACTCAATGGGTAAATGTTTGAGGGGATGGATACCGCATTCTTCACAATGTGCTTATTTCATGTTGCATGCCCGTATCAAAATATCTCATGTAGCCCATAAATATGTACACCTACTATGTATCCACAAAAGTAAAAAATACTTTATTGCTAAAAAATGCTGGCACAGAGACATGAAGTGAGCATATGCTGTTGAAAAATGGGCACTGATAGACTTGCTTGATGCAGGGTTGCCACAAACCTCCAATTTGTAAAAAATGAAATACCTGCAAAGCACAATAGAGTGAAGTTCAATAAAGCAAGGTTTGCCTGTGTAAATCATAAGTATTTAAAGACAAGGCAGGTGACATTGTAACACATGGCAATAAGGAACGATTTTTTTTTTTTTTTTTTTTTTTTGAGACAGGGTCTAGCTCCATCACCCAGGCTGGAGAGTAGCGACACAATCTCAGCTCACTGCAACTTTCACTTCCTGGGCTCATTCTCCCACCTTAGCCTCCTGAGTAGGTGGGACTGCAGGCATGCACCACCACGCCTGGCTAATTTTTGTATTTTTTTTTGGTAGAGACAAGGGCTCCTTATGTTGCCCAGCTGGTCTTGAACTTCTGGGCTCAAGCAATCCTCCCCACCCACGTGCTGAGCCACTGTGCCCGGCCTAGGAGCAATGATTACTAGGAACTTAACTAAGTATGTTAGAAAGCACCAAGAGTTAAAAAAATATTTTGGTGACACAAAAGAAACTTTACTAATGTGGGCATAAAATATTTGAGTTATTTTACATAAGCATTACATAATGATGTATAATAAAGGATTTACTGATATCCTTTTATACATGTGAATCTAGATATATGCTGTTATATAAAAATACAAATGACTACTAAATCTAAAGCTTATGTCTATCGCTTTGAAACACAAAGTATCAGTATATTAAATAAAACGATATATGTATATTTACTAGCTGAATAAACTGAAACAACTTTTAAAAATAAACATTAATCATATCCATTATATTGCATACATGTTTGTATTTATCTATAGTTATTATTCTTAGAATAGTCAACCAATTACAGTAATTATCATCTGTAACCCAAGCACAGTCATAACCTAAGGATGTTTAGGTCAATAATGGGCTGCAATATATGATGGTGGTCCATGAGATTATAATGGAGCTGAAAAATTCCTATTGCCTAGCAAGATCCAGCCGTTGTATCATCATAGCACAATGCACTACTCACGTGTTTGGGGTGATGCTGGTATAAACAAACCTACTGTGCTGCCAGTCTTATAAAAGTATAGCATATACACGATGTACAGTACATAATACTTGATAATAAATGACTATGGCCTGGGTACAATGGCTCATGTCTGTAATCCCAGCACTTCAAAAGGCTGAAACGGGGGATGGCTTGAGTTTGAAACCAGCGTGGGTAACATGGTGAAAACTCATCTCTATAAGAAATACAAAAATTAGCCAGTCATGGTGATGTGTGCCTGTAGTCCCAGGTACTCGGGAGGCTGATGTGGGAGGATGGCTTGAGCCTGGGAGGTGGAGGTTGCAGTGAGCTGAGATCCCACCACTGCACTCCAGCCTGGGCAACAGAGCCAGACTCTGTTTCAACTTAAAAAATAACAACAACAATAACAAACAGCTATGTTACTGATTTATGTATTTATTATACTTTTAATCATTATTTTAGAGCATACTCTTTCTACTTATGTAAAAAGAAGTAAAATAGCCTCAGGTAGATCCTCCAGGAGGCGTTCTAGAAGAAGGCATTGTTATCATAGGAGAGGACAGCTCCGTGTGTGTTATTGTCCCTGAAAACCTTCCAATGGGACAAAATATGGAGGTGAAGGACAATGATATGGATGACATGGTGAAACCCCGTCTTTACTAAAAATACAAAAATTAGCTGGGCATGGTGGCACATGCCTGTAATCCCAGCTACTTGGGAGGCTGAGGCAGGAGAATTACTTGAGCCTGGGAGGCAGAGGTTGCAGTGAGCCGAGCTTGTGCCACTGCACTCCAGCTTGGCTGACAGAGCGAGACTCTGTCTCAAAAAAAGAAAAAAAATTGAGATATAATTCACATACCATAAAATTCACCATTTTAGTACACTTTGATGGCTTAATTATTTTTTTAAGAAATGGGGGTCTCACTCTGTTGCCCAAGCTGGGGTGCAGTAGTGCAATCATAGCTTACCGCAGCCTCGAAATCCTGAGCTCAAGCAATCCTACCACCTAAGCTTCCCAAGTAGCTGGGACTACAGGTGTGTACCACCACACTGACTAATGTTTAAAAATTGTAGTGACAGAATCTCACTATGTTGCTCAGGCTAGTCTTGAACTCTTGGCTTCAAGCGATCCTCCCACCTAGGCCTCCCAAAGCGCAGAGATTATAGGTGTGAGCCACTGTGCCTGGCCTAAAGTGTACAATTAGGTGTTTTTTTAGGATAGTTTCAGAGTTCTACAATCATCACCACTATCTAATTCCAGAACATTTCATAATTCCTTGAGGAAATCCTGTGTACCCATTATCAGTCACTTCTTATTTCACCCTCCCCCTAAGTCCCTAATAACTACTAATCTTTCTTTCTCTGTGGATTTATTTTGGATATTTCATATAAGTGGAATTAGATTATATGTGGCCTTTCGTGTCTGGTTTCTTTCACTTAACCTAATGTTTTCAATTTTTTTTCATGTTGTAATATGTATCAGTACTTCGTTCCTTTTTATGGCTAAATGATATTCCATCATATAGATATGCCACATTTCGTTTATGCATTTATCAGTTGATGGACATTTGGGCTGTTTTCACTTTTTGGCTATTATGATTAATGCTGCTATGAACATTCATGTACAAGTCATTGTATGTACGTATGCTTTCATTTCTCTTTGGTGTATACCTAGGAATAGAATTGCTGGGTCATTTGCTAGTTTTATGTTGAGCTTTTTGAGAAATTGCCAAACAGTTTTCCACAGTGGCTGTACCATTTTACATTACTACAGCAATGCACAAAGATTCCAAATTCTCATTGTGGTTTTGACTTCTAGTTTCCTAAAGACTAATAATGAACATCTTTTCATTTGCTTATTGGCCATTTGTATAGACATTTCTTTGGAGAAATGTCTATTCAAGTGCTTTACTAATTTTCAATTTTTTTTATTGTTGAGTTGTGAGAGTTTAAAAATATGTGTATTCTGGCTATTAGACCTTTATCAGATACATGATTTGCACATATTTCCTCTCATTCTTTGTCTTTCTACTTCCTTGACAGTGTCCTTTCACACGCACAGTTTTTAGTTTTGATAAAGTCCAGTTATCTATTTTTTCTTTTGTTACTGTGCTTTTTTTGGTATTATATCTAAGAAACTGTTGAGTAATCCAACATCACAAAGATATACATCTGTGTTTTCTTTTAAAAGTTTTATAACATTGGCTATAAACATTAAGGTCTTTATTCCATTTTGAGTTAATTTTAGCATATGGTGTGTGGTAGGGATCTGAATTCATTCTTTTGCATGTGGATATCCAGTTGTCTCAGCACTATTTGTTGAAAAGGCAATTCTTTTTCCATTTAATGCACACTTGTTGAAAATCAATGACTATTGATTTCCACTGAAGGCACACTTGTTGAAGATCAATGACTATTGATTATGCCAGTAAGGCATAAGGATAGACATATAGATAAATGGAATGGTATTCATTGCTGTCATTTTGTACTCATTTTTTGTTTGTTTTTTTTGTGTTTATTTTTATTTTTATTTTTTGAGACAGGGCCTTTCTTTGTCACCTATGCTGGAGCTCAGTGGCATGAACACAGCCCACTGCATCCTTAACCTCCTGGGCTCAAGCAATCTTTCTGCCTCAGCCTTCCAAATTGCTGGGAACACAGGTGCATGCCACCATACCTGGCTAATTTAAAAAAAAATTTGTAGATACAGTCTCACCATATAGCCCAGGCTGGTGTCAAACTCCTGGGCTCAAGCAATCCTCCCGCCTTGGCCTCCCAAAGTGCTAGGATTACAGGTATGAGTCACCGTGCTCAGCCCAATTTCATTTTTTGATTATTCATAATTGACTTTTTTTTAAAGAAGTGAAAGCCAGTTTATTAAAAGAAAGTAAAGGAATAAAATAATGGTTACTCCATAGGCAGAGCAGCTCATAACTGACTTTTAAAACAATGTAGTTGCATTATTCTGATAAAAAATGAAAATTAATTCTAAAAATAAGAAAAAAACAGTGTTTGGCAGAGGCGTCATATAAAACTTGCAAATAAGCCTGATACAGAATCCCATTTAGCAAACAAATTATTTGAAATTTTTATTTCCAGTAGTTTAGCTCTCCCACTGCAAAAACCCAAATGGTAGGTAAATTAGAGCAAAATAATTTAAAATACATTTATGGACTCACAAGAAAATAAAGCCCTTTTCACAATGCTAAAGGCAAATGTTTGTTGAATTGAAATTATATATCAAGTAATGCTATGTTTTAAGAATAAGGGATACATTCTGGGAAGATAGTGATAAATGCAGAATTTTGAGAACAACTTAATAGCAAATCCTCAAGCCCGTGCACAATATTGACAATAAGACTAGGTGTCCAGGTATTATCGTAAAGCCCACAATATCAAAAGTAGAAACAAAAGGCAATGAGATGGACAATATGAGAGAATAGAAAATTCGGTGATTATTATAAGGGATTGTACATTCAACTATTAAGAGACCCAGAGAGAACAGGAGATGTGATGGGGAGAGATGTGTTAAGGAAGTAATATAGGAAATGTCCTAGAATTGTAGGGTATGAATCTCAAAAATGAAAGGTCCTATCGAGTACCCCATACAACAAATGAGAAAAGCCTTATATTAAGATACATCACTGTGAAATTACAGAGCACAAAGAATAGAGAAAGTCCTATAATCTTACAGAGAAAAATGGGTTGCAGAAAGGATTAGAAAGAATAATGGCATCATTTCTAGAAGGCAATGGAGCCATGCCATCAAGATTCAGAGTGAGAATTATTTCCAACCTAGAATTTAATACCCAATGAAACTATCAATGAAGTATGAAGGTAGAAAAATTCATTTTCAGATATGCAAGGTGCATTAGTTAGGATATAAATATTGAGAGGAGGTAGATAAACTTAAGAAAAACAAAAATTGTATAAGAAATGTAATTTATTTTTATTGCTTGGTTTATCAGAAAATAAGCTTTATGCATCATAATATACTCGTATAGTAAACACTGGACAGCTATGATGTAGATGTAACTATTTTGGTAGACAGTGGTAGGAATAAACTGGAGAGAAGTGGGTAGAGAGGCAAATCTTTATATTTTTCAGTTGGAACTCAAAACACATCTTTGCTGGGCCAGTGGCTCACGCCTGTAACCCAGCACTTTGGAAGGCCGAGGCAGGTGGATCACCTGAGGTCAGGAGTTTGAGACCAGCCTGGTCAACATTGTGAAATCCCGTCTCTACTAAAAATACAAAAAAATTAGCCGAGTGTGGTGGCGGGCACCTGTAATCCCAGCTACTCAGGAGGCTGAGGCAGGAGAATTGCTTGAACCCAGGAGGTGGAAGTTGCAGTGAGCTGAGATTGCACCACTGCACTCCAGCCTGGGCAACAAGAGTGAAACTCTGTCTCAGAAAAAATCAGTCAATCAATCAATCAAACAAACAAAAAACACATCTTCTACAATTAAAAAAATTTGAGATTGCAATTACAGATAACAACTACTGTAACCTATATAATATCCTTTTCCTCTTATTTACTAACAGAACACTGATTTTACTTGAGGAAGCTGAGCATTCAGCTAAAAATTAAAAATCTGCCCATCTTTTCTGCAGTGGGGGTGGCCTTGTGGCACAATTGTAGCTATTGAAATGTAAGGAGAGGTCCCGGGCACTGATGTTGAAATGTAAGCAGTCAAGCGGGTTGTCCAGGTGCAGTGCTCATGCCTGTAATCGCAACACTTTGGGAGGCAGAGGCAGGGGAATAGCTTCAGCTTGGGAGTTCAAAACCAGCATGGGCAACGTAGCAAGACTCTGTCTTTATGAAAAAAAAAAATTGTCCAGCGTGGTGGTGCATCACTGTAGTCCTAGCTACAGCCACTTGACAGGCAGAAATGGGAAGATCTCTTGAGCCCGGAAAGGTCAAGCCGCAGTGAGCCATGATATATTTAAAAAAAAAAAAAGAAAGGTTGACTCAACTAGCACTTTTCTTTTGTGCCTTTTCATCCCTCTACTTCCTCCTGCCCTAGTTGCAGACATATGGCTGGAGCTCTGGCAACTCTATTGAAAAGACTAAGACAGAGGTATAGGGTCACACCCTGAAGATCACAGCTATAAAAGGGAAAGCTGTAAGGAGCCAGGTCCTTTTGGCATCATAGACTGCAATATTAACTCTGAACTCCTTTTGACGTCAGAGAAAATAACACTGTATCGTCAGGTTTCTGTTACTAGTGCATTTCCTACTTGATAATCAATATATGGATATATAATAGAGGAGTCTAATTGCTATAACAAATAGATGCCAATATGCATACTGACTCAAACATAATAGAGTTCTTTTTTCATAATGTACTGGGCAGGTAGAAGCAGACTGGTAGGTCAGTCTTCCTTCTTTCCCTCATTCAGACACTGGCTGATGAATGCTTTTTTTTTTTCTTTTTCCTTTTTTTTTTGAGATGGAGTCTCACTCTGTCACCCAGGCTGGAGTGCAGTGGCATGCTCTTGTGCCTCAGCCTCCCGAGCAGTTGGGATTATAGGCATGCGCCACCACGCCCAGCTAATTTTTGTATTTTTAGTAGAGATGGGGCTTCACCACATTGCCCAGACTGGTCTCGAACACCTGAGCTCCAGCAATCTGCCCATCTTGGCCTCCCAAAGTGCTGGGATTACAGGTGTGAACCACTGTACCCAGCCTAATGAATGCTCTTTCATCTTTAGTATGTGGCTTCCAGAGCCTGCAAGGACATCATCTCCATTCCAGGCAGCCATAAGAAGAAAGATCATAGGCTGGGTATGGTGGCTCACACCTGTAATCCTAACACTTTGGGAGGCTGAGGTGGGCAGATTGCCTGAGCTCAGGAGTTCAAGACCAGCCTGGATAACACGGTGAAACCCCGTCTCTACTAAAATACAAAAAATTAGCCAGTCGTGGTGGCGTTTGCCTGTAGTCCTAGCTACTTAGGAGGCTGAGGCAGGAGAATTGCTTGAACCTGTGAGATGGAGGTTGCAGTGAACTGAGATTGCGCCACTGCACTCTAGCCTGAGCGACAGAATGAGACTCCCTCAAAAAAAAAAAAATAAGAAATAAAGAAGAAGAAAGATCATAGAGGAGCACATGGGAGAACATGGTGGTTTTAGGGACCAGGCTTAGAAGTGGCACTAGCACTTCTGCTTACATTTCATTGACTAGAGCTTAGTTGCCTCTAACTTCAGGGCTGGGGGCCTGGAAGGAGGAAGAGGAGACAGGAGCAGGAGCTGAAGAATGAGATCTAGCTGTATACCCAGGAAAAACAGAACATGGATTGTGGAGGGCTGTTAGTCTCTGACATAGCTTATGACTTAGAAATTTGCAGGTAACCAACATAAGAGGAAGCTTAAACAGTTGGAAGTTGCTACCTCCTGAAAATAGGACTCAGAGGTAGAGCAGGCTAGGCCAAGGGACTACTGGCTTTTGTTAAAAAAAAAATCCTTTTAATACTGTTTTATTTTTATCTCTTTGTTTTTCTTGAGACAGGGTCTCACTTTGTCACTCAGGCTGGAGTGCAGTGGTGCAATCTTGACTCACTGCAACCTCTGCCCCCTGAGTTCAAGCGATTCTTGTGCCTCAGCCTACCAAGTAGCTGGGATTACAGGCATGCACCACCACGCCCGGCTAATCTTTGTGTTTTTAGTAGAGACAGGGTTTCACCATGTTGGCCAGGCTGGTCTCAAACTCCTGGCCTCAGATGATCCACCTGCCTTGGCCTCCCAAAGTGCTGGGATTACAGGCATGAGCCACTGTGCCCAGCCAATACTATTTTATTGTAAAAACACTTTATAAATATTACCTTGTAAAAAAAACCCTGCCAAATTAATTTATAAAAATAAAGCAAAAGGGCCGGGTGCAGTGGCTCATGCCTGTAATCCCAGCACTTTGGGAGGCCGAGGCGGATGGATCACCTGAGGTCAGGAGTTCAAGACTGGCCTGGCCAACATGGTGAAACCCCATCTCTACTAAAAAATACAAAAATTAGCCAGGAATGGTGGCACGCACCTGTAATCTCAGCTACTCAGGAGGCTGAGGCAGGAGAATTGCTTGAACCCGGGAGGCGGAGGTTGCAGTGAGCTGAGATTTTTGCCATTGCATTCCAGCCTGGGTGACAGGGCAAGACTCCGTCTCAAAAAAAAAAAAAAAAGTTTCAGCTACATCTTCCTTTTGCATGCCTGTCTCTGCCTCTGCCACCAATCTCCCCAAGGGTGGGAACCCTTTCTTTTTTTCTTTTCTTTTTTTTTTGAGACAGAGTCCCGCTCTGTTGCCCAGGCTGGAGTGCAGTGGTGTGATCTCGGCTCACTGCAACCACCTTCCTGGTTCAAGCGATTCTCCTGCTTCAGCCTCTTGAGTAGCTGGGACTATAGGTGCCCGCCACCACGCCTGGCTAATTTTTGTATTTTTTAGTAGAGATGAGGTGTCACTATGCTAGCCAGGCTGGTCTTGAACTTCTGACCTTGTGATCTGCCTGCCTCGGCCTCCCAAAGTGCTGGGATTACAGGTGTGATACACAGCACCTGGCCATTTTTTTTGTATTTTTATTCAAGCCAGGGTTTTACCATATTGGTCAAGCTAGTCTCGAACTCCTGACCTCAGGTGAGCTACTTGCCTCTCCCTCCCAAAGTGCTGGGATTACAGGTGTGAGCCACTGCGCCCAGCTGGGTGAGAACCATTTGTTAGATCCCTCTTCTTTCTTCTTCTCCAGAGACCCACACAGGACCACATGCTGCTAAACACGCAGAAAAAAAGGTTGAACAGAAGGGCATTCTGCCCTCTTTGCTTGCAGTGGGCTCGCTCTCATCTAACAGCCACTTATTCTTCCCACTTGTCCAGCCTGGTAGATTTGTGCTGTAGCATGCACTGCTTCAGTCCTGAGAGACTGGCCAGATTCCAGGGCCCTTGTACTCACTGCTTGATGAAGCCAGAGGAATGCCTGCAGCGGATGAGCACATTCCCAACCAGTGTGCAAATGGTAATGAAATCACTGCAGCTTCCTGTGGGGAGTCAAACACCATGACCCTAACCCCAGCAAGAAGATGCTGATGGGTACATTAATAGACATGGATTTTCCAGGATGCAGAGTCCTTGCATTTCACTCTATCCTGGATCATTACCATTAAATTATAGCGTTATCTTTGACTTTCAGTACTGTGAGATTGCATTTGCAAGAAAATGTTTTCTTAGATCTTCACTTGCTCAACAAGGAAATGGGATGCCGTGGGAAGTTATGAGCTCCCTGCTTGGGGTGCTGGATAACTGATTGGCAGGGATGTTGTGGAGGCGGAGAGGAGGACTCCAACCCCAGGATGCTAGGAGTCTTTAGTGCCCATTGTCCCTAGGACGCCACCAGAGGTACGCAATCTGATGCGGATTTCGCAACACAGCTTCTGAGGTTAGTGATGCAAGTTCATTCAGGAGAAAACTGTGTGGCTGGTGAGATGGACCCAGGCTGTTGAGGCTGCTGCTGGGGCTAGAAGGGTCTGACTCACACTTCACAGCCCCTGCCAGCATTTCAGAGGGAAGTGATGTTGTCTCTTGTTCTTCTTCCTCCGCTCATCCCCTAAGCCAGGTGTCTGGTCTTTAGCCCTTGTCTCTTTCATTGCACACAACCCCATGAGAAATCTCAGCCACACCCCAGCCTCAACCCCCATCTCTGTGATAACTCCTAACTCTGTCTACAGCCTTGACCTCATCCCTAAGCAACAGACTCATATAGCTAACAGTTTATTGGACATCTTCATCTCATTGTCCTACATTTCAAACATGGTGTATCTTAAATTGGGATGTTTTCTCCTGGCTTCAAATCTGAAGTCCCTCATCCAGCCAGCCACCCCATACAGAAACCTTCCTCCATCTCCCTCTTAAGCTCATTTCTACCTTGTGTGCAAGTCCTGTATATTCCACTTCTATGGTGTCTCTTTTTATTGGCCTTTTTCATTCTAGCTCTATTACCACTGATTTCCTTCCTGCCAGAGTGAGTATACTTCAACCCAAGTGGGACTCCACCTCCACCAGGTGGTCATTCCCCTCCAAAAAAAAAAAAAAAAAAAAAACAAGCATAAAACACAAAAAGACTGACAATACCAAGTGTTGACAAGAATATAGAGCAATGAGAACTCCTGTGCATTCCTGGTGGGCATGTACATGGGTAGAACAACTTTGGGAAACTAGTAGTATCTATCAAGTAGATATATGCATAGCCCACGACCCAGCAATTCCACTCCTAGATATGCAACAGATTTACCCCCAGAGGAGCACGTAAAGACATGTGCAGGAAGGTTTATAGCTCCAAACTGGAAACTGCACAAAGCTCATCAACAATTGCAGTGCATCCATACAATGGGATATTAACCGGCAATGAGCAAGAACAAAGTGCATTTATGTCTAACAACATTGGGGAGTCTTGCAAACATATGTGGAGTGAAAAAAGCCACACACAAGAAAATAGCAAAAACTAGTTTATGATGTTAGGATGGTTATTTTTCTTGTATGTAAGTAGTTCCTGAAAGAGGCCAGAGTGGATCTCTGGAGTTTTAGTAATAATTTGTTGTTGTTGTTGTTTTAATCTGAGTGCTATTACATAAATGTGGTCAGTTTGTGAAAAATTTTGTACTTTTCTGTACATATGTTACATTTCAATAAAAACTTTACTAAAACACATCCACCTATGCATACACACTGAAAAAACAAAATCTCTTCCATGGTTCCTCACACCTGGAGGAGAAACTTCCAGACCCTAGCAGAACACTCATAGATCTCCATGATGTGACCCTGCCTGCCAGGCCACACCCTTCCCACCAGTACTGTGTGTGCCATGCACTAGACCATTCTCCTTGCTGATCTCTGTGATACTCCTTCAGCCTGAATCCCTCTGTCCACCTGGCTCTGTCTGAAGATGCCACCTCCTCCGTGAGGCCTCTTCTGATTTCTGAGACCACACATGGTGCTTTTCTCTCTCACACAGCTCTGAGCTCTCTCTGCTTGCATGCGTTCCCTTGACTGAAGGCAGTGTGCCATGAAAACGCAGCCCAGAGAGAGATTTGTGTGGTCTCAGAAATCAGGAGAGGCCTCACAGAGGAGGTGGCATCTTCAGACAGAGCCAGATGGACAGAAGAATTCCAGGCTGAAGGAAGAGCACAGAGACCTGCACAGAGAATGTGGAGTGGGCTGATAGATGGCACACATGCCCCAGCTGGGAAGGAGGTGGTCTGCTAGACAGGGTCACATCATGGAGGGCAGAAGGTAAACCTCCTCGAGGTGGCGGAAGTGGTGCCTGGTGCATCTTTGTAGACCCTCCTGGGGCCAGTGCTGTGCCTGGTACAGTGCTTGAGCTAACAAATGTTTGAGAAATGATTGAATGTATGCTCTGAGTTAAGCTGTAGTGCCAGAAAGTCAAGACACCCAGTGTGCCTACAAACAAGCTTCTGCCGAGAGCCAAGTCCCTTTGGAACCAAAGACATCCTGTAGTCCTTTATTGGCTGCTGACAGCCAGGTCGATGTAAATGTGTTGTGCAGCATTGTAGGCGTGTCCAATTAGACTCAGTGAGATGGAGCAGCCCAACTAACATGAATAAGCCGTGCAAATATGTGGTTAATGACCATGTCGCTCCATGTCAATTCTTAATCCCAGATAATTAGCAGATAGATAATTGGTGGAAGAAGGGGAGGTGCTGATGGATGGCCCATCACTTGGGTGAAGCTAATGATCCTCTATAGATTAAGACCCACCCTCTGTAAGTGTTGATGGCTCTTATTTGAAATGCTCCTTTTGAAAGGGCCTAGATCCAAGAAAAGGTGTCAGGAACTCCAGAGTTGGGCGTTGGCATCGGGACTAATTCCCTGGGCTGCTTCCATGAAAGGTGGGCTGACATGTCCCGCTGCTGCCAGCCTTCTGCAGGCAGCCAGAGTCCTGGACTACTCCTGACTTGCTGGGTAATCCCAAGGAGGGCCTTTTTCCTCTCTTAGTTTCATCATTTGTCTAATAGCAAAGAGCGGGAAGGCTGGGGTGGGTGTGCTGACTTGAGAATCCATTGTAGACGAGAGTTTCCCTCACCTGCCCCTCCTTAACCGCATTGGAGGTGTGTCATTCGCTGCCATTAAAATGGTTTGGGTGGCCTAGATGGCCTCAATGATAGGGTGCGGTGGAGGGGACATGCAGGGGTTGAAAGCAGACACCTGAGATGGAAGCTTGTGGTACCTTATGTGATTTGAGGCAGGGCCAGCTAGCCGTCCACCAGGATGGATGCATCTGGTGCCACAGTGTGAGTCATCACTGCACAATTGCTCAGCCAGCAACTCCATTTCCCAGGCCCCTTTGCACTAAGTCAGGTACAGTACAGTGTTTCCTGTTGTTGACAGCTGGCATTTGTTCTGATTGGCTGGGTGTCCACTCCGACTGGTTGGTGCGTGTGCTGAACTAGCCAAAAAGTATTTTTTTTTTTTGGTTTTAAGGAGCAAAAAGTTTAATAGGCAAGAAAGAAGGAAGAAAAAAGAGACCAGCTCCCTCATACAAAGACAAGGGAGGAGGACTTGGAACAAAGAGAAACCCTGTGTGCAGCACAAAGGCAGTCCATTACATAGGGAAGCTGGAGGAGGCAGTGTCTGGTTTGCATAGGACCCAGGGGATTGGTTTGACCAGGTGTGTCATTCGTGTAGCCCATGAACAACCTGGCCTTCCCACCTTAGTCCTTTAATATGCAAATGTGGGTCGCCATGATGTTCTGAACACATGGTGTTATCTGGAGGTGGCCATCACACTTGGCACAGGTGGCGACAAGGGGAAGATGGCAGGAGTCGCCATACTGAGTGAACACAGTTTCTAATGGCCAATATTTGCATATCAAAGCTTGCCTGCCCGGCCCTTCTAGCCACCTTTTCTGTTAGAAAATAGATGGTTTGGGGGTTGTTTCTTATTACAGGAAAATTTCCACTGAGAACCTTTACCCTTACTGTCTGTCTGCCTAAAATAATTTCTCAGTAACTCCTGGATTATTCCCCCCTCAAAGAGAAGTAAACCTAATTGCTGTTAGGGGGTGTTGGATGACGAATCTTTCAAACTAGTTGAAAGTATTTCTAACATCACTCCTAGAGGTATGAATCCCTAAACAAGAAAGATATGATTTAGTTTTATCCATTTTGCATTTTTAATGAATGGAATCATAAGGCATGTATTCATCAGTGATTTTCTTTTTTATGCTCAGAGATTCACATGCATTGTAAGAAAGAATACATGGAGATCCTATGTATCCTTTACCTAGTTTCACCCAAGGGTAGCATCTTGTAAAACAATAGTATAGTATCACAACCAGGATATACTTACATAGATCAATATCGGAACATGTCCAGCACCACTCATATTGCCTTTTTATGTTCACAGCCACTTCCCTCCCACCCACACCCACTCCTTAACTCTGGGCAATCACTAAGTTGTTCTCCATTTCTATAATTTTTTCATTTCACCAATGATATATAAATGTTATATATTGAAATAGGCTTTTTCCACTCAGCATAATTCCCTGAAGATTACAGATAAGTGTTGTATATATCAACAATTAATTCCTTTTAATTGCTGAGTAGTATTTCATGATATGGATGTACCACAGTTTAACCACTGATGTGCCATATTTAACCTGTTGAAGGACATCTGTTTATTCCCAGTATTATTTGTTGCTACTATGTGAATAAAGCTTCTATAAACATTTATGTACAAGTTTTAATGTGAACATAAGTCTTCATTTCTCTGGAATAAATACTCAGGTGTGCAACTAATGAACCCTGATTGATAGTGCTGTAGAAAGCCTGCAATGCCTTGTTCCTTTGGAGTGCCACCTGAATGCCTGTTAGAGGATGGGTGTAGAATTAAGAAATGGGTATGTGGATGAGTCTTCAGTGGGTGCCTGATATCCTAGAGACTTAGGGCTGTAAGAGTCTTCAAAAGTCATTTGGGGGCTGAGCACGGTGGCTCATGCCTGTAATCCCAGCACTTTGGGAGGCCGAGGTGGGTGGATCACTTGAGGTCAGGAGTTCGAGACCAGCCTGGCCAAATGGTGAAACCCTGTCTCTACTAAAAATACAAAGATTAGCCGGGTGTGGCGGTGCATGCCTGTAATCCTAGCTACTTGGGAGACTGAGACAGGAGAATCACACTCCAGCCTGGGGGACAGAGCAAGACCCTTGCAAAAAAAAAAAAAAAAAAAAAAAAAAAAAAAGTCATTTGGACCCAACCTCCACCCAGTGAATGAATTCCCTTACAACATCCCCACTGACTGCTTTTTCAACTCTGTTTGGACACCCCTCCGGAATGAAGAGCTTGTTACTGCCTGAGGCAGCTAGCTTCACCCTTGGCTGCCTCCAATTATCTGAAACTTCTATCTTTTATTAGCTGAAATCTGATGCTACACAGCATTGATCCTATCTATGCTCCCTCTCCTGCCTTCTCCACTCTGGAAACTCCTTAGACACTTCCAGAAACGGAAATGTACCCCAGACTGGCTTTCTTCAGGCTACACAAGTCTAATTCACCTAATTCCTTCTCCTGGGACACAGGTTGCAGCCACTGCCCCATTCCGTTTGTCTTCTATGACATAGTCCAGTTAATCAATGCCCATCAAAAAGTGTGAAGCTCATGGGCAATTCAGACACCCTGAGCAGGGCAAAGTCAGGTATGACCATCACCCCCTCACTCTGGGCACTGTATTTCTTTTAATGCTGCTGCAAATGAAGTTTATTATTATGGAAGCCTCATGACATTCCTGACTCACAGGGAGCTTAGCATTGGCTAAGCCTTTTAAACGCATGCTGTTACCCATTGTGGCTTCCCCAGCTAGTCCATGTGTTATTTGTTTTTTGAACTCATGGCCCTACTTTATAATATGGCATATCCTACCTAATTTTTCTATAGCATTGTCAGAATGATCTGGCTATGGAGTTAGGTAGTTTCTAGATTCCCTTTGTATTATTTGTTCTGAATATGCAGAAGAAGGGACTGTTAAGAAACACCGCCTGTCACTCAAACAGTGTTCAAACACATATTGGAGCAGAAGTCATGAGTGTAATAATGAAAAAACCTCAGTCCAGGTTGTAAGGTGTGTGTTATTCACAACCTTTTGGGAGCAGTTTATTCTAATTATAATGTTGGACTTAAAGGCCAGAAGAAAGTGGGTTGAATCTGCTGTTTTTTTTTTTTTTTTTTTTTTAAAGAAAACTAGAAAACTTTACTGAAGTGACACTGGCATAAGGATAGATATATAGATCAATGGAATAGAATAGAGAGTCCAGAAATAAACCCATACACCTATGACTAATTTATTTTTGACAAGGGTACCAAGAGCATTCCATGGGAAAAACATTCTCCTCAACAAATGGTGCCATGACAATGGATATCCACATGCAAAATAATGAATCTGAACTCCTACCTCATACCATATACAAAAATTAATTTACTAGTCCTAACAGGCATATACACATGACTCTTCCTAACAGTAAAATACATATTTTTCTCAGGTGCACATGGCACATTCTCTGGGATAGACCATATATTAGGCCACAAAACAAGTCTTAATAGATTTTAACAAATAGATATCATACAAAGTATCTGCTCTGACCAAAACAGGATGAAGTTAGAAATCAATACAAGAAAACCAGGGCTGGGCATGGTGGGGTGGCTCATGCCTGTAATCCTAGCACTTTGGGAGACCGAGGTGGATGGATCACTTGAGGTCAGGAGTTCAAGACCAGCCTGGTCAACGTGGTGAAACCCCATCTCCACTAAAAATACAAAAATTAGCCAGACATGGTGGCCCAACCCTGTAATCCCAGCCAGTTGGAAGGCTGAGGCATGAGCATTGGTTGAGCCCAGGAGGTGGAGGTTGCAGTGAGTTGAGATGACACCGCTGCACTCCAGCCTGGGTGACAGAGTGAGACTCTGTCTTAAAACAAACAAACAAACAACCGCCCCCAAAAAAACCACAGAAAATTCATGAATCTATAGAAATTTAAAAACTCATTCTTAACCAATGGGTCAAAAAAGAAATCACTTATTTAGATATTAGGGATATTAGAAAATACTTGGAGACAAATGAAAATGAATATACAGCATACCCAAACTTATGGAATGCAGTGAAAACAGTGCTCAGAAGGAAAAATTATAGCTGTAAGTGACTGCATTAAAGATAAAGATCCCAAGTCGCTAACCTAATTTTACACCAAATTTTACTTTTTCTTTTCTTTTTTTTTTTTTTGAGATGGAGTTTTGCTCTTGTTGCCCAGGCTGGAGTGCAATGGTGTGATCTTGGCTCACTGCAACCTCTGCCTCCTGGGTTCAAGTGATTCTCCTGCCTCAGCCTCCTGAGCAGCTCGAATTACAGGCACCCACCACCATGCCCAGCTAATTTTTTTTATTTTTAGTAGAGATGGGGTTTCATCATGTCGGCCAGGCTGGTCTTGAACTCCTGACCTCAGATGATCCACCTGCCTCAGCCTCCCAAAGTGCTGGACTACAGGCGTGAGCCACCATGCCCAGCCCAAATTTTACTTTTACTAAAAGTAGAGCAAACTAAACCCAAAACTAGTAGAAGAAAGGAAATAATCAAGGTTAAAGTGGAGGTTAAAAAATAGAGAATAGTAAAACAGTAGAGAAAAATGAATGTAACCAAAAGTTGGATCTTTGAAAAGATCAACATAATGAACAAACCTTTAGCTAGACTGACAAAGAGAAAATAAAGATGGTTCACAAATAACTAAATGCAGAAGTGAAAGTGGAGACATTACCACCAACCTCACAGAGATTAAAAAAAAAAAGATTATAAGAGAATACTATGAGCAGTTGTATGCCAATGCATTAGACAACCTAGAAGAAATGGACAAACTTCTTGAAATACACAAATTACTTAAACTGACTCAAGAAGAAATAGAAAAATCTCAACAGATCTCTAACAAGTAAAGAGATTGAAACAGTGATCAAAAACCTCCCAACAAAGATAAGTCTGGTATCAGATGGCTTCACTGGTGAATTCTATCAACTATTTAAAGAAGAATTAAAACCAATTCTTACCAAACTCTTCAATAAAATTGAAGAAGAAGGAACACTTCCTAATTCATTCCATGAGGGCAATATTTCTCTGATACCAAAGCTAGATAGACATTACAAGAAAATTACAGACAAATATTCCTTTTGAATATAGATGCAAAAATTCTCAACAAAATATTAATAGATAAAATCCTAGAGCAAATTAAAAGGATTTTCAACATGATCAAGTGAGATTTATCTCAGGAATGCAAGGATGGTTCAACATAAGAAAATCAATCAGTCAATCAATCCATCACTTTTATACAATGAAGAGGGGAAGAAACTGCATGATCATCTCAATGCAGAAAAGGATGTTGCATTATTTGACAAAATCCTACATCCTTTCATGATGAAAAACTCTGAGAAAACTAGGAATAGAGAGAAAATTCCTCAAAATGATAAGGGGCATTTATTTAAAAGTTCAGTTAACATCAGACTCAGTGGTCAAAAACTGAAAGCTTTCTTCCTAATAACAGGAACAAGAGAAGAATGCTTGCTTCATGCTGTCCAACATTGTACTGGAAATTCTAGCCAGAGCTATCAGAAAAGCAAAAGAAATAAATGCACCCAAACTGGAAAGGAAGAGGTAAAACTATCTCTATTCACAGATGACATGATCTTATATGTAGAAAATCCCGAAGAATCCACAAGGTTACTAGAGCTATTAAACAAATTCAACAAAGTTGCAAAATACAATATCAACATAGAAAATCAGCTGTAAGAAGGAAATTAGAAAAGTAATTCCATCTACAATAGCAGCTAAAAGAATGAAATACATTAGCAGCTAAACGAATGAAAGAATAGGAATACATCTAACCAAGGGAGTGAAAGACATAGACTGAAACATTGCTGAAAGAAATTAAAGGCACAAATAAATGGAAAAACATCCCTGATCATGGATAGAAAGACAATATTGTTAAGATGTCTATTCACCCAAAGTGATCTACAGATTCAATGCAATCAAAATTCCAACAGAAACCGAAACAGCGATCCTTACATCCACATGAAACTGCATTTTGAATAGCCAAAACAAATCTTGAAAAAGAGAAAAAACTTGAAAGCTTCACACTACCCAACTTTGAAACTTACTACAATGCTACAGCAATTAAAACAATACTGGCAGTCCAGGCGCAGTGGCTCAAGTCTGTAATTCAAGGACTTTGGGAGGCTGATGTGGGAGGATCACTTGAAGCCAGGAGTTTGAGACCAGCCTGATCTTGCAATATAGTGAGACCCTATCTCTACAAAAATAGAAGACAAAAACAACAACAAAAAATGGGTATGGTGGTGTGTACCTGTAGTCCTAGCTACTCAGGAGCCTGAGGCAGGAAGATCCCTTGAGCTCAGGAGTTTGAGGCTGCAGTGAACTATGATTGTGCCACCACACTGCAGCCTGGGAAATAGAGCAAGACCCTGTCTGTAAGAAAAGGAAAAAAAAAAAAAAAAAAAAAAGACATATACACCAATAAAATAGGACAAAGATCCCAGAAATAAACCCTTATGTATATAGTTAATTGATTTGCTCAAGGATGCCATAAGGGAAAGTACAATGTTTTCAGTAAATGGTGTTGAGACAAGCAGATATATCATGCAGAAGAATGAACTTGATCCTTTACACCATATACAAAAAAGAACTCAAAATGAATCAAAGACCTAAACTGAAGAGCTAAAGCTATACGACTTTTAGATGAAAAATTTGGGAAAATCTTCGTGACATTGGATTTGACAATGACTTCATGGGTATAACAGTAAAAGAGTAGAAAACAAACAAAAAAGAAAAATTGAACTTTATCAAGGTTAAGAACTTCTGTGCATCAAAGAATACTATCAAAAAGTGAAAAAGATGACCTAGTAAATGAGAGAAAATAATTGTAAAGCATATACCTGATAAGGAATTAATATTCAAAATACATAAAGAACATCTAAAACTCAGTAACAATAAAACAACCTAATTCAAAAATGGGCAAAGGACTTGAATAGACATTTTTCCAAAGAAAATATACAAATGGCCACTAAGCACATGAAAAAATGCTCAACATTATTAGTCACTAGGGAAATGCAAATCATAACCACAATGAGATACCTCTGCACACTTACCAGGATGGTTATAAGAAAACAGAAACAAACAAACAAAACCCCAGAAAATAACAAGTGCTGGTAAGAATGTGGAGAAACTGGAATCCTCATGCATTGCTGGCGGGAATGCAAAATGGTGCAGTCACTGTGGGAAAGTTTGGTGGTTTCTCAAAAGATTAAACATAGAGCTGGGCACAGTGGCATGCACCTACTAAGAAGCTCTGGACCCAGACTGCCTGGCTTCAACTCTGCTCTCACTGTTTCCTAGTTCATAGTCACTACCTCCATAGGGGATTTTCGGGGGGCACTAAGACTTCTCAGGTGTCAAAGCCAGGACTTAAACCAGTGCTTTTCTCACGAAGGCAGACAGCCTCCTGGGAAGCTGCAAAGTATCAACAAAGGTAAGATTTGACAGTTATGAAGAGTACAGCAGGCTGTGGCTCATGCCTGTAATCCCAGCACTTTGAGAGGCTGAGGCGGGCAGATCACCTGAGGTCAGGAGTTCGAGATCAGCCTGTCCAACATGGCAAAACCCCATCTCTACTAAAAATACAAAAAATAGCCGGGTGTAATGGTGGGCGCCTGTAATCCCAGCTACTTAGGAGGCTGAGACAGGAGAATCGCTTGAACTCAGAAGGTGTAGGTTGCAGTGAGCCTAGGTCACACCACTGCACTCCAGCCTGGACCACAGTGTGAGACTCCATCTCAAAAAAAAAAAAAAAAAAAAAAAAAAAAAAAAAAAGTACAGCAGAGGCTTCAGGCTCGTTTCGTGCCTGTGTGTAGTCTGCAGGGGGCAGTGGGAGCAGACTTAGTTTCCTGAGGCTGAATTTAGGAAGAAATTTTCAAAATGAGGCCCAGAAGTCCCTTGCTGAGAAAACAAGGCTTCCATCAGGGGATCATTCTCTGGTCTAGCCAAACTTGCAGTTCCGGGAAAGCTGCTTATGTTTATTGTAGTTTGGTTTTGGGTGGAAAGGCTGTTTTGGTTCTAGAGTTTTGCTTTCCTCTTGGCCCAGCTGCAGGCCCAGACGGGTCCTTGTTGGAAGTCAGCCCTCCTCCCCGAAAGGAGGAAAGGCCCTCCTGTCTGTGGTCGGCGGCATTGTACTTGCTGGATTCCAGGCTGTCAGTCTCATGGGTGAGCTCCCGGGATGCTTAGCCTGCAGATTGTTTTGTTAGTTTTCTCCTGCAATTAATTTGGAAATTACCCAGCTACCCACAGCCTCTCCCAGGTGTTCTGTAAACTACAGGCCTGCTCCTGCAGCTTTCGCCTTGGTGGAACCAACCCTGGCTGAAGCTGGGAGGGTTCTGGGTGGGGTGACAGGAGTCCCACAATGGCAGGGCTTGTTTTTAGCAAATGCCAGTTCCCTTCAGCTTGGTCACTAACCATCCTACTTTGTTGGATCCGAAGCAACTGGACCCATATACTCAAAGACACTATCTTTAAGCCTTACGTGTCCTATGGAGATAAGCCGGGGGCATATGGAGGATCCACCCTGCTCAGAGGCTTGAAGCCAGAGGATTCCCAAGCTCCAGTCAACACTAACAGGCGATTCTCCCAGCCTCCTGATTCCCACATCCAGGGAGGAAGGGGCCTCAGATTTCTGGTTCATTTTACTGAGGATTTGTTACACCCGGGTTGAGGGTTGGTCCCTCCTGTGTGCAATGGTCACATGACTTGAGCTCATTACCCCCTTTTCTTGGACTTTAGTTTCCTTGCCTGAAAAGGGTGCATTTGAAACCTGCTGCTTCCCAGGGGAGCTGTGAGGATCCAAAGAGATAACACCTGTGAAAATGGCTGGTACTCCCTGAACAAAGTGGCTTTTGGAAAATGTTGGGATTATTATTAGTTTTGTTCCTGCTGAGCCCCTGGAGCTGTGGAAGGGCCCTGAACTAGGGTCTACAATGGTAACTCACTGTTACCATGGAAAGTTACTTTCTCTGGTTTCTCTTCCATAAAACAAGGGGTAGGACTAGATAGTCTGTTAGCTGCACATTTATTTATAAGAAGCCAAGAGAGGTCTCAAAGGGAATACATCAAGAATCAGTTTTCCCCTGCCCTGTCATGGTCACTTTCTGTATCAGTTAGGATACATTTGTTTGTTGTTGTTATTGTGATTGTTGTTTTTGAGACAGAGTCTGGCTCTGTCGCCCAGGCTGGAGTTCAGTGGTGCAATCTCGGCTTACGGCAACCTCTGCCTCCCGGGTTCAGGTGATTCTCCTGCCTCAGCCTCCTGAGTAGCTGGGATTACAGGCATGCGCCACCATGCCCTCCCCTATTTTTTGTTAAGACCAAATAAATGTGTTCCAGAAGTCCACAGCAGACTTTCCTGAACATCTCATTGGCCCAGAAAGTATCCTGTACCTGTTTCCAAATCAATCTCTGACAAGAGTGATAGGATAGTGACTGCGCTTACCTTATGCAAGTCAAGATTCACCGCCAAGGGATAAGACAACAACCAACTGAACCTGAACAAAATCAGGGTCTTTCGAGCAAAGAAGAAGTGAAGAAAATGGGTGGGTAGACAACTAGCAGTGTCTGGCACACTTTCTTCTCAAAATAAGCTGATATTTATATGCCAGAAAGAGGGTGGATTGTTTCATGCCTGTCTGGAGTTACCTGCTGGACAGTTGTCCTCAACATGGTCCACCCTTGGCCCTGCCATCAAAAGCCCTGAGCACAGTCCCCAGGAGAGGATACCATTCTTTATGAGCACCTATGCAGGGAAAATGAAGGCAGACCCCACTTCACACAAGGTAGAATAGTTGTGTGAGGTTTTGATAAAAATTTGGGATAAAAGAATGTGTTGGCCGGGCACGGTGGCTCACGCCTGTAATCCCAGCACTTTGGGAGGCTGAGGTGGGCGGGTCACCTGATGTCAGGAGTTCGAGACCAGCCTCAACATGGAGAAACCCCGTCTCCACTAAAAATACAAAATTAGCCAGGTATAGTGGTGCATGCCTGTAATCTCAGCTACTCGGGAGGCTGAGGCAGGAGAATTGCTTGAACCTGGGAGGTGGAGTTTGCAGTGAGCCGAGATTGCGCCATTGCACTCCAGCCTGGGCAACAAGAGTGAAACTCCATCTCAAAAAAAAAAAAGAATGTGTTATGATGTGGGAGTGGAAATTTTTGAAAACATTCATATTAAATGTAGTTTTTTTCATACTGTGAGAAACCCTTCACAGGACTGCTCATGGAAACGCCATGTTCCTAATTGCACTCCCTGGTCCCGAGGTCTGGGCCTCCGTGAGAGACTGACATGGTCTGGCTGGGCTTTGAGCTGGGTCACGCATTGGCTGCTGTAGGGAAAACTGCCAAGGGAGCAGGGGAGGAAGCAGGGGGTCCTGTTAGGGGCTGGCACTGTGATCCGGGAGAGATGACAGGGTCCTACAGGGCTGGCGGCTGTGGAGGCATGGCATGGGGTTAGGTGGTTCCTGGAAAGGGAATGGTCAGGGCAAATTCATGATGACAGGAACACATGGGAGTGTCAGGGAACAGCAAATGGTGTGTTGGCTGCAGCCTAGGGGTGTGGGAAGGCAGCTATGGGAGACACGGCTGGCAAGAAGGTGGACATAAGGATGACCGAGGGTCCCAAGTGCCAGATGAGGCACTGAAGCGTTCTACTGCAGACGGCAGGGAGCTTTCTCCACAGGACTGGAGCTCAGCTTCAGGGAGACAAGCTGGCAGCAGGGACAGAATGGAGGCAGGAGTACTCTTGGGAGGCCCTGGCTGACTGCTGGGGCCGTGAGCAGAGGTGGGAGTTGAGTCCTGGGAGGTGGTGGCTCTCAATTTATTGCCTGGTTGCAGAGCACCTCCATGCCTGAGAAACCATGACTGGGGCTCTGCCCTGACCACCCTCACTTGAGAAGCTGCTCCAGGTTCTCAGATAGCGAGATAAACCGGTGCTCTGCCTCATGGCTGAGATCCACCCTGATTCTGGCTTCCCAATCTCTTCCTCACCCTGGCAGGGGCTGACAGCTGTTCCCTGGGTCTCTGACTAGGTGCTTCCTGGTTAACCCTTCTGGGCTGAGCTGGAAATCCGAGCTTCCGCTCTCAGAAGAGGGAGTGTGGGGCTGGCAGAGGGGTTCGGGAACTCCACAGGGAGCAGACAGCATTCCTCTTTTGAGGCCAAGCATTGAGGACCATGCCAGGGGCTCTGCAAAGGCTGGCTTTGGCCTCAGCCAGGGAGAGGAGATGCTGAGAGAGGGCAGGGGCAGAAGAGCAGAACTCACTAAGGGCATTCCTTCTCGCCCCTACTCTGCCTGTCCATCCCATTTAAAATTTTGTTCACTGCTTAGTTTGGCCTGAGGAGCACTAACTACACTACTTTCTCTCGAGGTAGTTCTAAGCTATTTACTTAACAGGTAAATCCATTCCTCAAGCTGCAGTCCATCTCCACTGCTTAGCCCCTACCTTCACATCCTCACCAGATTACTTTTACTTCCATATTACCTTCATTAAGATGATAATCAAATGCAGTCTCCATTGGGGGAGGCATAGGTTCTAGTCCAGCTTGGACACTTATAACTGTCATATCATGGGCAAGTCACACAGCCCTTCTTTGGCTCTATGGAGGCTCCACACACACTCACAATATTCTTATTTATTCCTATTGGGAACTTATACAAGCAATGAGATGAAAGTCCTGGTTCTCCCCATATGGTGCAATGTGATCCTGGGAACATGCTTTCCCAATCTGGGCCCCTTCCCCATCCTTCATGGTACATGCCCCTGTCTGAACTGCTTTTCATCAGGGACATATTCCCCCAGCTATCTTGTCATGTCTACCCTCAGGAACAGGCTGAGCACACACAGAAAGTCAAGCTCATGTGTGTTCGAGGCAGGGGAGGGTTCCTTAGGGCACTGAGGACCTTAGGCTTTCTACTAGAGGATCCCTCGGCCCAGACTGACTTGGAGACAGGGACCTCTTCCAGTTGGCCATTGTGTCCTGAACAGAAAGCTTAATTTTTCTCCTAAACCCTCAACTACCTCAGACTTGGGGCTGGAGCTGAGGGGTCAGAGGCAAAGTTTATTCTATACTCAGGCAATTGACTGTTGCTAAGGGAGGGTATAGAGCTCAAACCCAAGGTCCCTACAGTGCCTCAGCCTGGAGTCAGGATGTGGCTTCCTGCCCTGGCTCTGTCACCCCAGCTTTCAAGATGTTTTCAGATATACTCTTGTTGAATGTCATTGTCCACAGTCACCCATACAGCTGGAAACAGGAGATGAGGTGCAGTCTCAGGGCTAGGATTCCAAGACTCAGAAAGTACTCAAAGGAGGAGATGAAGCACTCCACCCCAGCTCTGTCCCCTTGCCACGCTACCCTTTCTGCTCTCTGTAGTCAGAGCCACAAGACAGCGCTGGAGTGCTAGCTGGGGTTCCCGGCCAGAAACAGGAGGCTTCTAAAAGTTATTCTGGCATCTCTAATCTCAATAACACATTTTTTTCAAAGTTCTTCCTCTTTGCCCAGGGCATAGGAATCATCTAAGGGTCTTATAGAAAGGCAGGTTCTGGTCTAGGAGGTCTGGGGTGAGGCTAAAGAACCAGTATTTCTAGCAAGCTCCCAGGGAATGTCCTTGCAGCTGACCTCCATCTCTTGTATAAACCAACAGGGAGGGCTTTCCTCCCTTTGTCCCCAGGCCTTGCTCGTGGCCCTTGCAGAAGCGCATCTTGCATTCAAGTGACCAAAAGAAGAGGCGTTAGAAAATGTGAAAGGATAAAAGGGGACCTGCACCCAGTTTTATAGGTGGGGAAACAGGCCCACTCCATGCCAGAAGGAATTTGTTCAAGACCTCACAGCAATTTAGTGACAAAGTCAAGACTCAGGCCTTCTGTATAGGGGAAAAGACAAAAGCAAAAACAAACTCCAGAAAAGATATATACTTAAGCGTTAACTGCGCATTCTCTGGGCCAACTATGGGTTCCCCCCACCCCAGCCTTTTTTTTTTTCTGTTATTTCCCTCCCTCTTTATTTTTCTTACCTGTTATTTCTTTTAAAACAATGAACACGTACTGATTTTGTAATAAGAAAAAATTTTAGTAAAAGAAAATTCTCACAAAGTTCTTAGTAAATGAGATTATGTTGATGAATGTGTTTGGTAAACTGTATCTCCACAGGGCAGCTCCAAGTCATGGGTGTGCAGTTGGGCTCAAACCGTACAGAAGTCATTTCGAGGACGTTATCCTTACTCTTCTCGGAGCCCACATCGCCCAGATGAGGAAGGCCGCCGCTGCCGCCAACGCCGACTACCGTGAGCAGCTTCCTGCTCCCCCGTCGTCGCCTCTGCGGTCGGGGCACTTCCCCCAAAGCGCTGGCCGCAGGAATCTTTCCCCTTAAATCGGGGAAGAAGGTTCTCTAATCCATTTTCGCGGTGAACGACCTCGGGCCAAGTCTGCTTTTGTTGCTGGTTCCCTAAGCTTAATTGCAAGCAAAGTTAATTTGAAAGAAAATACATGATACAGCTCTAGGGCGAATTCTAACGAGCCTTGGGCAATTAGGGAAGAACGCGTCTAATTATCCATAGCCCGGGGACGCCTGCACACGACGCTGGCGGGTGCAGGGCCCGGAGAGGGACAAACGATTTTTCTGTGTTCATAAAATGAAGAAGAAAAAATAAAAAAGAAAGGCACCTCCAGTCTCTGAGCCCCCAGATGAGGGACTGGGAGGGGTTTGCAAATTCCTAGGGTTAGAAGGTTCCAAGACATACAGCGGAATGTTCTCAGGATCCCGCAGTCATGCGGGCTAGGGGGGCCGCCTGCGACTCCACTGTGGGTGAGGTCCCGGGCGGCGCGCACCGTCTCCGAGGTACTCGCTCCCCTGCGCGGCGCCCATTCCCACCCGGCCCGGGCGGTGCGCGAGCTCTTGGTGTCGTCGGCTGGCGGGAGGCCGAGAAGGGCTGTCGCTCTGTCTTCAATGCCTTGATCCCAACCCTCGCGCATCTATGTCTGTGGTCCCTTGGGGCTCCTGAAGCACACACCCAGGTCCCTCCCCGCAGCCTACTCTCTCTCCTGGTCCTGACCCTCGCCTTTGGCACAATCTTACCTGTCCCGCAAGTTGACAAGTAGAATGGGGGACGAAAACGCCCGCTCTTTCCCACCCTGTCTTTCTCCTTCCCGGGGCTTTATTGCGACACTCCAGGAGGCTTTGTTACAAGGCAGCGCTTATTTAAAGCCTTTCAGCCCTGCTATGCTCTGCGCTTTACAGTTTACAAAGCGCTTTTCACCTCTCCTCTCAAGAGAGGTGAAACTTCAGGAAAATTATCTGAGGTAGCAGTCACAAATTCCCATTTCACAAATGACGACCCGAGAGGAGAAGGGACTGGCTTAAGATTAATGGTGCTGTCAAAGCACTGGACTTGCTAATTAGGAAACAGAGAAAGGCTCAACTCTGGCACTAAGGGCAAAAACCAGCCTTCTCCAGCACCAGCCCCACACCTGGGCTCTTCTGCAGCCCAGAACAAAACTCCTGGGTGGAGGACTCTTACTTTCCCATTCTTCCCAACCAGGCAAGTCATCCTGACCTTTGCACCTGGGACAGCCAGCTTGTCTAGCTGAATGAAGGAGAACCCTTGAACTCCATACCTGCAAAGATTCTTAGGGAGAGGAGGGCGGCCCAATACCTGCACTCTTCAAGGTCACAAGGCTGGGTCTGGAATTTGGGCCAACAGGTGGCAGGGTCAGCGCTCAAGTGCTTCCAGGTACCACTACCAAAGCCAGGAAGGGCCAGCACCAAGACCTGCACTGCGCAATACAGTGTTGCTGCTGAACACCTAGCAGGTGACTAGTCCACATTTAGAGAAGCTGTAAGTGTAAAACACACTCCAAATTGTAAAGCCTTCATGTGAAAGGACAGTAAAACATCTCAATTTTTACGTTGATTATATGTTGAAATCATAATATTTTTGATATGTTGGGTTAAGTATATCATTCAAATTAACCTCACCTGTTTCTTTTTACTTTATTAATGTGGCTACTAGAAAATTTAAAATTACATATGTGGTTTGCACCATATTTCTAATGGAGAGCACTGATTTATACAAATCCCCATTTGGACTGAACCAAGTTCACATGTCTTCATGAACAGGATAGTGCAGTCCCAAAAATAAAAAATAAAAATTACCAGTTGTTTTCATACAATCTTCTTTTTCACACCCCAGCCCTTCCCTATTAAGTTTATACAGAAAGAGGCTGAGTTTCTCTTGCCATAACTCACTTGCTCAAAGATTTTTATTAAAACAGTCCATCTGAACACTCCAGTTTACCTGAAAGCTGTGAATGGAGCCTCTGAAATATTTAATGCTGAAAGTTTTTGCTCCAGAATCGAAACTCAAAGATTTCTCAAGGGAAAGGGGGAGAGTTATTGGACTTTCTCTAATTTTAGTGAGCCTGCTACTTAAGCAAGATACAAAATGAAATTAAAATTCCAGTTTCTTTCTAAAGCTCACTTTACTGACTGCCCCAACTTAATTTTTCTCTTTCCTTTTTGCATGGGGAAGACTGCTGAGGTGTAGCAGGGGGTGCTGGGGATGGAAGAGCCCTCCCCAGCTACTGAAAGGTGTCACCAACGGGCTCCCTGAGTCCTCTCATCTCCTTAAACTTTAGTTCACCCATTGGGTCCAGGGCTGCGTGATGACAAGAAACAGTGGACAAATGAACGAATGTATTTCTAACTGCCTTATAATGGAAAACCAGATTTATGACTGGGCAGTAACAGCCATGAAATTACCAGCACATCCTGCTCAAAAGTTCAGTAAGTTATGATATAATTGCTGCCTGGAGCCAATCCTGGGACTTTAGGTTAGACGCTTGGCCATGAACTCTTTTCCGTTCCCTAGAACAGCGGCTAGGCTTTGGGTGGCTACTCAGAGGCCCTGGGTGGCCCACCATTGCTGCCAAATACGCAGGGCAGCATCCAAGATGATGGGGCCCTGAATGATAACCCGGGGGCGGTGGATAGAGTCCTGCAGCCCTCTCATGTAACAGATCGGGGAAACTGAAGGTTCAGGTGATAGGACTGGAGTGCTGAAGCACAGTTCAACTCGGAGCTAGGTCTCAAGTTCTCAGAGACAGGGAAAACCAGCCCAGGTCAACCAGAGCAGAGATTTCTCCAATTTAAAGAAGAAGAAAAGGCTATTTCTTTTGCAAATTTGTTCTCCTCACTTTAAGGAGAAAGGCGCTGCCGGAGCCTTTTATTGTAGTAACGCAGTTAAAGGCACTAGAGGCCGAACCGCGTAAAAAGGCCCGAGTTTCCGGCAGCACATGGAAGGCTGAAACTGATTCCCCACAATTTGGATCCTGGTCTCTGGTGTTGACACTACGCTGCCCTCTGGTCACCGCCAAGGACCCTCCCCAAAAGAATGCCAGAAAGCATCCCCTTTGGGGGCTTCGCTCCATCGAGAGTCCCTGTGCCAGTCCAAGGGCTCTGGCTGCCTCGCCCCACCTCCTCCCATTTACAGAGTACACCGGATGCCTACGCTGTGCGCGAGGAGACCGAGCCTCTGTGGCCTGCTCGGTCTTTTCCACATGGGTCCCAATTGAGTCCTCTCTCCATTCCTGTTCTCAGGTTGCGGGGAACGTGTGAACAGCCGATGTGTCTGAGTTTTCGTCCCTACGCTCGGCTCACATGGCGGACACGAACCGATCTATCCCACCGGGATAGGCGGCAGCATGGCGAGCATGGTAGGCGCCTGCACTGGCCCCTCCGAGCTGCCCGCCAGGGTTGTAGCAGGGCCCCAGCGCTCCGAACTGGCCGGGCGACGTGCGCCCGTAGAAGTCCACCGTGGTCTCCACGCCACCACTGCTGCCGCCCGCCGGGGGCGAAGCGGGTCCCGCCAGACGGCCAGCAGCGGCAAAAATCGCACTGCCGGCGCCCTGCGGGTACGCGCCGTCGGGGCCCGCGTAGGCAGCCGCATAGGCCGAGGGGTTGGCCGGCCGGGCCCCGGTGCAGCCTGCGGGCTGGTAGCCGGTGGTGGTAGCGGGGGCGCCGGCGGAGGCAAAGGCGCAAGAGCCGCCGGGCCCCGACGGTGCGGGCCCCAGCTCTGGGCTGAGCGGCCGCTCAGGAACCAGGCCGAAGACGCGGCAAGGGCCGGGCGACGCCGCGGGGTAGTAGACTGGAGGCGGCGCGGCCAGCGACGGCGGCGCGTAGCCTGCATAGACGGCGCCCGGGTAGGGGGGGCGCGCGGCGGGCACCGCGCCGGGGAAGATGGCGGCGGCGGCGGCGGCTGCGGCGGCTGCGGCGGCTGCAGCGTCGTGCATGTAAGCCGGGTAGGTGGAGAGGTCCGAGCGCTTGAAGCGCTTGCGGCGGCGCAGGAAGCTGCCGCTCTCGAACATGTCCTCCGCGTTGGGGTCGAGCGCCCAGTAGTTGCCCTTACCCGGGCGGCCGGCCTCGCGCGGGATCTTGAGGAAGCAGTCGTTGAGTGTGAGGTTGTGGCGGATGCTGTTCTGCCACTTTTTGGGGTTGTCGCGGTAGAAGGGGAAGCGCTCGGTGATGAACTTGTAGATGCCGCCCAGGGTGAGACGGCGCTCGGGCGCGTGCGCGATGGCCATGGCGATGAGAGCGATGTAGCTGTAGGGCGGCTTCCCGCGCTGCAGGGGGCGCTTGCGGCGCCGCCCGCCCGCCCCGCGGCCCGCGGCCTCCCCTGGGACCCCGGCCCCTGCTGCCGTCTCGCCGCGCTCTTCCTTCACCGCAGCCAGCACCTCCGGCTGCGGCGGCGGCGGCCCGCTCTCGGCAGTCATGGCGTGGCCGTCCCGCACCCCCGGGCTCTGGATCCCCGCGGCTGTCGGGGGGCGGGGGCGGGCCTGGCGTCCCCGGAACGGACGCTCGGCCCCTCTGCGAAGAGCTCAGGGGATCGTCGCGGGCTGGCCCCGAGAGCCCAGCGGCCCAGGCTGGCGCGCGCTGGAGGCTTGGCGTCCGTCGTCTGGGGCTGGCGCGGTGCAGACAGAGGCTCGGGAGTGACCCGCCAGCCGACGGCTCAGCCCGCGTGGTGCAGCTCGAGGCGGGCAGCGGCGGTGGCCTCGCGACCGGGACTGGACTCTGGTCGCCGATTGAAGGGTCCCTTGCGCGCTGGTGCCGGGCGGTCGAGGGGTCCGGAAGTGACCCTTGGGTTGGGGTGGCTGCAGCTGCTCTGTGGTGCCCGCTGGTTTAGGATTACTACCTAGGTTGTGCGCGCAGAAGAGGCTTCGGGTTCGAAGGCCAGAGCAAGGGCAGTTTGTACAGGCGCTGGGCGATCTAGCGGGGGCCGCCCATGCCCTGCCCCCGAGGCCAAGGCGGCGGTAAGCGCCACGGGCAGAGAGGCGAGGCGGGGGCAGCGACGTCGGGGCGCGGGCCCAGGCGGGGCGACCTGAGGCTGGTCCTCTCCACGGCGTGGGTCTCCAGCTCTGCGGACCGCTGGCGAGGCGCTCCCGTGCACACACCGGGACCGGCTCCTCCCTCCGCCGGCTTCCCCTCCTTAAAGGCGCCAGGAAGCGTGGGGCGGCACCGGTTCCCTGCCCGCCTCCCGACTGCCCGCCCCCCGGGGCCCGGGCGCACCTCACCAGGTAGGAGCAGCTGTGGCGGCGTGTTAGGAGCCCCACAACGTCAGGGCGGGGAGGGCGCTTGGAGATCCCCCGGGTCGGCCCCCTCCGCGCCCGGATCGACTGAGGCCCGGAGAGTTCAGGAACCGGCTCGGGAGACCTCAGCGCCCGAACTCGGAGTTTTCGGACTTTTCAGGCCTCTGCCAACGGCTGGGACTCGCAGGTGAAAGGACCGGCTCGTCTCACTTTTTTGTCCTGAGAGGGTGAGAATTGGCCGCTTGGTTTTTGTGGGAATGGGGAGGGAGAAGTTTCGGGAGACCGGCTCCCAGGGCCTTTCAGGATGGTTTCCAAACCCCAATCGTGGCTGCCACAGCCACTCGGCACTCCAGTCCCCCCATCTTTCGAATGAGTATTCCTAGGCCCGAAAGGGAAGGTGACTTGCCATGGCCCCACTGGGGCTTTTCCGCTTAGCGGAGTCTCCAACCTGCGTCTCCTTTAGGACTGCGCTTCCCAGCTGTGTGGTAGAGGTGGCCACTTTCCCTTTTTGGGCCCCAGGTCCCTCGACTGTACTGGGGTCTGGATCTCTCAAGAGTCCTTGCGTGGTAGATATTTAGGGATAGGCCAGTCCCCACCCCCAATTATCCGTCTTTGAGAGGCCCAGGATCTGTCTCTATTTGATGGATAGTAGTGCACGGATTAAAGACGATGCAGGATATGTAACCTCCTCCTCCAATCCCCCGGGGCCAGGGTAGCTCTGAAGACCCCCAGAGGCAGCCAAGCAGTCCCTTCCCGCAGCGGGGAGTGAGGGCTGCGGGTGATGGGGGAGTGGAAAGAGAGCTGTGGCCGGGTGGGCGCGTCTCCGGGGGAAGGGGCGGGCAGTCGGGACACGTTTGCTTCATGGGTGTCCAATTTCTGAGTTCCTTTCCTGCTGTCCCTGAGCCGGGACTTGGTCCTAACCTGAGATCCTCGCGGCGCGGCCCTTCTGGCCCGGGTTCGTTCCCTGGCCATTCACTGGGAGATCCAGGGCCTGTCCTTGTCCCCTCGCAGGGCCTCAGTGTTCTACTCTGTTAAATATCAGCTGGAGGGCGTGTGCTGATCTCCGAGGCTCCTGCTACCCGTAGGATTCCGGGCCTTGGCGCGGGTTCCGATGGCTCCAGCCCGGACGCAGCTTTCCGGGGCGGGGGGACCCAGGGCTGTGTTTGCAGAGCCGCGCGGAGGGTGGTGCCAGGCGAATGTCGGAGATCCCAAGAGGAGGGTTCTGGCCAGTAACGGGTGGCACGCCTTCCAGGGTTTTAGTCGCCTTCTTCGTGGCGGTGAGCTGAGGGCAGGCTTAGCCCGGCCAACCGTTGGGCAGCTGCCTTCGGAAGAGCGAGGCAAAGCCCAGATCCTCGCTCCGTCGACCCGGTGTGTGGAAACGCTCAAAGCGTTTGCTTGACAACCTTCCGCGGCAGAGGGTTGGTCGAACGAAGGGAGAGGGGCTTTACACTCGCTAAACAAAACTGGTTTCCTTCTTCCCAAGTAATGAAGAAGCAAAAACCCAGATTTCGTCCTGTTTCGTTTTTACAAAGGAGGAAAAACTTGAAATTTTAAAATTTTTAACTGGATTATATTATAGGCACTTTTTAATACGGGATTTCGCGGCTCTCAGTAACTTTCAAGATTCTGAGATTCAGATATCTAGATTTTAAATTCTGGATGACCGTTGTCCTAACGTGATTCCATAAATCTAGAGAATGCGATCCTGCGATCCTGCGATCCTGTAATTCTAAGATTCCAAGACTGGGAGTCTAACTTTGACTATGCTTATATTCCTTTGACTTAAGCTTCTAGTCAAAGTCTAAAAACCTATGTATTAAGATACTGGGACTAAACCAGGCACGGTGGCGGGAGCTTGTAGTCCCAGCTACTGGAGGTTAAGGCGGGAAGATCGCTTGAGCCCAGGAGTTCCAGGCTGTAGTGCACAATCATTGTGCCTGTGAGTAGCCACAGCACTCCAGCCTGCACAGCAGAGGGAGACCCGGTCTCTTAAAAACAAAACAAAACAAACAAAAAACGGGGACACTAAGATTTTGTGCTTGAAAATATGATGCCACTCTTGAAGCTGCCACTTCTCCAGTTTTTTATTTTTTCCACTCTAAGTTATGTATTATTTAATTTGAATTCCTGTTTAGAAATGTCTGATTGGAAGAATTTGAATCCTGTAAATCCGCAATTCTCTCCTTCCTTAATTCTAAAATGTTAGTGCTGGATCTGCTATTCTGTAGCTCAAATAATCTGATTCCAATAATTCTTCTAATGTTTGTGATTATGTGCTTTAATGATTAGTCCCATGACTTTATGATCCTCTACTTTTAAGCTGCAACGACTATGGCTAAAAGCCTTCTTGTCTCAGGATTTTCTGATCTTCAATGTCTTGTGTCTGTGACCTCATTCTTCCAGAATTCTGATTGTTTTCTCGAACTTTGTTAATATCAAGCTACTCCTGTGGCCGAGACCAAATACCTAGCATCATGAGATTAGAATTTCCAAGATCATGATTCTAAGATTTTCGCAAAGGACCCCAAATTTCTATTTCATAAATGTTCTGTTCGAATAATGCATTTGAAGATTCTGTGAGTCCAACGGTGAGTTCACATTAAATGATTTGGTGAGTACATAGGTCACAAGTTTACCCGTTTGGATCAAAACCATACACAAAAATCTCCTCAGGGCATTTCCTATCTCTTCCCATTGCTTCCTTCTCAGTTTCTTGAGAAGGAACATGGTCATGGCCAAGTCCTCCCCTCTTCTCTGGCACAGTGCTCCTTAACGTTTATGAATCATCTGGAAGTTAGGAAGGGCAGGTTCCAGACCCTTGGAAATCATTCTCCCAATCCAGCAAGGGTGGTTTGGTGATGATGTGGGCGGGCCAGTGATTTCTGTTTCCCACTGGTCTTCAGCCCTTCAAGTATTCCCAGCACCCCTGGAGAAGCCTGCCTGCAGCAGGCCATTTTATGTGCATAGGAGGCTGGGGGTGCTATTGGGAATCTGTAGAAGATGTTCTTCTGCAACAGCTGCTTTCCCCAGTTTTGAATTGGCGACTTTGTAAATACAAACGAGAGGGGCCCAAGGAGTCAAGGAAAATTCCTCCAGATTCCTTGACGGAGATTCCCCTGCATGCAGACGCAGAGGTAACCAGTTCTTCTATTTAAGGAAATCATGGAAATTCGAGCTAGAAGGAGACTGGGCCTGGATTGTGGAAGGGACTTGTAGAGAGAAAAGCCTTGGGCTGAGAAGGAAACTCAGGTCTTTGGGCTCTTACTCTTTGGCCCCAAAGCCTCTCTGTCTTTTGTTGAGTTCTCAGACCCTTACTTGTACTTAATTCTTTGGCCTGGGCTGCCCTTTTTACTGAACAACAAAACTCCAGGCCTCCACACTTGCAAATCTGATCCAAGAATCTCCTTACAGCAGCATCGCAGTGACCTCTGTTTAGTTTACTCCAGTGCATTCTGTCTGGGTCAGTGGGCTGTATGGCCCTAGAGAGCATCAGAGCAAGACAGTGTCACAAAAGGGGGCCCCCAAGTCACACTCACCCTGCTGACCACAGAAGACATCCATCTAAGGCAGCACCAGTGTTGTGAGGGCTTCCATCCAAGATTGCTCAAGACCCACCCAGCGACTTTAAACCATCCACTGCCCTTCTTAGGCTTCAGTTTCTCTGTCTGTGAAGTGTGTATGTGGGGATATCCCATATCTGTGCTTTCTCTTCCACCGAGTCAAGGTGATCAAGTGGAGCGCCTTACAGACGCGCGGTCGTGTTCTTCCTCTTTTAAATTGTTTTAAGGCGAAACTTGGACATGGAAAAAGACGCTGGGGATAATTCTAGCCTGTTCCACTCACAGGCCGCGATGAGATGCGCACACCCCCACCCACCGCCCCTCCCCACGGAAGAAGTAGCGGTTGATTAAATTGTAACATTTTCTGCGGTCTAGCGGGGGATTTTGAGTCTCCGAGGCTCCCGCGGGCGTGGACCCTTTCGGTTCCTCAGAGCTCGGCAAGCGCTCTATCCCTTTAAATTGGTCCACTTAAACACTATGAACAGCGAATCACTGTCACCCAGGGGACAGGATGGAGGAACTGGGGCCCAGGAAGGGGAACCTTCTGCTTCCCACCTCCCCGTTTGCTTGGATCCCGCCACCAACGTTTCTTACATAGGTAAGAAGCACCTAGCCTTTCTTACCCGCCTCCCCGCAAGCCCTCCCACAGAGCCCTCTCCCAACCCAGTCTGCGCGGGCCCGGGACACTCAAGTGTTCTCAGAGCAGCGGGGAGCGCAGGAGCCGGCCTGGAGGTCCAGCAGCTTTGCGGCCGCAATCAGAAGGGGAAGACGGCTCCGGACTTGTGCCACTGCGCACAACGAATCGGGGACAGAGTCAAGCTAGACACTGCTCCAGCTCTAGGTTGGCTCCACGCGCTTTTCCTGCGTTCCGGACCCGAGGACCACGAAGCGCAGGCCACTACCCGCGTCTGATCCGACCCAGGCGGGCGGGCGGGAGTTCAGCTGTGGCGGCGGGCAAAGCCGTGGCCCGGGGCGAAGGTGGCGGCCCGCAGGCGCATTTCAGTTAGATTCTGGGACCCTGGGCGCAGGATCGGCCCCCAGGCAACGTCTAGAGTTCAGGATTCTTGGTCTGGTTCCGAAATCTGTGCGCGGCTTTTGAACACTTGGAAGCCTGAAATTTGCACACTAGATTGTGGGTGTTCATTTCTGGGGAGAGAGTCCATGGTTTGCAAGACAATCTCAAAAGAGCCGATGATTACTCCCCTTCCCCCTTCAAAAGGAAGATGAGCTAGCCTGGACTCTAGTTCTACCACAAGAGGCACAGGAAGAGGCAGTGATTTTTTCCCCTTCCCCAGGCCACTCTCTGTAGGGATCCCATCCCGCAGCTCAGTCCGGCCGCCTAAGGAGGGGCAACAGGGCTGATTGCCTCCCTTTACAACCCAACCCGGTTGTTTGGCTGCTCGGCGCCCGAAGCATGAGGTGGGCGGTGGCACGGCGACGAGGCGGCGCGGGGAGCTGGAAGACACTTGAACCTCAACACGCAAGAGCAGCCAGCTCTCCTCTGGCTTCTTCCCCACTCCCCCTCGGGCTTTTTTTTCCCCCCTAGGCCTGGAGTGCGCGTCTTTCTCGGTTTCGCCGTCAGTCTTTCTGCCTTTGTTATGAATATGCGTGCATGTGTCCTGCCTCTCTAGGCGCATTTCCCGGGAGTCACCCCAGCGGCAGCCCGCGGGCCGGAAGTGAGGGGGACAGCTGCACACTCCAGCCGGGTTCCAGTTGCCCATAAGAGCCTCTTCTGTCCTGGAGGATGGCACAGCGAGTGGCAAAAGAGGACAGAGGGACATCCACCCAGGAGGACCCTGGAGCCCGTGGGAGTCAGATTCTCCACCTTTCTGCCCAAGAGCTTCCTCTGCTCGGCAGAGCCTGACCCAGGGAGGAGAGGCACACAGGGTTATGTGGCATCAGCTTTCTCCACATGTCCAAGGCTCTAAACAGTCTGCTCCCAGTGAGCGTTCCTGCTGGCTCTGCACAAGCCCTCAATGCTTCCCATCACCCTCCTGCAAGATCAAGTGCTCTTTCCTGGGCCTGTCATTCAAGACCCCCTCCCTACACAATGCAGCTCCTTTCCACTCTCCCTTGGTCTTCCCTTTCCCAGCATCTGAGGACACTGCCCCCTACCACGTCTTCTGTCACAATGTGACCCTCCTGTGAGAGCCTGTTACTCAGTCATCCAGTCTTGGGTCAGTTCCTGTCTCTGCCTCTTCCAAGCTGTGCAACCTTGGGCCAGTCACTTATCCACTCAGCCTCAATCTGTCGATCTATAAAATGGGGATAAATAGTAATGTAAGAGAGTTGTGAAAGTTAGTAATATTAACTCAGACATACATTACTCTTCCGTGATCACACACTGTTGTAACCACTTTGCGCATATTAAATACACTAATGTATCAGGAGACCCAGGGGCTAGTCTCAGGCCTGTCACTAGCTGGGCATTGGGAGCATATCCAAGACAACTGGCAGAACACTGGATCTGGAAGGCATGGTAATGGAAAGGTAGGCCATCTAGACAGGTGGGCAATTGCAAAGCAGCCCAGAAGCAGGGGTCTTGCAGGTGATAAGCAGGCATGAGGGGAGATTCAGACTCAGAGCACCATCTTCTACCCTAGGTTCAGGTACTGGGGACCCTGCAATGATCCTGGGGTCTAGAAATAAGAAGCTTTGAGGGACAGTTTGGCTAACTTGGCCCTACTGGGCTGGGGTCTGAGGGTCTCACAGGAGTAACATTTCTCCCTGGTGTCCTGGAAACTTAGGGTCTTGCATGTGCATGCAGCCCTGGCCTTTGCCTGGGCAGATGTAGCCCAACTTTTGGCAGGAGGGTCAGGGAAAGATTCAGCACTGAACTGGGGCCCAGCTTCTATAGGTTCAGGGGCGTTTTCTTCAGTCCTGAAGCCATCTGCATGGTCATCATGTCTATCAGCCACTAGGGTAGGACTCTAGGGAACTCTGGGGCTGGCCCGGAGAGCTGAACTTGCCCTCCTGATGTGGGTTTAAATGTAATCCAGGAGTATGAAAAGGTGAGGAACAGCTGCTCAGGTCCCTGTAGGGGGCCTCACCTTGGGTGGCTGGTGTGTGGCGCTCCCTGCCTTCCCTGAGCCCTGGCGAGGCCAAACTGTCCATAGGTGGTGGGACCAAACATACTGCTGGAACAGAGCTCTGGGTCAGTGGACTAACACAGTAGTGAAGCCCTGGATGTGTGTAAAGTTTGTGGGGATGGAAAGAAGTGAAAGGAAGGAGAGGAAAGATCGCTTCTGAAATGGCCAGGAGGTGGAGTTGACAACGCTTGGGAAAGGCTATCAGTTAGCTGCCTTGTGGGGTTGGTGTTCCAGTAGCTTTCTGACCACTCGGGCTCTGCCCTACAGGACTATTTTGGACAAAGCAGGGACCCAGCTATGGAAAGAATCATATTAATGCTCTCTGAAAGCCTGTACAGGCTTCTGTCACTTCTGTTTTCAAAGTTTTAACCCTCTCATAGACTTCCTACTATATTCTCATCTCTGGTTTGTGGAGCTGCCTCTGAAAGTTGGGGCATTTGCTGGCCACAGATGATTGACATCAGCTTTACTCAGTGAATGAACAAGACTATCCAAGCACAGGTAAGCAGTTCCACTCGTTCCTTGGGTTCACTTTGTTAATCCACCTTCTAGTACCCCTTCCTTGGGAAGTGGGTTTCTAGAATTTGTCATTTATTAGTATTGAAATAACCTACAGAGTCAAACAGTGACAGATGATTTCCACCAAGAGAAGAAAAGGGGGCATCCTTTACACCATACCCTAAGCCTGTCCAGCATTTTATCAATGACTTAGAGCAAGCTTGTCCAACTTGCAGCCTGCGGACCTCATGCAGCCCAGGACAACTTTGAATGCTGCCCAACACAAGTTCTTAAACTGTCTTAGAACATTATGAGATTTCTTTCTTTCTTTCTTTCTTTTTTCAGTTCACCAGCTGTTGTTAGTTTTAGTGTATTTTATGTGTGGCCCGAGACAATTCTTTTTCTTCCATTGTGGCCTAGGGAAGCCAAAAGACTGGACGCTCCTGACTTAGAGGAAGACACAGAGGAAGGCAGGCTGATTGGGCTTGTGGCTGACCACACTGAGGTGCTAATGCTGGGAGCTGACAGACTCAAGGCATGGAATAATCACTGGGTTGGGAGCCTGAGCCAAAACCAACAAGAAGACATTTTAAAAACTGTTATGAAAACATTGTAATGTTACAGGAGACAAATCAGGAAGAAAAAGTCACCCACATGCCAATTACCTATCATTCATCTACTAGAATTTTCTGTTCTGTTTTTCTTCCCTTTGTGTTCTTATGCATAAGTATGCATGTTTACATAAGTGTAACCATAGCATAAGTACAATTTTGTAGTTTTTTACAAAGTGCATTTGCATTATTTTATAAACATAGCTAAATGCTGCTCCTCACTTCTAGTTTTTAATCTGTAATTGTGAAGGAAATGGTCCAGTGTCGATTTAACCCTTTCACAGTAGCTAGGCACTTGGGTAATTTCCAGTCTCTTTGGTGTAGGTGAAGTTACTATGAATGTGTTTGTATAAAAAGCTTTTTATGTTTTTTTGAAATATCCTTAAGACAAATTACCAAGAACAAGATTTATGGGGCCACAAATTTTTTATGGTTAATATAGTGTTACTAACTTGTCTCCAAGGGTATCTTGTAACTCACTAAAATCAAGATAATTAGCATATTTATCACCCCTAAAATTTTCCTCCTGTTGTTTTGTGACCAAATTATCCCCCACTCCCACTACCCATAAGCAATCACTGAACTACTTTATCACTATGGATTAGGTTGCATTTTATAGAATTTTATATAAATGAAATAATGCAGTGTACACTATTTTGACATTCATCCATGTTGCGGTATTAATAGTCTATTACTTTATATTGCTAAATAATATCCATTATATTGGTACATCACAATTTGTTTATCCATTCACTTATTGATGGACATTTGGGTTGTTTCCATTTTTGGCTATTACAAATAAAGCTGCTATGAATATTTGAGTATAAGTCTTTGTGTGGACATATGTTTTCATTTCTCTTGGGTAAATACCTAGGAGAGGAATGTTTGAGTTATATGGTAGTTGAATGCTTAAATTTATTTCTATTTTATTTATTTTAAAATTTTTTTTAGTAGAGATTACTCCTTTTGAAAGTACCGTTAATTTTTATTTATTTATTTATTTATTTATTTATTTATTTATTTTTAACTTTTAGTTTCAAGGGTACATGTGAAGGTTTGTTACACAGGTAAACTTGTACCTGTGTAACTTGTATCATGGGGGTTTGTTGTACAGAGTATTTCATCACCCAGGTATTAAGTCCAGTACTCAATAGCTGTCTTTTTCTGCCCCTCTTCCTATTCCCACCCTCCACCCTCAAGTAGGCTCCAGTTTCTATTATTTCCTTCTTTGTGTCCATGAATTCTCATAATTTAGTTCCCACTTATAAGTGAGAATACGCAGTATTTTGAATTTCTTTTCCTGCGTTAGTTTGCTAAGGGTAATAGCCTCTAGCTCCATCCATGTTCCCACAAAAGATATGATGTCGTTCTTTTTTTTTTTTTTTTTTTTTTTTTTGATGGAATCTCGCTCTGTTGCCAGGCTGGAGTTTAGTGGCGCAATCTTGGCCACCTGCAATCTCCGCCTCCTGGGTTCAAGTGATTCTCCTGCCTCAGCCTCCCAAGTAGCTGGGACTACAGGTGGGCGCCACCACACCCAGCTAATTTTTTGTATTTTTAGTAGAGACAGGTTTCACCATGTTAGCCAGGATGGTCTCGATCTCTTGACCTTGTGATCCGCCTACCTCGGCCTCCCAAAGTGCTGGGATTACAGGTGTAAGCCACCGCACCTGGCCGATCTTGTTCTTTTTTATGGGTGAAGAAAGTATGGTTAAACTTTTAAGAAACTGCCAAATATGTTTCACAAAGTAGCTGTATTTCTTTTGTTTCCACTACCAGTAGATGAGAGTTCTAGTTGCTCTACCTCCTCACCAACATTTGACATTTTCAGTCTTTTAAATTTTACCTATTTTAGGGAGTGTATAGGTATCTCATTGGTAGCTTAATTTGTATTTACCTCATGACTAATAATATATTTGTTATCTACTGCTGTGCAACCGATTACCCCCAAATTACTGGCTTAAAACAACAAACATTTATTATCTCACAGTTTCTGTGGGTTAGGAATCTGGGTGTGGCTTAGGTGGGCTGGGTGTGGCTAGTTCAGGGTCTCTTATAAGTTTGCAGTAAAGTAGAAATCATCTCAAGGCTGATTGGGACTACAAAATCCACTTTCAGTTCACTTACATGGTTGTTGGTCAACCTAAGTTCTTCATCATGTGGACCTCTGTAGGCTGCCCGAGCATCCTCGGGCTGGTGATCTGAGAAAGAAAACTAGAGAGAACTCAAATGGAAACCACGGTCTTTCTGTAGCTTAATCTCAGAGCTGCTTTCTATCACTTTTATTCATATGCTATTTGTTAGAAAAGAGTGACTATGTCCAACCTATACTCAAGAGGAAGGGATCACACAGAGTGTGAATACTACAAGGATGTGAAAATCATTGGGGACCATCTTAGAAGCTGCTTGCCACAAACAGTGTTGAGCTTCTTTTTATGTGCTTTTCTCCATCTGTAGATCTTCTTTAGTGACATGTCTTTGGTGAAATTTTGGCCAATTTTTTTATTGGGTCGTTTGCTGTCTTATTGAGTTGTAAGAATTCTTTATATTCTTTATGCCAGTACTTTGTCAAATATATGTTTTGCAAATATTTTCTTCTAGTCTGTGGGTTGACTTTTCATTTTTGTCATAGTGCCTTTTGAAGAGCAAATGCAAATTTTGATGAGGTCCAATTTATTGAATTTTTAATTTTATAGTTGGTGCTTTTTGTGCCCTATTTTAAAAATCTTTGTCTAACCCAAAGTTATTAACATATTCTACAATTTTTTCTATACATTTTAGCTCTTATATTTAGTTAATGATCTATTTCAAGTTGTTTTAGATGGTGTAAGAGTTGAGATTCATTTGTTTTTCAATATGGGTACCCATTTATTCCAGAACCATTTCTTGAAAAAATTATCATTTCCCATTGAATTACCTTGGCACTGTCATTGAAAATCGACTGTCTTTAATATTATTTTTGTCTCTACTTATACTGGATGGTTGATTTTTTAAAAATAAATAAGCCTATATTAGCATGTATATGGTATATAGCATTGATGAATTTGATTTTCTTTATTTTAAAATTTTGATTTTATACATAAAAAATTTCATATATTCACGTTTGAATATTTTCCTTTGTAATTTTTTCAGTTGATTCAATTAATAGGGAATCATTACTTCTTCATAGTTGGGATAAGTATGATACCCTGTTCTTTGATAATTTTTACAAAATTTAAAAACTATTTTTATTTATTTATTTATGAGACAGAGTCTTGCTCTGTTGCCCAGGCTGGAGTTCAGTGGTACAATCTTGGCTCACTGCAGCCTCCACCTCCTGGGTTCACGCAGTTCTCCTGTCTCAGCCTTTGGAGTAGCTGGGATTATGGACATGTGCCACCACACCAAGCTAATTTTTGTATTTTTAGTAGAGATGGAGTTTCACCATGTTGGCCAGGCTGGTCTTGAACACCTGACCTCGGGTGATCCACCCACCTCAGCCTCCTAAAGTGTTGGGATTACAGGCGTGAGCCACTGCGCCTGGCCAAAAACTATTTTTAAACACAAAAGCAATATAGTCAGTTACATTACAGAAATTTTGGAAAATTAGATTTTAAAAAGTTATTTAATTTCTCTTAGTATAACATAGCTATTATTACCATTTTTGTGTTTTTCCTTCTAAACTTTTTATATGCATTTTCCTACAAATGTTTGTGTTCCATGCTTTTAAATTATTTAGCTTCTTAATTTATCTGGAACATATCACTCTCATCCTCCCTCCATAGCCAATCAAGTCTGAAGTTCTATCTTTCCTACTCCCCGAAATTCTTTCAGTTTGTTTATTTCTATTCATTTTCATTGCCATTATCCTGGTTTAAGCTACAACAATCTCTTGCCTGGTTTGCTATAATGACCTTTTAAAAAAATCCAGCTTTATTGAGATATATTTTGCATATAATAAAATTCACTATTTTAAAGTATACTATTTATTGGGTTTTAACACAATCACAGACTTACACAACCATCACCACTATCTAATTCCAGAAGATTTTCATTACCCCAAAAGAAACCCTATACCTATTAGCAGTCACTCTTCATTTCTTCTCCCTAGCCCCTGGCAGCTGCTAATCTACTCTATGGATTTGCCTATTCTGGACATTAAATACAAGTGGAAATACACAATATTTGGCCTTTTGTGGCTGACTCTTTTACTCAGCATAATTTTTAAGGTTCATCTATATCATAGCATGTATCGCTGCTTCATTCCTTTTTATCATTGAATAATATTTCATAATAATATTCCCTTGTGTCTATATGAATTTTTTTTTAATCCATCCTTCAGTTGATGGACATTTGCGTTGTTTCCACTTTTTGGTTATTATGACTAATGTTATGAACATTTGTGTACAGGTTTTTGTATGGACATGTTTCCAGTTTTCTTGGATATATACCTAGGAGTGGGATTGCTGGCTAACTGTTTGACATTCTGAAGAATTACCAGACTGCTTTCCACAGCAACTCCACCATTTTACATCCTTCCCAGTGATTCTAATTTCTCTAGATCCTCTCCAGTACTTGTTATTCTCTGTCAGTTTGATTTTTAGCCATCCAAGTGGGTGTGAGGTGGTAACCAATTGTGGTTCTGATTTGCATTTCTTTAATGACTAATGATGTCAAGCATATTTTCGTATGCTTATCATCCATTTGTATATCTGCTTCAGGAAATGTCTTTGAAATTCTTTGCCTATTTTTAAATTGGGTTACTTGTTTTACTGTTGAGTTGTAAGAATTCTTTACATATTCTAGGTACAAGTCCCTTTTCAGATATATGATTTACAAATCTTTTCTCCCATTCTGTGGGTTGTATTATGGTGTCTTTTGAAGCACAAAATTTTAAATTTTGGTGCAGTTCAATATAGCTTTCTTTTGTTGCTTGTGATTTTGGAATAATATCTAAGAAACCTTCCCCTAATCTAAGGTCACGAAGGTTTACTCCTACATTTTCTTCTAGGAGTTTCATAGTTTTGCTCTTAGATTTAAGTCTGTAATCCATTTTGAGCTAATTTTTTATATAACGTGAGGTCATAGTCTATCTTCTTTTTTTGGGGGTGGTGCAGGGAGAATATCTAGTTGTCTTGGCATCATTTGTTGAAAAGACTATTCTTTCCCCCATTGAATGGTCTTGGCACCCTCATCAAAAATCACTTGATCATAAATACAAGGGTCTATTTCTGGACTTTGAATTTTATTCCATTAATGATTTTCATATGCAGTATCAACCTTACATTCCTGGGATAAATACCACTTGGTCATGGTGTATAATCCTTTTTATGTATTGTTGGATTAAGTTTGCTAGCATTTTATTGAGTTATTAACATCTTGCATTAGAGTGGTACATTTGTTACAATTGATAAGCCAATGTTGATATATTATTATTAACTAACATCCATAGTTTACATTAGGGTTCATTCTGTGTTGTGTAGTTCTATGGGTTTTGAGAAATGCAAAATATAATGTTTTCTTCTTTTGTAATATAGGCATTTATAGCTATAAATTTCCCTCTAGATCTATATGTCTAGCATTATGCCAGTATCACACTGCCTTGATTACTGTCGTTGTAGTAAGTTTGAAATCAGGAAGTGTGGGTCTTTCAATTTTATTCTTTTTTTTTTTTTTTTTTTTTTTTTGTGATGGAGCTTTGCTCTTGTTGCCCAGGCTGGAGTGCAATGGCATGATCTCGGCTTACCACAACCTCTGCCTCCTGGGTTCAAGAGAGTCTCCTGGCTCAGCCTACCAAGTAGCTGGGATTATAGGCATGCGCCACCATACCTGGCTAATTTTGTATTTTTAGTAGAGATTGGGTTTCTCCATGTTGGTCAGGCTGGTCTTGAACTCCTGACCTCAGGTGATCTGCCCACCTCGGCCTCCAAAACTGCTGGGATTACAGGCATGAGTTTAGGTTATTCTATGTCCTTTCCATTCTCATATACATTTTAGGATCAGCCTATCAATTTCTATAAAACAAACAGATTTTGATAGGGATTATGTTGGATTTGTAGGTTAGTTTGTGCAGTATTGCCATCATAATAATATTATGTCTTCTGATCCATAAACATGGGATGTCTTTCCATTTATTTAGGTTTTCTTTAATTTCTTTCAACTACGTTTTATAGTTTTAAGTAGGCAAGCCTTGCAATTATTTTGTTAAATTTATTTATTTATTTATTTATTTTTAAATTTATTTTATTTTATTATTATTATACTTTAAGTTTTAGGGTACATGTGCACAATGTGCAGGTTAGTTACATATGTATACATGTGCCATGCTGGTGTGCTGCACCCATTAACTAGTCATTTAGCATTAGGTATATCTCCTAATGCTATCCCTCCCCACTCCCCCCACCCCACAACAGTCCCTAGAGTGTGATGTTCCCCTTCCTGTGTCCATGTGTTCTCATTGTTCAATTCCCACCTATGAGTAAGAACATGCGGTGTTTGGTTTTTTGTCCTTGCGATAGTTTACTGAGAATGATGATTTCCAATTTAATCCATGTCCCTACAAAGGACATGAACTCATCATTTTTTATGGCTGCATAGTATTCCATGGTGTATATGTGCCACATTTTCTTAATCCAGTCTATCATTGTTGGACATTTGGGTTGGTTCCAAGTCTTTGCTATCGTGAATAGTGCCACAATAAACATACGTGTGCATGTGTCTTTATAGCAGCATGATTTATAGTCCTTTGGATATATACCCAGTAATGGGATGGCTGGGTCAAATGGTATTTCTAGTTCTAGATCCCTGAGGAATCGCCACACTGATTTCCACAAGGGTTGAACTAGTTTACAGTCCCACCAACAGTGTGAAAGTGTTCCTATTTCTCCACATCCTCTCCAGCACCTGTTGTTTCCTGACTTTTTAATGATTGCCATTCTAACTGGTGTGAGATGGTATCTCATTGTGGTTTTGATTTGCATTTCTCTGATGGCCAGTGATGGTGAGCATTTTTTCATGTGTTTTTTGGCTGCATAAATGTCTTCTTTTGAGAAGTGTCTGTTCATGTCCTTCGCCCACTTTTTGATGGGGTTTGTTTTTTTCTTGTAAATTTGTTTGAGTTCATTGTAGATTGTGGATATTAGCCCTTTGTCAGATGAGTAGGTTGCGAAAATTTTCTCCCATTTTGTAGGTTGCCTGTTCACTCTGATGGTAGTTTCTTTTGCTGTGCAGAAACTCTTTAGTTTAATTAGATCCCATTTGTCAGTTTTGGCTTTTGTTGCCATTGCTTTTGGTGTTTTCACATGAAGTCCTTGCCAATGCCTGTGTCCTGAAAGGTAATGCCTAGGTTTTCTTCTAGGGTTTTTATGGTTTTAGGTCTAACGTTTAAGTCTTTAATCCATCTTGAATTAATTTTTGTATAAGGTGTAAGGAAGGGATCCAGTTTCAGCTTTCTCCATATGGCTAGCCAGTTTTCCCAGCACCATTTATTAAATAGGGAATCCTTTCCCCATTGCTTGTTTTTCTCAGGTTTGTCAAAGATCAGATAGTTGTAGATATGCGGCGTTATTTCTGAGGGCTCTGTTCTGTTCCATTGATCTATATCTCTGTTTTGGTACTAGTACCATGCTGTTTTGGTTACTGTAGCCTTGTAGTATAGTTTGAAGTCAGGTAGCGTGATGCCTCCAGCTTTGTTCTTTTGGCTTACGATTGACTTGGCAATGCGGGCTCTTTTTTGGTTCCATATGAACTTTAAAGTAGTTTTTTCCAATTCTGTGAAGAAAGTCATTGGTAGCTTGATGGGGATGGCATTGAATCTACAAATTACCTTGGGCAGTATGGCCATTTTCACGATATTGATTCTTCCTACCCATGAGCATGGAATGTTCTTCCATTTCTTTGTATCCTCTTTTATTTCATTGAGCAGTGGTTTGTAGTTCTCCTTGAGGAGGTCCTTCACATCCCTTGTAAGTTGGATTCCTAGGTATTTTATTCTCTTTGAAGCAATTGTGAATGGGAGTTCACTCATGATTTGGCTCTCTGTCTGTTATTGGTGTATAAGAATGCTTGTGATTTTTGTACATTGATTTTGTATCCTGAGACTTTGCTGAAGTTGCTTATCAGCTTAAGGAGATTTTGGGCTGAGACAGTGGGGTTTTCTAGATATACAATCATGTCATCTGCAAACAGGGACAATTTGACTTCCTCTTTTCCTAATTGAATACCCTTTATTTCCTTCTCCTGCCTAATTGCCTTGGCCAGAACTTCCAACACTCTGTTGAATAGGAGTGGTGAGAGAGGGCATCCCTGTCTTGTGCCAGTTTTCAAAGAGAATGCTTCCAGTTTTTGCCCATTCAGTATGATATTGGCTGTGAGTTTGTCATAGATAGCTCTTATTATTTTGAGATATGTCCCATCAATACTGTTTTATTCTTTTTGATGCTATTGTAAATGGAGTTTTTCTTAATTTCATTTTAATTTTTCATTGTTAGCATATAGAAATACACTTGATTTTTGTATATTGGCTTGTATCCTTCAATTTTATTGGACTTGTTTATTAGTTCTAATTGTGTGTGTGTGTGTGTATTCATTAGGATTTTCTTTGCAGGTCATCTGCTAATAGAGGTGATCATCAGGTCATCTGCAAATAGAGATAGGTTTACTTGTTTATTTCCAATATGGATGCCTTGTAATTGCTTTTCTTGCTTAATTGCTCTGGCTAGAACCTTCAATATGATGTTGAATAGGAGTGGGGAGAGTCATCACTCCTATTCAACGTTGTACTGGAAGTCCTAGCCAGGGCAATCAGGCAATAGAAAGAAATAAAAGGCATCCAAACAGGAAACAAAAAAGTCAAATGATTTCTCTTTACTGATGACATGATTCTACACCTAGAAAACCCTAAAGAAAGACTCCACCAAAAGGCTCCTAGAGCTGATAAATGACTTCAGTAAAGCTTCAGGATACAAAATCAATATATAAAAATCAGGGTCGGGTATGGTGGCTCATGCTTGTAATCTCAGCACTTTGGGAGACAAAGGTAGCAGCATCGCTTGAGCTCAGGAGTTCAAGACCAGACTGGGCAACATAATGAGACCTTGTCTCTTAAAAAATTATTTTAAAAAATGAGTATACAAAAATCATTAGCATTTCTATATGCCAATAATGTTCAAGCTAAGAGCCAAACCAAGAATGCAACTCCACTTACAATAGCCACACTCACAAAGTTAGATGTATCTAACTAAGAAGGTGAAAGATCTCTACAAGGAGAACTATAAAACATTGCTAAAAGAAATCACAGATGATACAAACAAATGGAAAGATATCCCATGCTCATGGATTGGAAGAATTAATATCATTAAAATGGCCATACTGCCGAAAGCAAACTATAGATTCAGCACTATTCCTATCAAACTACCAATGTCATTTTTCATAAAATTAGGAAAAATCATTCTAAAATGTATATGGAACCAAAAAGAACCTGAATAGCCAAAGCAATCCTAAGCAAAAAGAACAAAGCCATAGGTATCACACTACCCAATTTCAAACTATACTACAAGGTTACAGTAACCAAAAGAGCATGGTACTGCTACAAAAACAGACACATAGACCAATGGAACAGGACAGAGAACCCAGAAATAAAGTCACACACCTACAAACATTGGATCTTCAACAAAGTCAACAATAACAAGCAGTGGGGAAAAGATTCCCTATTCAATAAAGGGTGCTGGGATAACTGGCTAGCCATATGCAGAAGAATGAAACTGGATCCCTACCTTTTACCATATACAGAAATTAACTCAAGATGGATCAAAGACTTAAATGTAAGATCTAAAACTATAAAAATCTCTGAAGAAAACATTGGAAATACCATTCTGGACATTGGCCCTGGCAAAGAATTTAGGACTAAGTCCCCAAAAGCAATTGCAACAAAACCAAAAATTGACAAGTGGAACCGAATTAAACTAAAGAGCTTCTGTAGAGCAAAAGAAACTATCAACAGAGTAAACAGATAACCTACAAAATGGGAGAAAATATTTGCAAACTATGCATCTAAGAAAGGTCTAATATCCAGAATCTATAAGGAGCTAAAACAATTCAATGAGCAAAACAACCTCATTAAAAAATGGGCAAAGGACATGAACAGATACTTCTCAAAAGAAGACATATACGAGGCCAACAAATATATGAAAGCATGTTCATCATCACTAATCGTCAGAGAAATGCAAATAAAAACCACAATGAGATACCAGTCAGAATGTCTATTATTAAAAAGTCAAAAAATTACATGCTGGTAAAGTTGTGGAGAAAAGGGAAAATTTATACACTGTTGATGGGAAAGTAAATTAGTTCAGCCACTGTGAAAAGCAGGTTGGAGGTTTCTCAAAGAACTAAAACAGAACTTCCATTTGACTCAGCAATCCCATTACTGAGTATATACCCAAAGGAAAATAAATCAGTCTACCAAAAAGACACATGCACTCATATGTTTAATGCAGCAGTATGCATAATAGCGAAGATATGGAATCAACCTAGATGCCCATCAATGATGGACTGGTTTAAAAAAAAAGTGCTATACATATACCATAGAATACTATGCAGCCATAAAAAGAATGAAATCATTTTATTTGCAACAACATGGATGCAGCTGAAGGGTATTATTCTAGGTGAATTAATGCAGGAACAGAAAACCAAGTACCACATGTTCTCACTTAGAAGTGTGAGCTAAACATTGAATACACATGGACCTAAAGATGGGAACAATAGACACGGGGGGCTACTAGAGGAGGTAGGGTGGGAGCAGGGCAAAGGTTGAAAAACTACCTGTTGAGTACTATTCTGACTACCTGGGTAATGGGATCATTTGTACACTAAACTTCAGCAACGTGCAATTTACCCGTGTAATGAACCTGCGCATGTACCCCCTGAATCTAATAAAATAGTTGAAAAAAAGTGGGGAGAATGTACATCCTTTTCCCGTTCCTGATCTTAGGGAAAGCATTTGTTTTTTTTCACCATTAAGTGTGATGTTAGCAGTGAGTTTTTCATATCTTCACTTTTTCAGATTGAGGAAATTCTCTCCTATGCCCACTTTGTTGAGATTTTTTTTTTTTTGCATCATGAAATGGAGTTGGATCTTATCAAATGTATTTTCTGTCTCTATTGAGATGATTGTGTAGTTTTTGTCCTTTATTCTATTAATATGTCATAGTATATTGATTGATTTTCATATGTTGTACCAACCTTACGTTCTGAGATAAATATCACTTGGGCATGGTGTATAATCCTTTTCATATGTTGTTGAATTCAGTTTGCTAGCATTTTCTTGAAGATTTTACATCTATATTCATAAAATACATTGGTCTATGCTTTTCTCATGATGTCTTCGTCTTGTTTAGTATTAGGGTAATAGTGTCTTCACAGATTGAGATGTGAAGTATTCCTTCCTCTTCTATTTTATTGGAATAATTTATAAAGTATCAGTGTTAATTATTCATTAAACATTTGGTGGAACTCACCAATGAATCCATCTAGGCCTCAGCATACCCTCTTCCTGATCCTTCAACTGTTTGTGGGTTTTTTTTTTTTTTTTTGAGATAGAGTCTTGCTCTGTTGCCCAGGCTGGAGTGCAATGGGATGATCATAGAAGACTGCAGCCTTGAGGGCCTGGGCTCAAGTGTTCCTTCCACCTTGGCCTCCTAAGTAGCTGGGATTACAGACATGAACCACCATGCCTGGCTAATTTTGTTTAAATTTTTATTTCTTTTATTTTTGTAGAGATAGGGTCCCACTATGTTATCCAGGCTGGTCTCTAGTTCCTGGCCTCAAGTGATCCTTCCACCTCAGCCTCCCAAAGTGTTGAGATTAGAGGCATGAACCATCATGCCCAGCTCAACTGCTTCTGATGATTCTTCTCACTCCCCACCCCAAATACACAGTGTATAGTAACTTTTTAATCAAAACGGCATTGTAGATGGGGAATGAAAGTCTGCTGTTATTTGTTGCTGTTGTTTTACAGTTGATGCAGGTATTCTGGTGATGCTACTGTGCTGCTCAGTTACTCTGAACACATTTTTTTTTACTGCATTAATGGTATGTCATATATTTTACTATCAAGTACTTAGGTGTGAATTAGCATAAGAAAATGATTGCTAATCAGTAGCATATAAATTCAGAGTCAGGAATGATGGTGATGCCAAACAACCAGATTGTCCACATGGGTGGCTGGGAGAGTGGCACCTTTGCTTTCTGATGGCTCAATGTACACAAACATTATTTCATGCATAAAATTATAAAAATATTGTATAAAATTACATTTGGACTATGTCCATAAGGTATATATGAAACATAAATAAATTTTGTGTTTAGACCTGAGTCTTGTCCCCAAGACATCTCTTTATGTGCATGCAAACATTCCAAAATCCCCCAAAATCCAAGATATGAAGCACTGTGTTCCCAAGCATTTGGGATATGGGATACTCAACCTGTATTTATATATATATATATTAAAAATATATATATATATTAAAATTTCTCAGTCAATGTTTACTGAAAAGTCTATCTACTTTGTATGTTGCAAGGACTGTGGAATTTGTAGCTGTTAAAAAAGTATCTTCAACTCAAAGTGATAGAGAAGCACCAAGACGTTCCCCAAGGTCTCTTCTAGCCTGATGGAGTGATATTAACAATATTCTATTTTCTGAATTAGAGAGCCTGGAGAAGGCGCAGAGTATAATGTAAAACTATAATGTCAGTCATCATACTTATTGTGTTCAGGATGCTCTTCTGACAAGAGGGCATTGTAGGTTATAGGAAAGAAAGGCTCTACCAACAATTAAATGAGCAGGCCAAGACATTAGATGCAGAGATTTTTATGGGAGGACAATAATAGGTTATTAGGAACTGATTATATGGTAGAAATAATGCAGGGGAAATGGTGGCCACTTTCTCCATTAAATGGCAATAGCTGTTGCATAAAAACAATTGATGTAAATTAGTCCTTTTTTTTAATTGATGAGAGAAGAGTTTTGAGGGTAGAAAGTTTCATCAAAAGAACCGAAATAGTATGTTCTTGAGTAGAATTCCTATTAGCTGCAAGAATTACAATTTCCTACTGTTTGGTAAGAATGTATCATAGATATAATGTTTTAATTAATAAAATTCATTTTTTTCTATAACTAAAAAAAATTTTAACACTCCGCAGGGCAGGAGGTATTGAGCAATCAGAATATGCCCTGGATCAATCAGAATGGAAGCCTGCAATGCCAGGCTTTAACCTTTTAGTTGCAGGTCGGTCCTGGGTGTCCTGGGGGAAGGATTAAGACAACCAGGACAGCTGGGGGAATGGGGTAGGCATGGGGAAGGGAGCTTGGGCAGTGGGTATGTATCTATGGGCATGGCGGTCTTTCAGTATCTCTGTATTCAGAGGTTGCATGTAGGCCATCCTTCCAGCTGCAGCATTGAGTGGCATATGAGGCTTGCAGCCCAGGCTTGGCCTCTTGCCTCCCATACAGCTGACTCTCCATGGCCACAAGCCCATCTGGCATCACTGCATGCACTCTTCTGCTCCAAATTTGACTTTAAAATGCTCCACTGTGCTGGGCAGTTTTCCACCCAGGTGATAAACTTGTGAACCTCCAAATCAGGCTTTGGCTGAATGAGTTCATCTCCTGCTCACAGCTTGTGTACAGGTGAACTGCGTAGAGGAAAGAAAACTAAATTTGGGGTCAGGAGCCCGGTTCTGGGTTCACATCTCAGCTCTGCTACTGTTTCCCCGTATGCCTCTGGGTAAGTCACTTCATCCCTATGACCTCAGTTTCATGGTCAGTAAAACAGGATGATGACTTCTGCCATTGTAGGGCCCCTCACAGGGCTGTGCTGAGGTTTAAATAAGACAAAGGAGGTGAAGCACTTTGCAAACTGTAAGGCTCAGTGCACACATGAGTGAGTCTGTATTCCATAGACTGAAGGATCTGGCTGTTCAGAATGTTGCTTGTCTGTTTCTGATTAAATCAGGAGTTACATAGATGCCATTTATTTAGAATGTTCCCTGACTATCCTCAAATATGACCATAATGTAGCTTTGGCTTTTCATGGAGAGGGGAGGGTGGGCTGCAGAAGGTGTGATCTTTCTTTCCCATTAACCCTACAGCCTCACACAAAATCAGAGCTGAAATGGACTGCCAGAGAATACCTACTCCACCACTCTCAGTTTAATTAATAGGATCCCTGAGATCCAGAGAGGGCCAGTGAGTGCCCATAATGCATTATTAGTAGAGCCAGAACCAGTTCTTTTGATTCCCAACTCTTTTCGTCACAGCATGTGACATGTCTTGTGGCAAACTTTTCATTCAGATTTATGTTTTCTTTCATTCGATAGCATTTATTGAGTCCCTACTAAGTGTTGGTTTCTGTGATGATCACTTGGGGTAGACAAGTGAGGTGCAATTCTGCTTTCAGGTTGCTCATGACTCTGGGCAGAGAATGCTGTTTCAGAGTCCTGAGCGAGGGACAGGTAAAAGTTCTATCTGTATAGATTTGGCCACCTTCTTTGAGGGTGGAGGTGGTTTTTGAGAATAGTCAAGAAGTGTGATTCTATAATCCCAGCACTTTGGAAGGCCAAGGTGAGGGGATTGCTTGAGGCCAGAAGTTGGAGACCAGCCTTCTCAACATAGCAAGACCCCTATCTCTACAAAAAATTAAAAAAACTAGGCAAGTGCAGTGGTGCACACCTATAGTCCCAGCTGCTGTGGAGGCTGAGGTGGGAGAATCACTGAAGACTTTGAGGGTGCAGTGAGCTATAATTGCACTGCACTCCAGCCTGGGTGACACAGCGAGACCCAGTCTCAAAAAAAAAAAAAAAAAAAAAAAAGTGTGATGAAGCTCTGCAATGCTGACCTAATACCAATGATGACCAAGCATTCTCACCTTCCTGTCTCATTTAGTTTTTACAACAATTTCCTCTCATATTGCAAATGAGGAAGTTGAGACTCAGAGAAGAGAAGGGATATGGCTGGGGTCACAGATCTGGAAAGAACCACAGTCACTGTGATGGATTCCAGGGCCTTGTAGGTCTTACGAACTGACTTAATTCAGGTAGAAAGAGCAGGGCTCAGGTGCTTGGGAGACCTGGGTTCAAATTCCAGCTATGCCACTTCCCAGCTGGGTGGCTTGGGCAAATTACTGTTATAGAGACTCAGTTTCCTCATGTGCAAAGTAGAGAGATAATAGGGTATGTACCTTAGGGGCTCCTTGAAGGTGATATCAGCGACTGAGGGTAAAGCCCCTAGCTAGTGCCTCGCATACAACGATACAGTGGGAACTCCATACATGCTCCTTTGCAGCCCTTCCCGGCCCCTGCTGTGAGTGGCTTGGTCAGTATTCCTGGCTCTCCGGAGCAGTTCTGTGCTCCCAGGAGAGTGGCCTGGAAGGTTTTCCTCTGTCGAACAATAACAAGGGCAGCGGCAAAGGTGAGGTTTGCTGAAGGTGCAGGCCTGAAAACTGAGGCCCTATCCCCCAAATTTCTATCTCTCTCTTTTCCTCTCTGTCTTCTTCCCTATCCCTCTACGCCCTTCTCTCTCCCTCTACCCCCTTATCTCCCCTCCCCCTTCCTCTCTCTCTCCCACCCCTCCCCCTTTTCTTCCCTGTCTCTCTCCTGGGTGGAGCCTACTCCAAGCTCCTGAAGGCGCAGTGTGGATACCCAGAGTGGCTGGCCACGCCTGACTGCACAGGTGTCATTTCTGTCTTGTCCCTTCTGCATTCCAGCTTCGTATGTCAGCACCTATGAAAATCTTCCAGGTCTTGGGTTTGAATAGCCCCTTGGCTGCCTGGGAGACAGGAGGCTGGCTCTGTTTTGCCTGTCAAATCATCCACTTTGTTTGTCTACGGGCAGGTAAGCCGGGTCCCCTTCCATAATACAGACAGGGCCATCAGTGTCAGGGCTGATTCTACCAGGCTCAGGCTGAACAAACAGCCATCTGCCCCACCGGTGAGGCCAAGGCCAGGCAGCAGCAGGGGCTGCTATTCTTCAGGAGCAGTTTGATGACAGGCTGGGAGTGGATATCGGCACTCCACTGGGAGGGAGCTGAGCTCAGACTTGCCTCTTCCAGCCGGCGCAAATCCTCCTTTCCTGGCTGGGTCTAACCTTCCGAAGGACCCCCACTTTCACTCCTGCCATCATCAGCATGTGATACAATGAGATAAAGAAATGGGCACAGTGAAAGGAGACAGAGATCTTGCTACACAAAGAGTCCATGAACATATACAGAAAACCCCATAATCTGCCAGATTTCTTCTTTTGCTTTGCTGCTAGGAGACATGGAAGGAATTTAGTGCTGGTGGTAATAACTAACTCACCCCAATGGTCTGGCAACATCCTCTGCTCTTTTGAATTGGTTCTCTTAGTTTAAAATTCATCTTTCTTGGATATTTTTTTTATTGTGGTAAAAAACATGTAACATAAACTTTACCAATAATGACATCGAGTAATTCACAATGCCATGCAATCGATTGTGCACTCACAATCTGTACCACTATCTAGTTCCAGAATGTTTTCATCATCCCAAAAGGTAACCCCTTACCCACTAAGCAGTCACTCCCCATTCTTTAACTTTTAAGACATCACAGATACCTTTGTGAAACGAGTAGAGGGTATAGATTCTAAATAAAAATAATAGATCAAAGAACAGACAACTTTTACATTTCATTGCATTAGCTGTACATATTCACCTTTTATTTTTCCACATTCATTTTTGTTTCATTTTCTTTTGTCTATTTAGGGTCTGAGTTATGGGCCATTTCTGACCCGTCGTTCCAAATTCCATTCCTTCTTTTCCCATCCCTTTTTCCTCTTTTTTCTCTTCCCTTCCTTCAGATCTTCAGGTCTACTGTTTATCTACTTAATTACTTATTATCTATCTATCTATCCATATTTCTGTCTCATCCATCATGTTTCAAAAATCTATCATCTATCCATGTGTCATCTATGTATCTACCTATTAAAAATCTTTCATCTGTCCATCAATCATATATCTATTACATCTCTATCATATTTCTATTCTCCATCCATCTTTCTATACCTCTCTTTGTAAATCTAGATAATTGGTTCTCAGTCCTGCACATTAAAATCACCTGGAAAGACACTGAAATCACCTGAGGAGTTTTTAAGATCTATGGATGCCTGGGCTCCATTTCAGGTCAATTGAAATAGAATATTTTGGTGTAGGGCCTGGTGATCTGTATATTTTGAAAGTCCTCCCAGATGAGGCCGGGTACATTGGCTCACACCTGTAATCCCAGCACTTTGGGAGGCTGAGGGGGTGGATCATGAGGTCAACAGATCGAGACCATCCTGGCCAACATAGTGAAACCCCGTCTCTACTAAAAATACAAAAGTTAGATGGGCATGGTGGTGCACACCTGTAGTCCCAGCTACTCGGGAGGCTGAGGCAGGAGAATTGCTTGAACCGGGACCCGGGAAGTGGAGGTTGCAGTGAGCTGAGATCGTGCCACTGTACACCAGCCTGATGACAGAGCGAGACTCAGCCTCAAAAAAAAAAAAAAAAAAAAAAAAAAAAGTCCTCCCAGATGATTCCAAAGCATAGTGAATGTTAAGAAGCACTCACTTGGACATATCTCTCTGATACTTAACCTTCTGCAAAAACTCCTTATCCTAGCTCTGGTCCTCAGTTAGCCTATTTTTTACATAAATGGAAGTTTTGTAAAACTTTGTAAAAATCTTTGTAAAAAAAATTTGTAAAGCTTCATAATTTGCTTTAATAATATGTATAAATGACTTTCTATGTAGTTAAATATTTTTTAAGAGCATCATGTAAAATGTTGCTTAGTATTCTATTAGCATATATGTTACATTTATTTAGTCTTCTGTTGGGATTCTGATTAGGATTATATTAAGTCTATAAATGAGTAAGGGATAACATGTATATTTGATATATATGTTTAATTTAAAAAATTGGAATTTTAAGCATATACAAAACAAATAGTATGATATATCCCTCTGTACTCATTACCCAGCCCTAACAGCCATCAATCCTGTCAAATTTGGTACCATCTGTGCCCCCATCGTCCCCTGTGGTCATATTATTTTGAAACAAATCCCAGACATCATTTAAATTCATCTGTAAATATTTCAGTATATATCTCTAAAAGATATCAAAACCCCAATACTGTTGTTGTACTCCCCAAAAATTAACAATAAGTCTTTAATATCATCAAGGGCAACTTGATGACTTGTTAAAAGTCAAGGTTTAAATTTCCAACTCATTCATTCATTTCATGAATTTATTTGTTTGTGTTTCTACATTTTGTTTTGGGTTGGCTTTAAGTAGTCTTATCTCTCTTAATACATAAAGTATTGCTCCATCTTTTATTTTCTCTTTGGAATTTATTTGTTGAAGAAGCTGGATGGTTGATCTTATAGAGTTTTCCATATTCTTAATTGTATTTTTATGGTATAGTTCAACATGTTTTTATCTTCTGTATTTCTCATAAATTAGTGGCTCAGGCTAATACTTTGTATGACATTGAGCCTTTCAATTCATGAACATGTTTTATTTATAATTTGTTTAGGTTTTCCTTAATGTCTATCAATAAAGTTTTCTATTTTCTCAGTAAAGGCCTTGTGCATCTTATTGAAATTATTTCTAACACTTTGTCTTTTTAAAAAATAAAATTGAAAATATTAGCTCTTCTTAAATTGAAATTTCTACTTGTTTATTACTGATGGATATAACAGCACTGAACTTTTTACATTAATTTTGTAACTGGTTATTTGGCAACTGGCTAAACTCCCTTAAAAATCTAATAATTTATTCTAGAGTTCTTTGTGTTTTCAGTGTAGATAATTATATAATTTGTGAGTAACGACACTTCTGTTTTTTCCTTTCAAATATATATGTAACTTTTTTCTTGCTTTATTGCTTTCAGTACAATGATGAATTAAAGTGATGATAGTGGGCATCCTTGTTTTGATCTCTACCTAAAAATAATGTTTTAATGTTTCACAAATAAATATAGTATTTTGCCATAGTTTTTTTTGGTTGGGGGGGATACACTTATCAAGTTAAGAAGTTTCCCTCTGTACCTAGATTTTAGGGAATTATGTCATAGATTGGATGTTGATTTTTTAAATGCTATTTCTGCATTTATTGAGATAATCATATTCTTTAACCTGTTAATGTTAATCTGATTTTTGAAAATGTTAAACCACCTTGTATTTTGGCGATACACCTTATCTAGAGCAAGATATACTATCATTTTTATATATTATTGGATTTGATTTGCTCATATTTTGTTTGCAAGTTTGGTATCCAGCTCATGAATAAGGTTGATCCATAATTAATTATCCTTTCTTTTAATGTTATTTTCAAGGTTTTGTGTCAAGTTTATGGTATCATCATGAAATAATTGGGGAATAGTCCTGTCTAGTCTGTTTGGGCTGCTATAACAAAATAACTCAGATACTGGGCAATTTGCAAACAACATAAATTTATTGCTCACAGTTTTGGAGCTTGGGAAGTCCAAGATCAAGGCAACAGCACATTCAGTGTATGGTGAGGGCTTCTCTCTGCTTCCAAGATGGCACCTTCTAGCTGTGTCCTTATATGATAGAATGGGCGAACAAGCTCCTTTTGGCTTCTTTTATAAAGGTGCTAATCCCATTCATGAATGCTCTCACCTCCCAAAGGCCTCCCCTCTTAATGCTATTGCACTGGGGATTAGGTAGCAATATATGAATTTTGAGGGGGACACAAACATTCAGACCGCAATGAGTCTCATTTTCTTTTTCTTTTTCTTTTCTGTTTTTTTTTGAGATGGAGTCCCGCTCTGCCGCCCAGGCTGGAGTGCAGCGGCGCGATCTCGGCTCATTGTAACCTCCACCTCCCGGGTTCAAGTGATTATCTTGTCTTAGCCTTCCTGAGTAGCTGGGACCACAGACGCCCGCCACCACGTCCAGCTAATTTTTGAATTTTTCAGTACAGACAGGGTTTCTCCATGTTGGTCAGGCTGATCTCGAACTCCTGACCTCAGGGGATCCATCCACTTCAGCCTCCCAAAGTGCTGGGATTACAGGTGTGAGCCACCATGCCCCACCCCATTTTCTATTAGGATTTTTTTTTCTTAAGTGTTTGAAAGATTTTTCTATTAAAATCTTTTGGGTTTGCTGATTCCTTTGTGGAAATTTTTTAAACAATTCAACGTGTGTGACAATTGTAGGACTACTAGGTTTTATGTTTTTTTCTTGTCAGTTTTAAAAAAATTAATAGACTGTTTTAGAGCAGCTTAGATTTATAGCAAAACTGAGAAGAAAATGCAAAGAGTTTTCACATACTGCAATCCCACCCCTCAACACACACACGACCATCAACTTTCCCCACTAGTGTGGTGCACTTGTTACAATTGATGAACCAACATTGACACATCGCTACCAGCTAAAGTCCATAGATTGTATTAGGGTTAACTCTCTTTATTTATAGTGTATGGGTTTTGAAAAATGTATAATGGCAAATGTCCATCATTATAGTATAATACAGAATAGTTTCACTGCCTTAAAACCCCCTGTGATCCACTTATTCATACCTTTGTTCCCCCGGCAATCACTGGTCTTTTTACTGTCTCCATAGTTTTGTCTTTTCCAGAATATCATATAATTGGAATCACACAGTAGGTAGCCTTTTCAGATTGGTTTCTTTCACCTAGTGATATGGATTTAAGGATCCTCCGTGTGTTTTCATGGCTTGATGGCTTGTTTCTTTTTATCACTGAATAATATTCCACTGTATGGATGTAATTGTTTATTTATCCACTCAGCTATCGAAGGACATCTTACTTAGTTCCACACTTTGGCAACTGTCTTAGTCCATTTGTGCTGCTACAAAAAATACCATAGACTGGGTTTTTTCATTTCTCATGGTTCTGAAGGCTGGGAAGTCCATGATCAAGGCAAGCTTGGTATCTGATGAGGGCTGCTCGCTCTGCTTCTAACATGGTGCCTTGTTACTGCATCCTCCAGAGGGGAGGAATGCTGTGTCCTCACATGGCAGAATGGACTGATGTGCAAAAAGGGGCAAATTCCCTCTGCCAAGCACTTTTATAAGGGTATCTAATCCCATTCATGAGGGTGGAGCCCTCATGACTCAATCACCTCCTAAAGGCTACACCTCTTAATAATACTGTTGCATTGGGGATTCAGTTTCAACATGAATTTTGAAGGGGCAAAAATATTCAAACCATAACAGTAATTATGAATAAAGCTGCTATAAACATTTGTGTGTAGGCTTTTGTACAGACATACATTTTCAAGTTATCTGAGTAATTACTGGATCATATGGTAAGAGTATGTTTAGTTTTGTAAGAAACTGCCAAACTGTGTTTCAAAGTGGCTGTGCCATTTTGCATTTCCACCAGCAATGAATGAAAGTTCCTTTTCTTCTATATCCTTGCCAGCATTTGGTGTTGTTAGTATTTTGGATTTTTGCCATTCTAATAGATGTAAAGTGGTATCTTATTGTTGTTTTAATTTGCAATTCCCTAATGATGTATGATATCCTTTGTCATCTATATATCTTTCCTTGGTGAGGTGTTTGTTCAGATTTTTTTGCCCATTTTAAACATTGGGTTGCTTTCTTATTGTTAGGTTTTAAGAGTTCTTTGTAATTTTGGACAACTGTTCTTTACTAGATATATCCTTTGAAAATATCTTTTCTCAGTCTGTGGCTTGCCTTCTCATTCTCTTGACAGTATCTTATGCAGAATAGAATTTGTTTTTATGTCCAATTTTTAAATTTTTTTTCTTTCACGGATCATGCCTTTGGTGTATCTAAAAAGTCATTGCCAAACCCAAGGTCATCTAGATTTTCTCCTGTATTATCTTCTAGGAGTTTTATCGTTTTTCATTTTACATTTTGGTTTACGTTCTCTTTTGAGTTAATTTTTGTGATAGGTATGAAGGCTGTGTGTAGATTAATTTTTTTTGCATGTAAAAATGTCCAGTTGTTCCAGTACCCTTTTTGACAAGATTGTTCTTCCTCCATTGAATCGCTTTTGCTCCTTTGTCAAAGATCAGTTGACTATATTTGTACGGGCCTATTTTCGTGCTTTTTATTATGTTTCACTGGGACTTTTAAAATTCTCTTGCCAATGCCACACTGTTGCCTTCATTGCTATAGCTTTACAGTAAGCCTTGAAGTTGAATAGTGTCAATTTCCTAACTATGTTGTCCTCCAGTATTGTGTTGGCTATTCTGAGTTGTTTGCCTCATCATATAAGCTTTTTTTTTTTTTTGGTAGAGATGGGGGTCTCACTATGTTCCCCCAGGCTGGTCTTGAACTTCTGGCCTCAAATGATCCTCCCCAGTCAAACTCCCAAAGTGCTGGAATTACAAGGGTGAGCCACCATGCCTGGCCAGCCATATACACTTTAGAATCAATTTGTCAATATCCACAAATGACTTGCCGGGATTTTGATTGGTATTGTGTGGAACCTATAGATCAAGTTGGAAAGAAATGATATCTGAACAACATTAAGTCCTCCTAATCATGAACATGATTATAGCTATCCATTTATTTTTCGTTCTTTGATTTCTTTCATACAATTTTTATAGTTTTCTTCATATAGATCTTGTATATATTTTGTTAGATTTATACCTAAGTATCTCTTTTTTAGTCTAATATAAATGGTATTATATTTTAAATTTCAAATTCTATTTGTTAGTTACTGGTATATAGGATAGCAACTGATTTTGGTATATTAACCTTGTATCCTACAACCTATTAGTTCCAGGATTTTTTTGTTTTGTTTTTGGTCAGCTCTTTGGGATTTGCTATATGGACAATCATGTAATCTGTGAACAAAGACAGTTTAATTTCTTCCTCCCCAATCTGTATACCTTTTATTTCCTTTTCTTATCTTATCACATTAGCTAGAACTTCCTGTTACTGGTTTCTAATTTAATTCTATTGTGGTCTGGGAACATTAATGGCATGATTTCTATTCTTCTAAATGCATTAAGGTGCGTTTTACGGCCCAGAATGTGGTCTGTCTTGGTCTATCTTCTCAAGCTCCGTTTGAGCTTGAGAAGAATACATAGTCTGCTATTGTTGAGAGAAGTATTCTATAAATGCCAAGTTATTGTCATAGTCTTGTGTTCATATTTTCAAGATTCTTTTAGTTTTTGATACATAGTATATACAATTTAAAATTTTTATTTGGATAATTCTAATAGCTTAAGTCTGCAGTTTTTGCAGTTCTGATCTGCCACCTCATTTTTTGTGTGGTACATTTCTGACTGAGATATTCATTTTTAACAGAACTTAATCTTTGGAAATCCTTTAGGCTTTATATCCTCTTTCTCTTTTTTTAATGAGTGGAACTACTCTCCCAAATTTCTCTGTTTTCTTTCTATATAAAAGCCAACTTGTCTTTATATGAAGTTATTGGTAGGCAACATTTCTTACTCTCAAAAACTTTGTAAATGCTACTTTATTATCTTTCACGCTACTTTTGCAGAAGACAAGTTTGAAGTCAAATTGAGTTTTTTTTTGTGGTAACTTTAGTTTTCTGTCTATGTGGATTTTAAAAATTGTTCTCAGTTCTAAATGTTTTCTAGAATATATTTAGATGGAGCCTCTTTTATTGATTTTGCACAGCACATGGTTACACCTTTCAATCCCACATACACCAGTTTTTTCTCGTCTCTGTGAAGTTCTCTTTTCTAGCTTTTATATTGTCATGTGCTTCATTTATTATAATCTCTTAAGGAACACCAAATAAGTGTATATTGGCTTTATGCTTATTTTTCCTCAACATCTATCATCTTGTCTTTCACCGACTTATCCTATGTTGAACACTGTCAGTGTTCTGCTGTGTCACGTAGGACTTACCTCTATTCACTGGAGGCTGCTTACTGGGAACACCTATGACTTTCCTGAGGACTTTTTTCTATCTATGAGAGTATACTTAGCCTGCATGTGGAACAAAATGAAAGTTCTAGGAAGTTAATGCCCCCAGGAGTCACATAAAATGATGACAGATATAGAGTTGATGGGTAAATACTCCAGCTTCCTCACTTGTCAGGTGGGGTCATTCTGAGGTATGATTTGCAGTGTCACTGAGGGTTCCCCTGTGGGACTGAGCCCCAGTTGCCCATGGTGGAAACTGGCTTGATAACTCACCCTTTACAGGCTTTCTTTCCTTGCCTAACCCACTGCCTTATCCCCCTACTGGTGCTTCCTAGGGTCACTTCTAAAATAAACTACTTGCATCCATAACCTTGTCTCAGGGTCAACTTCTAGGGAAACCCAGCTTAAAACAGACATTTGTTTCTAATTTTTGTTATTATAAATAATGTGGCAATGAATATATTTGTACAGGAGTCTTTGCAACTTTCATTATTTAAAAAATAGATTCTCTGAAGTGGAATTGCTAGGTCATAGGACATAAATATTTTAAATCTGTAGTAGATATTGCCAAATTCCAGGTAGGTTTTGGACAGGAGTTGGTTAGCAATCATTCTACAGCTGGTCTCTCTGAAAGACATCAGTGTTGACAACTGCTTCATTTTTTTGTGCTTGCTCATTGCTATCGTTTGACTGTCCCAGCCAAAACGCATGTTGAAATTTAATTGCCATTGCAACTATTGAGAGGCTAGACTTTTTTGTTTGTTTGTTTGTTTCTTTGTTTTTGGGATGGACCCTTGCTCTGTTGCCCAGGCTGAAGTGCAATGGGCGATCTCAGCTCACTGCAACCTCTGCCTCCTGGGTTCAAGCGATTCTCCTGTCTCAGCTTCCCAAGTAGCTGGGATTACAGGTGCCCGCCACCACGTCCAGCTAAATTTTGTGTTTTTAGTAGAGATGGGGTTTCGCCATGTTGGCCAGACTGGTCTCAAACTCCTGACCTCAGGTGATCTGCCCGCCTTGGCCTCCCAAAGTGCTGGGATTACAGGCGTGAGCCACCGTGCCCGTCCGAGGCAAGACCTTTAAGAGGTGATTAGGTCAAGAGGGCTCCATTCTCATGAATAGATTAATGCCATTATTGCAGGAGTGGGTTACTTATTGCGAGAGTTGGCTCCTGATAAAAATAATGAGTTTGCTTGATTTCCTCTCTCTGTCTTCTGCCTTCCACCCTCCTCCATGTGATGACCCTCACCAGATGATGGCTCCATGCTTTTGGACTTCCCAGCCTCCAGCACCATGAGAAATAAATTTCTTAAAAAAATTACTCAGTCTGTGCTATTCTATTTTGGCAGCAGAAAATGGACTAAGATGCCCATATCCTTATAATCTTAAAGAACAGGGGCAAGATAGGCTTTTCTGGAGTGAGAGAAGGTAAATGCTGGCTGTATGTGATTTTGTTAGGTTGGCCTCTCATACCAGTCTTATTCAAATGCATCTATTCTTATTTTGAATTTATTAATTCTTAGACTCCATAACATCCTGCCATAGACACTAACCTTAGCCACATACTTACTGATGTTCATGCTATTTATTTTATTTATGCAGTTTACCTTTGAAAGATCCTCAATTCGATAAACAGTTTCCCCCCAGCATTAGATATGAACAGATCTGTTTCATGTACTCACCAGTGTGTTGAGCCAGGACCCTGGGTTCAAGGTTTATAATCTTGGATTCCTCCCCTTTCCTCTCTTAGCCTAGCCTCAGCTAGAGTTGATGAAAATGAGACTTAGAGAGAGATGGTGACTTGCCAAGATCAAACATCTGGTTAAACATGGAGCTAGATTCGGAATCTAGCCCATTTGAAATCCCAGAACTAAAAACAAAGCTAAACAAACAACCACACAAAACCCTTCTGGGGGGCCATGATGAATCTTCCCCACTCCCTGCCCTTGCCTGCTTTTTCTAGCTCAAGCAGATGTTCAATCTGCTACAAAGTTCCAGAGCCATCCTTCCTGATCAAGGACTCTTCCCATCTCTCTGGGCTCCTCCTCACCATGCCTTCTTACTTGCCCTTCCCCCAAATATCTCTCTTGCTTTACTCTTACCTGATCCTGACCTGCCCTCACCCCACTCTCCTACCTTTCACCAGATGACTCCTCATGTGCCACCTCTTCAAGGAAGCTGTACCTGGTGATTGGTTTGTCTGTTTTCTGGACTAGATTAGAAGTTGTTGATGCCAGGAATGGCCACTATATCCCCAGCACTTGTCACAGTGCTTGGCCCAAAGCAGGTGCTGAGTAAATATCTGCTAAATGGACAAATACCTACTAAATGAATGAAAGAAAAAATGAATGGAAGGCATTTGTCAATCTCCTTGAATGAGAATTTGTTTGAAGATTAGCAGTTAAATTATTTAAAAACTCATCCCCACAGAGAGTTAGGAAAATGAAACAAGAATGACAGGCAAAATGGCTGCTAAAAATACCAGTGCCTCAGGATCTTATTTTTCACACCTGGTATGGCAAGTTTTGTTTATTCAGAATTTTCTTATTTCCATGTAAATCACATTCACTGACATCAACCTGGCTTAGATTCTATGTCTTCTTGTCCTTTGGTTAAAAAAAAAATACTGTAGTTAGTAAGCTCCCGGACTTCACAGTCTGCTGTTATTAACAGCTGCCATTTAGTAGAGCTTCCTATGTCACGGAGTGTGCTAAGAGCCTCATATCTGATATCTAATTAAATCCTCCTGATACATATTATCACCCCCTTTTGTTGGTAAGGAAATGAAAGTCCAGAGAGATTAATTTGTCATGGTTACCCAGGAAATGAGCAGTGAAGCTGGGGTTCGAACCCAGGTTGGATCTTTTCACACTCCATTTCTTATTTCCCTAATTGACAAAGTGGTTTCACTTCTTTCATCTCAATGGCTCTTCAAAGCCCCCCTTCAGGGAAGGACAGCAGGGATCCTAATCCCACCTTATGAGTGTGGAAGGTGAGAAAGTCATTAGCAAATTTAGAACTTGAAACCAGTCCAGCAGATCCCTCACTCAGCCCTTGCTAGGTATGTGATTGTGGACAATTTACTTTCCTTCTCCAAGTCTCAGGGTCCTCATCTGAAAAATGGGAATCACTGAAGAACCCATCTGCAGGGTCGCTGGGAGGATGAAATGAGATAGTGGTGGTAAAGCAACTAGCAAGACCTGAGTTCTCTGCAGGAAGCCTGAACCTTTCAGGCAAAGCGAGGGAAGACAGAACCCTGAGACATAAGTGGGTAGAATGAGCTGAAGCCTCAGGAGTAGCAAGGATGTATGGCTGAACTGTGCAGGCTTTATGGTGACCTCTAGCAGAGACCCACATGATGTTATCTGTGAGGGTTCAGAACTGCTGTCTAAGGGAATAAACAAGTCTAAGCTGCTGGGATGAAGCCAGTGAGGGCAGAAGTCCTCTGCCAGCCCCCTCTTCTCTGACCTTCTCTTTCTCTATGCCTTTCGCCTCACATTTCCCTCACCAGCTCCTCAAAGGCTCCTGTCTCTTCCTCCCACCTTCCAAGTCCCACCTACACACACACACACAAACACATACACACATACACACTCTCCTGGGACTTATACACTCTGTCCCAAGCACCAGCCATCACTTCTCCCAACAGGTAGACTTAGCAGTCTCCTATGCAGCTCTTCAGGGTCACTCACCCATTCACTCACTCATTCATTCGTTCACCAAGCATTTCCCAAGATTTTGCCTGCCCTGTGCTGGCTCCATTGAGCTGAACAAGTCACAAGTCATGCCCCTCTGTCTGGTAAAGGAGCTTTCTTATCAGATCAGCAAGCTCTCAGTGATGCCTTTCAGCTGCATACCCTAACTACAGATATTTTTCTTTTTTCTTTTTCATTTTCTTTCTTTCTTTCTTTCTTTTTTTTTTTTGAGACAGAGTCTTGCTCTGTTGCCAGGCTGGAGTGCAGTGGTGCGATCTCGGCTCACTGCAACCTCCGCCTCCCGGGTTCAAGTGATTCTCCTGCCTCAGCAGCCTCCTGAGTAGCTGGGACTACAGACACATGCCACCACGCCCAGCTAATTTTTGTATTTTTAGTAGAGATGGGGTTTCCATGTTGGCCAGGATGGTCTTGATCTCTTGACCTCATGATCCACCTGCCTTGACCTCCTAAAGTGTTGGGATTACAGGCACGAGCCACTGCGCCCAGCCTCCAGATATTTTTCTACCCTGTTGTCCTCAGGAAGTCTTATCATTGGCATCCTATTTCTTATTTTTAAAAATATTAAAATATTACTATTCAAATAATGTTGAATTATATTATTAATGTTGTAACCCTTACCCAACCTTACCTGAACTTTCAGCTTTCATTTCTCCATGAATATCACTATGCTTATAGAGTTGATTTTGCTGGAAGTCAGTGTAACGAAGTGTTTAAAAGCTTGAACTTCGGGGTCAGCATGGATCACCTGGGCTTGAGTAATGTCTGTATGTTTTACTATCTGTGAGATCTTGAGAAAAGTCCTTTAACTTAACCAAATAAGTGAAAGATCTCATCAACAAAAACTATAAAACATGGATGAAAGAGATTGAAGAGGATACAAAAAATGGAAAGATATGTTCATGGATTGGAAGAATTAATATTGTTCATGGATTGGAAGAATTAATATTGTTAAAATGTCCATAGTACCTAAAGCAATCTACATATTCAGTGCAATCCCTATCAAGATACCAAGGACACTCTTCACAGAAATAGAAAAATCAATCTTAAAATGTATATAGATTCTATTTTATTTGTTGTGATTGTAAATGGGATTACTTTTTTATTTCTTTTTCAGAATGTTCACTCTTGGCGTATAGAAATGCTACTGATTTTTGTGTGTTGATTTTGTATCCTGCAACTTCACTGAATTTGTTCATTAGTTCTAATACTTTTTTGGCAGAGTCTTTGGGTTTTTTCAAATATAAGATCATAGCACCTGTAAACAAAGATAATTTGACTTGTTCCTTTCCAATTTGGATGCCCATTATTTCTTTCTCTTGTCTAATTGCTGTAGCCAGAACTTCCCTAACCACATTTTTAAGCCCTCACAAATGCACACCTCTTTTTATGTGATATGTTAATAACCTCTTACAAAATTGAGCATCCACCTGTTATATAATCCAGTCATCAAGATGAGAAACAACACAAACACAAAAACAATATAATCAGCTGCTTTCAACATAGGTTAGAATCCTACAATCTGGGACTTATTTTTCAAATCCTCTACCCCAAGCAACAGTCATCAGAGGGTCTGGGGAGAGAATGGAGCTGCAGCCTGTGAACCCAATCCTACATTAGGGAGAGGAGTCACATGGGTTGGAAATTTGAATTATGTCCACTACACTTATTCCGGTGGCCATTCTAATGCTCCATGTCCACTCTACCTCCCCAGCATCATCCTGATTTTGTCTCTCCTCTCCATTCCTTCTGTCAGTCACAAGACTATTGCAATCATCTCCTTACTGGTCTCCTTCTCCCAGTCTCTGCCCTCTCCAGTCTACCTCCCATACTAGCTTCCAGAGGGACCTTCCTTGAGCATAGTCTTGATAATGACACGTCCCTCCTCAAAAACGTACAATGACTTCTCATTGCCTACATAACAAAATTCAAACTTTAAGCCTGCCACTCAAAGCTGTCCATGATCTGGATTCTTCACCTCTCTCCAGACTTACTTCCCTCTTCCCCTTTCACACATCCTTTACTCCAACCAAATAGAGCTACCTGCTCTTCCCCAACTGTACCCCCCTTGCTTTGCTTTTATTGTTCCTTCTGCCTGGAATGCCCTTCACAGAGCAGCTCCGCAGACTGGCTCTTTCACTCTTCATCAGATGCCATCCCTCCATAAAGCCCTTCTCTTTTTCCCAACTGGAAGTGATTTTATTGCTTTGTGTAGCAGTCTTTGACTTACTCACCGACAAGGCCAGGAATGCTGCACTACACATCCCTGGGGATGGGGATGAGGGCATTCAGTTTGTAGTCTGTGAGACTGGTCTTCCTTGGAGTTGTGCAGTAAGCACCACCTGTGCAGCCCTACATGATCACTCTGGGCAGGACCACTTTAGCCACTGGAGACCAGAGTTACAGTTTTGGGAGTTTTCAAGAGCTTGCCCAAAATATATTGATCCCCAAACATAAAAAGAAAACTGTAAAATTGAAATTAATTCTAAATTTAAAAAAATTACTGAAAGCTCCTACCTTTTACAGAAAAAACATTTAACTTTAACTGGTGGGATGAGGCTTACAAAAGAAAGAGTGATTAAGGCCCATGGTGACGATGATAATGATCATAGGTGACATTCATTGGGTGCTTACGTGCTCTAAGCACTGTTCTAAGTGCTTTACATATTTTAAATTAATTTAACCTTTATAGCACCTCTGTGAAGTTATGCTGCTAATATCCCTTTTTCACAGGTGAAGAAACTCATATGTAGCTCAAGAATGTCTTAAAATGGCTCTGTTTGCCTGCATCATCCTTTAAGTCCTGGAAGCAGAGGCCATGAGTGATTCAATGCTATGTCCAGCTCAGGGCTTGGCATTGAGTAGGTGCTCAGGGCTATAAGATTAAGGAATAAATAAATAGTTGAGTTGATGCCCCTCCACAACATTTTAGATGTACTTCATTTATGGGATGCATTCCCTCCCTTATTAGGTTAGAGGATTTTTGTTCTTATATACATCATCAGGCTCTTGTGAATTCAGTCACTTCTGTTGTAAGAAACAAGTTTGGGTTACTACTTTGCTAATGGACTATTGTGAGGATTCACAGAAGAAGATGCTTTTAATCTAGATATTCCATGCAAAGAGTGAGCTAAAGGGAGCTGAGATAGCTATTAATATATTATTGTCAAAACAGATTTTAAGTAAAGGGTTACAGGAGACAAAGAAGGACATCATATACTGATAAAAGAGTCAATCCACTAATAAATATTAAATTTTATAATAATTATAAACATATACATATCTAAAAATAGAGTCCCAAAATATGTGAAGCAAAAATTGACAAACTTGAAGAAAGAGACAGCTCTGCAGTCATAGTTGGAGACTTTAATATCTCTACTTTGAATAATGGATAGAACAACCAGATAGAAGATCAATAAGGAAACAGAAGACTTGAACAACACCATAAACCAATTAGACATAACAAACACATAGAATACTCCACTCAGCAATAGCAGAATATCCAGTCTTCTGAAGTAGACACGGAACATTCTCCAGGATAGGCCATATGCTATGCCACAAAAGAAGTCTTAATAAATTTTAAAATATTAAAATCATAAACAGTATATTTTTCAACCATAATGGAATAAAATATGAAATTGATAACAGAAAGAAATTGAAAAACTCAAAAATATGTGGAAATTAAATAACATACTCTTAACCAATAGGTTAAAGAATAAATCACAAGAGGAAATAAGAAAATACCTTAAAACAAGTCAAAATGAAAAACACAACATAGCAAAACTTATGAGATACAGCAAAAGCAGTGTTCAGAAGGAAATTTATAACTGTAAGTACCTACATTAAAAAAGAAGGAAGATCTCAAATCAACAATCTAACAGTACACATTAAGGAACTAGAAAAAGAAGAGCAAATGAACACAAAGAAAATAATAAAAGATTAGAGAAGAGACAAGCAGAATAGAGAATAGAAAAATAGAGAAAAATCAATGAAACCAAAAGTTGGTTCTTTGAAAAGATCAACAAAATTGACAAACCTTTAGTTAGACTAAGAAACAGGAGGCCGGGCACGGTGGCTCAAGCCTGTAATCCCAGCACTTTGGGAGGCTGAGGTGGACGGATCATGAGGTCAGGAGATCGAAACCATCCTGGCTAACACGGTGAACCCCTATCTCTACTAAAAATACAAAAAATTAGCTGGGCATCGTGGCATGCACTTGTAGTCCCAGCTATTCAGAAGGCTGAGGCAGGAGAAGTGCTTGAACCCGGGAGGTGGAGGTTGCAGTGAGCCGAGATCACGGCACTGCACTCCAGCCTGGGCAACAGAGTGAGACTCTGTCTCAAAAAAAAAAAAAAAGAAAGAAAGAAAGAAAAGAAAGAAAAAGAAAAGAAACAGGAGACCCAAATTATTAAAATCACAAATGAAAGAAGGGCCATTACTACTGACTATAGAAATAAAAAGGATTATAAGAGAATGCTATGAAAAACTGTACAACAGACTGGATAACCTAGGTGAAATGGACAAATTTCTAAAAACACACAAACTTCCAGAACCCACACAAAACCTGCCAAGACTGAATTATGAAGATATAGAAAATTCAAATAGACCTGTAAGAAGTAACAAAAGTAAATCACTAATCAAAAGCCTCTCAACAAAGAAAAATCCAGGACCAGAAGCTTTTATTGCTTTCACCACTTCTATTTAACATGGTACTGGAAGTTCTAGCCAGGGGTAGTAGAAAAGAAATGGAAATAAAAGGCATCCAGATTGGAAACAAAAAAGTAAAACTATATTTTAAGATGACATAATTTTATATATGGAAAACCCTAAAGAATCCACCCACATACACAAAAATGTGAGAGCTAATAATGAATTTAGCAAAGTTGTAGGATACAAAATCAATGTACAAAAATCAGTTGTCTTTCTGTATACTAGCAATAAAAAATCCAAAGCAGAAATTAAGAAAACAATTCCATTTACAATAGCATCAAAAAGAATAAAATATGCAGGAATAAATTTAACCAAGGAGGTGCAAGATGTACATTGAAAGCTACAAAACATTGCTGAAAGAAGTTAAAGAAAACCTAAATAAGTAAAAAGACATTCCTGTGTTTATGCGTTGGCAGACTTAATATTGATAAGATGTCAAAATTACCCAAAGTCATCTACAGACTCAATGCAATTCCCATAAAAAACCCAATGGTTTCTTTTGCAGAAATGGAAAAACTCACCCTAAAATTTATATGGAATTTCAAGGGATCCAGAATCGCCAAAACAATCTTAACAAAGAATGAAGTTGGAGGACTCTTTTCGTTCCAATTTCAAAACTTACCACAAAGCTACAGTAATCAAAACATGTGGCACTGGCATGCAGACCAGGGGAACAGGCTAATAGGCATATTAGACCAATGGAATAGAATTAAGCATCCACAAATAAACCCTCATGTCTATTGTCAGCTGATTTTTGAAGAGGGTGCCAAGGCCATTCAATGGGGAAAAACAGTCTCTTCAACAAACAGTGCTGGAAAAACTGGATATCCACATGTAAAAGAATGAAGTTGGACCCTTACCTTATGTCATGCACAAAAATTAATTCAAAATTGATTAAAGATCTAAATGTAAGAGCTAAAACTACAAAAACCTTGGAAAAAAATCATAGGGGCAAATCTTCATGACCTTGATTTGGTAATGGTTTCTTTTCTTTTGTTTTCTTTTCCTGAGACAGGTCTTACTCTGTGGCCTAGGCTAAAGTTCAGTGGTGCAATCACGGTTCACTGCAGCCTCAATCTCTTGGGCTCAAGTGATCCTCCCAACTCAGCCTGTCGAGTAATTGGGACTACAGGTGGATGCCACCACACCTGGCTAACTTTTGTATTTTTTGTAGAGACAGGGTTTTGCCATGTTGCCCAGGCTGGTCTTGAATTCCTGGGTTCAAGCGATCCACCCAACTCGGCCTCCCAAAGTGCTAGGATTACAGGTGTGAACCCACTGCGCCTGGCCTGGCAATGGTTTCCTAACATCATTTTTTGACATTAAAAGCATAGGCAACAACAACAAAAATAGATACATTGTACCTTCTCAAAACCAAAAACTTTCTTGAATCAAAGGAAACTATCAAGTGAGTAAAAAGACAATCCAAGAAAAGGGAGAAAATATTTTCAAATCACATATTTGATAAAGTTTAATATCCAGAATATACAAAGAATTCTTACAACTGAAGAACAAAGAAACACCCAAACTACCCAATTAAAAATGGACAAAAGACTACAACAGACATTACTCCAAACAAGTTATATAGGTGGCCAATCAGCCTGTGAAAAGAAGCTCAGCCTTATTGGTCATTATGGATATGCAAATAAAAACCACAATGAGATATCATTTCACACCTACTAGAAAAGGTAAAATTAAAAATGTGAAAAATAACAAGTGTTGGAGATGATGTAGAAAAACTGGAAACCTCATACACTGCTCTTGGGAATGTAAAATGGTGCAGCTACTGTTGAAACACTTTGAAAGTTCCTTAAAAAGTTAAATATAGAGTTACCATATGACCCAACAATTCCACTCCTAGGTATATACCCAAAGTAACTGAAAACAGGTGTTGAAAGAAACACTTGTACAAGAATGTTCACAGCAGCACTATTCAAAAATAGCTAAAAGGTGAAAACAATCCGTGTTCAGCAACAGAGGAATAAACAAAATGTGGTATGTGTGTGTGTATATATATATATATATATATGTCTCCTACATATGTGTGTGTACATATATCCCTATATATGTGTATATATTTCTATATACATCTGTATGTATATAGGAATATTATTCAGCCATAAAAAAGGAATGCAGTGCTGATATATGCAACAAAATGTATGAACCTTGAAAACATTATGCTAAGTGAAAGAAGCCAGACACAAATGGACAAACATTGTATTATTCCACATATATAAAATATCTAGAATAGGCAAATTTATACTGACAGAAAGTAGATTAGAGCTTACCAGGGACTGGGGACCAAGGGAATGGGAAGTTATTGTTTAGTGACTACACAGTTTTTGTTTGGAGTGACAAAAAAAATTTGGGACTAGATAGTGGTAACAGTTGTACAACACTGTAAATGTAATTAATGCCACTGAATTGCACACTTAAACGTGGTTAAAATGGCAAATTTTCTGTTACACATGTATTTTACCACAATCAAAAGAAGAAAGAACTTATATGTCTCTGCCCACCCCTCCCAAGGTTACCACAGCACCCGACACAAAATAGAAACACAGTAGGTGTTTGAACTGAGTTAGGCCCGAGGCTGGGAGCCCAAGAGCCTATGAAGAAAATGTTTAATGCTTCTGTTTTCTACAGAAATATGTATAGATTGACCATACAAAAGATAGTCAACCTTTTTCCTTCCTAGAGCTACCAGTGAATCTGGTGCCAAGGCAAGAGAGGAAAAGTTGATTTCTTATCTTTCTGAGACTAGGGGTGGCCCTTGCCAATTCAAGGTAAGTACATTTTTCCACAGAGCTGTTTTCCTCTCAAGGAGCTCTGGTTGTATTTGGAGTGTTCTTCTCCAACTAGTTCAGGCAATACAGCCACTCAGGGTTGAAGAAGGAGAGCTAATCTCAGAAGGATGAGTCACTGTGGTTTTCAGAGCCAGGATGAAGGGGGAATAAGGGCAAATTCAAAACAAGTGGAGGGGATGCTGTAGCACATGTGAGATGGAGGGCATGACAGTGCACTCCATACAGTCATAGGTATGAAAATAAATGGCTATGTTCATACCATCGGCAGCAGGCATGAGAATCAGCGCCTTTGTCTGTAGCAGCTTGGAGTTGACTGGGGTTTTTGCAGATAGTTGCCCTCATTTTGGAAGGGCATCTGGTCTCCATGTGAAATTCCTCAGCCCCTTATTAAGCACCTACTATTTGCCAGGCACTGGCAGGATGCCAGGAATACAAAATGAATGAGGTAAGGAATGAAGTACTGTACGTGCCACAACATGGATAAAACTAAAAAAAAAATTATGCTAAGTGTAAGAAGCCAAACACAAAAGACCACATATTATATGATTCTATTGATACAAACTGTCAGAAAAAGCCAATCTATAGAAGGAGCTGATAGTGGTTTGCCTGGGGCTGGCAATGGAAATAAGGATTGATTGCAAATAGGCATGAGGAATCTTTGTGGGATGATGGAAAGACTTCTGAAACTAGACTATGGTGATGATTACACAATTCCATGAATTTACTAAAAGTCATAGCATTGTACACTTAAATGGGTGAATTTCATGGTGTGTAAGTTATACTTCAATAAAGCTTTACAAAAATTGTGAGGTTGGCCAGGCACAGTGGCTCACTTCTGTAATCCCAGCACTTTGGGAGGCTGAGGGGGGTGGATCACTTGAGGTCAGGAGTTTGAGACCAGGCTGACCAACATTGTGAAACCCCATCTCTACTAAAAATACAAAATTAGCCGGGCGTGGTTGTGCACACCTGTAGTCCCAGCTATTCGGGAGGCTGAGGCAGGAGAATTGCTTGAACCCGGGAGGCAGAGGTTGCAGTGAGCCGAGATCACGCCATTGCACTCCAGCCTGGGCAACAAGAGCAAAACTCCATCTCACACACACACACACACACACACACACACACACACATAAAAATCATAAGGCCCCAGACTCTTCTTTGGGAATGTGGGCCTTCCTCAGGGAGAAGGACTTGGAGGATGCACATTTGACCTTGAGGTGGAGCCAGTATGTGCCAGACACAGTTCCAGCACTCAGGGGGAAGTAGGGGGAAGGGGACAGGCCCTTTTCCACTGTGGGAAGCACATCGTGCCCGCAGTGCACATTCTACACCTCTGCCACAGGCCCTTCTCACTCTTACCACCTTGGTCCTTGTCACCACCTGCCCCTGAGGGATGCTTTGCCTCTGGACAGTTAGCAAGGGGAAGAAAAGCTGCACTGGGTCAGATGGCAGGAGACTGGTTATGGCCAGGGCCTGAGCAACTGATTCACCTGTGTAACTGTGGGCAAGATCTGTGTGTTTTCAGCATTGAGGAGAGACTGTGAGGCTGGGCTACATGTCTAGCTCTCTCTTCATGGCTAGGGAGCTAGGGAAGAATGGCTAGGGAGCTAGGGAAGATGGACATCCAGCCGGTAAAGCACGTCTGCATCTGGCTCATAACTGCCCTGTGCAGGAGGCTGGTGGGAGCTGGCTGAGAATTGCTCCCTCCAGCTCCCTAAGTGGTCTCCTCCTGTTCTGAGTGTGCCGGCCCATCCCAGGACCCCTGGATGACCCTATCCCCAGCAAGCAGAGGACTAACACCCAGCCCGGGAGGGGACCTCCAGGCCCCTGCAGTGTCTGGTCTGATTGGTGTTTGCTATCCTGGTGGTTTTTTCAGTCAGCCCACTCCTACCCTTAGAACATGGAGGCCTGGAGGGAGAAAGGGCTGTGATGCTGTTCAGACAGCAAGGAATGATTTAAGCCCTGGTCTCCTGTTTCTTCCCAATAGGTGGTCTCTCTGGGCTCCTGCACAGCAGGCTTTTCAGTGGAGGCTGGAAGGGTCTGGGGCTGACTCCAAGACATGGTCTTTCTCTCCATAGATGGTGGAAAGCTGCACTTGAAGTCCAACTCTGACCCGGGGGAATAGTTATGTTCCCTCTCTTGGGAGTCTTTCTTCAGGGAGCTTGATGGTTCCAACCCACCCAGGAGCCTGGGACATCTGTGCCCCTGGGCAATCCCCTGCAGGTGAGTCATAGGAAAGGAGGAGACAGTTTCATTATGAAAGGGGCCACCCACCGGGGCTTTATCATCTAGCATAATAGGAAAGTAATTGCCTGTATTTATCCAGGGCCTAACATGAGCCTGGCATTGTGGTAGGTGCGTCCTACACTTTATCCCACTTAATCCTTACAGTAGCATAGCAAAAACGTAGGAAATATTACTTAAATTTTACCAAAGAGGAAACTGAGGCTCAGAGAGTAAGGAAATCTGGTTTGCATTCCCTACCCTCAGCGCCTGTTGAAATCTTACTCACGGGTCAAGATCCATCTCTGGTGCCTGTGGCTCTCCTCAGAGCCATCTCAGGGCCTCCGTGCCACCACCTCTGCTTGTCTCCCATGGCATTTTGGCTGTGGACTACGGATCTTTGAGACTATGTTAGTTGCCCCACTCGGCTGGGAGCTCCTGGAGGGCAGGAAGCTGGTCCTACTGGGTTCTGTCCCCAGAGCCTGGCCAGGCGTCTGGGACTTGGGTTGGATTGGCCCCCAATTTACAAACTGGGTCAAGACTCAGGGGCAACAATAAGAAGGAGGAATGTTTAAGGACAGCAGTGGTGAAAGTAAGCCGTAATTCTCACACCTCCCCACCCCCCCACACACCCCCATGCACCTCCTCCCACTCCACCCTTTCACACTGCCATCACCCCCACCAACATGAGGTTTGGTTAATGATCTCCATTAAAAAGTAATGAGGAGGAAACAATCTCAGAGAGCTTCAGTAACGAGGTCACACTGCTAACAAGTGGAGGAACTGGATTCAAACCCTGGCCTGATTCCAAAGCCCATGTTCTTTTCATTGTTCCAGGGAAGTTCACCATAATTTTAGTCTTTTGATTCTGCCTTTACAATTTTTGTCATCTCTACAAACCACTTGTGAGAGTAATCAATATTTTTTCTTTAAATTAACTCATTTTTTAAAAATGTACATTTACTCTAAAAAGAAACTTTGGATGGAAACCCAGTATAATTTGCCATAATTAATTAAATTAATTAATTATTATAACAATGAAGTTCATCCTGGTGCCGCCTACGATCACCTTTGGTGCTATGCACGTATCCTCTGGGGAATCCACACCACGCACACTCTGCATGCTTCACACTGCTGCAAGAACCCTTTAAATCTCTTCTCTCCTGCTCTCTTGTTTACTGTCCATTTTGTCACATGGTGCTCAGGGTTCTGGGGGCTGAGTGATGGAAGGGACGTTGGACAATGGAGAAGTCCAATATTGTCATTGAGTCTGACAGAGTTTGTGATGTGCCCGTAGGCTTGTGGTCATGTGGCCCAGGTCCCACTGGGGCTTTTCACCGCTCACATTTCATTGTCCAGAACTAGCCACATGGTGCCTCTTGCTGCAGGGGGCAGGAAGTGCAGATTCCCAAACAACTAGGAAGGAAAGGAGAACCAAATAATGGTGAGCATTTAGAATATCTCCTACATATCATTCCTTACATCATTCCTATGGGGGAGGAGGTTACTAAATATGATTTCTCTTCTATAAATGAGGAAACAAGCCCACAGAGGAAAATTGACTAAAGCCACACAGATGGAAAGAAAAGGGGCCATGATTTGAACCTAGGCAGTCTGGCTTTGGAGTTCATGGAAAAAACTCAATGAGAATGCTTAGCATACAGTCAGCAATCTATCTGTATTATTTTCCTATAGCTGCTGAAACAAATGTTTACATTTAGGGCCCATCTGGATAAGCCAAGATATCCTACCCACATTAGGATCCTTACTTTAATCATACCTGTAAAGACCCATGTGTCATATAGAGTAATATTCACAGGTTCCCAAGATTCATGGATGCACATCTTTGGCAACATTGCTCAGTCGACTGTACTGTGAGAGCTCTAATTATCTATGAGAGCTCTAATTATCTGAATGCTGGTTGTCTTTGTGGTCTGCCCCTTTCTCAGGGACTGATCACTTTCTACCCTGCAGGCTAGCAATTTGTCATGTTTTCCTGCTGGAATTTGAGCACCCTGAGGGTAGAGAGTGTTGTTGATTCACCTTCCCCTCTACAGAGTTGGGCACATACAAATCACAGAATTGTGGAAATGATTGATTTGAGTGAGTTAAAATTTCTCTTGAGGGCATCAGAAATAGCTGTGGTAAAGGAGGGGTCTGTGTATGGTGGTGCCCCAGTGAAACATCCTTTTGAGGATGAAGAGGGGGACCAGCTGTCCTCCCGGGCTCATGTAGAACTGCTTTACCCTGCCATTGCCTCAAGCCTACACGTTGGGTGGGGGGAGAAAATTGGCTGGCCTCTCACCAGGGCCTTTGATTCATTTACTCATTCAGCAGATGTTCATTGACTATTTCTGCACTTTAGTAACATCTTCAGCTGGAGAAGCCATGGCCTTAGGTACCTCTTTTTGGTGCCATGTGCAAAGACTTTGGGGTCACACCTATATGTGCAGTCCACAGGCACATTCTCAGTCAATGAGGTGGAACAGAAAGAGGCTCAGGATAACTGGGCTCAAGTCCTAACTTTGCTGTTGCCTTGAACAAGTCATGTCTACTCTCTGGAGTGTCCACACACATCACTGTTATTGCATTTACTATATTATTAAATTGTAATCATATATGGTTTCTGTATCCTTCTCCTTCCATAGGATGAGTTCCATAAGGAGAGGACAGTGTCTGTGTCATCTTTCTCTTCCCATTCACTATCTTAAGAGTTTGTGTATCACAAACTCTTAGTAGTAGTAATAATAGTGTAGCAATGATGATGATGACCCTGGTAAAAGCTCTCCATTTATGGAGAGCTTACTATGTGTCAAGCAGTGTTTTATGTACTTTTGTGTTGTAACTCATTTCATCCTCATAACACCTCTATGAATTAAGTACTATTATTATCCACACTCTACAGATGAGGAATCTGAGGCACAGAGAGATTAAGTAACTTGCCCAAAGTTGCACAATTAGTAAGTGGTTGAGCCAGGATTTAAATTCAGGTTCTCTGTCCAGAAGTCATGGTTTAAACCATTCTGTACAATGTGGTTTGTTTGAAAGATGGAACGAAATGTGAAACGAGGACCTACAAGGTCATTTTAGCTCCCATTTCCTGTGAGTCTCAGAAATGCTTCCCTGCAACCTGTACAAAGGACCTCTGCTCTGGTCTGGCAGTGTGGACCAGGGAACACTGAGGTACAAGGTGTGGTGTCCTGAGAATGAGTGTTTGAATCCTGGCTCTGCCACTTATTGCTGTGTCTTTGAGAAAGTTATTTAACCTTTTTGAAGTTCAGTTTTCTCATACAGCAAAAGAACACTAATACCTACATTGTGGAGTTGTTGGTAGAATAAAAGAATAAAATAAAACAAAATAAAAATAAAAAATAAAAGAATAACTAAGGAAAAGTGGTTAACACCAAGGAAGCTCTCTACAGAAAATAGGGACTTTGGAATGTAATTGCCACAGAGTTGAATATTCCTCCTTAGAACAGAGCGTGGTGGGGGATTTAAGTTGGTTCACTTTTCTCAAGGATTAGTATGACAGATCCCCATGGGAAATCACGTGAATCCAAGATTGATCTGCTTTCTGAATGTAAAGACTTTGGATGGAAAATTAGGCTGCCCGTGTGTGTGTGTGTGTGTGCGTGTGTGTGTGTGTGTGTGGACTGTCTTCGGGTCAATTGCTGGGATGGGTAGGGACATATTTCAAAATGAGCAGGGACCACAGAGTGAGAAAACATGTTCAAATTCTGGCTCTGCCATTATCTTCCTGTGCCATCTGGCAGGTGCGGCCAGTAATCAATCATCTTTGGGTTTCCACTTTCCTGATTCCAAGATGAGGGGTTAGAATCTGAAGATCTCCAAGGCCTTGATGAGTGCTACCAGTCTGCAAATTCCCAAGCCAAGTTCTTCAATGAATCAAATTTCCTCCAGTAGCCATTTCTACCAAAGGAGCAACTGTTTTTCCTTCCCACTGACATGGCTATGTATTCGAACTGGATATAGGTGAGAGGCATTTTTGTCCTAGCTTCTCGGGCCCCTCCAAGGAGCTCCAAGAGGCTTAAGGATATTTTATTTAAAAAATCACACAATTTGAGAGCAAATACAGAAGATATGAATTAGCAAAATGAACAAAATTAAAATCTCATACAATCGCAGGACCCTGGGACCTGAAGTCTTGGAGAGGATGTAATCACCAAGTCATCCCAAGGAAGAGCGGGATGCCTAAAAGAGAGGGATGCCTCAATTGGTTACCCCTAAGCCCACCGACTTTTAAGGCATGTATAAGTGAGTGGGAACCTGCAAAAGACTGGGAAGGAGCAGTCAGAGAGGTAGGAAGAAAACCGGGAGTGCCTGTTGTCACAGAAGCTGAGGGCAAGGAGGACAGTGGTTGGGAGAATCTGATGCGGGTATATCCCTCACTTTCCAAGGGTCACCTTATTATTTTAATCCTCCCAACAGATCGGTGAAGTGGGAACCATCATACTCTAACGTCTCCTTTTTTTTTTTTTTTTGAGACGGAGTCTCCCTCTATTGCCCAGGTTGGAGTGCAGTGGTGCAATCTGGATTCACTTCAACCTCCGCCTCCTGAGTTCAAGCGATTCTCCTGCCTCAGCCTCCCGAGTAGCTGAGACTACAGGAGTGTGCCACCATGCCCGGCTAGTTTTTTTGTATTTTTAGTAGAGACGGGGTTTCACCATATTGGCCAGGCTGGTCTCAAACTCCTGACCTCGTGATCCACTCGCCTTGGCCTCCCAAAGTGTTGGGATTATAGGCGTGAGCCACCGCGCCCAGCCATTTCTCCTTTTTTAATTTAAAATTTTTTATTTTGGATGATGGGTATTTATTATTTTTATATTATTCTTTGAGTCTTTTTGTCCTGCATACTTTCAAGGTCAAAAAGAGGAAGGAGGAAAGTAGGGACTCTCAGGCCAGATGCAAAGAGTGGCTCCCCTATGGAACCATCTTTGGGCACCCCAGACTGGAGCCTGAGCAGGTGACTAGCTCTGCTTCCTTCCCAAGGTTGGACTATAATCTCAAAGTGCTGGTGTAGAATGAGGCCCCACTGCAAGTGGCTGCCCCCAGGACCGAGCTTACCTGCCCTCCTCTTGCCTCAGTTCCTCACTTGTTGGTTGGGACAGCAACACCACCTTAAAGCCCTGGGGAGGACTGGCCTCAAAGGCTCAAAGAAGGTGCTGGGTGACTGCAGCTCCTGTCAGACCTCCATGGGTTGTGTGTGCACCTGTGTGTATGTAGTGTGATGTGTGTGCATATGTGTGTATGTGTGATCACACTTCTAGGGATCCTGGTGTAAGCTCAGGATACCCTGTCCCACTCCATCCCTCTCTAACAGCAGCTCCAAGGACCATGGCCCCAGGAACTAGGCGCAAGTGACAGGAGACACCTGCTATGTCTAAACCCAGCGCACGCTCAGCCCGGCCTCGCCTTTTCAAGGACGGCCGGCACAGGCCATCATCCTGGCCCACGATGATGGTGAGCATCAAACTCCAGTTTCTGAAGAGGAAACTGAAGACCAGAGAGGGGAGGTAAATGTCCCAAAGTCACCAGCAAGTCAGTGGCAGACACAACTTTAACTCTAGTTTTGACTGGCAGTCTATGGGCATCGAGGCCACCATTCGCTATGTACCTAATGTGTGCCTGGCAGTGTTCCAGGCCTCTCCTGCATCATTTCTAATCCTCTCAACCAGAGGATCAGAGAGGTGGCGTTTTCACCCCTAGTACACAGAGGAGGCGCTTGGGGTTCAGAGGCACGTGTGGGACTCGACCGACCGTCACTCACCCCAGCAGGTGGCCAAGCGGGGTGGGAGCGCGGGTCTCCCCATCCCCAGCGGTGACGGGCGGCGGCTCTTTCCTGAAGAATGGGGCGGCGTCCGCAACGGGAACAGCTGGAGGCGCCCCCCGGGACCCTGGCCCGGCCTCGCCCCCGCGCATGCCTGGCCGCTGAGGCGTGAGAGCCGCCGCCCGGCCTCCCCCCGCGCGCCTTGCACAACCGGCCCAGGTAAGTGCTGCGTCTCTGGGCAATTATCGCCCTCCCGCCGCCGGGGCTGGCCGCGCACAGGGCCCACGGCCAAGGGACTCGCAGCCACCCAAGGAGAGCTGCACGGTCTACCGCGGCCGCCAGCGCGCGCGATTTCACAAGGCCCCGGAGCGGGGACGGGGCGGGGCGGCAGGGCGGTGACGTCACGCGCAGCCCCGCCCCGCGGCAGCCCCGCCCCCGCGCGCTGGGCCGGGCCTGGGGAGGAAGCGATGCGAGGCCGCCTGTCGACCTGCGGCGCTTCTTCGTTCTTCCTCCTCTCAGCTATTTTTCTTTCTTCCCATCTCCCATCTCTTCCTTTTTATCCCTCTCATTCCTCCCTCTTTCCGTCCATTTCCTCCTCCCTTCCCCATCTCCTTCCTTTTAATTTTCCTTTTCTCCTCCCTCCCGCCTTCCTTCTCTCTGCTTCCTTTCTCTTCCTCCCTCCCTCCTTCCTTCTCTTCCGCCTGCTTCCTTTCTTTCTCCTCTCTCTCTCTCCTTTCTTCCTTTCCTCCTCTCCTTTTTCTTTTTCTTTTCTTTTCTTTCTTTCTTTTTTGTTTTTTTTCTGAGACGGAGTCTCCCTCTGTCGCCCAGGCTGGAGGGCAATGGCGCGATCTCGGCTCACTGCAACCTCCGCCTCCCAGGTTGAAGCGATTCTCCTGCCTCAGCCTCCCGAGTAGCTGGGATTACAGGCTCCCGCCACCACGCCCGGCTAATTTTTTTGTGTGTTTAGTAGAGAAGGGGTTTCACCATGTTGGCCAAGCTGGTCTTGAACTCCTGACCTCGTGATCCACCTGCTTTGGCCTCCCAAAGTGCTGGGATTACAGGCGTGAGCCACTACGCCCGGCCTCATTTCTTTTAAAAATGTATTTTAATATTTTTAATTGTGGTGGAAAACATGTCACGTGAAATTTACCGTCTTAACCATTTTAAGTGTGCAGTTCAGTAGTGTTAACTGTATTCACATTGTTGTGCAGCAGAGCTCTAGAACTTCTTCATCTTGCAAAACAGACTTTATACCAATTAAACAACTCCCCATCTCACCACCCCTCCTAACCACCATTCTACTTTGTGTTTCTTCTGTTCTTTTTCCCTTTTGGGGCCTTTGTTTCTTTTCCTTTATCTCTCCCTTTTCTTCCCCTCCCTCTCTCCTTCTCTCTTTCACTTCTATAAAACCTAATGGTCCCGCTGCACACTGGGCAGTCCTCTCCAGCCTCTGCCTGGGCTGGGCCAGTAGGCCTGTCAGCAAGGCTGTTAGAGTTTAGTGAATCATCATTCTTACCTGATGTGTCAGGGCCAGTGGGAGGCCCCTGGAAGCCTCACTTGGCTTTTCACTGATACGCAAACACGTCCAGCAAGAAACTTCTGCCAGGAAGAGTTAATTAGGAGAGAGGCCCTGACTCCCCCAGAGTAAGAGGGTCGGCCTGGGAACCCCTTTCTTCCTTGGGCCTTCTCCAGCGCTGGGGCTCCCCTTCTAGACGGTAGAAGACAGCCACGATGATGCTGATGGGGATGATAACTTGGACTGACACAAAACGCATTTCTATAGACATTATCTCATTCTTGTTCTCACAATAATCCTGGGAGGTAGGCGTTATCATTCCCATTTTACAGGTGAGGAAACCGAGCCTCAGAATTCTAGGTGAAGGGATTTGCCTATGGCCACAAAGCTGCTCAGCTGCAGAGTTGGCAAGCTGGGGAACGCAGGTTTGTATCACAAAAGCAGGAAAAATGTGGCTAGGTCAGAGTGCAAAACACTACAAAAATGATTTGCTCCTTCGTCTGTGTTCCCATAGTGCTTTGTTTAGACTCCTGGTTGTAGACTGTACCTGATGGGTTTCTCCATCAGCTGGGCATAGACAAGGGATATTGAATGAACAAGTGGTAGAGGTATCTGATAGCATGCATAGCAAGTGAAAAGGAAGAAAGTTGGTTTCTAGGCAGCTAAGAGACTTTTTTTTTTTTTTTTTTTGAGACAGAGTTTCACTCTTGTTGCCCAGGCTGCAGTGCAATGGTGCGATTTCAGCTCACAGCAACCTCTGCCAGTTAAGAGATTTTTTAATCAAATAGAGCTGCCATCCAGATGTCCTTGGGGTTTCTGGAATTTTAGCCGTCCATATTGGGAATGTATTGAGAGACTAAGGTGTGGCTGGAGTTGCAGTTCTCCTACTTTTTCTGGGTAGGACCTCTGGTTCATGGGACAGTTCACATTCTTTGAGCAAGTTCTGTTTCAATCTCTTTGCAATATGTTGGTGTGGAAATAATTTTTAGTATCACAGGTAATCGTGGAAGATAATTAATGCTCACCAATTATCCAATTCTCCTTTACTTCTAGGTATGTGGATGCATATACTCTTCTGTCCCCTTGAAATAAAGCATGGTCATGTGACTATTTTTGGCTGATAAATGTAATTAAAAGGAATTGTTCCTATCTTTTGGCTATTGTGAAGACTGCTACTATGAACATTGGTGTATAGGCTTTGGTTTAGACACTTGTTTTCAATTATTTGGGATATATACCTAGGAATGGAATTGCTGGATCATATGGTAATTGTATGTTTAATGTTTTGAAGAACCACCAAACTGTCTTCCATAGTGGCTGCATCATGTTACATTCCCACCAGCAAGGTACAAGGGTTCCAATTTCTACATATCCCTGCCAACACTTGTTATATCTTCCCGTCTTTTGGATAATAGCCATTCTAATCGATATGAAGTGGTATCTCATTGTGTTGCCTTTGTTTCTGAAAGATAGTTTTACTGTGTGTGGAGTTCTCGGTTGACATTTTTACATTAAAGATTTTTTCCCCACTGTCTTCTAGCTTGCATTTTCTTCCAGTAACAAATCTGCTGTCATCTTTATCTTTGTTCCCACTGTATATAATGTGTGTCTTTCTCTGACTACTTTTTAGATTTTCCCTTTATCATTTGTTTTGAAATGTGCCTTGGTGTCATTCTTTTGTTTGGAATTCATTGGGCTTCTTAGATCTTTGCATGTATACTTTTCAACTTTTGGGAACTTTTGACTGTTCGTTTTTAAACACATTTGTTGAGATATAATTTATCTACCATACAATTCACTCATTTAAATGTACAATTAACTGTATATTATTATATGTGTTGATGATGTGCACCCATCACTGCACTCAATTTTAGAATGTTTTCATCATCCCAAAGAGAAACCCTGTTCTTTTTGGCCATCATCTCCCAACCCTCCTCACCACCTTCCACCTCCCTACTTCAGGCAAGCACTAATCTACTTTCTGTTTGTACAGATTTGCCTATTCTAGATCTTTCACATGAAGAAAGCATACAATATGTGGCCATTGACTGGCCTGCCTTTCTTTCCCTCTCCTCCCTCCCTTCCTTCCTTCCTCCATTCCTTTCTCTCTGCCTTTCTTTCTTTCTTTTTTGAGATGGAGTTTGGCTCTTGTTGCCCAGGCTGGAGTGCTGTGGTGTGATCTTAGCTCACCGCAACCTCCGCCTCCCAGGTTCAAGTGATTCTCCTGCCTCAGCCTCCCGAGTAGCTGGGATTACAGGCATGCGCCACCATGCCCGACTAATTTTTGTAGTTTTAGTAGAGATGAGGTTTCACCATGTTGGCCAGGCTGGTCTCGTACTCCTGACCTCAAGTGATCCGCCTGCCTCGGCCTCCCAAAGTGCTGGGATTACAGGCATGAGCCACTGGGCCCGGCCTCTATTATTTCTTTAAATATTTCTTTTGTCCTTTCCTTCTCCTCTCCTTCAGGTACTCCCATTTGTTTTAAAGTTATTTTGAAAACTGTATTTGAATATAATTGATTTCCTTTGTATTCCTTTATATTTTTAATGCATTTAAAAACATTATTCTAAGAAGATGTCCATAGGTATCACTAGGCTGCTGGAAGAGTCTTTGGCACAAAAATGTTAATAGAATATCCTTATTCTAGATAGTGTTATAGATGAATGTTTTCCAAACTGGTTTTTCAAAGAAAGCTATTTCTTAGGATATTGATAGTTGCTGCAATAGAGGTATTCTTTGCTCAGATAAGCTTGGGAAGACTGAGTGAAACAGCATCTGACATCTTTTTCTGCCCGATTTCTCCAAGTCTTTTATTCACTAAAATGCTTTGTGTATATCTAAGAGGAGATATAATGTGCAACATTTTCTAATTCAGTGTAGCACACAGTACACACTTTTTTCAATTTGTTATTTAAAAAAAACCCTTTAGTAATATCTAGTTCAATGAATTATGCAAATGAAATGCTCCAAAACACAAATCCCCTAAAAAAAGGCCATAAATGCTTTTATATTATTATAAGTGTTTCTCAAACTAAGAATAACAGACTAATGAACCCATTTAAAAGGAGAAAAATCTCACGACTCCTCAGTACTTAATGTGTAACTTAAATGAGTTTTAGTTTAACATTATTTGTGTAGACATGTAAAACTAGATATAGCCTTTAAACAATAAAACCAAAACAAATTTATAAATTAAATACAATACTACAAACAAAATCAAAATAGAAACCCATACATTTAATATGATGGATTTTTTTTTTTTTTAATTGCTGACACTAAATGGCTACTTGCAGTGTTACTATGGGGCTAACCTGTTAAGGGGCAGGTTCTTTGGAATTTGTCATGACTGTAATGCTGTGTTTGGATGACTCAGTTTGAACTTTCTCTATTTGAACTTCTGAGAAAGCTTGCTTCTTACAGGGCTGTGATATTCTTTCATTTTAGTTGACATGGCGATATTACACCTTGAGATTGGGTCTGCCTCCCTTTTCTCATTAATGTTACTGCTTGGTCCCAGTTTCATCATAAACAGTGCAAACATGAACACTGTGATGGTGAATTTGGTGTGTCAACTTGACTGGGTTCCGGGGTGCCCAGATATTTAGTCAAATATTCTGCGTGTTTCTGCAAGGGTGGTTTTGGATGAGATTAACATTTACATCAACGGACTGAGCAAAGCAGATTGCCCTCCCTGATGTTAGTGGGTCTCACCCAATCAGCTGACACTTCACTAGAAAAAAAGGCTGACTCTTCCTTGAGTAACAGAGGATTCTTCCTGCCTGACTGCCTCCAAACTGGGACATTGACTCTTTTTCTGGCTCTTGAGCCTGCAGCCTTCAGACTGGAACTATGCCGTTAGCTCTCCTTAGTCTCCAGCTGCTGGATTTATCCTGCAGATCCTGGGTCTTGCCAGCCTCCAAATTGTTTAAGCCAATTCCTTATAATAAATATCTTTATTGTGTAATAAACATATAATAAGTGCATACACATAGGTACTAACATCAGGTGGCAATAGTTATAAAGTATAATTTTTTGGTAGAAATATGTATCATGCAATATCTGAGATATATTTATACTAGAAAAGCATTCACTGTTTATGTGAAATCTAAATTTAACTGGGAGTCCTGTAATTTATCTGGTAGACCTAGAGGACATAGAATATGATTTTATTATTTGTTAAGATTATTATCAATATGGAAAAATTAAAATTCTCCCTGATAACTTGAGGATGGGTCTGCAGACTCCAACAGAGAAATTGCAATGGTGTTTACACAAATGTCACTTATGTGGAATGATTTGGGAGCCTGCCTGCCACACCAGCACACCACCCAGCAGCAAAGTGGCAGGCTCTGAGCTCCTTGTGCTCCAGAGCATCATAACACTGCACCACCTGAAGAGTTGGTAAAGTCAGCCCTGGGGATCCATTTTCAGGGTAGATGGACCCTCCCCAGAAGCCTTCACAGTGAACTCCCCTTAAGAGAACAATCCCTTGAGGGACTCATTCTGGCTTCTGCATTACTCACAGGCACAGTAGAGAATTGTTGCTAACCAGCGTTGCACCTTTTGTCTCAAGTCCACCTTTCCCTAAGAGACTTTCAAGACTAATTTCAGGATGGCTTTCATTCCTGTCCACTTCAGTCATCTGCAGAAACCCAAGCTTCTCAGGTCAAGGGGACCCTAACCCCATGCCACTCAGAAGAGTCTCTGTTTTGACTCAATTTTCCTTTCCTTCCTGCGCTCCCAAACCTTTTCTCTGTGGGTTTGTGAACTCATGGCTGTCAATTACACTCTTTCCAATATCCTCAACTACTTCTCTGAGTGCTCACTTACTTTTTTGCATTAAATGAAAGCTGAATATCTGCTCATGACATTATTTCTTTTACAACCTACTGAGGTGGAAGGTGTCTTTCCTCTTAAAAACTGGGTACCTGAGGGCCTGAGGTGGGGAAGCTGTGTAAGTGGTCCTCTTTGCCTTCTGTGGTCACTTCTAAATGCATTCCTTCTCCCTCTTCCTTCAACTCTCCACTCCTTCAATGCCCATATGAATGCTCTATTTACCCTCATTAGTGGGTGTCTTTAGCACTGGCACACTGTCTTCCTGTCTATCCTTTTTCCTGACACCATTCCTGGTAATTTCAACATTCATATGGGTGAGACATCCAATACATTGGCTTCTAGTTTCCATGTCTCTCTTTGATCTTCTGATAGGGTTTGGCTGTGTCCCCACCCAAATCTCATCTTGAATTGTAGTTCCCATAATCTCCACGTGTCGTGGGATGGACCCAGTGGGAGGTAATTTAGTCATGGGGACAGTTACCCTCATACTGTTCTGGTGATAATGAGTGAGTTCTCACAAGATCTGATGGTTTTATAAGGGGCTTTTCCCCCTTTTGCTCAGCACTTTTGCTTCCTGCTACTATGTGAAGAAGGACATGTTGGCTTCCCATTCCACCATGATTGTAAGTTTCCTGAGGCCTCCCCAGCCATGCTGAACTGCAAGTCAATTAAACCTCTTTCTTTTATAAATTACCCAGGCTCGGGTTATGTCTTTGTTAGCATTGTGAGAACAGACTAATACATCTTCTTTTTAATTTACTCCTTTGATCTGTTCCATTCCAGCCACTCATTACCTTTGTCATGTCCAAGACCATACCATCACCAAAAACCTACATTCTCTGACTGCTACCTCCTTTCATCCCAGCTCCCTTGGGGCAATATTTCCAATCCACCTCATCAAGACTTCCAAAAGACTGGCCCTTCCACTTTTCCCACTATCTGTCATTTCCCTCAGGTTCTCACTTCCTTCCTTAACCAGCTAAATTTCTGTGGTTCATCATCATAACTACTCTATTTCAAGTACTTCTAATTCCTGTATTCCACTCTTCTTCCTTCATATTTGCTCTCTGCTTAAGCCTACACATCTGACTACTACACACCTGAACTCAAGCATGTAAATGTCATGAGAGAAAAACACATATCTAGACCAACTGGTCTTGCTTTAAATTCATGACCACAAATCTCAAATGAGCACTCAGCCCTGCTCAGCAATCTTACCCTTCACTATGTGTTCCACTTCGCAGTCTTCAAAACAACTATTTCACATTTTTACCTCCTGCCTCCCTTGCCTCCCTCACTTACTGGGGCCTCTCATCTCTCAGGAAGGGCCATGTACCTTGTTATCTTCCCTCATTCTTACCTGATGACCTCATCTCATATTTCACTGAAAAAATAGAAGCAGTTATATAGGTCCTCCTTGATATGGTTTGGCTGTGTCCTTGATAAAGGAGGACCTTTATCTTCCCAGCATACCTTCCAATTCATCTGAATTTGTGTTAATATTTCCTTCCTGTCTTCATACTGCTATGGACAAAGTGTTTTTGCTTTTACCAAGAGAAACCCCCTTCACTTGTAAGCTTGATCATCTGGCCTCTTGGTTTTTTACAGGACTTTGCTTCTGCAATTCTCCTATCTCTGCTGCATCTCTAGTTTCTTTCTTTCCACTCAGATCATTCCCCCAAAATGCAGACCTGTTTCAGTATCTCCAGGGTTTGCAGAGCCTTTTCCTTACCCTACCTTTTCCTGTAGCTGATCTAGTTCTCTGCTGTCCTTCACAGAAGCGCTTTTCAGGGAGTTGTCTCCTGTGTCTACTTCCTCACCTTTGATTCTCTGCTCAGCCCTCTGCCATGGGTCCTCTCTTTCTTCCAGCCCATGGAGACTGTTTTTCGCGAGGCTGCTGATGACCTCCAGTGATCACTTCTCTGTCCTTATTTGATCTCTCAGCAGCGTATGATATGGTTGACACAGTTGGCCACACCCTTCTTGAACTGCTTTCTTCTCTTGGCTTCTAGAATATCATATCTTTTTAGTTGTCCCTTTATAGTCTCCTTAGCAGCCCTGCACATTTGCCACTTGATTTCTAAATGTCATAGTGCTGCAAGTCTTGGCCATAGATCTCCTTCTTTAGATCCATCTTCTCCCTGGTGAGCTCCTCTGGCCCAAGGCTTTGAATATGCTGCAGTGCCTCCCAAAACTACATCCAGCTCTGTCTAGCTCACACTCATATCTATCCAGCCTTATATTTTATACCTCCACTTGGATGTCTAATAGGTGTCTCAGACTTGCTTTGTCCCAAATCAAACTCTTGCTTTTCCTTTCACCTCCAAACATGTTCCTCCCCCAGGTCTTCCCCATCCCAGTAAATAACACACATTCACACAGATTATCAGGCCTAAAACCTTGGACACATCTTTTATTTATTTCCTCATGCCTTATACTTAAGTCCTGTTGAATGTCCCCCCTAGAACTAATCAAGAATCTGAAACTTCTCTTCATCATCACTATTACATCTTAGTCCCATCCAACATCAACTCTCACCTAGATTACTGCAGTCTGGTCTCCCTGCCTATCTCCTGGTCTCCCTTAATTGGTCTCCCTGCCTATGTCCTATTTGTCTTGTTACTGTACTTTCTATTGTCCACTCAGCAGCCAGGGTGGAAATCAAATTTAAAGGTGTATTTAAAAGTATAAATCAAATCATGCATACTGTGATGGTTAATTTTGTGTGCCAGCTTCACTGGGCTAAGGCATACCCAGATAGCTGGCAAAACATTATTTCTGAGTATGTCTGTGCAGGTGTTTCCAGAAGAGATTAGCATTTGAATCAGCAGGCAGTAAAGAAGCTCCACCCTCCCCAACATGGGTGGGCATCATCCAGTCCATTGAGGGCTGGAAAAGAACAAAAAAGGCCGAGGAAGGGTACATTCTCTCTTCTCTGGAGCTGGAACATCCATCTTCTTTTATTCTCGGACATCAGCACTCCTGATTCTCAGGCCTTTGGGCTTGGATGAGAACTACACCACTGGCTTTCCTGGGCCTTCAGCTTGCAGATTAGCAGATAATCACATAAGCCAATTCCTCATGATGAATCTTTTTCTCTACATTTATATATATCTTAAGGGTTCTGTCTCTCCGGAGAACCATGGCTAATGCACCAACTCTTCTGTTTATAACCTTTAAATGATTTTGCAGTGCTCCAAGAAGAAAGTCTAATCTCCTTCACTTGACCTACAGTGCTCCATGTGATCTAGCTCCTGTTTACTTCTCCAGCTTCCCTTTGAACCAGACTCTTCCTTGTCTACCAAGCTCAGTTAGACTGACCTTCTTTACATCCCTGGAACACACTTTTTTCCTGCCTTAAGGCTTTAGCACTAGCTGTTTTCTCTGCCTCAAACACTTTTCCTCCAGATTGTCCCACATGTATCCCCTGAAAGTCATGATTCCTCAAACCATGGGGAAGCCTTTGGAGATGGCATTTTCAGAACCAAGCAAGGAAGTAGACAGTGAGACGGTAACTTGGTATCCTCATATACACAGACTGTCTGGGAAAGTCCACTCCCTTGCTGGAGCAGGTTTTTGGGGTAAGATGATGAATATGGGTTTGGAGATGTTGAGACTGAGGTGCCTGTTGGGTGTTTGTAGGTCTGATGCCCAGGAAAAGGTTTGGACTGGGGCTAGAGATTTCGGGAGCATCAGCGTCCACTCGGTAGTGGCAGCTGTGGTCGAGAATGAGAACATTCAGTAACATAAATGGTGTGGCCATGATGGAGTCATGACCCTGGTTGACAGCGTGGAGCTCTGAACTTCCATGAGACTCTGACATGTATTGGTATGGCCAAAATTACATCACTGATCAATGTTCCCATGGTAACCAACAATCACGGACATGACTCAAAATGGGTGAAAGAATGACTGAATAAATCAATACTATTCAGCAACAATTCAAGGTCTTCAATTTTAGCCAGGCTCTTAGTGCCACTAGGCCATCTTTTTACTCATCCTTCCACTTCTTTCAACTATTCATACCCCATTTTTAGTTTCCCACACCCATCTCTGTATGTCGCACTTCATAAAGCAATCAAGACCATCAAGTGTTACCTTCCCTATCTTTCCATTTTTCTATCCTCAAATCCAGTGGTCCTAATTCTAGGGAACCAGCTCATTCTCATTTTCCCAGGACCTTCCTGGGTTTGGCACTGAAAGTTCCACATCCTGGAAAAATCCCCCCATCTTGAGAAAACCAGGATGGTTCGTCACCCTACCTGAGACACAGATTGCATGGCTTCTCGGGGGACATTTCCATGAGATTGAATAATGAGGTGCATTTAGCAGTGGCCGTCTCCATCACATATCCTTGTATCCTCCCTCTTGCCCGCTTCGCTCTCCTTGTTCCTCACTCCTGCTCCCTAGTAAAATACGGATGCTTCTTGGCTAATGATGGGGTTATGTCCCAATAAACCCATTGAAAACTGAAAATATCATAAGTTGAAAATGCATTTAATACACCTAACCTACTGAACAACATAGCTTACTCTAGCCTACCTCAAATGTGCTCAGACCACGTCCATTAGCCCACAGTCAGGCAAAATCATCTAACACAAAGCCTATTTTATAATAAAGTGTTAAATATCTCATGTGACTTATTGAACACTGTACTGCAAATGAAAATCAGAATGGTTGTATGGGCTCTTGAACTATGGTTTCTACTGAATGTGTATCACCATCATAAAGTTGAAAAGTCATAAGTCAAACCATGGTAAGTTAAGGATCATTTATGGCAGCTCAAAAGCCCTCTGCCTCAAGCTCTGCTTTCTGGGGAAGGTAGGTTAAGTCCAAGCAGTAGGCTGACTCCTACTCTGAGGATACCACTGGGTGTCATGGTGGTGGGAACAGGATTGTGAATTATTGCAAGGAGGGAGGAGTTCTCTGAAATTCACATAAGTTTTACTTGAATCTATCCAGGGTCTCGTCTTCCAATCATGTGAGCTGTGTCCCTATTGACCCTTTTCTCTCACCGCATCCTACCTGCATTTTACCTGTGCCATGTGTAGTTTTTGTACATGTCATCCTGCTTTGGACTCTGGGCTTTCTAGCTCATTCCTGGAATGCCCTCCCCACTTCTTGTGAAAGATTTCTATTTATCCATCCCTCATGACTCGGTTCAAACACCACCTCCCCACAGGGCCTGCCAACCCTCCTGGCCAAGGCTTGGGGGAGCTCCTTCCTCTCTACCTAGTGCTGATCTCTGCCACTTCATGTCCATATTGTTTATAGAGTGTCTGTTTATGCACCAGAACGTAAGCTCCTTGCAGGCAGGGATTTTTTCCTGTTCAACTCCATATCCCAGCACTTGTCACACTCCTTGCTTAATACGTATTAGTTGAATACTGAACAAGTTCTTCCAGCAGTCCTGTGAGGTCTGTTGTGGTGACATCATTTCCAGTTAAAATATGATAAAATTAAGACTCAGAGAAGAGCAGAAGTGATGTGGGATGTTAGAGGTAAGCCAAGTCGGGTTCGTCCACCTTACCAGTGATTTCTTTAGACAAAATATGCATGGTTTTTCCAAGCACTGTATGCAGAGGGCAGCCAGGAACTCAGAATCACTCACAGAGTGAGACTCTCAGAGGGCCTCCCAGCACAGTCCTTCCCAGGCTGTCCTCCTGCTTGGAAGCAACCTCGTGGTTCCACTGTTGCCCTGACATCTCCTGCTGTAAACTCTGCAAGGCAGCTGCAGCCTTCTACCTGCTCCAGTGCTCAGCTCTCCCTTCATTTTGACCTTGAAAATGCCCTCACTGTGGAGTGACAGACACTGGAGAGTTGGAAGGGTGGGAGGGGGGTAAAGGAAGAGAAATTCTTTAATGGGTACAGTGGACAATATTTGAGGATGGCTACACTAAAAGCCCAGACTTCACTATCCAATGTATCCATGTAACAAAACAACACTTGTACCCCCAAGTCTATTTTTTTAAAAAAAGAAGGAAAATGCTCTCATGTTCCTGTAAGCTTAGCTGTACATTTAAAATGACTGAAAATTTTCTTACCAGCATTTCTGAGTGTTTTGTAGCAGAGAACTTTCAGGTTGTTTCGTCTGACACTCTATGAGTAGTTAACCTCTTTCTTGTGTTTAGCCTTCATCTCCACCTCTCCCATTCCACCGTGATGTAGTTTTTCCAGAGGGGAAGGGCAACTGTGTTGAGAAACCTAAATGGTGACCTCTCTTGACCCTGTCATTGCTGCTGAAGCCACTGTAGAAAGGAGTGATCCTGGGACTGAAAGATTTATAGCTGGGGCTTTCCAAATCTGCGAGCGTGCTGTACAACATCCCATGAAAAGGTGTGGGGCAGGCATGAGTAGGGGAGCTTCATATATGCTTGGGGCCTCTTTCCAATCCCAGCTCTGGTCCTTCAGTCTCTGCTGCCTCCATAATCAAGTCCACTGTCTTTGGCCTGACTTTAAGGCCTTTTGCCATCTGCCCTACTTACCTCTCCAGCCCCACCTCCCAATTCAACCAACCAACCATTCTACCTGGTGTGATTCCAATGCAGCCCATCTTTCCTGCCTCCAGACTGCACCTCATACTTTCTCTTCATCCTGGATACCCTCCTTCCAGGGTTTTGCTTCATCAGATCTTTCTTATTCTCCAAGGACCAGGTCCAGTATCACCCTTCAGGAAGATGGGGCACTCTTCCTGACCCCAGTGCCCCATAGCCCATCTCTGGCCCTTCCTGTGGTCCTGATGACCATACTTTGCTGTTGCTGGGGTCTGTGACCGTGCAGTCCTGGGAGGAAGCCACCTTCAACTCACTCTGCTTCTGCCAGTGCTCCGTGCAACATCTTGTTCATGGTAGGGGCTCACGTTTGTGTGGAATGATGAGAATGGGTGGTGGGGGCCTGGCTGCCACAGGGAGGTATGTGTAGTCTACCAAAGCAGCATGCTCCTTCCTGGTCACGAGGTGGTGACCATCTCATGGCAGCCTTGAAGTTGAAGGAAAGTGACTACTGAGGCTGCTCTCCATTTTCTCATCCAGAACTGGGGCTGGGAGCTCAGAAGCAACGGAGGGAGCATAGCTTTGCTCTGAATGGAGGACAGTTTATGGCTTTCACATTCCAGGCCCTAGGAGGAAACAAAATGCCACATCCTGAAAGATCCCTCAGCCACTATTACTCCATTGCCCAGATCATGCAGGCTCCCCACCCCGCAAGAAGCACCTCCCCAGCATCACCTCTGAATGGGGGAGCAAATGATTGGATGGTCAGCTGATGGTAGAGGGATTTCCAAGAGTAATTTTGAGTATGCTGAGTTTTTGCTTAATATGCTGACTTCAGCCCCTAACCCCAATACCAGATATGTCTTCACCTTAGCACCGACACCTGATGTACAGTTTGTTGTATCAATGAATGAATCCTCAAACATTAGAGTTAGGAGGAGCCTTAATGGCTATTAGCTGCAATACACATTCTATGAAGAAATAAATATAATTGTAATAACTATTTATTGAGAGTGGATCTATGCTAGGTACCACACTGAGCACTTTATACGCATTATCTAATTTTATCCTTTCATCAACAATATGAGGTGGAAGTTATCATCCCTACTTTATAAATAGGCAATAAGGCACAGAGGAGTTGCATGGCCTAACAAGGTTGCAGAGCTGGTGAGTTGCGGGAACCAGATGTCTCTAGAGCCCTCTGGCTAACCCTATGCTATACCGCTGCTCACTGCTTCTGGAGGAAACAGAGACTCACAGAAAGACAGTAACTTGCCTGGGTCCCCCAGCCTCTCAGAAGCAGGATGGCCACTTTATCCAGAGGTGCCTTCATTCCTGGGCCTTCCAAGACACCTGGCCACAAAGACACCATGAAGAGGAAAAAGAATTTCAAGTGCATTCTAAGAGCCACGTCCATTCTCTTGTTGTATAGGCAGAAAACCTGCACTCAAAGACCCAGCCAAGAAGAAAGATTTGATCGGCTGGGCAGGATCCACTTCCCATGGCGACGCCTCCTTGAGTTGCAGCTCTGGTATGAAGCAAGACTTGTTTAAGGCAGTTAAAAGCAGCAGTCTCCATTGTGTTGAGTGGTGACAGTATAATCCTCCTTAATAATTTTGTTCCCTCTCCAAACTCCCCTCCATTATGCATCCTTAAGATGTGACTTCAGATGCCTCTTTAGGTTTCTAGTCCTATGAATGCAGGAGGATTTGGTGAGAGGGGAAGCAGTAAAGAATGTCTTTACTGTGCTCAATCACTCAGAGATACTTCATTGGAAATATCTCCTGCGCCTTCTGCCCCCAATATTTTTATTTTTTGATCAGAGCTATTTGTTTTATTTTTGAATGCAAATATAAATTATATACCAAAAGTAGAGATATTAAAACCTCCACATTGACATCACCTTGCTTCAATAATATCAACATATGGCCAATCTTGCCTCCTTATACCCTGTCTACTCCTACCCCCTTACCACTGCATTCATTTGAAGCAAATCCCAGATATATCTGGAATGCACATATCTTTTTATCTCTAAATACATCTTTTATCTTTAAAAAATATACACAATATTATATCACACCTAAAATTAAAAATAATTGTTAATATCACTAAATACCTAGTCTATGTTCAAATACACACACACACACACACAAATGTAAATATCAGAATCCACAGACTTTGTGGATTCTGATATATACATTGAATTTGGTTGATATGTCTCTTGTTTCCTTTTTTTTTTTTTTTGAGACAGGGTCTCATTCTTTCACCCAGGCTGGAGTGCGGTGGTGCGATCTTGGCTCACTGCAAACTCCACTTCCTGGGTTCAAGCAATTCTCCTGCCTCAGTCTCCCAAGTACCTGGGATTACAGGCATGTTAGGCATGTGCCATCACAACTGGCTAATTTTTGTATTTTTAGTAGACATGGGTTTTACCATGTTGGCTAGACTGGTCTCGAACTCCAGACCTCAAGTGATCCAACAGCCTCAGCTTCCCAAAATGTTGGGATTACAGGCGTGAGCCACTGTGCCCGGCACTTTTTTTTTTTGTGAGACAGGGTCTCTTCTTTCTCTTTCACCCAGGCTGGAGTGCAGTGGTGCAATCTCGGCTCACTGCAACCTCCTCCTCCTGAGTTCAAGGGATTCTCCCACCTCAGCCTCCTGAGTAGCTGGGATTACAGGTGCCTAACACCACACCTGGCTAATTTTTGTATTTTTAATAGAGACAGGGTTTCACCATGTTGGCCAGGCTGGTCTGGAACTCCTGGCCTCAAGTGATCCACCCACCTCGGCCTCCCAAAGTGTTGAGATTACAGGCATGAGCCACCGCGCCCAGCCCTTTGTCTCTTTTAATTAATATGCTCCCCTTCTTCCTTTATTAAAAAACAATTACATATTGAAGAAACTTGGTTGTCCTGTAGAATTTTCCGTGTTCTGGATTTTGCTGACTGCATCCCCAGGGGATCATTTAACGTGTTCCTCTGGTTCCTGGTAGTGAAGTCTAGAATTTCTATCAGATTCAGGGGAACAGAATTTGAGGGCAAGAAAGTTTTAGAGGTGGTACTGTGTACTTCTTGTTGCCTCACATCAGAAGGCACATGCTCGCTGGTTTTCTCCAGTCTTGGGTTATTGAGAAGATATTGATCAGTGGATTTAGGTGTTTGCAGCCTGATCCATCCATTCTAATGTTCCTTGCTGGACTTTTGCCTAATGATTTTAGCAGTCATTGATGATTGTTGTCTAACACTGTGATTTCATCAGAGGTTTCACATGATATTCTAATTCTGATATTCCTTCCTCCTTTATTAGCTGTAATTCTTCTATAAAGAAGAGCTTGGTCTCATCAACTATCTGGTTACTCTGAAATAGTTCATAAAGGAAAGGCAGGACAAATGCTTGATTCTTTACCTTTAATTTATCTGCTTTTGGAATAATGAGTTTATTCTCAAGCATCTCCCAAAGGTGATATGCTGGTTATGTATTGCTGCATATTAATTGCCCCCTCACTTAGTGGCTTAAAATAGCAACCATTTTATTTTGTATTATAATTTTGTGGGTCAGGAATTTGGGCCAGGATCAGCTGAGAGATTCTTCTGCTCTGTGTGGTACTGGCTGTAGTCACTTGGGAGTATTCAGCTTGTGGATGGGCTGATCTGGAGGATCTGAGACAACTTCCCTTGTATGTGTGATGTCTTAGTGGGAATGGCTGGAAGGCGGAGCTGTGCGGGGACTGTTAACCGGAGTGCCTACACTTGGCTTCCCCAGCATGGCAGACTTCTTATATAGCAGTTCACGGCTCCTTAGAGAATGTTCCAAGAGACTCAGGTCAAAGCAGCAAGGCTTTTTCTGACATAGCCTCAGAAGTCATACAACATCACTTCTGCCATATTCTTTTTATCACAAGTGAGAGTTCCAGGATTGGTCCAGGTCCAAGGGAAGGGTAGTACACAAGCATGTGAACACTGGGAGGCATAGTTTATTGAGACCCTCTTACAGCTACCTGGAGCATAGAGTCAGAAGTCTTCCTAGCTTCTCTGATTGTACTCGACCCCTTCTCCCTGCTACGCGTCTGACCATCCTCTTAATTTTGGCTGGGAGTTGTTGCAGAAGACACATCCATACTCCAGGTGTGCACAGTCTCCTTCGTGGTCAGCAGAATGTGTACAGCCTCATTGTGAGCAGGGCCAACAGTAGGTTACCAAGCTCCTGCCATGCTGGAGTGCCCATTACCAACTCCTGCCAACCCACTGCCACATAGTATCTCATGGGCTCTTGTTTAAGCTGAACATCTTCACTGGGACCACCTTGGAGAACTTGGCCTTGACCTGCTTAGACACTTGAGCAAGGATCTATTCTGAGAGCTTGGCTCTTTCCTGAGACCAACAGGACTCACAGGGGTTTTGTAGATGGGACTAAGAGCGCCACAGCCATGCTTTCATAATGATTGGTTTTAATGGCTGTAAAATACTTCATACTGTAGATGCAACACGCTCTGGCAAACCATTTCTCTACTATTGTAGTTGTTTGCACTTTTTGATCATTTGCAAGTAATACGAATATATATATATAGTATGCAGAGCCTTTTTATTCTGTTGAAGTATTCTCTTAATTATTGATTTTTAAGAGGAGAATTGATTTTTGTATCTTGATGTATATTACCAAATATACTTCCCAAAGAAGTGAATAGTTTATATTCCAACAGCAGTGTATATACTGGTGTTTCTAATACCTTCAACAGCATTGGCGAATTACCATTTTAAAATGTTTTTGCTAATTTTATAGATGCTAAACTGAACTTAGGGTTGCTTTGGATTTCTTTTGTTTTCGCTATTCTGTTCTAAGATGTCAGTTCTTTTCTCTTACAACAATCATACAAAAGAATACATTTTGGCTCAATTTGGTGTTGATTTGTTTGATCTGGAGCAATTTGATGTTGGTCACTTAAGTGAAACTTAGGTTGTTTCCAGTAGTGCCGCCAGTACAAATTGTATCAAAGATTCTCTTCACCTTTTAAAAATAAAAACATTTAACTTCTAAATCCCAGGGATGAGCAACAGCAACACTTTTCTTCTTGGATTCTGTACCTACAGGAAATTCACAAGTGGAGGTAATACCTAATTATATCAGGGATAAGCATGTGACCAAGCTTCACCAATCAGAATCCTTTCCCAATCCAGGATTTGCGATAATGGATCTGGGAAAGGGACCTTTTCCTCTCTGGTTGTGGCACTGGGAGGATACAAGCCCAGAGCTTGGGTGGCTAGTCCTATGTACCATGAAAAGAATGAGAACAGAAGGAAGACAGAGAGAGGGGAGAGGTAGCCCCAGATGGGGGTTGAACGACTTATTCTAGTCACCAAGGCATATTAATCCTGAGTTGTTTTTTTTTTAATTCAGCTTAGCTCTTACCTCTTGTTGTTGTTTTGAGACAGGGTCTCACTCTGTTGCCCAGGCTGGAGTGCAGTGGTGCAATCAAAGCTCACTGCAGCCACCAACTCCCAGGCTCAAGCAATCCTCTCAACTCAGCCTCCCAAGTAGCTGGGACTACAGGCATGCACCACCATGCTTGACTAATTTTTGTATTTTTTGTAGAGATGGGTTTTCACTATGTTGCCTAGGCTGGTCTCAAACTCCTGGGCTCAGCGATTCTCCCCTGCCTTGGCTGGGATTACAGGCGTGAGCCACTGCACCCAGCCCGTTTTGTCTTGTTTTTAAGCAATGATAATATCCTTCCAATAACCACCCTGTCTTCTTTTTTTCTTTTGTTTAACCAAGCTGGAATTGGGTTTCTGTCTCTTGAAGCCAAAGAATCTAGCCTGGTGTTTCTTAACAGCAGCACTAATGACATTTTGGACCAGGTAATTCTGGGTTGGAAGGAGCTGCTCTGTGCATTTTAGGATGTTTAGCAGCAGCCCTGGCCTCTATTCCACTAGATGCCAGCAGCACCCCACCCCAAGTATGACAATTGAAAATGTCTCCAGAGAGCTAAATGTCCTCTAAGGGTGAGGGCAAAATTGCCCCTGGCTAAGAACCACTGGTTTAGTCTAATGCCCTTGATTTTTCTTGTTTAAATGAGCAAACAGACAGATGGGGAAACTGAAGTTTGGCGAGATGGCGGGATTTTTTTTCAAGGCAGCAGAGACATGACTCCCAAATCAAGCGGGGGAAAAAAAAAAAAAGGATCCAGGAAGCGATACTACAAAGAGATGTTGGTACATGCAGATGTTGGCTCTTTTATAGCTGTTGGAACAATAACAAACCCCACAAAATGATTTGGGATTTTACCCATGACACAGGCAGTAACTCTCTGCTTAAGAATTCTCACGCATCTCACGAGATAGTGAGACAAAGCAATGCCAATTTGTTTCATTTCTGTTGGTTTATATCTTTCAGGTGAACGACTTGGAGGTTTGGGTTTAGCAAACTTTGACTGGTGTCTCAGAGGGTTCACCACATGACCTCTGAAGCAGATATCCAGGAAACCAAACGTTGCTACAATTCAAATATAAGATTCCTGACACAATACTGCCTACAAGAGATCAGTAAAATGACAAGAAGAAGCAGCTTCATTTTTGTTACAACTATTTTTAAGGAAGCGTTCTTCAGAGGAGGCATGGTGAGGAAAAGAGTACTGGCACAGAAATGCAGAGGTCGGGATGTGATCTTGGCCCTGCCACTAATGCTGTATAATACTGTGCAAGTGTCTGCCCATCTTGTGACCTCAGTTTCCTTTTCTGTATAATAAGGGCCTGGACCAGACAAACTCGAAGCACCTTTCTACCACTGCCCTTCAATGATTCTCATAAGCAGACACCACGCCTGTCTATCTCAGCTGTCCTATCCCCAACCCAGGACCTGGTGCAGCGTCAGACGCAAAATAGTTACCAAGCAAATGCTTGCAAAATGCACAGATAAATTATTTAGGAGATAAATGACAATAACATCCCAGCTTCCACAAATGCATAAAATTGAAAAGGGTCTTAGAGTTAAAAGGGTAGGAAAGCTCATTTAGTTTAACTTCCCTAATGAAGCTGGAACCTTCTACCTTATTTCTGATAGGCTGAGCATATAGTTTCTGTTTAAATACTTCTGTTAGATGGCGAGGGAACTCTATTTGTAGGGACAGCCAGCTCCACTGTTGGATACCTCTGGATATTAAAAAGTCCTTCCTTATCTGGAACCTCAGTTAGCCTCCTTGTAGCTGTTACCTGCTTCTAGTTTTATTTTTTTAAATTAAATTTTGTTTTAATCAAGAAATACATGCAGTTTGAAAAGTCAAATAATACTGGAAGTCTTATTTATAATAAAAACTAACTCTCTTCCTTACTTTTCACTCCCTAGAGTTGAGACAATCATTTTCCACCCTTTCAGCTGTTTCTTCTGATACTTATATCTGAATTTCTTTCTTTCTTTCTTTTTTTTGAGATGGAGTCTCACTCTATTGCCCTGGCTGGAGTGCAATGGTGCAATCTTGGCTGACTGCAAACTCCCCCTCCAAGGTTCAAGCAATTCTCTTGCCTCAGCAGGAGTAGCTGGATTACAGGTTCCTGCCACCATGCCTGGCTAATTTTTGTATTTTTAGTAGAGACAGGGTTTCACCATGTTGGCCACGCTGATCTCTTTGGCCAGGCTGGTCTCAAACTCCTGATCTCATGATCCACCTGCCTCCCAAAGTGCTGGGATTACAGGCGTGAGCCACTGCCCCTGGCCACTTATATCTGCATTTCTAAATGATACACTCATACTTTTATTTCTTGATTTATTTCTTGATTTATCAATTTTAAACACTATTGATTTCCTATTTTTATAGAAGAGGATTTAGCCCTCTTCCATTCTGGGGTCTGGAAGATGGCAACCCTCTTCTCAAAGCTCCACTAGGCAGTGCCCCAGTGGGGACTCTGTGTTGGGGCTCCAACCCCAGATTTCCCTTCTGCACTGCCCTAGCAGAGATTCTCCATGAGGACTCCACCCCTGCATCACACCTCTGCCTGGACATCCAGGCTCTTCCATACCTCCTCTGAAATCTAGATGGAGGCTTCCAAACCTCAATTCTTGTCTTCTGCACACATGGAGGACCAACACCATGTGGAAGCTGCCAAGGCCTGGGGCTTGCACCCTATGAAGCAACAGTCCGAGCTGTACCTTGGCCCCTTTTAGCCATTGCTGGAGTGGCTGGGATGCAAGGCACTCTGTACACAGCAGGAGGGCCCTGTGTCTGGCCCAGGGAACCATTTTACCCTCCTAGGCCTCTGGGCCTGTGATGGGAGGGACTATCATGAAGATCTCTGACATGCCCTGGAGAAATTCTCCTCATTGTCTTGGTGATTAACATTCAGTTCCTCTTTATTTATTTAAATTTCTGCAATGGGCTTGAATTTCTCCCCAGAAAATGGGTTTTTCTTTTCTATTCCATTGTTGGGCTGCAAATTTCCAAATTTTTATGCTCTGCTTCCTTTTTTTTTTTTTTTTTTTTTTTTTTTTGGTGATGGAGTCTCACTCTGTTGCCCAGGCTGGAGTGCAGTGGCATGATCTCAGCTCACTGCAACCTCCGCCTCCCACGTTCAAGCAATTCTCCCTGCCTCAGCCTCCTGAGTAGCTGAGATTACAGGTGTCCAGCACCACACCCAGCTAATTTTTGTATTTTGAGCAGAGCTGGGGTTTTGCCATGTTGGCCAGGCTGGTCTCAAACTCCTGACCTCAGGTGATCTGCCCACCTTGGCTTCCCAAAGTGCTGGGATTACAGGTATGAGCCACTGTGTCCAGCCTCTGCTTGCCTTTTAAACATAAGTTCCAATTTCAGATCATCTCTCTCAAGTTCAAAGTTCCACAGATCTCTAGGGCAGGGGCCAAATGCCTCCAATCTCTTTGCTAAAGTATAGCAAGAGTGACCTTTGTTCCAGTCCCCAAGAAGTTCCTCATCTTCATCTGAGACCACCTCAGCCTGGACTTCATTGTCCATATCACCATCAGCATTTTGGTCAAAGGCATTCAACAAGTCTCTAGAAAGTTCCTAATGTTCCCACATCTTCGTGTCTTCTGAGCCCTCCAAACTGTTCCCACCTCTCCCTGTTAGCCAATTCCAAAGTCGCTTCCACATTTTCAGGTATTTTTACATAAGCACCCCACCCCTGGTACAAATTTACTGTATTAATCCATCCTCATGCTGCTATGAAGAACTACCCAAGACAGGGTAATTTATAAAGAAAAGAGGTTTAATTGACTAACAGTTCCACATGGCTGGGGAGGCCTCAGGAAATTTACAATCATGGTGGAAGGCACCTATTCACAGGGTGGCAGGAGAGAGAATGAGTCCTGAGCAAAGGGGGAAAAGCCCCTTATAAAACCATCAGCTCTTGTAAGAACTCACTCACTATTACGAGAACAGCATGGGGTTAATGCCACCATGATTCAATTACCTCCCATGACACGTGGGGATTATGGAAACTACAATTGAAGATGAGATTTAGGTGGGGACACACCCAAACCATATTACTATGTCTCTCTTTTTGTACTTCTTTTTGTTTTTCCTGGACTTAATAATTGCTTGGATGAGTCATCTAGGTACTTTTCTCTAATTCTTCCCAAATGTTTCAACTAATCTGAAAACAGCTATCAATGCATGGTGTTTAGAAAGTTTTTATATTTTTTAAAGTTATACAGATACATAGTTTAAAGGTCAAATAACTCTGTAAGATTTGATACAAAAAGAGCAGCCCTATTGCTTTGCCTTCTCCCATATCCCCCACCCAAAAACAAATTTTTTCCATCTCTTTTCACTAACTTTTTTGATATTTTTCTTCCACATCTCTATATAACTCAATTAACTTGCTATTACTTAATTTTTAACAATTGAGATATAATTGGCAAATAAAAATTGTATATATTTAAGGTGTACAACATGATGTTTTGATGTGTATATACATTGTGAAATGATTACCACAATTAAGCTAATTAATATATTCATCACCTCATGTGGTTACATTTGTGTGTGTGTGTGTGTGTGTGTGTGTGTGTGTGATGAAAACACTTGAGATCTACCCTCTCAGTAATTTTCAAGTACATACTACAGTATTATTAACTATGGTAACCATGCTGTACATTGGGTCTTCAGAACTTATTCATCTCCTAACTGAAAGCTTGCACCCTTTGACAAATACTCCTTTTTTCTGCCACCTCCCAGCCCATAGTAAGCACCATTCTATTCTCTGTTACTAGGAGTCTGGCTTTTTAAAAAAAGATTCTACACATAAGTGACAGCATGTGGTATTTGTCTTTCTGTATCTAGTGTATTTCATTTAGTATAATGTTCTCCAAGTCCATCCAAGTTGTAGCGAAATGTCCTTTTTTAAAGGCTGAATAATATTCCATTGTGTGTGTGTGTGTGTGTGTGTGTGTGTGTGTGTATTACATTTTATTTATCCATTAATCTGTTAAGGATAGTTAGTTGTTTCCATATCTCAGCTATTGTGAATAATGCCACAGTGAACATGTGAGTGCAGATATCTCTTTGACATACTGATTTTGTTTCCTTTGAATATATATCCAGACATGGGATTGCCGGGTCATCTGGTAGTCACATTTTAAATTTTTTGAGGAGTCTCCATTCTGTTTTCCATAATGGCTGTACCGATTTACATTCCCAACAGTGTACAAGGCTCCCTTTTCTCCACATCCTTGACAACACTTGTTATCTTTTGACTTTTGTGAAATAACCATTCTAACAAGCATGAGGTAATATCTGGTTGTGGTTTTGATTTGTATATCCCTGTTGTTTAGTGATATTGAGATTCTTTTCATTTTATTTACATTTATTTATTTATCGAGACAGAGTCTCACTCTGTTGCCCAGGATGGAGAGCAGTGGTGCAATCTCGGCTCACTGTAACCTCTACCTCTCAGGTTCAAGCGATTCTCATGCCTCTGCCTCCCGAGTAGCTGAGATTACAGGTGTGTGCCACCATGCCCAGCTAATTTTTTTGTATTTTTAGTAGAGACGGGGTTTCACCATGTTGGCAGGCTGGTCTCAAACTCCTGACCTCAGGTGATCCACCCGCCTTGGCCTCCCAAAGTGCTGGGATTACAGGTGTGAGCCACCGCACCCAGTTGAGATTCTTTTTATATACCTGTTGACCATTTGTATTCTTAGGAAAAATACCTATTCAGGTCTTTTGATCCTTTTTAAATTTGGTTATTTGAGGTTTTTTGCTATTGATTGTCTGAGTTTCTTATATATTTTAAATATTAACTCCTTATCGGACATATTAGATTTGGAAATATTTTCTCCTATTCCATAGGTTGGTTGTCTTTTTGTTTTGTTGATGGTTACCTTTGCTGTGAAGAAACTATTTAATTTGATATAGTCCCAGCTGTTTATTTTTGCTTTTGTTGCATGTGTTCTCGGTGTCAGCTACTACTTAATATTTCAGATTTTGGGCTTAACACTATGGAAAATAAAGATTTAGCTTTCTTTTACACCTATTTCCACCATGTGTACCCATCTTTCCTATTATCCCATCCTCCTAATATAGTCATATCATAATGTTAATTAGATCAATAGTCAGTGTTTATAGTATTATGTAAATGCTTTTCACAGCTGAACTAGTAGAATACTATTTATTTATTTATTTCCATTTTTGGACTTTTGGTTTTGTCTGGAGATAGTAATTATCTGTGTTTTCATTTGCTGAAGTAAAAAAAATTATTACCATCCTTAATGCCCTCCTCTCTGTGTTTTCATATGAACTTACCAGTTTCCACTTCTTGCTTTCTGTCTTGCTGCAATCTAGGTCTCTTGGCCTCTCTGATTTGGGCATGGTCATCACCCTAGGATCACCCTTCACCAACATCACAGGAATTCCCTTGCTCTTTCTGCTGTGTTTCATGCCTTGCCCTTGTGTCCATGTCTTTCTCCTTCTTGATTTTCTCCTTTTTTGAGGGAAGCACATATTTCAGTAACTTCCCAAGAAAGATCATGGGAATTAAGGATGGGACTAGAGAAAGGAAAGTGAGGCACTTGCTTCAAGTGCAAAATGCAAGACAGCACCCAAAATCTCAACAATCACAATAAATGATATTTTAAACAGCATTTTAAAATGTAAAAATTAGTGCAAAATAATCATTATGAAAAAATATCAGAATTTTAGATAAAGACAAAGTCAGCATTACTGACTTTTCCTTTTGCTTCGGCCTCCAATACGGCTCAGCACAGCCCTGATATAAAATATTTTGAAATTTTGCTTGTATGAAATGTCTCTATTCTATTCTTTCATTTAGCTGGGAATTGAATTCTAGGTCAAAAATAATTTTCCTTCAGAATTTTGGAGGCAATGTTCCATCATCTTCTCACTTCCAGTGTTACTTTCTGAGAAGTCTTTAGTCACTATAATTGCTGACCATTTTTGTATGTGACCTGGTTTTGCTGTTTGGAACCTCATAGAATCTTTTCTTTATCACCAGTATTCTTATACTTTGCAGTAATTGTTTGGTGGAGCTTTTTGTTTGTTTGTTTGTTTTTTAATCTATGGACCTGATTCTCAAGGATTCTTTCATTCTGGAGACTTATGCCCTTGGGTTCTGGAGAAATCAATCTCTTTTTAGAGAAAATAATTTTTCACCTTTTTTTTTTCACTGTCTGGAAGTACTATTAGTCAAATTTCCTGAATTCGTCCTTATTTTTCTTACATTTTCTCCACTATTTTCATCTCTTTGCCATTTTTTTTTCTATTTTCGGACAGACTGTCTTGTTGATAAGAGGATTAGAGCAGTCTTTCAGATCCATTTTCTTTTATTGTTTTGGAAATCAAAACATTTAACACTACTCAACTTTTTGCTACTTTTCTTTTTCTCTACGAGTTGTTCTCAAAGATTACAGGGAGTACTTTCGATATTGCAGCTACAACTTTCACATACCGAGATGGAATTCATTGACTTGGAGACACACTTATTGTTTTACTAAAATGCAAATGCCTGTAATAATAATAGGTACTATATTTTGAACACTTGCTATGTGCCAACCCTGTTCTAAGTGTTTCACATGGTTTAATGTATTTAATCCTTAAAACAACCCTGTGGGGTGGGTGCTTTTATTATCCCCACCTTCCAGATAAGGAAGCTAAGGTCCAGAGAGGTTAACAGCTAGTAAATTGCAGAAGCAGAATTTGAACGCAGATGGCAAGACTCCAGAGCCTGTGCACTTAACCACCACACTATGTTGTCTCTCGGAACTTGTCCATCACCTAAAAATTCATTTTTAGGAGGTACTTTTTGATTAGGATCTGAGTAGAGGGAGTAACTAGCATCCCATGATTATAGCAGTTCTGGGATGTTACTACTTAACCATTTCATGGCCAGTAAAACCAGTTTAATAGGCACAGTCTTGGTCTTCTAAGCCAATAGTTCTCAGACTTTTGGATTGACCAATATTTCAAGTAAAAATAGGGGAAATCTGCATGGAATGTCCATTTTTTTTTGTTTTCCAAGTCAGGCCAAACAAAGAAACTTATAAACTTCAAAAGCTAAGATCTGCCACCATTTTCCAAAAGAAGGACATTTTAATAGCCCCCAATAAAATAGGAAAGACACACACTTGACTAAAGGCCAATCAGTTCTTTCCAATAACAGTCATCTGATTATCTTATACTGACTTTTCTACTGTGAACTGATGCTTGGAAGCCATAACTCTGTTCTTTTTCAGGAAACAATAATAAGCCCTTGAATTTGTGGTATTAGAAAGGATGTTCACCTAGCCATGAAAACCGGACATTGCTGGAAGTTATTATGTTTTGGTAACAGGTTAGGAAATGGAAGCCCAGAGAGGGAAAATGACCTGTCTAAAGTCTCATGGCAAGCACCCTGGGGAGTGGAGTCTTTTAACACAGACCCAATAATTTCCCAGCTACATTTGAGCCTGGAAACTTTCCTTTGAGTTCATATCAGTCAATGGCAGAATGTGCTCTAAAGATAAGGGGCTCCTGGGACATTAGTTATTTTAAATACACTGGAATAAATCACTTCTGTGCAAAGTAGGGCTCAGTAACTGGCACAACGCACTGAGGTTGGCAGCCATCCCAAGCCTCAGTGTGAAAGGCGAGAATGTCTCCACACCCTATAATCCCGGCAATAGGGTCTCTATCTTTTAAGATTCCTAAACAGTATTACACATAACCCTCTAGGGGCTTAAACTTGACACACAGAAAGGTAAGCAGGGGCAGGTAGGTAATCTCCTTACACGTCCTGTTGCACCTCCCTAGCTGGTAGAGAGCAGTGTCACCTTAATCCCCACCAGGCAGATCTCTTCTTGCTCCTGTTGGGAACCAGGAGACAAGAAGTGAGAAATGGCCCCAGGCCTGAAGCCAAATAATTCTCAATTTTTTGAAAGTGAGCTCTGCAATATAGAACAGGAGCTGTGTTCTGAAAACACCAGAACAATCCCTGCACGATTAGGGCTGTGGTGAGGACCCCTTTGACGCGTGATCCAACGAGCTGATGGAGACTGACTCCTAAGTCTTCTGCAGGTAGGATGCCTGTGTTTCCACTCTTTGTACCCAAAACAAGGCAGGGGGATTTGTCTCCCTACACGCTTAGGAGCAGCACTGCCAGAGAAGGGGGGACATGAAAATCTCCATGTTCTCCTGGAACAACACTAGGAGTGACTCAACTGAGCAGCTCTGAGAATGGACAGACTGGCTGCTGTGCAGAGTCACATCCCGGAACATTCTGCAGCAGGTGTGTGGAGCCTGGGGGAGGGGCAAGGAGCCTGGTTAGAAAGAGAAACAGGGAAGTGACACAGGTTCCCACCATACTTCCCTGATTCTGGGGTCCATCGTTTCATTTGGGCCAGGTGGTGGAGACTACAGGGCTCTGGAGTTAGGAGAAATCTTGGTAATGTCTAATTTGAGAGAGAAGTGTTAGCAGCTGAGGGCCTTGCCCACCTGGCAGGTAAGTGCTGGAGCTGCTAATGGCAATAGCAATAATTGGGTGCTTACTATATGCTAAGTATGGAACAAAATGTCTGTGCCCATTAGTTCACTTAATAATTCCAACAATTTGATAATTCCAACACTTAATAATTCCAACTGCAGTAATTTGCCAAAGCCATGGGGCTAGCAAAAGGCAGGAGTAGGACTTGAACCCAGCCTGGTCTGCTGCCAGGGCCTGTGCTTGGGGACTCCAGTGAGATGCCAAGTTGGACAACACTGTGGATGGAAATTGGAATACTGCATTTCCCTCTGTTCCAGTGTTCATACTATGTTTTAAAGAAAAACACTCATTAAAAAAAATTTGAGGGTTGTGGTGGTGTGGAAGTCAGGAGGCCCTATACCCAGTCTCCTGCCTAACTTGCTATGTGACTTGGAATAAGCATCTTCCTTCCCCTCTCTGAGCCTCAGTTTTGTCATCTTAGGGCCTTGTGATGAAAGTGCATTGTGTGCTACAAAGCAGGGATGGTCCAGAGTGAGGACATGTGTTGTGGACATGCTTCTGTGCAGCCCTCAGTGGCAAAAGGGAGAAAGGCCACCAGAGGAGATTCCAGGTGATGGCTCAGGGCCTGGCCTCCCAAGAGGCTGGGCTGCTTCTAGCCCACCAGCTGGGCCCACACAAAACCTCAGCTTTTGTTTGACTCGGCTTCTTGCGCCTTGTTTAGTCTGCAGAGCAGGGAGCTTATCCTCTGCCTTTGTCACAGGCCATTAGTACACACACCATCCCTGGGGGCTTACAGCTGGCTGCTTCTTTAGGAATTCAGGGAGGGCCATGGAAGAAGCTCAGCTCTTAGAGGCCATCGCCCCAACCCCCATCAGAGCAGCCTCAGCTGAGAACCGATGGAGCTCTGCACTCCTTGTCTGCAATTTTGGCTGTGTGACCTTGGGCCAGTCTCTCTCCATCTCTGGGCCTAGGTCCACACATCTGTGCATAGAGAGAGCAGGCCCAGGTGCCCTCAGAGGGACCTCAACTTCATGAGGATCAGAAGCACCTTCCTGTGTGGTTCCTCCCCTTTGAGGCCCCCCTTGCTTCTCTGCTGCCCCTCCCCCAATCTTGAAGCAATTTGTAGTGTCTGTTGGGTTTTCACTGATCCCAACTCTGCCTAGAGCCTGGGACCAATCCCTCTGTCAGTTCTTCTCTCCTTCAACCTCCTGCTTGTAAATTGGGGCTAATAATACCTGATAACTCACTTTGCTGCTACAGGGATTAACTAATTAGTGGTTATTAAGGGATAGAGGAATGCAGTACTCTGCTCCCATTAAAATGACTTTCCTCCTCCAACTTCCTGCTACTGTGTGCGCAATCTCAGTGTTAGTCAGAAAACCCTGAAAGTCCGGACTTCCAGGACCTCCATGATATAGATAAAGAAACTGAGGCTGAGGAGCAGGAAGGAGTAGCCTGTGACCATGCAGCATCTTGTAGCAGAGAGGGGACCAGAACTCAGGGCACTGGGCTTCTGTCTAGTGTTCCTCCATCATCCCCAGTGGAAGTGGTCCAGGGTGATCCTTGGGCTAGGAGGGAAGATTTACAGAAAGGCTCCCACACCCAGTGCCTGGCTCACAGGGGATACACAGTTTGGTTTTCGGGGAACAAAATTTGGCATCAGCCAGACCCAGGTGCCAGTCCTGGCATCTTGGCTTACTGGGTGACTTTGTACATGTTACCTGCTTCCTGATTAACCGTCAGTTTGCTCACCTGTAAGTGAGGATAATGACACCTTCCTCAAAGGTTGCTATGAGGACTGGCCTCACGCAGTATTTGGAAAACAGTAGGCATCATGTTGTTCTGATTATATTGTTGTTCTTGTGGATTGCTGTGCTGGACAGAGCTCTCCATGCCCAGGAGCAGAGCTTCCCTGAGGGCTCCTGTGGGCTACACCCTGGCTGGGGGCTTCCAGGTGCAGCACCTCACTTCATCCTCACCCCAGTCAGCCCATTTGACGGAGTTGCACATGGAGGCTCAGAGTTACTAGCCCATTTGGCGGAGTTGCACGTGGAGGCTCAGAAGGGAAAATAACTTGCCTGAAGCCATACTTTCATTAGCAGTGAGATGGCAGCATTTTCAGTCTTTTTCTTTCTATCTCCTCACTCTCTTTCACCCTTTATTTCCTGTCCATTGCCCTTTCTCTTTACTTTAGAGAAGTTTGAGTGATGCCCAGTTCATTACAGCTCATGCCCCCTAAGGCTTCTCACACCCCTCCTTCATATAACACATCTGCACCCACCTCAGGTTTCAGGCATTTGCTGGAAGGTGCATGGAGGTGCAGGAAGACACTGTGTCTGACCAGGCTCAATGTGTGTGTGTAGGGGGGACAAGACTATGACATGCACCAGCCTCAGCCCTGGGTATGATCTCTCTGTAATAATATTGATGACAATGTTGGTGTTAGCTTCCATGGCTGAGCACTGAGCCAGCATTCATTGTCTCCTTACTGCAACATGTGGGCTCCATATTACTAGCTCCCTGCTACTGGCTCCATTTTAAACATGAAGAAATGGAGGCTGAGAGAGGTGAAGTGACTTGCCCAAAGTCACACAGTTGGTAAGCGGTTACAATTTAAACCCAAGTCTTTTGCCCCTATGGTCTGTGCCCATAGCCAGATTCTGTATACCTCTGAACTCCTCCATCTTCCTTGGGGCCTGGAGTCTTGGGACTGACACAGGTTCAAACCTGGGTTGTTTCTGGTCACATCCATCCTTCAGATTCCTGCAGTTGTCCCCTCAACCCAGAATGACAGCCATGTATATACATAGGCAGTCTAATGGGAATAATAATGCAGAGTTATTGAAGATGGAATACAAGCAGAGCACTCATTAAGGTGCCTGGCACATGGTGAACACACAGTGTGTGGCAGTAGTTGTTATTATAGACATGACGTTGGCCTCCTGTGGAAACGTGGGGGTCCATGTGCTCAGGGGAAAGGGAAGTAGAGGAAGTCAGTGCTAACATGACAGAGCATCCTGTCCCTGGTGACCTGTTAAGGCTGCAGCCAGAAGAAAAATAAAACTTAGGGGCATGGTCGTTGTCTCTGAGGGGCTACCCTGGGGCAGAGGAAACAGATGTGGTCTGTGGGGGCCACAGAGGACAAAGCCAGTGGGGAGGAGTTGCAGTAGGGAGGATGATTTTTAAATACCCAAAGGAGGAAAGGGTTGGCTTGAGTGGTGTTGAATCCCCCAAACTGGAGGTGAGCGAACAGATGCTGGAAGTGGGCCGGCATCGGTGTCGCAGAAGGCATTTGAATGGCTGCATGGCATGATTCCTGAGGTCTCGGACAGGAGTGTTACAAGAAGGCTGATTTTGACCCTGACTGAGCAAGTGTTTTCTGGCAGAGCTGTCTAAAAATGCATCTCACTGCTTCAGGGAATGGTAGTGAGGCTCGTGTCTTGGGGAGTGTTTAGGCAGAAGCTGGATAGTCACTGGACAGGGACATTGTTGAAGGCATTTGTATATCAGATAGCAGGCTGGATTAGATGACCCCTTAGTGAGAGGTGACATGGCACTGGAGAAAAAGAGGGGGCCTGAGTCTGAAGTCTGATCCAGGCTCTGACATTTGCCTGTTGGGAAATCTTGGGCAAGTGTTTTCACCTCTCTGAGTTCTGATTTCCTCTCCTGTAAAATGAAAGTCGTAATTCCTTCCCTCCTTGCTGTCTAGGATTGTAGCGAAGGGTTGGAGATACGCAAACTCTAAAAAGGCTTTGTGAACTCTGAAGCTGCTGTGAATGACTCGTTTGACTCACTTGACCCTGTTGGGGGACAGGAAGAGTGGGTTTTGGATCATAATCCAAAAAAACACAATCCCAAACACCATAATCCTGAAAGCTGAATTCTGGAGATGGGATTATTGGGGGTTTTGGTTGTACACAGGGTAGTTCCATTATGTTAGTTGCATCACTTTAGGTGGAACTATTACCTTGCTGTTGTCTTTATTTGCATCTGGTGGAAAATTCAGATGAGTGGTTTGGCCAAGCAATATTGCAGTTATGAAAACTTCCGTTTAAGAATGTTTGCTTGGCCTGCATTGACATTCCTTCTAGCTGATGCCATTCCAGGAGCTTTTAATGAATTAAAGCCACATTTGCCTGAAGAAGCCGGTGAAGTTATTGACTAGTTTGAAAACAATTATTTGCATGGTAGGATAAGAAGACAGCCAATGGTGTTACAATGGTGTTACTGTTTGATCGCCATTAACGTTTCCACCAAATTTGTGGTCTGTATATGCACGCTTGTGGAATGCATTTTGGAGTACTCAAAACAACAGAAGCAGGGCTCAAAGATTGGAAAATTTAATAGGAAATGCTAATGTCAGTGTATATGGTATCATAGAAGGATTTCAAAAAGAGCAGCGCTACATAGAAAATGCATGTGAATGTATTTTCCAAGGAGAGCCATGTCCAAAAAAATAATAAGCAGCTATTTATCATGATGCAAGACTTCAAAATATAGTTAATGATCATGAAAATCAGCTAGCTCTTATGGACTGTCTCTGTGCAATTGCCCATAATCTATCCCTATAATACACTTTTCAATATGTCAAATTTTCTTTTTAGTTTTTAAATCTTTTGGGGTTTTTCCCCCACTATTTAAAATTGTCAGCATTATTTTTTACAATTCACTACCCTTCATATCTCATCTTTGCATCATTTCCAATACTTGTAGTGTAAATTTTATAGAGGCTTTTAGAGTTCTAATTTGTTTTATGCAGCTTTTATAAATTTGACTCCATGAAAGTACAGTATCACAATGTTGGCTTGTGTGTAAGCATTGTGCATGGATGTAAAAACATTGAAGCTTCCTCAATAAAGGAAAATATGTCCTTTTTTGTACATCTGCATTTGTGAAAATAACATTTCTTGAGATCTCGGCCCTTTGAGTGACTGCATATTTGGTGGTGACCCACCATGGTTTTTTATTGATCTCATCAAAAGACAGGATGTTCATCATGGTATTTCAGATGACTGCCGTTATAAATCTGGGTGTCTACAACTACTAACTATAGTGGTGTGCATTTATACGTTTCCATTTATAACCTATTTCTTTATGAATATAGTACATCTGCTCATAACTGTCATACTTGCATAACTGTTGTTAGTATACCTGAGTATTTATGCTTGCAAAAATATGTATGATATTATTACCTATTTTATTGTGTAAAGTGGCCTATGTGTTTTTATGTTTCTCAAATAAATCTTCTTTTAAAGATGTAAATAAATATCTTTTCAAGAATTTTAAAATTATTTTTTCCAGAATTGTGTTTTTGGGATTTTGATCCTTCAGGATTTTTCAATATTTGGGATTTTGGTGTTCAAGGTTGTCTCTTCCAGGATTATGATCTGCTCCTGGAAAGGGGTGTGGAGAAAGACGGGTGGAAAGGAAGGAGAGAGAGGAGGAAGGAGGCTGTGTCTGGCCTAGTGCTGGGTGCCAGGTTGGAAAAGAATGGAGTTTGTAGCAGATGGTCTGCCCCTCTTAGTTCTGCAGCCATAGTTTGAGTTTCTAGAAGAGGACTTTCTACAATGATGGAAATGTTCTATATTTGTGTTGTCCAATCAGTAGCCAGTAGCTACATAGGGTTATTGAGGCCTTTGTGGCTAGTGCGACTGAGGAACTAAATTTTAACTTTTATTTAGTTAGTTTAATTTTGTGTGTGTGTGTGTGTGAGACAGAGTCTCACTCTGTTGCCCAGGCTGGAGTGCAGTGGCGCGATCTCGACTCACTGCAACCTCTGCCTCCCAGCTTCAAGCAATTCTCCTGCCTCAGCCTCCTGAGTAGCTGGGGCTACAGGCACATGCTACCATGACTGGCTAATTTTTGTATTTTTAGTGGAGATGGGGTTTCACCATATTGGTCAGGCTGTTCTCGAACTCCTGACCTCAGGTGATGCACCCGCCTTGGCCTTCCAAAATGCTGGGATTACAGACGTGAGCCACCGCACCTGGCCCAATTAGTTTAAATTTAAATAGCCACATGTGGCTGGTGGCTACCATACTGGACGACTCAGCTCTAGAGGAAGTGACAGGAGCCTCCCTTCTTTCCACCTTTCCTATCCTCCTTTCTTAGCAGGTGTTGTTGACTTATGCTGTGCTGGACACTGCGGAGGCCACCAAGATGAACAAGATATAGTCCCAGCTCCTGAGAGCCTCCAGCTCATTGTGTCAGAGGGACAGATAAGCATATGGATAGAAACTACAACCCAAGGGGAGGCGTGCAGCCCTCCAGCTGTGTGGGAACAGAAGGAGGAAGCTACTCACTCAGTTGGGACTGCAAAGGCTGTACTGTGAAGGATGAGTTAGGAGGCCTGGGTGGGAGAAAGCCTTTTTGAAGAGGGAGCAGCAGAGCCAAAGCTTGAAGGCAAGAAAGAGCATAGAGCGGAGAATTCAGACAGGTGATGCTGGGGGAACCAAATCCCACACTCCCGTCCCCATCACCAAGGAATGACTGGTGAGCTGACAGAGCGAAGAGCTTCAAGGTCAGTCCTAGTGAGAGTCCTGTTCACCCAACCTGCCTTGCACCATTCAGGACATGTAAAGGGTATGGCATTGGGGGCCCCTCCCTCCACCTCCAACTCACAGAGTCTTGTCTCCCTGCCTTTCCTGCACAGAAGGGCTCAGGGCCTCAAGATCCTCCTTTGGCAAAATCCCCAAGAGTCTCCCTCTGACAACACACCCTTCTTTTCTTCAGCCTTCTGACCGAAAACTTAGTCCTGACTCATGCCTTGGCATTGCTGGGCTGGGGTGTCTCCTGATTTTACTGGTGCTGAGCTGACAGCTGGACTGACTTCCTGCATTCAGCACCACCTCACTTTAGTCCACCCCACGACAGCAGTCCAGAGAACCTTTCTCAAAGTGACTGGGACAAATGTCGACACCTGAAGGTTGATTCTGGACATTGTGTGTGGATGTCTTATGATCACCATTCTCTTGCAGAGACTAGGGGGAGAAAACTTCCTGCCTGAGAATTTGATGTGGCCCAAGTTTAAGGAAAGCTTTGGCCAAGGTAACCATTGGATGTAGTGCAGTGCACATCGTGGGCTACCTGCCAGTGCCCTTTTCCTTTTGTTCCTTCCTAACAAAACCCTAGTGTGATTGAGGTAACCCCATCATACACTTACAGACACAGCCAGCTACCCCTGGGGGTCTCTGACCCCACCTCCAACTTCAGAGGAGTGCTTGATTGGTCTAGGGAAAATCCCATTTCACTTGCCAGTGTCTCTGTCTCAACTCACTGATTGAGGAAAGCCATGAGATCCGATTTTGGCCAATGAAACACAGGAAATATCTGCTGAAGACTTTGGGGAAGTTTTCCTTGCCTTATCCCTGGGAGGCAGATATAGTAAGAAATGGTTCCCCTAGTTCCTCAGATTGACATCATGTGGAAGATTCCATATAGATGTGATGTTCGAAATTGATGTCTCCTTGTTTCTAGGCAGAGTAAGGAGCTTGGAAGAACCTGAAGACACCATTGAATCCCTGAATCAACCTACCCTGAAGCCCATCCCAGCTCCACACTTTCTGTTTTGTGACATAATACATTTCTGTTATTTGAGGCTGAATGCTTCTTCTTTTTCTTTTTTTTTTTTTTTCTGAAACAGAGTTTCACTCTTGTGGTCCAGGCTAGAGTGCAATGGAGCAATCTTGGCTCAGTGCAATCTCCACCTCCCAGGTTCAAGCGATTCTCCTGCCTCAGCCTCCCAAGTAGCTGAGATTACAGGCACATGCCACCACGCCTGGCTAATTTTTGTGTTTTTAGTAGAGATGAGGTTTTACCATGTTTGCCAGGCTGGTCTTGAACTCCTGACCTCAGGTGATCTGCCCGCCTCGGCCTCCCAAAGTGGTGGGATTACAGGTGTGAGCCACCGTGCCCAGCTGGCTGAATGCCTCTTAACCAATACAGGGAGAAGAGGTGCACTGGTTGGGACTCTTTCCATTTTAAGTGATAGAAACACAATTCCAACTGGTGTGAGCAAAAAGGGGCACGTATAAGATGGATATCCATGTGGGCGGGAGAATCTGTGCAGATTATGTGCATTTGTAAAAATGTCTTCTAGTAGTCTAGAGTCTACACTGGCTTTGAGAATTATTGTTTAGCTTTGAAAGTGTGTGTGTGTTCCAAATATTACCATTTGGGAGGTGGTGGGGAGAACCAGTGGCATTTTCATTTCATTTTGGTGAAGACACATAGAAGAGGACTGTCTTTTGAGTGCCCAAGCTCACCTCATGTGTTTCTGCTGAGGCCCTGCATGACTATTCTAGACTTGGTCTTTGAGAAATTCCTGCTAGGTGTATTGTGTGCGATGGATTTCCCCGACTTTGAGTTAGTCTCATTCCTGTGAGGGCTCACCTGGTGAAGGACTGGCAAAGGGATTTTTCTCACAGAGAAGGAAAAGGAAAGTGGTCTTCAAGACAAGAAACATGAGAAAACCACTCATGGAGGGTTTATATTTCTTTGTTTTTGTCCCTTGGAAGAGTTATATTTGGAATCCGGTTTTATGGCTGCCATTTTCTGATGTTCTCTGATCTTCAGTGGAGGCTGATAGACCTATACAGCCTGGCAGGTGGGTTGTGGGGTGTTGAGCACAGTCCGGGGGCAGGGGCTGGGCTTTTCAACAGCTCCTTCATGGTGAGGCCCTGCAGTGCTGACTATATCATACAGCCGATGACCAGGGCAAAGCAAATGGAAGCCCAACGTGGAGCTGGGAGTGATGGGCAATTGGGACCCTTTGAAATCCATTCCTCAGCCTTGAATAGGCCTCCAAATATCTCCTGTTTGGGCCTCAATGCCAGGTTAGGGTGGAACTCGATGAGAGTGGCCCAAGATCTAAGAAGATATACTCCCCACTCAGTGACTCCCCTGCCCTCTTGGGTCCTTCCTAAGCTACCCCCTGGGGATGGGGCCCCACTTCCCCTGTGAGGTCTGAGCTGGGGCCCGAGGTGCCTGCAGACTGGGGTGTCTGTCTTCTGCAAGGAGCAGCGATGCCTATTACCTCCTCCTGTGCATTGGGAGGCTTAGGGACTTAGTGCAACTGTTGAGAAATAAAGCTATTTAAGTGGTGAGCTTTATATTTTGATCCACAAGCCTGTCTGTTTCCAAAATTCCCTTGTAGACACCATCAAGCAAAGCCTGGCAGGTTTTGTTGTTGCTTTTTTCTTTCCTCCAAAAGCCTGCTAAAATTGCTTGGTTAGCTATGATAGGAGAAGCCATTTTCTTCTGTGTTGTTGGGTTCTGTTCTCCTCTCTCCACTGAAGCCACTAGCTTGGAAACTTCTGGGTGCAAGGGGAAGGGACTGCTTCTTAATTTCCCTGCCTTAGCCTGGCATTTGGGGCTCTTTTTGAAGAACAGATCCTAATTGGCCTTCGCAGACTTAGCTCCAGCTACTCCTCAGAGTATCCTCTTTTTTAAAAAAAATGAAACAATGGCAACTCTGCTTTTAAAATCCAGGGACCCACAATTACCTCCTTTTTTCCCCTCTCTATTTTATTCCCTCTGCCTAAAATGCCCTTTGTTCCCTTCCACATCCCAACTTTACCTCTACATGCCCAAAGTCTACCTAGTTTTAAAGCTCAGGGCAAATGCCACCTATAGCACAAAACCTTGCCACAGCCTTGGTTAGAAGTCACCAGAGGAACCGATAAGAGATCATAATCCCCGCCTCACAGTGTTGCTGAACAGAGTAGACACAGTAGGAAAAGTGCCTGGCACATGGTGGTAGCTTACTAACAGGGAGCTTCCCTCTTTCCCTTCTTTGGAGAGTGGTTTGCCCAAGAACATACTTGGCCATAACCCGTCAGAGCTCCCTCCACGTTCTGCCTCTAAGGATCATGGGCCAATATGCCTCAGGCTAGCTGGGGATGCTTGCCTTTCTCTTCCTCTTGTGTGGTTTGAAGTCTCACACACTGGCCATTCTGCCCCTGAGTGCTCACCATTACTTTCCTTTGCCACTCCCCTTCCCTGGGCTCTTCATAGAAATAAGGTGGCTGGTCCACCGGCTTTTCAAGTTCTGAGTGATCTCATCCAGCTTGCGAAGGGGATGAAGGTCTGAGAAGGTTTCTTGGAGGACCTTGATGGTTAAGCTGTATCAACTGGAGTGAATATTATTAAGCAAAGACAAGGAAAGCTTGAGGTCTGTCTGGGAAGGGGCAGGGCACTGAATGTGGCTGGGGTATTGAGTATGTGATGGAAATGGTGAGAGATGAGGCTGGGAGGTTAGGGTGGTGCCAGATCATGAGGGAGCTGGAGATCTGACTTTGCCCTGAAACAAAGGGAGCCACTGAAGGTCTTGGTGCAAGGGAATGATGGCGTCCAAGGTGTGTTTTGGAAGAGCACTCTGAGGTAGCTTGGAGGATGGGTTCGGGGAGGTGAGACTTGATGCAGGAGATCCAGACAATAGTCAAGAGGCAGGGAGGAAGGGTCTAGAAAACATAGATTTTAGAAGGCTGGATGGATAGGGGCCTCCACCCCAAGGGCCTGGACTCCCCTTTGGGCCTCTCAGCTTCCCAGACTCACACAGGTGGGAAACAGGAAGGTGGGCTCTCTCTGTCCCTCTCTATTCTGGCCCCACCTTGGCCCCCAGTTACCTCCTTGGTAGCTCCATTACTGGTATCGTTAACCTCTTCTGTGCTGAACTCAACTTTCCCACTTCAAACTAATCTCATCTGAACGACTGCAATAGCCTCCTAACTGATCTCTCTACTCCCTTCTTACCCCAACCCTCTCATACCCACCCAGCAGCCAGGCGGGTCCTGTGAAAGTAGAAGTTAAGTCATGCCGCCTCTTTGATCAAAATTCCCCAGTGTCGCTTAATCTTACCCCAAGGAAAAGCCAAGTCCTCACTGTGCCCTCTAGGCTCCACCTACCTGACCTCTGACCTCAATGCCCTCCCTGCCCAACACCTCTCTGAGGTCACCCACTCCTGCTCCCTCACCCCAACCCCGCACAGAGCCTCCATCCTCCTGCCTCAGGGCCTCACGCCTGATGTTCCTTCTGCCTGAAACACTCTTCCCTGCGGGTGCCTTTGGCTCCTTCCTCCCCACTTTCACGTCCTGTGCAGATGGCACCTTCTCTGAGAAGCCCTCATCATGCATCCTGTCAGTCATAGCTGCCTGGCCCTGCTCGCCCTCGGGAGCCTTCCTTCCTTTATTCCTTCCCTACACCTGTCACCTTCTCTATAATGTGTAACTGTCTTATTTGTTATGTTTGCTTTCTGTCTCTCCACTAGAAAGTAACAGAATTATGTCTGTTTTCTGAGGTCTCCCCCGGTGTCCAGAACAGTGCCCAGAACATAGTAGGCATTCAGTAAACGTCTGTAGAATGAATGAATGATGAATGAATGAATGATTCCCGACTGCCCTCAAGTCCGAGCACCACTGAGAGCTCTCCCAAGTGCTGCACTGTCCTGGCCCCTGCCCAGTCCCTCCTTGTCCTATCCGCAGCTCTGCACTGACCTCAGCTCGTCTGGTCACTGTCAGCTCCCCTAGCTCCTGCTCCTCCTCGTTCCTCAGCTGCCAACTGAACAGTCAGATCGGGGATGAGGAAGCCATGAAGATGTAAAAGGAAGGGTATGCAAACCCTACGAGATCTGCTCTCAAGGACACCCGGGAGAGAGTCCAAACTCCTTGACATGTGTCACAGGGCTCCTGCCTCCCTCTGCTGCCAATCCATGTACCACTCCTCCCTGCAGCCTGTGCTACTGGTGTCTTTCTGTTTCTCAAATGGCGCATCTGTCCTGTTGTGTTCCTTGAGCCCTTTGGACTCCAGACTCCATGCTGTTCCCTCCTCCCTGAATTCCTGTCTGGCCAACTCCTAGCCAGCCTTCAGATTTTATCTAAATATCACTGTCTCTGGAAGACCTTGCTCAATTCCTAGATAAAGTTCACACTCCCATGGGGCCCTGTCTCTGCCCTTGTGTGAGAGTTGTTATGCCTATAATTATTCTTCATTGCTTGTTTTCCCCACTGAGCTGTGAGTCCAGGAGGGAAGGCTTCAAGCCTGCTTACCTCTGTATGCTCAGAGCCTGGCACAATGCTTGTCAGAGAGAAAGGGTTCAAGAAGTCATTGCTGAATGAAAGAGTGAAGAGGATTTACCAGGGGCCATCCAAAAAGAAAGGAGAGGGAGAGGGAGAGGGAAAGGGAGAGAGAGAGGGACAGGGAGAGAGAGAGGGGGAGAGAGAGAGGAGAGAGAGAGAGAGAGAGAAAGAAAGAAATAAGGAAGAAAGTCCAGAAAGAACATAGGCTCTGGAATCCAAATGTCCTGGTTCCAATCCCAGCTCTGTCACTTACAAGCTGTGTGACCATGGGTAAGTCACCTCCCCTCTCTGAGTCTCAATTTCTCATCTCTAAAATATAGATAATAATATAGCTGTACCAGGAGTGTTGGAAGAATGACATGCAACACTGGTCAGATGCTTGGTACCTGGGAAGATGCTGAATAAATGGTGTCTATGTTACTGATGACACTACGAAACACTAGCAATCCTCTCTCCCTATTCAGCTTTGACTCCAAAGTATGTCCAGGCCGATTGTCTTATTTTCTTCTTAGAGTAGCTCTTTGAGAAAGAAGGGTAAGGACAGAAACTGAGAGTAGAGAGATTAAGCAACTTGACCAAGGTCACCTAGCATTGTTGGGCTAAGCTGATACTGGACCAGGCAGCAGGAATCTGGAGTTCCTCTTCCAGGGCCCTGCCATGCTCTGCTTTGCATTTTGGCTATGTGAGCCCAAATCTCACTAGATTCTGAAGAGCAAACATAGTGTCTGATTCACTACAGAATCCCCAGTTCCCAGTGCAGTCTGACAGAGGGCAAGTCCATAGGGAATGTTTGTCAAGTTGAGTAAGTACAAAGTACAGGGGTTTATTCACAGCTCTCAGCTCATGTAACTCCCTCTGGCTGCTCAGATCAGAGTAGGACCCCATGATTATTTCCCACTGGCCCCTTTTGATAGGGCCAGAGGCAGGCTCCAGAGAGGCAGAGGGTGCCCTATGAGGAAGCAGCCATGGGTGTCATTGGAGCATGTCCCTGGCTCCACTGAGAGACAAGTCAAGTGTGCCCTGGAGCCCTGGCCCCTCTTAGCAGCTCCAGCCATCTGGCTCTTCTTAGCAGCCCCACCCATCTCTGCTTCCCAGCCCCTGCTTGGGTGTCCACCCACCTGTGACAGCTGGGTCAGGAGCAGTGCTGGGGAGGGCACTGAGTGAATCCAAGCACCCTGGGGTCCTTATGCTTGGCTCCAGCCAGGGGATCTGAGGCTCGAATGCCATCTCTGAGCCTCTCAGGCAGCAGCTAGGCAGCCAGGCCTAGACTCCTGGGAAACATTCCAGCTTCGGCTCCCCCAGGCAGGCAGAATGCTGGGCTTGGAAACTCTTCTCCTAGTCACTCTCTAGGGGGATTTAATTTACCAGGGCTCTGAGGACTGGAAGTATTTCTTATTTTGTCAGTTCCAAGTACTCCCTGCCTTACATCTATTCCTTTTGAATCTAAGGCACATAGCAGAGTGAGAAAAGCTCAATGCAAAGAGTGAGAGAACTCATATTTTTGTCCCAACACAGTTCCCATTGTGCTGTGCCCCTGGCAAGGTGCTTCTCCTCTTCTGAGGCTGAGAGAAATATTACTCAGAGGCTAGCTCAATGATACCAGCTTTTTTTCCCATTCAAAGATAAACAGACAGCTCATTAGAATGTAAAGACCACTGGATTCTGAACTGGGGGACTTCTGTGACCCTTGATAGTTGCTTAACCTCACAGACTCAGTTGCCTCATCCATAAAAATGGCAATAACATATATTTTCCTAACTACCTCTCAGGCTTTTGGGGGCTCTGGGAATTTTATGAATGTCCAAGTGCCTAGTAAGAATGCTTACTAAGAGTATGAGGAGGTGACAATGATCCAAACCTGAACTATCTACACTGAAAATCAAGTCAACTAGTATTTCTTAAGCACCTGCCATGTTGACAGCACATCACTGAATGCCGCGACATGCAAATATATGTCCAAGGAGTCAGAACTTTAGGTTGCTGTGCATTTTGCTTTCTACAAATCTCAACTACAATGATTCTTAGATGTCATTGCTATAACAACCTAGGAGACCTCAAGCTGGAATACATTTCCAGAGGGCTCAGATAAGTCAAGGAATGTGTCGGGAGAATGTGAAACAAGGAAGAGGGCAGAGATCAGCCATCCCTGAGGTCATACTGTGTGCCAGGTGCTGTGTGCATGTGATCTCCTTCAACCTCCAAGGCAACTCCCAAATGACAGGCAGTAGCAGCCCATTCCACAGATGAGGAAACTGAGGCTCAGCAAGGTGATACAAGGGAGATGGGTTCAGACCTTGTAGTCTGATCCCCAGGTCTGACGCCTTGGTGGATTCATTGACTCATTCATCCCTCCTTTCCTTTATTGCACACATATTTGTCACACTCACATCTGAGTGGAGGGATTTAGTTTCTCTGCCTGAGCCTCATTTTTTGCTTCCTCCTCACTGGGCTCTTCCAGCTGACTCGGTTTTCCCCTCTCACGAGGAGACACGTCAAAGGAGATCAAACTGGGCGTAGACTCGGTGAGACTGGCTGACATCAGGAAGTGAGAGTGGAGGCTTGTTTCCTGGAGCCTGGCAAGGAAAAGGGGTGGTTAAAGGCAGACTTCCACCCCACCCTCAATAATATCACTTTACACTTCTCAAGATCCTGCCACCTTAATTAGGAAATTTATAAGGCTGAGTGATGTTTCTATTTAGAAGTGGGAAGATTTTTGTGGTGAGGAGAGCTCATGGGTATTGGTGTGGCAGAGTCCTTGCCCATAAAGGGACAGGGTATATAATGGGAAATGTACCAGACCTGGAGCCAGGAGACCTGGGTTAGTCCTGGTTTAAAAACTTACTGACCGTGTGATGTTGGACAAGTCACTTTGTCTCTCTGAATCTCAGTGATTGTATCTGTAGAGGCAGTAATGTGTAGCATTATACAATTTCACATATAAAGACTCAGGTTATTTGGCATAGAGAAAGTGCTCCATAAATGTTACCTGTTATCTGTAACAGGGCATGAAAGTTCCAAATGGCTGACATCACGTGAAGAAACCTCTCTGTAAAAGACACAGTCCTCTTTCTTATAAATGGCAAGAGATAATTATAATTTTTATTGTCTAAGCCTCAACTCTACCTTGAGATCAAAAGACTAAAATAATATCTGGATTGGCAGCAACTTTTGCATAGAGAATCACCCATTCATATTCCGTTCATGCTGTAAGGACCTATAGAGTTCATATAGCCCTAGGTTATAAATTCTAATGGGAATGATTATGATAATAATAATATCAATGAACGTTCATTGAGCACTTATCTATGCCAGGCACTGAACTAGGTATCGTATATACATTTTCTCATTTGATTGCCATATCATCCCTGCGAAGTGGGCATTAATATGATTCTTATTTTTAGATGAGGACACTGAGGCACAGAGAAAATAAGCATTTTGCTTTATCACTCTCAATAGGAAACAGAATGCACCCAGATGGTTCAAATAGAGACTTCAATAAAATGATCACTTGCAGAGGAATAACAAAGCTAAGAGAGGAAACAAGAGATGACCCAGAGGCTAGCCCAGTGGGAAGAAGCAAAGGGAGGCATGGAGTTGCCAGCACCCAGTAAGGATGGGGACTGTTAGGGAGGGTTGCCCAGCAGAAGCCACAGTTCGGGGACTTGCAGCTCCTTCCAGAAAGTAGGTACTCAGGTGTGGACGAGTGCAGTGGGAATAGAGAGTAGTCCCTTTCTCCTCTCACCCTCTGATCTCTTGCCAATGCCTTTTGCAGCCAAGCCCATCTGGAAGCTAGCCAGCAAGGGAGCCTGGGAGATGCAGTCTACAGGTTCAGTCTCTCAGGACACAGAGCAGGACAGAAAAGGGTGGAGGTAAGATTGGGGGCTAGGAAGTGGTGCAAAGGAAAAACAATGAGCATATTTGCCTGGAGACACTCAGCTAATAAGATGCAAACGTGGTCTAAGTTCTTACCAGGACTTGGCAGGTCACATAAGAAGAACAGGAGGGAATTGTAGTGCATGTGCCTCAATCCCTCGTGCCCCATCCAAAGAGAGCTACTGCTATTCAATTCCCACCAATTATTGCCATCTGGGAAGATAGACCCAGTGTCACCAAATCTTCGCATTCTTCAAGAGAATCTGAAAATCTGGATTTCAAAGTAATGCCTCTCATTCTTGAATGCTGGCAATACTTCCAGCCAAAATATCATACTGGTAAATGGGTAAATAGACTGTGGTACATCAATACAATGGAATATTATTCAGCAAAAAAGAAATAAACTATCAAGCCACAAAAACATATGGGGGAATCTTAAATGAATATTGCCAAGTGAAAGAAGCCAATCTGACAAGGCTACATACTGTATGATTGCATATCATTTTTGACACTCTGGAAATGGCAAAACTATAGAGACAGTAAAAAAGATCAGTGATTACCAGGGGTTTGGGAGGAAGTGGGAGGTATGAATAGGTGAAGCACAGCAGATTTTTAGGGCAGTGAAATTATTTTGCATGCTACTGTAATAATGAATACATGGCCTCATGCATCTATCATAACCTGCAGATCTGTACAGCACAAAGAATGAACCCTAATATGAATTATGGGCTTTAGTTAATAATAATGTATTGATGTTGGTTCATCAGTTATAACACTTGCACCATATTAATGCAAGATGTTAATAACAAAGGAAACTGTTAAGGTGGGAGTGGGGAGAGTAACTATGTGGAACCTCTCAGTACTTTCTGCCCATTTGTTTTGTAAGCCTAAAGCTGCTCTAAAATAAAAAGTGTCTTAATTTTTTAAAAAACATACTGAAAATGCTCTGTGGGCCGAATGGAACACGTGCCTGCTGGATCTGGCTACCACTTTGTGACGTGTGATCTAATCCAACTCCCTCATTTTACAGATAGGGAAGCTGGGGACCAGAAAAGGAATGGACCTTGCCAGTCTTCAACACAGAGTGAGAGCAAAGCTTCCCATCCCAGGGTGTGGGGGTCTTCCAAATGAAGGGGAAGGCCCCCAGGAAGGCTACTGCTTGAGGCAGCTGAGGGAAAAGGCCAGTTGTGAGCTTTGGCTCTGGCCAGGCTGGTCAGGCAGAAATGCTCCAGTGAGTAGTGAAAGCCTCCAAGAGCCCAGATGCTCTTAATGTCTGTGTTTATTTAGCCAGAGACCAGCCTCCCTCCCAGCTTGGATCAGACTCACTGAGTTGGATGCAGAAAGGAGTGGACGTTTGTGTCCCTTGTATGTGCCTTAGAGCAGGACAAGACTCAAAGGGCAGAAACTGCCATGTGCAAGGCCCAAACCTGGAGCTCAGTGACAGTGATGTAATGATACTGGGCATTTGAGGGGTGCTAGGCAATTCTTCTGAGCCCTTTTATATCTCCTGTAATTAATCCCCACCATCAGGGCTATGAATCAGGTAGAGCAGAGTTTATTATTCTCATTTTATAGGTAAGTAAACTGAAATAAAAGAGAAGTTAAGTGTGTGGCTTATATGTATCTACACAGCCAGTGAGTAGCAAAGCTGGGGTGTGAATCCAAGCCTTGTTTTAAATATTAAAAATTATATGTAGTTAAAGACAAAACAAGCCATTTATAAACACTGTGCTATAGTTGGTAGATGTATTTCTTATAGGAGTACAGGTTAGCATTCTGAAGCTACTTTATATTTATGTAAGGGTTCAACAAATAAGTAAATAAATGATAGATAATGGAAGCCACGTTTCTCATTGTCAAAGAAAAAAGTCACAATTGATAACAGGGGAGAGACTAGTATGAACCCTACAGGGCTAGTGTCAGTATGAATTCATGTTTATTTTAATATATATACAAGTTCAACAAATAAATAAATAAATAATAGATAATGGGAGCCAGTTTTCTCATTGTCAAAGAAAAAAGTCACAATTGATAACAGGGGAAAGACTAGTATGAACCCTATAGGGCTGGTGTCAGTATAAATTCATGTGTATTTTAATATATATACAAATGGATTCAGAAATAAGTATAGATACATGTATATTGGTAGGTTAGTTTATGTATATATTTATTTATATTTCCTTACTCTGTCTGCTGAGAAGGCCTAGAAGCAGTGGCACCCCAGTAGCAATGGGCACTCTCAGCCCCCAAATCTTGGTTCCTAAATACCATTCTCCAATAAAAGGAACCAGGGCCCCTTGGAGAAATGGGTAGTTCTACAGCTGAGTCAAGGAAAATAAATACAAGATGGTCCTGAATCCTAAAGTAGTGCCAGCAAGTAAGAAAGTATATTTAAAAAATAAAGATAGGGCATGTCAAAAGGACATAAAAGTCCACCTGAAAGAGCTCCCAGTGGCTAAAGTTGAGCAACAAAGTTAATAAATGTGGTACTGCATTATAACCTGAAGAATAAAATAAATATCCATGAGTCTATATTGATATAAATAAAAATGGATTGAATAAATAAATAAATAAACAAACAGGGAAGAAGAGACAAATCTTCCTTATAGAAGAATTTCAAATAGTAAATATAGAAGAAACTAAGAAAACAGAAGATCACCTTTAGAGCACTATAACAGTAATTGCAATATCCACTGACTATGATAAAATTGGTGGACAAAATTTTAAGAAGAAACTGGATATTTATATAGCCTCAGAGGACCTCCTCCTAAATATTTGTTAATCACTGTGAGGTAGGAGGCGGGACTCAACTCGAGGTGGGGCTTGGACACTGGATCAAATTGGGGACTACCTAAAACAGGGATGGGGTAGAAGCAGCTTTCCATAAGACATGCCCACCAGCATGCCATGTCATTTTACCATTGCCGTGGCAACACCCAGGAGTTATTTTCCCTTTCCATAGCAATGACCTGATGACCCAAAAGTTAGCACCCTTTTCCTAGAGATTTCTGCATAAAGTGCTCCTTAATCTATATGTAATTAAAAGTAGGTTATAAATATCACTGCAAAACTGCCCTGAGCTGCTACTCTCAGCACACTGCCTATGGGGTAGCCCTGCTCTGCAGAAGCAGTCATAGAGCTGTAACACCACCAGAGCTGTAACACACTGCTGCTTCAAAAAAGCTGTTTTCTTCTACTCTATCACCGACTTGCCCTTGAATTCTTTCCTGGGTGAAGTCAAGAACCCTCTTGGGCTAAGCCCCACTTTAGGGCTTACCTATCCTGCGTCAACTGTGATAGTTTTAACACGTCCACAAACCCTGACATTCCTCCCTCCAGGAGGTGGAGCTTAACTCCTTACTTCTTGAACTGTGTGTAGTGTAGGCTGAACTCAGTGATTCTCTTTTCTGAGTAGACTATGGGGAAAGGGAAAAAACAGTACTTTACTGTGGAGATACCTGGAAGACACCACCTTAACCAAGTGATCAAATTTGACATCACCAGTGATAACAGTATTAATATTATACCACTGCTATGATGCAATAAGAATGGAACTTCATCTCTGTGATATTCTTTCCCAAAATTCACTAGCTCTGTCAAGTCACGAGAAAACATCAGGCAAACCCAAATTGAGGTCATTCTGCAAAATACCTGAGTAGTATTCTTCAAAAATGTCGAGGTCATGAAAAAAAGGAAGACTGAGAAACTGTCACAGATTGCAGGAGAGTTAAGTGACATGACAGCTAAATGTAATGTGGTACCCTGTGTTGAATTTTGGAACAAAAAAGGACATTAGTAGAAAAATTAGTGAAATCTGAGTAAAGTCTGTAGTATTGTACCAATTACTAGTATTGTACCAATGTTAATTTCTTAGTTTTGAAAATTGTTCTGTGGCTATATAAGATGTTAACCTCAGGGAAAGCTGGGTGAAGAATACATGAGAATTCTTTGTTCTATCTTTCACAGCTCTTCTGCAATTTGAAAAGGTTTTTGAAATGAAAATAAAGAAAATAAATTACATTTGCTGCACAGACTGGTTGTTAGCCACTACCGAAGAAATATCAAAGCCAATAAGAATTTGCCCCTGCTTTATAGTTCTAATACATCAAACTGTCAAAAGGAGGCCTTCAATTCTCAGATCTAGCTGACATCCCTCCATGTTGATCTAACAATCAGGAGGGTGGAGTAGGATATTTATCGCAACGGGCCCATTGCACAGAGAAGGGAGCTGAGGCACAGATCATAGCACCCCATCATCTCATTGTACAGATGGGGAGACTTAGGCCTAGAGAGAGGGAAGATTTGCCCTTGGTTATATAGCAGATAAAGGGGCCAATCCAGGGCTAGAACTCCTGCGTCCCCATCCTTAAAACTATCTTGGCTGCTGTTTCAGGGCAGCTGCAGACAAAGCTTAAATTTGAACTATGCAGGAAGGCAAAGGAGAGTAGTTTTCATCTTGCCCCCACCCCCTTCTCACCTTTGAGTTAAGCAATAAAGCTGAAAAGATCCTTCAACAAACAAATCCCTCCTCATTATAGAATCCACAGGCACATCAGCTCTTAGGAAACCTGAAAGGCAAGCTCCTGAGGAGGGAGGGCTGTTCATACACGCCTGTCCAGGTGCCCTCTTCCCTGCTCACTCTCAAGAAGACAGAATGTCTGTTTCAGGAGCAGCAGTGCGGTGGACATTCAGGTTCCCAGACCGCCGTGATAGAATAGGCTAGGGGTTGTGGGAGCAGTGAGGTTCCAAGAGCCGGCTTCCAGGAAGGCACACTGGCCAAGGCATAGTCTATACTTCCCTATTCCAAAGTTGGATTCTTTCTGGATGTTAGAAAATGCTCCAAAGTACTCCCGTTGATGGGAAAAGGCATTTGTGGAGTCAGGCCCATGTGGTGATCAGATAAAGAATGTTCCCAGGCCAATGGATTAATCCAGAAAAAGATGAGCCCTTTTTCCTTCAAAAGAAAAGTGCAGCTCCATTGTCCCTTTTAAACTACGAGAAAACTGGATTAGTAGGATATAGTTTTGCTCATGAAATTGGGGCCAGGAATTCTGGGCAAGATTTGGCTGTGCCAAGAGGTGGAATTGCCTTAGAGAAGAAAAATGCAGAGAAAAGATCCCACTTAGGCATCTTATTTGAGGGATATAGAATAGTTTCTCCATTTGCATAAATAAAATATTAAAGCTTTTTGTTCACGAAACCTATATCTCAGAGGAAAGGAATGCAATCATTCCAGTAATTAACAATTCCCCCAAGAAGTGTGGTTTGCATCATACATGATCTTCTCATTTTGATCCTCTTGGTTCCCAGAAAATGCAATGTTCTTTCTCCAGGGCCCCATGAAGGAGAGATGGCATTGACAAGAAGACTTTGCATACCTATGATGTCAGAGTCCAAAGTTTCAACTCTTGGCTGATCAGCTTTTAAGATTAGAAAACACAACATGGTGTAGGAAAGACTCTGGGCATTGCTGTACGTCAACCTGGGCTTAAATCCTGGTCCTACTTGGTAGCTGCATGGCTGAACTTTGAAGAATTGGTTAGCCTCTCTGACCCTTTTGTTTCTCCTCTTTAAGTACGATAATAACTCCTACTTAATGGTATTGTTGGGATAGCCGCCGTCAGGTTCCATCATACAGTGGGTGCTCAGAAGGTATTCTTGCTGAACATCTCTTGAATATCTTCTCTCTAATTTGCTTGTAAGTAGTCTTGTTTTGCAGGAATATGTGTTGATTAAGAATTTCTTTTAATTTTCCTCAGATAGATAAGAACTTCTTTCTCTCTGCTTTCTTTCTACAACTGCTGTATGGAGCTATGGAAAAGTTTCTTTTAATGACAGCTTTTAAGACCTTCAGCAGATTAGCACTTCCGACTCTGATTAAGCTAATCACAGTGCAGTTCACTCTACTGCTATTTTGTAGCAATACCACCATTTTAATTGGCTAATTAATTGGGAAATAAATTGTTTAATGATGATCTGTTTTACCAGAATGTAAGCTTTATGAAGGCATGAACAGTAGGGACAGAATCTGTCATGTTTACTGCCATACTCCTCACACCAGCCATGTGTATGTGTGTGTACACATACATATATATTAAGCACAATATAAGTGTTGCTGTTACTTTTTAGTAGCAAACATTTATCCTTTGAGGGTGCAATCATTTTTGGAAGTAGCCAAAAGATAATCCCAGCCCTGTAAATGATCAAGCTGAGAAATAGGGTTTTTGGTAAAAATCAAATATTTTATGTATTCATTCCCCCCCTCCTTTTTTTTTTTTTTTTGTTGAGACAGGATCTTGCTCTGTTTCCCAGGCTGGAATGCAGTGATGTGATCAGCTCACTGTAACCTCAAACTCCTGGGCTCAAGTGATCCACCTGCCTCAGCCTCCCAAGTAGCTAGAACTGCAGGCACGCACCACCACGTCCGGTTAATTATTATTATTATTATTATTATTATTATTATTATTATTTGGAGATGGGATCATGCTACGTTGCTCAGGCTATGTAGAACTCCTGACCTCAAGTGATTCTCCTGCCTCAGCCTCCTAAAGTGCTGGGATTATAGGTCTGAGCCACCAGGCCCTGCCTTCCTTCACTTACCAATATTTCTTTAGTCTTAAGTGCTGGGAGCTGGGAAGCCAGGCATGAACCTTGCTCTCAAAGGGCCTCTGGCCAGGCTGAGAAGACAGACCGACATATCAACAACTGCAGGAAAGGCCAGACAGAGCCTTGGAGCTGGAGGCAGGGGGCAGGACACTTGGATTCTAGTTCCAGCTGTGCTTTGAACTTGCTTTGTGGCCTTGAACAAGTCCTTCTCCTCTCTGGGCCTGTGTGTTGGGGGAATTAGACTGATGTGAAACATCTGGCTTTGTGGTCCTGGGATCTTGAGATTACTTTCAATAAGACAGTGCTCCTTCCAGCAGTTTCCATCTCTTGAATCCTGTGCGGCCTCTACAGGAAGGTGTGTGAATTCCATCTGCTGAGAGCTTTCCAAAATGCCAGCCCCGCCAGCCTGCCTGGAGTGAAAAGGCCGTTCTTGGCCATGGTTCCTCCCCTCCTTGGCTATGCAACCTGAGAACACCTGCTACTCTCTGGGTCTCAGAACCTCACATGTACAACAAAGCGGCTCTGCACAGAGGTCTCTAGGCTTTCTTCACGGCCTCCATCCTGTGCTCTCAGGTTGTCAGGACAAGAGCTGATATTTTTCAGGGCAGCACTTCACAAACTGTGTTCAGTGAAACATTTGTATTCTGTGGGACAGGAATAGGATTCAGCAAACAAAAAGTAGTGGTGGGGAGGGAGTTGTTCCAGCCTCAAATAAGTGTGGAAGATGCTTACTTTTTTTTTTTTAACGGAGTCTCGCTCATCTGTCACCCAGGTGGAGTGAGGTGGAGTGATCTCGGCTCACTGCAACCTCTGTCTCCCAGGTTTGAGCAATTCTCCTGCCTCAGCCTCCCAGGCAGCTGGGATTGCAGGTACCCGCCACCACACCCAGCTATTTTTTGTATTTTTAGTAGAGATGGGATTTCACCGTATTGGTTAGGCTGGTCTCAAACTCCTGACCTCGTGATCCACCTGCTTTCGTCTCCCAAAGTGCTGGGATTACAGGCGTGAGCCACCGCACCTGGCCAATGCTTAGTTAAATTTAAACAAGAATCCTCAGGATGTTCAGCATGCTAATGACATTTTGAATTTCCTCCAGGGACAATGCAGTAGACAGAAAGGTAAACTTGCAAAGTGGCAAAATGCACAAGATGAGTTTGGAATCCTGGTTGCACTACTGCCTAGCTGTGCAACCACAGGGAAGTTCATCAGCCTCTGTGAGCTGCAGTTTCCTCACAGTTCAGAGGGAAATATGGACCTTGCCTTTTAGGGATATTATCAGGATGAAAGACAACATTGCATGTAAGATGCTATGGGCATTGTTATTATGTATTGCCCATGGGGTTTTCTGTGGGAGGAATAGCTATAAGCATCTCTCAGGATTGTAGTATTCCACAAACACAGTTTGGGAAGGGCTGAGCCATCTGTGTGTTCCAAACACTTTGCTGTTTTTTTACTCTGACGTTGCAAGACTTCAGTGAACATCTGTTCTGCCTCTTCATCCAGTTGAATTGATTGTGAAGTCCCAGGATGCAATGGGGACACAGTTTGGGCACCAAGTACAGGGTTCTTAAAACTCAGGTGAGCCCAGGCCCTTAAAGCTCAGGTGGATAAGCAGGTGTGGCTCAACAGGGTTATCTGAGAAGAAGTTTAAAGGGTGAGGCTGGAGAGATGGCCTTGGGATGGTCGTTATGCCAGGAGGAGGAATTTGGGCTTTACCCTGGGGCAACAGGGATTGTGCTGGATGTGCCTGGAGGCCCTGCCTTCTGCTCCACTTTGTCACAGATCCTCTGACCTGGGCATCCAGGGCTGGTCCAAGTGGGTGGCAGGTAGACCAGGAGGCATGAGTGAGAGGCTGGCTTCCCTCTCAGCATGGAGCCTGGGACATGTCACTCACCCCTCTTTGTCTTAGCCTCCACATCCATAAAATGAGAGGCATCATGACTCCTGGGCAGCCTGACCCACAGGGCTGTGGTGAGGGTTCAGGGAGATAAAGTATTTCAACGAGCACATTAAGTTGAGATCCTACTATGTGCCATGCCTTGTGTTTAGGCCTGGGGGAGACTGAGATGAACAACACATGATCCCTGCCATTGAAGGCTCACAAGCTGCTGAGTTTGGTACACTGAAATAAGTGCTAAGATAAAGATAAGCCCATGAAAGGGACCTTCACCCAATGCAGGGAGTGGAAAGGCTGATGAGGGGAAGGAGACATTCAGGAATCTTCCTGGGAGGAGGTGATGTCTCTGCTGAGTTCTGAGATATACCTGGTAGTTAGTGGACGAAGAAGGAAGAAATAAGTTTCCAGGCAGAGGAAACAGCATGAGCAAAGTCATAGAAAAATGAAATGTCACAGTCCATCTGTGCAAATGAGTAGCAAGCAGTATTATTAGGACATTAAATTTGAGGTGTGGAAGAAGACGTAATGGACACCGTTGGTGGCGACATTGCTTGCATTTAGACAGACAACACAGTCAAAAGCTAAGGAAGTGAAGCTCTAACTGGACAACTCCAGGAATTAGCTTGTATAAAGCTTTTTTGTTTTCCCTGAAATTGCACCATGGTCTCTTTGCTATCTGTGATAGGTTACCTCAGTGGTGTTGGGCAGACTACAGGCCTTGAGTGCCAGGCTGAAGGGTTTGCTCTATAGCTTGCAGACTAATGGAAGAATTATCCATAAAAGCCAGGGGATTTAGAATGGAATCCTTGGCATTCTCTGCATGTGTGGGGCTGGCTAGGCAAGGAGGTTCCCAGAAGAAAAACAGAGCAACCTTTGCCCTCCTTCTGTACTTAGGTGAAAAGCAGAATTAGAATGGGGCTGACTGAGTGATGTGGTTATTGTGCCTTCCTTTTGGGCTTCAGTATCCAATCTGCCCTAGTGCAGGGGGCTTAAGGCATGCCACTCAGGAGGCCAGATGATAAGCCCCAGCCACGGCCTAGGCTTTGGGGAGCTACTGCACACAAACAAGCCTGTGCCAGGGAATTAGTACTGTTGTTATTAAGAGAAAGAGGCTTGGCTATGGCTCTCCAGCTGAGAACATGCACTGTCCGGCCTGCCACCACTGCAGGGAGAGTCTCTCATCCTGCTCCTCCAGGACACCCCCCATCACTGCCTTGGCCTCTGTGCTTGACAGAGGGAACTTCCCATTGTGAGGCCCCTAAGATGGAGAGAGGCAAGGGCTGGGAGACAGAGGTTAGGGACTCTGCCCCTAACCTACTGTGTAACCTTGGGTGAGTCCATTCACTTCTCTGAGCCTTCTAGAAAGACTTTTTCACATTTCCGGAATGAAGAAAGTCCAACCCTGTGTATGGCCAAGGGCAGATAATGAGCATTAGATAAGATAATGTGTGTGGAAGGGCTTTGCAGTGGAAGAGGTATTATTATCTTTATTAAAAGAGGCAGCAGGGGAGAGTAGAACAATGATTGGAAATGTGAATTAAATATGCTGCCTTGTTATTTGGTAATCTTAAGAAATTACTGCAAAGTTTTAAGGCATAGCAATGGTATTTTAGTTATGTTTTTAAAATTGGCTTTGTCTTGTAAAGGCACATACTGAAGTATTTGTGGACAAAACTATATGATGTCTGAGATATGCTTCAAAATAAGGAAAGGGTGAAATGGATGTGGATTAGGATGAAATAAGATTGGCCAAGAGTTGATCAATGAAGCTGGGTGACAGGTGAGTGAGGGTTGGTTACACTATTCTGTCTAATCTTCTATATGCTTAATTTTCCCATAATAAAAAGTTAAATCGGCTGGGTGCGGTGGCTCACACCTGTAATCCCAGCACTTTGGGAGGCTGAGGTGGGCGGATCACCTGAGTCAGATGTTTGAGACCAGCCTGACCAACATGGTGAAACCCCATCTCTACTAAAAATACAAAAATTAGCCAGGTGTGGTGGTTCATGCTTGTAATCCCAGCTACTCGGGAGGCTGAGACAGGAGAATTGCCTGAACCTGGGAGGCAGAGGCTGCAGTAAGCAGAGATTATGCCACTGCACTCCAGCCTGGGGGACAGAGCGAGACCAAAAAAAAAAAAAAAGTTACATCAAAGAGCATGTCGCTTAGTCAGACTGACCTGCCTTCACCATCTAATATTTATGTGACCCAGGGAAGGTCACTCTCTGACTTTTATCTCTCTAAACCTCTTTACTCATCTGTTAAACAGGGTTACTAAAATAACACCTGCTTCGTAGAGCTCTCAAAAAGACCATGTATGTAGAATGCTCAGCCTATGCCTGGCACATGGCAGGTGTATGGTATATCATGATTCTCACTCCCTCTTAGAGATCATCATCCATCATTGTATGTCACCTGATAGCCCTGCTGGATGTAGCTTGACATCCTGGGCCATGGTCTGTCTCCTAAGGTGGAAGAGGAGGTCCATTGTGACCCTAGGCTTTCTCCACTGGTTGGGGCATAGTTGGTATGCTGGAGCTCTGCGGTGATGAGGAAGGGAGTTAATGTGGTGCCCCTACCTGTCCTCCTTCCCATCTGGAAGAAATGGGAGTGAGTGAGTAGAACATGCTTGGATTGGGCATTTTCTCTATGCTGACCACTGAGCTTTACAACCACCTTGTGAGGTTAGGGCTTTCACTTAGAGAGGTTAAGAAACTTGCAAGTGTTTGCACATCTAGTGGGTGAAGAGAAAGAGGGAAGAAGAAATAAAGAGAGCAGGTAGGGATGGAGGGAGGTGGAAAACGAGTACCTCCAGAGGAATGGAGGGGAGGTTGGAAGGGGATGAGAGAAGAGGAACAGGATGAATTAGGGAGAAGGGCACGAAGGGGCAGGAGTAGGAAGAAAGTGGGAGAAGCAGAAACATTCAGTCCCCCCTTCTCCTTCTCCTCCAGTGTCTCAGTTGAGAAAGTGTCTCCAACCCCTTCAACCACTGATTGGGAAGGGTGGGAGACAGGAAGGACAAATCCACCTCCCTGGAGGTCTCTGTTTTCCCAGCAACTAGAGACCAGTCAGCACTGTGGGTCGGACAGCACCCTGGCCACACCTTTAGCTGGCAGGGGCGTTGCCCTCTCTCCTTGGATCTTATTGGACAGTGCTGGGTCTGCTCCCTAACCCCCTTCCTCAACTCCTCTCCTTTAGGCCACTGTTCTCAGATAGTTTGGGACCTGACCTAAAGGACCAGGCGGAGCATGGGGTGTCTCTCCTGGGCAGGGCCTGACACATGGCAGGATATCTTTCACCTACCAGCCCTAGGCAGATACCCAAGGCTTCCTAAAACATGGGAGAAAAGACCCTGCCTGCAAAGGATCAGTGTGCTTGGAGAGATAAGACAGATGTGTATGAAATTCCTGTAGAAAAACAGGAGGCATTTGGATTTCACTCCCGGGCAGCATGCCTGGGAGACCTGTTCTTGGAGCCTCAGGGAACCCCAGCCCTGCCACTCACCGGCTGTGTGACCTTGGGACAATCTCCAGAATATGAGCCTCAGTTTTGGCATCTGTAAAATGCAGATTACACTGTTTGCCCTGACTGGCTGTTTGAACATATGTAGGATGGCAGATGTGAAAGCACTTTGTGAACCCTGGTGCACTCTGTCCGTGTGAGGGCTTATTCCTGGGTTCCAGCCTGGGTGGTCAGGATGCTGAACTGTGTTTCTTTATTGGGCTGTAGTGTTTATGCAGGGATAACATAAGAACCCTCCACGTGAGGATAGCCCTAGATCTTGTCTGAGTCACTGTTAAGCATTTTATCTCCTGCCTTGTTCAGTGTCCATTGTGTGAAGACATACTTGCTCAGTTATTCCTAGAATATAACATAAAGGAAAGACGTGTGTTTCTTGAAGAGCAAAACTGATTCCTTTTTATCAGAAAGTGAAAATTATATCATCCACCCTGATTTTCGTTTTGCCTCAGCTGTATGGAGGCTCAAGGTAAAAGTTAAGTGCAATAATAACAATATAGGTGTTTATTATATAACTTGCTTATTGTATAATTTTCTTTCTCTCAGTTTTACCTGATTTTATTTGTTCTACTGATGTTTCAGAGTCAGTTGATGTCAAGCTGATCCAAAGGCAAGAATCATGTTAACAAGCCTGTATTAGTCCGTTTTTACACTGCTAGTAACAATACTACCTGAGACTGGGTAATTTATAAACAAAAGAGGTTTAATTGACTCACAGTTCCACATGGCTAGGGAGGCCTCAAGAAACTTACAATCATGGCAGAAGTCAAAGGGGAAACAAGGACCTTCTTCATATGGCAGCAGGAGAGACAGTGCAGAGGAAAGTGCCAGACACTTATCAAACAACCAGATCACGTGAGAACTCACTCACTGTCACAAGAATAGCAAGGGGGAAATCCACCTCCACAATCCAGTCGTCTCCCATCAGATCCCACCCTTGACATGTGGGGATTACAATTTGAGATGAGATTTGGGTGAGGACACAGAGCCAAACCATATCGAAGCCCCAAACAGACCATTCCAGCCATCAAGAGCAACTATGACAAACGGGGAGGTAAAGTACACTTTACCACTGGTATTAGTTTCCTGTGGATGCTGTAAAAAAATTTACTTGGTGGCTTGAAACTACAGAAATGTATTCTCTCTTTTCTGGAGGACAGAAGTCCCAAATCAAGGTGCCAGCAGGGCTGTGCTTCCTCTGGAGGCTCCAGCAGAAGAATCCATTCCTCGCCTCTTCCAGATTCTGGTTGCTGCCAGTATTCCGTTGCTTGCGGCTGCATCACTCCAATCTCTGCCTCTGTCTTCATATCACCTTCTCTTCTATGTGTCTTCTGCCTGTGTGAAACCTCCCTCTTTTAAAAAACACATGTGATTGATGCAGGTCCTACCCAGGTAATACAGGATAAGTTCCTTATGTCAAGATCTTTAACTTAATCACATTGTTCACCATATAATGTTCACAGGTTCTGGGAATTAGGACATAGACATTTCTTGGGGGGCACCATTCATTCCTTCACATCATTTGAGAGCCCTACAGTCATAGAATCATCCACCCTTTCTCATTTGTGATATAGCTTAAGTGATTAGGAACACAAGTTCTGATTTCTGACTCCTGGGTTCCCATCCTAGCTCTGTCATTTCTGTGGGATTTTGGGGAAATTACTCAATATCGTAGAATCTCAGGTGTTTTTTTTTTTTTTCATTTGAAAACTCAAGGATAGTATCCACCTTATAAGGTTGAAATAGGGATTAAACAAAATACTCTGTAAAAACACAAAATACAGGAGCTCTCAAGATTTGAAGGGCACTTAGAGACTATATAATCCCATCTCTCTACTTAGCACTGATGAGTCTCAATCTGATTTTAGGTCATACAGGTACAAATCATTTTTTATGGTTGGAAAATTATTTTTATTGTAGTAGGAACTACTAGCACATAAATCTCATTTTATTTCACAGATACAGCTTAGCAAAATTTAATAAGCAAGTTGATATAAGAAAAACGTTGAATCAGTAATACTACAGGTTGTGAATCAGGTTCACCGTGTACTGGTTACCAACTTGTCTGAGTGGGATGAGATAGAACGCCCACACACAACAAGTCACATGAAGTGGGTTCACTGCTTACAGAGACGCAGCAAGGGACTGTAGAAGCACTGTAGAAGCGTAGGACGCATTTGAGGCCTGAGCCCCAAGGCTCCGGAAAGCTGTCCAGGGGAAAGGAATCTCGACTGTGTGTCTCCCACTTGTACAGCAGCGGAGGACCCTGGAAAGCAGCCTGTCCTTGGTTTTATACCTCGGAAAACAAGACTCGCTGGACTAAAGCGTTGAAGGACATTCTGTTCTGGGGAGGACTGGCACAGAGCCAGGCTGTTCCAGCCAGCCACTCCCTATCTCAGGATATTGCCCTTCCAGCATATTCTACAGTTATTCTTGAGAACTACAAGGGAGAAAGGGGGTAGAACTGGATGAGTCCAAGGTCGCCTGGAGAGGTATCCCACACAGGTGGTACACAGACATGGCCAAATTAGGAATGCGTGAAGTTCCAACACTGCAGTAGCCAAAGCACAAATCCAGCAGGATCCCAGACAGTGAAAGCCCATCATTCTTTTTTCTTTCCTGTGTGTGTGTTTTTGTTTTGTGTGTGTGTGGGTGTGTGTGTGTGAGACAGGGTCTCTCGTTCTGTGGCCCAGGCTGGAGTGCAGTGGTGCAATCACAGCTCACTGCAGCCTCAAACTTCCAGACTCAGACGATTCTCCTGCCTCAGCCTCCCTAATAGCTGGGACTAAAGAGGAGTAAGACACTGGGCTTTTCTTTTTCTTTCTTTTCTTCTTCCTTCTTCTTCTCTTCTTCTTTCTTTTTCTTCTCCTTCTCCTTCTCCTTCTTCTTTTTCGTAGAGACAGGATTTCACCATGTTTTCCAGGCTGGTCTTGAACTCCTGGGCTCAAGTGAGCCTCCCCGCATCGGCCTTTGGGAGCCGACAAGGAATCCCTGTCTTCTAGTAGTCTTCAAAGCCAGATCCAGCTTGTCTAGGTTAAGGATTCGATGCCTCCAATGAGGCAGAGAAAATGAACATGCCCGTTCCCCCAAGGCCTTCAAGAGCCTCCAGGCTCACAGAGATTAACTTGTCCTCACCCGCCTGCCTGCCTGCCTTTTGTGCAGATCTCTGCATTGTCCTGAAGAAAGACTCCGGCACTCGGGCTGAAACTCCGTGTGCCGATGACCGGGGCCTTGTCCCGGGAGGCACTGGAAGGGATGGCGCCCGTCGCGCTCCTGAAGGCCCGGAGCCACCCGCTGTGAGCAGATAACCGGCAGCACCGGGCAGCGCGGAGGCGGCCCCACGAGGACTCAACCCCGGGCTGGGAGTCAGGGATTCGCCCTGAAGCCTTGCAGGTGCCCCCGTCACCGGGCGGCGGATTCCCGCGGGACGCGGCTTTCCCCACGGCTGGGCCTCCCTTTGGGCGAGTCCCCGGCACAATGCGCGTCATCCCGCAGACCTGCCCGGCAGAGGCGGGCGGGCAGGAGCGCGCTTGGCTTCCTGTCTCGCTGAATGGCTTGAATGGGCGCTGGGCCCGCTCCTAATCCCCTAGCGGCTGACTGTCCCGGCAGGGGCGGAGGAGGGCGGGGAGGCTTGCAGCCCTGGCGTCTCCTCGCAGGCTGCAGGCTGTGGGGCCCGCCTGTTCTAGTTCCGCCTACCTTTCCAGGGTGAGACCGGCAAGGGGACTCTTGGCAGGCAGGCGCCCTCCTGGAACCTTCCGCCCTTCTCCCAGGACTATTCCTGTTCAGAGTTGCGTGTGCTAAGGTTACAAGCAGGGCGCTAGTGGTGAAGAGCTTCAAGATCCAGCGCATCAGAACCGGAAACGCCCTTACTTATGGATTTCATCCCCCTTCTCATTTTGCCAGTGGGGAAACTGAAGTTCTAATGGTTCAGGAACTGCACACAATGAGTAAGTGAGAGACATAAAAGAGTCAAGGCTTCAGTCAGGTGGCCTTTCCAGTAGACCAGCTGTCTCCCAAACCTATTCCCTGCAGCATCCCCAAAGACTAGGAGATATTTAGTGCTCCTGACAAAAAAAGTTAAGCGAAGGCCCTCAGAAGTCCTGCAGCGTGTTAACGTGGACGATGTTAATGTAACCCTTTCCAAACTTACTTGGTAGCTCCTTCTTTTTACACATGGCACCTTTTCTCAGAAGCAGAACTCTGAAGCACACGATCTGGAAATTCTGCACTAGACCCTGCTGTAAATTTTCCAGAAGTGATTATGAAGAAGATGAGGATATTTCTGTTTAAAATTTGTTGAGTGTCATCCAGGCGGAAGGCTGTAAAATAAGAGGGATCCCTTTATAGATTCAGAGTCACCCGGTGCTTATTGAGCATCTGTTACTACCAGGTGTGTTCCATCTCAATTATCTCTGCTAAGCCTCCTAACAACCCTGTTGGATGATTAATAGAACTGCAACTTTACAATCGTGGAAACTGAGGCACATGGAACTGAGTAACTTGCTTAAGGTCACACAGCTAACAGTCAGCAAAACTGGGTTTCAAGCCAAGTCTGAAATCCAGGGCCCTTGTTCTTCTGCCATGCCCCCTCGCTCCTCTTTCCACACAGTCTGTTAATGAGGCAAAAATGCTGAACTGGAAATAAAAGAAAAAACCCTGAGTTCATGCCCCATTCCACTCCTGTTGCACTTTGTTTCCTTGGACAAGACCCTGTCCTCCCAGGTCTAAGGCATCCCCCCAACAATGGGAGGGTTAGAACAAGTGCCCAGTCCCTACATGTCTTTCCTGCTCCAGGATGCCGTGGCTCCACCACTCTGGTCCTCAGACCCAGTGGTCTAGAGGTTGTGCTGTCAGGGACATAGATCATCCTGGGGAGTCGTCAGTTCAGGAACTGGGTGGCATAAGGCTCGGCTCATGTCTGACAGACACCAGGACAGACCAGACCAGTAGCCTGTCTGAGAAGGCAGAGCATATGCCAGCTTACTCCTAGCACCTTGTCAGAGCCATGGGAAACTGTCACCCAGGAGCTCAGGGATGGAGTCAAGCCCTGTATGGTTCTGGTTCTTGGTAGCATAACTTGTGACACCCTCACAGGTGTTCCCCTCCTTCATGAGTGGTGAAGAAACTTGCAAGACTGGTGAGGGTGGGGCCAGGAAAGGAGCAGGCAAGTGGTGAGAGGGCATGGAGGTATAGACCTAACTTGGACTTACTTCATATAAACAATATTTGCCATTATGTAGCCAGCTGGTTCACCCACTCTGCCATTTTTTTTTTTTTTTTTTTTAGAAGGTGGTAGTCTTAGTTTGGGTTATTCCACAAGCAGACTCTAAGACAAAGATTCAAATGCAAGTAGTTTGTTTGGGAGGGGATCCCAGGAAATACTGCTAGGGAGCATGGAAGTAAAGCAGGAGAGGGGAAGAACAATCATGGTGTGTTAGCAAGCAAGCCTCCCCTGTAGGCAACTGGAGCTGGGTCCTGCTGGAGGCTCTGGGAGCCAGTGTGGCCCATATGCACAGCCCCTGAGTTCCCAGGGGCAAGGCAGCTGGAGGGTGTGTCCGCCAACTCCCGTCAGTCACTGGCTGAGGACTGCTCCCAAGGAGGGGCTGTTAATTCCCCAGCACATCTGGCCTGTGCCAGAAATGACCAGCAGGAGATACCCCAGGTGGCATGGTAGGTGCTGAGGGCATGTGGATGAGGCAACAAAGTGGCTGCCTCAGATGTTTAGGGAGCCAGAAGCTGGAACACCGGGGAAGGGGTCTAAACTCCACAAATCACTAGGCAAGCAAGGCTCACTGAGTGCTTGCCTTCTTTAAGCTGCAGAGGAATTTTGATGGAACTTTTTCATCTGTTGAATGGGAGTGGAATTCTGTCCTGCCTATCACACACAGGACCAAATCATGAGTTATTAAAAGGCAGTGATGAGTATGTGCTTACCTCTCTCAAATCCATTCCTCCCATCTGCCTGCCCCAATACCACATACCAGTTCTCATTCACTTCAGCTAGGACTGTGCTCACTGAGGTCATCTACATAACCTCCTGCCCATCCTGGTCAAGGAGCCATCTCCCTTAGAGCAGGAAAGGACTTTAGTCTAGAAATGATTTTTAGGTTCAAGGGGAAGTAGAATAATATAGCAGAAATAATATGGACCTGGATTTAAATCTCAGTTTATTCATTCATTCACCCAACATTCTTATTTAGTTATTTATTTATTTAAGACAGGATCTCACTCTGTTGTCCAGGCTGGAGTGCAGTGGTGTGATCATAGCTCACTGCAGCCTCAAACTCTTGGGCTCAAGCCATCCTCTCACCTCAGCCTCCTGAGTAGCTAGAACTACAGTCATGTGCCACCACACATAGTTAATTTTTTTCTTTTGTAGAGAAAGAGTTTCACTATATTGCCCAGTCGCCCAGGCTGATCTTGAACTCCCAGCCTCAAGGGATCATCCTGCCTCAGCGTCCCAATTAGCTGGAATTACAGGCACAAGGCACCACACCTGACTCACTCAATATTTACTGAGGACCTACCATAAGATAGGAGCTGAGGGTGCTTTTTTAAAAAAATGTTTATTTTAGGTTGAGGGGTACATGTGCAGGTTTATTTTATAGGTAAACTCCTGTCATGGGGGATTGTTGAACAGATTATTTCTTCAGAGGGTGCTTGATGAAGACATGGTCCCAAAGGGAGCAATGTGTCCCTGGGTAGGCAGGCACTTTGCCTTTGCTTGGCTTCAGTCTCTCCATCTGTGAAATGGGCCGGGTGGTTCTAGAGGTCCCTTCTAACACTATGACTGTTTTTTGTTTTGTTTTGTTTTGTTTTGTTTTTCTAATTACCGTGCTGCCAGGCTCATTGAGATCTGCAGGAGGTTGACAGAGGAAATGAGGCCAGGGTCTTACTGAGGCAGGGGACTATGGGTTGGGGAAGGGAAAGCTCCATGCGGAGCCCTCCAATGAGACTGCCACAGCTCCTGGGCTTCCTCTGCTGGGAACGCTGCCTAAGCTCTGCAAACAGCAGCTAAGGATGGTGGATTTGGTCAGCATTAAGCTGTATTAAGTCGAGCTGTTTCTACAAAGACTACATTTTGGGATAAACATGGTACCAAAGCCACACTAAGACAATATAGCACTTGTAAGAAGGGGCTTCGTGCCACCCTCAGCACCTAGTGCAGAGAACTGTTCTCCTAACGCACCCACATACAGACTCCCTGAGGAGAAAATCCTGCAGCATCCCCTCCCTCTGTTCCTGCCGGGAACACATCCCTTAGCCCAGGGAGAGGCACATGACCCAAGCTGAGTCAATCAGAGGATGCCATCCTCCTGGCTACTGTGATTGGTCCAGTGTGGTCAAGTGACATAGCCTGGCAAATTAGAGTCCTTTCCCGGGATGTTTTTTAGCTGGTGGGAAAGAATCCTCTCCTGATGGGTCATGGAGTGGTGAACTGAGAGCTTTTGGAAGTCATGTCCTCACCCCATAGGAAACCTCTGTGGCAGGGCAGAAGGAAGCCAACAGTTAGAGATGAGAAGCTGAGAAGAGAGAGTCTTGCTGATGTCTAAGTCCCTGTCCCCGACTGCCCTAAGGCCAACTCCACCCCTGCCCTTCTTGGTTATTTAAAACAACAAAATGACTCCTTTACTTAAGCTAGTGTGAGTTTGATTTCCGTCACTCAAACCAAGAGAGTCTTAAATGAGACCAGCATCTTCCATTTATTGAGCTCACTTATGTGCTGGGAGCTTTTCACTGTATCACTTTATGTAATCTTGCACACAGTCACATGAATCATATGGCCATTTTATAGACAAGGAAGCCGAGACACAGAGGGCTGAGGGATGCACCTAGGGCCACCCAGCTGTTAGTAAGTGGCCAAAGAGGGATTCAAACCCAGGTCTGCCTAACACCAAACCCATGTCCCTAACTCTTGCCACAGTGCTATTCACACTATGCCCTGAAGCTTCTCCAATTCTCACTCTCTGGGATGGGCAGCTTCAGAACAGACTCAGCTTCCGTGACTTGACCTTTTGTGTACTGGCTTCTTGTACCACGTATGAACTGCACATAAAATTACTCCCATAAATAATTTTTCAATACAAGATCTTATGATGGTTCTTAGCAGCTTAGAGGGTTAGAGTCAAAGTCTCCATGCTGGATCTCTCCTCACACCTTCACCCAACTAAGTAAATACTTTTTATTGACATCCCCTTTGGAAAGTGAGACTTTTCTGATCTGATCAAATCCTGGCCTTAAGAACAACAACCAATGTTGTAATCTTCAAAGGCTCAGAAAGGTGAAATGACTTGCCTAGGGTCACTCAGCTTGCCAGGGTCAGAACAGAAATTGGAACCCAATTATTCATTTTGTCTAGTCCTAACACATTTCTGAGTCCTTGTAGTCCTCAGGATTCCAAACCTTCTGTCACAAGACCTCTGCATCCAGGCACAGATGATGGTGGTGGTGACGCCAGCGCTGGTAGAGAGAGGTGCAGAGAGCCCCACCTTTTTGTTTTGAATTGGTGAGAGCTTGTGCTTCCCTCATTAAAACTTCTTGTGGGAGCTCCTGTGGAAAATGCTGTGGTCAGGAAGTTAGGGTAGAGTACCTGCCCTTCCCTCCAACAATAGAGCATTCCTCCAAAACCAGTGTAGGCTGGAGGAGGCCATGGGTGAGCTCAGGTCTAGCCTTGGCACTGGCAATCACTGATTCACATTGAATATGTACATCACCACCATCATCACCACCACCTACTTTTCTTCCAAGAAAAAAAAATAATAACCACCACTTATATCAAGCAGTCTTATATGTGCAGACATTCACAACAGCCCAGTGGAGGAGGTGCTATAGTCATGCCACATGACAGATGATGAACCTAAGGTACAGAGCAATTAAATGACAGGGCCTAGGCATTGCAACACAACTGCAAGTGGCAGAACTGGGATTTGAACCAGGCATTCTAGCTCCAGGGTCCATTCTATTAGTCATCTCGCTACATTATCTTCCTTTTGAATCATGAATCAGGGTATTCTCTGGCAATCAAACCGTTCCAGATTTGGTGGGGAAAAGGGTATATCAGATAGCATGTTTCTGAGGCTGAAATCACCGACTTTGTATTAATAGAATAGGGTATTATCTATGTATTAGAGTAAGTTAATCCAATATCTATTTGGAGGGAGCCCACAGGGCTAATTTTATGATTTAAAGAAATGGGGAAAAGTTCCGTTCTCTGCTATTTATATGGGCAGATTGAATGAGCATTATCTTAGCAGGGTCTTCCCAGTACTTTATAGTTTGCAAAGCAAACTTTAATGTCTCTGAACTCTAAGGATACTCTGGCAAGCAAAGATAGTCTCTCATTTTACTAATTAGGAAACTGAGGCCAGAGAGGGAAAAGTACCTACTCTGTGCATCATGCGTGCATGCACGTGTGCCTGTGTATGTGTGTTTCTGTGTGCAAGAAAGGCCTTGAATGCTCCTGCAGACCTGGATCCCAGTTGTGAGAGAAGTTGTCAGTTCTGATGCTTGGCGGGCAGCGTTCCGGCCCACTGCCCATGTATAGAGTCATTCAGACTTAGCTAAGTACACAGCAGCCAGGAGCCTGCGTTTCAGCAGCTAAAATCAGCGGGCAGCACAAAAATGTAGGTGTAGCTCCCTCCCCTCTTCCACCTTGCCACTCTTCTCTCCCCTCCCACAGGGTGGAACTGCCTGGAATAAGCTCAGCCCAGATAACAAGTCTACACATGCAGCATCCAGGGAATAAGCACAGGGCAGCTCTGGGGCACACATGGAGACATGTATCTTCATACACACGCACATATGTACACACAAATATACACATGCATGACTTTCTAGAAGCTATACTAGAAAGGTATAGGCTCTGGGTTCTGATCTAGCTCAGCCTCTGACTCTTGGGTGACTTCTGATTCTTCCTTCCTTGAAGTCCTGACTTTCCACCTGTAAAATGGGAAGGATGATGTCTACCTCCCAGGGCCACTGCAAGTATACAAAACACAGAGATGGCAATATTTGAGAGCTCTGGATCTGAAAGAGCCCTGGGAGACAATTAGCCTAAAGCTTTCATTTCACAGACAGGGATGCTGAGGCCCAGGGAGAGACAGGGAGCTGCCCAGATCACAGAGCAAGTCAAGCCCAGATAGCCTAGAACACAGGCCTTCTGACTGCCAGGACCCATGCTCCAAGCTCAAGGCCTGGCCTTGAAAAGACCAGGCCTGACTCCTTGTGGCTATTTCTTCCTTCCCCTGCCTCAATTTCCCCATGAGTACAATGAGGAAAGAGACCAGATGCACTCAAACTTATTGGTGGTTCCAATCAACCATCCACTTTTTTTTTTTTTACTTTGGCTTTTAGGAGCAAAGACATGGAAGAAGACGGGGGTGGGGTAGGAGTGGTGGTGTCAGGGGAAGAACCAATTGTAACTGCTGTCCTCAGAAGCGGACTGGGGAAGTAGGGGGGAATCAGGCTGTCTGAGATGGTGACAATTTGCCTCGTTGGGCCATAGTCCATGGAAACACAGAAATCAGGAAAGTCTCCATACCTGGCTGAGTGGCAGAATCACCTGGGGATACTTTCTAAAAGGCAGATTGCTGGGTCCTGCTCCTGGAAAGACCAAGGCCATAAGTTTGGGCAGGGGCAGGATAGTGCATTTTTAACAAGCCCTCCAGATGGCTCTGAGACAGAAGTTTGGGAGCCACTGTCTGAGAGATCTGGGGCCCAGGATTCTTCTAAGTCCAAACACTAAGGGGTCAGGCAAGCTAAAGTGAGGCCAGTGCTACTGTGAGTTATTTGACATAGTCACACATGTTAAGATGTTTTATATCCTACCTTTATCCAAATAAGTTTTAAAGTGGCATAGGGAAAAAAATTACACTAAGAATCCCCAAATTAAAAGGTAATTAGGACTCCCAATATATACATAACAGAAATGCACTTGTGTATTAAAAGACACTTATAAGAATGTTCATTGACCGGATGCGGTGGCTCATGCCTATAATCCCAGCACTTTGGGAGGCCAAGGAGGGTGGATCACCTGAGGTCAAGAGTTTGAGACCAGCCTGACCAACATGGAGAAACCCCGTCTCTACTAAAAATACAAAATTAGCCGGATGTGGTGGCGCATGCCTGTAATACTTGGGAGGCTGAGGCAGGAGAATTTCTTGAACCCGGGAGGTGGAGGTTGTGGTGAGCTGAGATCGTGCCATTGCATCCAGCCTGAGCAAAAAGAGCAAAACTCCATCTCAAAAAAAAAAAAATGTTCATTGTAGCACTGTTTTTCATAGTCATAAATTGGTAACAACCTAAGTATCTTTCAACAATAGAATAGATAAATTGTAATTGTAATTTTGCAATGGGTTACTATCCCTGGGTGAAAATGAAATAAATCATTGCTACCTGCAAAAGTATGGGTGAATCTTGCAGATATAATGTAGAGTGAAAGGAGCTAGACACAAAAGAATACATATTGTATGATTCCGTTTATAAGAATTTCGAAAACTTACAAATGGAAAAATTAATCATTATGTCACTTCTGAAGGGTATTGACTGGGAGGAGGCAAGAAGTCATCTGTGGTAATGAGAATGTTCTATACGTTGATCCACATGGTGGGGACATAGATACATATTTTGTGAAAATTCATCAAGCTGTACATTTAATATGAGTGCACTTTACTGAGCGTGTATTATACCTCAACTTAAAAATACATTAAGAAAAAATATTAAGTTGTGGAAATCTCAATGAATCCCAAAACACTACCATCTAACAAATCATATTCACTGATCAGAATACAAAGCAATTAGAACTAAATTATTGAAAGACAGCTTCCCTTTGCAAATCCATACACCTAGAAACAAAAATACACTTGAGAATGACTCTTGGGTCAAAGAGAAATCCAAATGGAAAGTGCACATTTTAGAAGTGAATGATAATGAGAACACCATTTCTTAGTTCCTGGCACATAGTAAGTACTTAATAAATATTTGCTGAACTGCATGATTTTGCATGTGGAATCTTTTAAAAGTTGAACTCGGCTGGGCATGGTGGCTCATGCCTGTAACCCCAGCACTTTGGGAGGCTGAGGCAGGTGGATTGCCTGAGCTCAGGAGTTTGAGACCAGCCTGGGCAACATGATGAAACCCTGTCTCTACCAAAAATGCAAAAAATTAGCTGGGTGTGGTGGTGCACGTCTGGGGTCCAGCTACTTGGGAGGCTGAGGTGGAAGGGTTGCTTGAACCTTGGAAGTGGAGGCTGCAGTGAGCCAACATTGCACCACTGCACTCCAACCTGGGTGACAGAGTGGGACTCCATCTCAAAAAAAAAAAAAAGGGTGAACTCATAGTACAAGAGGGTAGAACAGTGGTTACCAGGGCCTGGGGAGTGAGGGGAGATATTGGTCAACGTTTACAAATCTGTTATAAGAAGAATAAGTACTGGAGACCTAATGTAAGCATCATGACTACAGTTAATATTAATGTACGGTATACTTGAAATTTGTTGAATAGGCCTCATGTGCCTTATCTCACATGCACACAACATACACACACACATGCACACACACAGTAACTGTGTAAGGTAATGAATATGCTATTAGTATCACTGTAGTAATCATTTGCCAATGTGTATATCTATCAAAACATCATGTTATATACCCAAAATACATATAATTTTTATTTCTCAATCATACTTCAATAAAGCTGGAAAAAAATTTGTTGAATGAATGGATATCTGATCTATGGGATGTTGCCAAAGCAATACTCAGAGGGAAATCCATAGCTTTAAGTGTCCTCACTATTAAAAGAGAAAAATTTAAAAAATAAAGAGTGGGACCAACTAAAGGTTCAGTTCAAGATGCTAAAAAAAAGAGAAAGAAAAAAATAAACTCAGAGGAAGTAGAAGGAAGAAACCTACTTAAAAGTAGGAATATCAAAATAGAAACAACTAACTCAGGTAAAAAAAGAAACCAGTACAGATGATCAACAAAACAAAAAGCCAGTTCTTTGAAAAACTGATAAAATCACCAGCCTTAGGAAAAATTAAGGGAAAAAACATATAAGACAAGTAATATCAAGTACAAAAATACGGCTAGGGGTTGAAGGAGAAACCTGACTACAGACACTGAGGAGATTTAAAAACATATAAGAACAGTAAGTAATGAGGAAACCACAGCAAAAAGGAAGGAAGGATGGGCATGTACAGTGAAGGCAGAGAGCTTCTTGGATTTTCTGTCTCACTAGGATTCAACATAATGGCAGGATTAGGCAGAGAAACAACACAATTGGGCTGCAGTGTGTGTTCTTGAAGGGCAGAAGCACAGGTTCCCTGGTGGGTGTGCAGGGATCCTGGAATCAGCACAGCATGCCCAGACCTTCCCTCTCTGCCTCATCTTCTCCTACTTGGGTTTTGACCTAGAGAGGGCTAGCATCGCATGAGGGGATCTTTTGGCTCTCCTAGCTTTGTCTCCAGCTCAGGGATGCTTTGAAAATACAGGGTCCCCTCTCTCCAGTGGCTCCAAAGTATTTTCTCCTGGGGTGATCCAGCTCAGCACAGCCTGTAACCAGGCTCACTCAGTGGGAGGTTGGGAGTGGCCCCACCCAGGGCCACCTCCTTTCTCTTGAAAGCTGTTTGGGCCAAGGACCAGAGCCAGAGGAATCTAGGGCAGTAAGGTTGCTGGCCCCCAGGAGATAACAGCCACCGCATCTCCTACAGTATCACTCTGCTATAGAAGAACCCATTTTATAATCCCTACTGTATCTTCCTCTACCTTCTCCTGCCCTGTCTTCTCCTACCTGAGTTCTTACAGTGGATTCTCAAAAATGTATGCATATATATGTATATAAGTTAATGTAAGTATACAAGTTAATATATGTATATAAGTTAATTATAAATTTTCCTAATGTAAAGAATGTGTAGCCCACAATTTAAAAATAGTAACATGCAATACTCTACTGTAAATTCCATACACCTTTAACTTCATTGCTGCCGTTTGTTGTGAAATCCACTAGCAGTTGGCCGGGCACAGTGGTTCACGCCTGTAATCCCAGCACTTTGGGAGGCGGAAGCGGGCGGGTCTCAAGGGCAGGAGATCGAGACCATCTTGGCTAACACGGTGAAACTCCGTCTCTGCTAAAAAAAAATACAAAAAATTAGCCGGGCATGGTGGCAGGTGACTGTAGTCCCAGCTACTTGGGAGACTGAGGCAGGAGAATGGCGTGAACCCGGAAGGCGGAGCTTGCAGTGAGCCGAGATCACGCCACTGCACTCCAGCCTGGGCAACAGAGCAAGACTCCGTCTCAAAAAAAAAAAAAAAAAAAAAATCCACTGGCAGTTTTTGTAATTCTATCACCAAAAATCGTGTTCTAAAGTCAAACTACGAACAAATGCTTATTTACTATAGGACTCAGCAATGAAGTCGCTAATGTCATGGAGCCTAGTTCTTTCACAAATGTTGATTGATATTTTCATTTACCCTAACAGGTAAGAAAAAATGACATATAATGAAGACATATAATGGTACTTCACTCATTTATCAGTGACACAGATATTACTTTCATTGAATCAGAATTCAATCTGATATTAGTTTCAAATAGAATATTTCCTCATTTGTGGGTGCTATTCACAATATATAAAAGCTATAGACATGACAGACTTTGAAATTTAATCTGCATTATTAACATTTTCTTCACCCCTTTCTTAAGTTCAGAGTAAACTTTACACAATCAACAAAACATTAACTGGAGTCCTGATGAGTAGCATTTGCCCATTTCCATAGTGTAAATACTCCCGCCGTGGCCAGTTTCAGCTACCAACATCATGTCTCTGGATACAGAGTTGGGAAGAGATGTATAGTAGCACAGAGCTTTGTAGGATTTTCACCATACAAATGCAATAGTTGCAAACAATCTCAAGAGCATAGATAATAGTAAAATGTAGTGAAATAGTTCAGATGTGACAAGTGTTGGGTATTACCTTTGTTTCAAATATTATTTATCAAATTGTAAATTTGTCAAATTTATTTTTAATAATGCCTATGTCTAAGCACTGGCACGTGAAATTCCTAAAAGAAGCTAGCCTTCAAAAGCTGGTACAAACTGGCTCCAGTGTGCCACATGTCCTCACCCTGCTTTGAGATCCAAATGTCACTCTTGCTTGATGCCCTCCCTGATCACCTCAGGCAGAGATCATCTCTTCCTCCCATGTGCCCCGTGATAGTGAGCACTAGGTCGGGTCTGCCTCTCTCCCTCAGGGCCTGGCATTGAGTAGGCTCCATTGCTCAGTGGGTGTGTGCCGAAGCCACGTGTTGAACCAGCTGTCTCCACCAGATGTCTTTCATGACCTGATCCTCATGTTGCATGGTCACCAGCTCCTCCACTCTGCCCCTGTGGGCCACACGGAAACTGTAGGGAAGGTTCTCAACAGCAGGAACAGCCCATTTGTCTCAGTTTCCTCATCTGTAAATGCAAAGGATGGAGGGGATGAAAGAGGGAAAACACCCTGATATCCTTTCTAGTATCTTTTTCATAGGCATATGGCTGTGGGCAGTTGTATTTGGCCTGTACATGCAATTTAGTGTCTTGCAGCTTCTAGCAGAACACATCATAAGCAAGTTTCCATGTTCCTGTATAGTTTCTACATTTTCCACTATTGGATGCAGAAGACATCATATTTTATGTAATCAAAATTCGCTTTACCTTTCCTTTGAAACAATTGTGTAGTTTTCAGTTTTATGTCATCACCACCAGCATAGAGTTTTTTCATTTCAGAAAATATATGCCAATCATAGACTTTATTGTTTTATGTGCTTTTTGTTTTAACTACTAGTGCTATTGGACATTTTTCTACTAGCTGTCCTTGCCCTCTTAGATCGACAGCACAGATCACAAAGCCTGATTCTCAGCATCTGCAGTCATTACCAATAACAGGAGCTCCTGGAATGTGTAGGATTTTGACCCCAGACTATGCTTTTCAATGAATACAGCTGCCATTTATACTCTTTTGGGCATTTCTCCTGTCAGGCTGTTAAATATTGCTTTTTGCTGGGGTCAGTGGGCCAACTTCTTGAGTCTTTGTTTACTTATACTCTGAAAAACCAGACGTGATAACTAAGCTTGTTCGAATTGCTTAGAAGAAAACACATTCGCCAAGTGTCAGAGCCTGGTTGCTTAATTAAAAGGAAGGTGCATGGGTTCATGTTATCTTATACAGTTGCCCAGAGGCCTTGCAGGTTTATATCCTAACTCTTGGCTGGGGTCTGAGTGTCTGAGGATGTTGGATCAATTACCCAAAAAAAGAGAAGCGACCACATTTGGTTTTATTAAAATCATGCTGGTAGAATGAATGTGGATAGCAATACCTTCACATGGGCATTGAACTCGACTTTTTTTTTTTTTTTTTTGAGACAGAGTTTCACTCTTGTTGCCCAGGCTGGAGTGCAATGGTGCGATCTCGGCTCACCGCAACCTCCACCTCCCGGGTTCAAGTGATTCTCCTGCCTCATTCTCCCGAGTAGCTGGGATTACAGGCATGCGCCACCACACCCAGTTACTTTTATATTTTTAGTAGAGATGGGGTTTCTCCATGTTGGTCAGGCTGGTCTCGAACTCCCAACCTCAGGTGATCCACCCACCTTGGCCTCCCAAAGTGCTGGGATTACAGGCTTGAGGCACTGTGCCCGGCTGAGCTTGACATTTTATGAAGCCCTTTTGATATATCGTTTATCCTCACCATAACATGATAGCTAGGGACAGCCTTCCCATTTTATGGATGAGGATGATCAGTCCCAAAGAGATTGTGTGTCTTACACAAGATCCCTCAGCTTGTCTGGGGCAGGACCAGCCATCAAACTGGGACTCAAGACCATTGCTCCCTGGCTACATGTGAGGTCTGCATGGCTTCAGCTTCTGTGTGTCTGGCTCCTTCACATGTTTGCTCATGTTCAAGATGCAGGATGTGGGGAAACTGCCTTTAAATACAATAAAAGAGAAACAAGCCGATGAGCTCACAAGGTTTTTTGTTTGGGATGGTACCTGTTTATCTAACTTAAATCACTAATATTGCCGTTGCAGCCAGGAGATGGGCCACCCTGTATCTGAGACATAGGCGTCTCTCTGTGGAGTTCATAAGGTCATAATTTAATTCATCTTGATCACTGATGCTGGACAAATTCAAGAGGACAGGGGTGATTATAGGGAAGGGGACATTAATGTCATCCTGGGGACACCCATGAGGGCTTTGGATTTCTGAGGGCAGATGGGGCATATAGGATTTTGTGGTACATGAAGGATTTCCTATGGGTGGTCCTCCATAGATAAGGCATTAGCTCATGTAGTGAGACAGTAGGGCACAGAAAAGGGCACATGGGCTTTGAAGTCAGATACACCAGGGCTGGAATCCTGACTCTGCCACCTGAGTGACCCTGATAGGTCACTCAACCTCTCTGGGCCGTCTCCAGAGAGGCCTGTCCTATGTGTCTCTTGTTCTCATTTCTCGTGTTCTGAACGTCCAGCCTGGAAGGAATTAGTCCTTCTTTGAGCTGATGTTGTCAGTGCATATCCATTTAGATTCCTTTACCATTGGGGGCCTACCTGTGGCCAGCATCTGCATCTCTTTGTCAGAGGATAGAACCCAGGGCTGCTGGCGACTGTTTTGCCCACACACAGGAGAGCTGGAAGTACCTGGGAGATTACCCACCCCCGCCCATCCTTTTTCTAGTAATTGATGGGTGCTGAGGCATAAGTACTCCAGCCCCCAGCCCCTGACCAGGACGACTCAGGGGTGTGACCCTCACCAGAGCTCCCTGGTGGGATTGAGCCAGAGTTCTCCTCCGAGTGCCTTGTGTGATACGGTGCCCCACTGCCTTACCATTTTTTCTGGGAGCACTTCCTAATACATCACTTTCACATGAATCTTCCTCCAGGGTTGCTTCTGGGGACCCCAATTAAGATGCAGCCATGGAGAGGCAGTTGCCCAGGCTGTAACACAGAACCCAAATGGGCTTACTCAGACTGCCAAAGGGCTTCACCATCCAAATGCATAGGTCCTCCAAATTGGCTGCTTTTTTAAAAAAGAAACTGTTAAAACATTTCAATAAAGCAGCCATTTTTTAAAAAGCTCTTTTATAAAACCATTTACCTTTGTAGCATTTTAAAGGAGTTTTCATATACATGGTTTCATTTGAGTCTCATTACATTGCTAATATAGCAAGAAGTTATTATCCTCTTTTTCAGGTGAGGAAGTTAAGGCCCAAATTGATGAAGTGATTAGACAAAGTAACCCAAGAGGTACACCGTAGAATAAGATGTAGAAACCCACATTTTCCAACCCTGGTTCAGCCATAGGACTGATAGTTTTTGATAGTGTGACTGATGTTAGTGAAGAGGGGTTTTCAGGCATCTTTATTGGTGTTTTGAACATATTTATTTATCCTGTTGTAATGTCTCAGAGCTGGTCCACTCCATTATTCTTAAAAAGGAAAAACCTTTTATGTAATTTTTCTCATTATAAAAGTAATACATTCTCATTACATAAAATTTTTAATGTACAGAAAAAAGAACAATATGAAAAAAACTTTTCATAATTCCAAGAGTTTCTTTTAGTCTTTTATTATGGTCCTTTCTTTATTCTGTGCAGTTATTTCTTTCTGTGTTATATGCTCAGAATAATTTACACTTTATTATACCTATAATTGCCAATGCACAACCATCTTTGTTGATCTGTGAGGGCCCCTTTTTTTGTTCTAATCACACACTTTTCCTTTACAAAATGAGCGTTAAATACCTTGTGCTGGAAAGTAAGGCAGTGCTCAAAAAAGTGATGGGGACTTGTCAAAAGGACAAGGAAATCAACTTGAAGAGGCTTCCACTGGCCAAATCTAGGACAATTTGAGCATCAACATAATCAAGAAAATAAAGAAAATAAACCATTGAAAAATAGGAATCTATGAGTCTGTGCAAGAATAAATAGATCAATAATAAGTAGATAAGAAATAGGAGAGAGGAGAGGGCTCCTGCTTACAGCAAAATGCCAACCATTAAATGTGAAGACGATGCTAGAGTTGGAAGATCATCATTTTCCAACTATCATGGTAAACATTGATTTGAATAAGAATCTTCAAAGGGTGTGACACCTTAGGGAGACTTTTTTTATTTATAGAAAAGTTACAAAGGTAATGCCGAAAATTCCCATATATCATCACAAAGTATTCCCTAATGTTAACATGTTTTTGTTTTTGTTTTTGTTTTTGAGACAGGATCTCTCTCTGCCACCCAGGCTGGAGTGCAGTGGCGCAATCACGGCTCACTGCAGCCACAAACTCCTGCGCTCAAGTGATCCTCCCACATCAACCTCCCAAGTAGCTGGGACTCCAGGTGCACACCACCATGCCTGGATAATTTTTAAAATTTTTTGTAGAGATGGAGTCTTACTATATTCACTAGGCTGGTCTCGAACTCCTGGCTTCAAACTATCCTCCCACCTCAGCCTCTCAAACTGTTGGGATCACAGGCATGAGCCGCCACACCCAGCCCAGAATCCTTCTTGCCCCAACTCTTCCATGAAGCTTTCTTATTCCCCTCCTATCAGAATTTTTCTTTGTTTCTGTTTTACATTATCTTGACTACGTTACATGCACCTCTACTTAGCACCTGCCTCGTTGCACCTTGTTTTTGAATTAAGAGGTGATATGTCTGTCTTCCCCTCTTACAGAAGGGAAGAATGAAATCTAACCCCTCCACCTGGCAGAGTGCAGTGTACCTACTCTATGGGTAGATTCTCAATGACTACTGCTGAAGGAATTCAAACTGAAATGGAAGAAGTTTTCTCATGGATCAAAAATCTTAGCTGAAGACTTTATGTTTTCCATTAACTGCAGTCACTCACATCTATTTAAGCTTCTGCTATCAAAAATGGAAAAGCAGCCAGTGACTTCTGCTTTAACCGAGGCTGTCTTGTATTTTTTGAAAACTTTTTTCTGTTCTTAAATTTTTATCTAGAAAAAGGGTCTTGCTCTGTCATCCAGGCTGGAGTGCAGTGGCACGATTATAGCTCACTAACTTCAAACTCATGGGCTCTAACAATCCTCCTGCCCTAGCCTCTCAAGTAGCTCAGACTACAAGTGCAAGACCAGCTAATTTTTAAGATTTTTTGTAGAGATGGGGTCTTGTTATGTTGCTATGTAGCTGGTCTCAAACTCCTGGCCTCAAGCAGTCCTCCTGCTGCCACCTCTCAAAATGTTGGGATTACAGGCAGGGCGCAGTGGCTCATGCCTGTAATCCCAGCACTTTGGGAGGTGGAGGCAGGTAGATCATTTGAGGTCAGGAGTTCAAGACCAGCCTGGCCAACATGGTGAAACCCAGTCTCTACTAAAAATACAAAAATTAGCCAGGTATGGTGGTGTGTGCCTATAATCCCAGCTACTTGGGAGGCTGAGGCAGGAGAATTGCTTGAGCCCAGGAGGCAGACACTGCAGTGAACCAAGATGGCACCACTGCACCCCAGCCTGTGCAACAGAGTGAGACTCTGTCTCAAAAAAAAAAAAAAAAGTGTCGGGACTACAGGCATGAGCACCTGCACCTGGCCAGTCTTTTTAAATACTGTACTAAAGGGAAGATGCTGATTTGGGTTGCAATATGCTTTTACACTGCCATCTGTGTGCGGATGCACTGTGGAGTGATGCTAAGAACTGGCCTCCACATTTGGAGAGCACCTCTGAGGGGCCAGGAGACCTCTCCATGCCTCTCATTTCATTCTAGACCATTTAATCTGCTGTAAGTGAAAACTGATTGATTCCTTTACATTCTACTAGATTTTATTATTTTTTATGATTTTTTTTTTGGTGTCTCTAGGTATGAGAGAACAGAAATAGAGATTTGGGTGGCTTTAGCTGTTTAGAGTAAGGTGACCAAAACTCCTTTCTGCCTGTTCCTGCTATTTGAAACACCACTGTTCTCCACACAATGAAAATGATCTTGTTCCTTAAGGTAGTATACTCTGTTGTTTTATTTTTAATGATAGGAAAGAAGAAAGAAGACGTTTTATTTTGGATTGTGGTATTCATTGATTGGAAACCTCCCAGGTTGTTTTCTAGTTCCATACAACTTGGAAAGAAAAAAGTACAAGTCAGGGAGACAAATATTTGAGAGTGATGTGTACATTTCAAGAATGTTTACCCAATGCAGGGAAGAACCATTTGCCACTAAAAGGTCCCCCCGCCTGTCCTCATCACCATGTCACCCTGCAGAAGGTCAAGTGGCCTTACGCATGAGGCTAATTCCCTGCATTCCTGATCAAGGGGCAGAGAGGGCCAGGCAAAGCCACTGCTGTCTTGAGCAGCCAGTGGCCATGATGGAATTAGGACCAGAGGCCCACAGTTGCAAAGATAACTCAAATACCCTGTAGGCTTCCTTCAAAGGCTGAAAAGCACAGGCTTGGGGCTTCGTTCACTTGGAACAAAACTTTACAAAAAGAAACAGGCACACTGAAGTCTAGGCATCTTTATGACAGGTAACCTCAAATGACATTTACATAGTATGTTATGGTTTATTGTATACATCTCACCATCCTGCTAAAAAGAAAAAGGGTCTCTCCTGAAGGCTGAGTTCCAGCCCCAGCTCAGCTACTGACTTGCCGGGTAATCTTGGGCAGGTAACTTACTTTCTCTGGGTCCCAAGTTCCTCACTTGTAAAATAAGGGGTGGAGTAGGTCATGTCTAAATTGGTCCCTGATTCTTACCTTGTAACCCACATGATGACTCTGAGATAGGGAAAAGAACACTATCCTCATTTTACAGATAAAGAAAGCTGAGGCTCACTGAGGAAAAGAATCCTGGCCAAGGTGGATTAGAATCCTCTAACGCCTGTATTTTTCAATTTACATTGAAGACGCCATTGCATGGCTGCTGTGGGAATTTTTGTACTGGGGACAGAAGGCATCGTGTGTGAAGGACAGCATGAACAAAGGCCCAGATCCCTGTCTCTGCAGCCCAGGCTCATCTGCTTCCCTCAGGATGCTCAACCCTCTCTCTTTAGGGGTTCCAAAGTTGGCTTATTGATGTTATATAACCTTGATTTCTATCAACACCTAAAAAAGATACCACTGGCAGCCAGTCAGAAATAACCCCAGAATGGCAAGAATGCAGCCGTGTCTCTTAGGCATGTCAGCAAAGGGCATGCTGACTGAGTCCAAGCACAGAAACGCCTGAGCTGAGAAGCAGCCCCTACAGGCCACATGGGCAGCAGAGACATGAATTCAAAAGATGGGAATTCCCTGCACAGCCGCACACCGTCACCCGCTGTGAGTGGCACCCAAGTCATCTCATGTACTCCTCACAGCAGTCCTAGAGGTAGCAAACCTCATAATCCCCATTTTACAGTGGAGAAAGCCAAGGCCCTCAGAGCTTGGGGAGCTTGCCCAGAGAGTCTCTATGTGTTGGAACTGGGGTGGAATTTGAACCCAGGTCTGCCTGTCTGCAAGGACAAGGTCTCTTTCCATTAATTACCCCATGACCACATTCTACCTTCCAGATTATTTTGAGATACTCTGCAAAATTCTGTAGTCACACGCAAAAGATTAAATAGTCATCTTGAACAAGTAATGGTTGGATACCTCCAGGGTGGAAAACTAGGTGGCTCCTGGGCATGGAAAGGAGAGAGATCTCTTCTTCAGCATATATCCTTTACACTGGTAACGTTTTGAACTATATGCATGTATTACCTATTCAAATGAATGAATGAATGAATTTTTGTTTGATTTGATTTTTGAGACAGGATCTCACTCTGTCACCCATGCAGTGATCAGGGCTCACTGCAGCCTCGATCTCCTGGGTTCAGGATATCCTCCCACCTCAGCCTCCCAAGCAGCTGGAACTACGGGGGCATGCCACCTTGCCTGGCTAATTTTTTGTATTTTTTGTAGAGATAAGGTTTTGCCATGTTGCCCAGCCTGGAACTAATTAAATTTAACAAAAGGTAATCTAGTATATTAGTTTCTGGTGGCAACTATAACCAATTGCCACAGCCTGGGTAGCTTAAAACTACAGAAATGTATTCTCTCGCAGTTCTAGAGGTCAGAAGTCTGAAATCAAGGTGTCAAGAGTGCCCTACTGCCTCCTGAGGCTCTAGGGGAGAGTCCATCCCTTGCCTCTTCCAGCTTCTGATGGCCTCATGCATTCCTTGGCTTGTGGCCACATCACTCCAACCTCTGTGGTCACATTGCTTCTTCCTCCTCTTCTCTGTGTGTCTGTCTTACAAAGTCACATGTGATTGCTTATAAGACCACCCACGAAATCCAGAATAAGTTCTGCCTCTCAAGATCCTTAACCACATCTTTGTCACATAAGGGAATAATCACTCTTTTGCTATACAAGGTAATAGTCACAGGTAGCAGGGATTAGGTTGTGAACGCAGCTTTTGGGGCCACCATCCAACCCACTACACTAGAAATTAGCAGGTGAATCTCCACCCCTTCCCTGTTTGATGTTATTTTGTCTCTCTCAGTATATTCCTTTGGGTGGGACACTTGTGTCTAAAAACAGCAATTGTTGGTTTGAATCTCATCTATAGTGTTTCTCTGGCCTTCTTTTCTTTCTTTCTTTTTTTTTAAAATTTATTTATTTATTTATTTATTTATTATTATTATACTTTCGGTTTTAGGGTACATGTGCACAATGTGCAGGTTAGTTACATATGTATACATGTGCCATGCTGGTGTGCTGCACCCACTAACTCGTCATCTAGCATTAGGTATATCTCCCAGTGCTATCCCTCCCCCCTCCCCCCACCCCACAACAGTCCCCAGAGTGTGATGTTCCCTTCCTGTGTCCATGTGTTCTCATTGTTCAATTCCCACCTATGAGTGAGAATATGCAGTGTTTGGTTTTTTGTTCTTGTGATAGTTTACTGAGAATGATGATTTCCAATTTCATCCATGTCCCTACAAAGGACATGAACTCATCATTTTTTATGGCTGCATAGTATTCCATGGTGTATATGTGCCACATTTTCTTAATCCAGTCTATCATTGTTGGACATTTGGGTTGGTTCCAAGTCTTTGCTATTGTGAATAATGCCACAATAAACATACATGTGCATGTGTCTTTATAGCAGCATGATTTATAGTCCTTTGGGTATATACCCAGTAATGGGATGGCTGGGTCAAATGGAATTTCTAGTTCTAGATCCCTGAGGAATCACCACACTACTTCCACAAGGGCTGAACTAGTTTACAGTCCCACCAACAGTGTAAAAGTGTTCCTGTTTCTCCACATCCTCTCCAGCACCTGTTGTTTCCTGACTTTTTAATGATTGCCATTCTAAGTGGTGTGAGATGGTATCTCATTGTGGTTTTGATTTGCATTTCTCTGATGGCCAGTGATGGTGAGCATTTTTTCATGTGTTTTTTGGCTGCATAAATGTCTTCTTTTGAGAAGTGTCTGTTCATGTCCTTTGCCCACTTTTTGATGGGGTTGTTTTTTTCTTGTAAATTTGTTGGAGTTCATTGTAGATTCCGGATATTAGCCCTTTGTCAGATGAGTAGGTTGCGAAAATTTTCTCCCATTTTGTAGGTTGCCTGTTCACTCTGATGGTAGTTTCTTTTGCTGTGCAGAAGCTCTTTAGTTTAATTAGATCCCACTTGTCAATTTTGGCTTTTGTTGCCATTGCTTTTCGTGTTTTAGACATGAAGTCCTTGCCCATGCCTATGTCCTGAATGGTAATGCCTAGGTTTTCTTCTAGGGTTTTTATGGTTTTAGGTCTAATGTTTAAGTCTTTAATCCACCTTGAATTGATTTTTGTATAAGGTATAAGGAAGGGATCCAGTTTCAGCTTTCTCCATATGGCTAGCCAGTTTTCCCAGCACCATTTATTAAATAGGGAATCCTTTCCCCATTGCTTGTTTTTCTCAGGTTTGTCAAAGATCAGATAGTTGTAGATATGCGGCGTTATTTCTCAGGGCTCTGTTCTGTTCCATTGATCTATATCTCTGTTTTGGTACCAGTACCATGCTGTTTTGGTTACTGTAGCCTTGTAGTATAGTTTGAAGTCAGGTAGCGTGATGCATCCAGCTTTGTTCTTTTGGCTTAGGATTGACTTGGCGATGCAGGCTCTTTTTTGGTTCCATATGAACTTTAAAGTAGTTTTTTCCAATTCTGTGAGGAAAGTCATTGGTAGCTTGATGGGGATGGCATTGAATCTGTAAATTACCTTGGGAAGGATGGCCATTTTCACGATATTGATCCTTCCTATCCATGAGCATGGAATGTTCTTCCATTTGTTTGTATCCTCTTTTATTTCCTTGAGCAGTGGTTTGTAGTTCTCCTTGAAGAGGTCCTTCACGTCCCTTGTAAGTTGGATTCCTAGGTATTTTATTCTCTTTGAAGCAATTGTGAATGGGAGTTCACTCATGATTTGGCTCTCTGTTTGTCTGTTGTTGGTGTGTAAGAATGCTTGCGATTTTTGTACATTGATTTTGTATCCTGAGACTTTGCTGAAGTTGCTTATCAGCTTAAGGAGATTTTGGGCTGAGACAATGGGGTTTTCTAGATATACAGTCATGTCGTCTGCAAACGGGGACAATTTGACTTCCTCTTTTCCTAATTGAATACCCTTTATTTCCTTCTCCTGCCTAATTGCCCTGGCCAGAACTTCCAACACTATGTTGAATAGGAGTCGTGAGAGAGGGCATCCCTGTCTTGTGCCAGTTTTCAAAGGGAATGCTTCCAGTTTTTGCCCATTCAGTATGATGTTGGCTGTGGGTTTGTCATAGATAGCTCTTATTATTTTGAGATACGTCCCATCAATACCTAATTTATTGAGAGTTTTTAGCATGAAGTGTTGTTGAATTTTGTCAAAGGCCTTTTCTGCATCTATTGAGATATCATGTGGTTTTTGTCTTTGGTTCTGTTTATATGCTGGATTACATTTATTGATTTGCATATATTGAACCAGCCTTGCATCCCAGGGATGAAGCCCACTTGATCATGGTGGATAAGCTTTTTGATGTGCTGCTGGATTCGGTTTGCCAGTATTTTATTGAGGATTTTTGCATCAATGTTCATCAAGGATATTGGTCTAAAATTCACTTTTTTGGTTGTGTCTCTGCCCGGCTTTGGTATCAGGATGATGCTGGCCTCATAAAATGAGTTAGGGAGGATTCCCTCTTTTTCGATTGATTGGAATAGTTTCAGAAGGAATGGTACCAGTTCCTCCTTGTACCTCTGGTAGAATTCGGCTGTGAATCCATCTGGTCCTGTACTCTTTTTGGTTGGTAAGCTATTGATTATTGCCACAATTTCAGCTCCTGTTATTGGTCTATTCAGAGATTCAACTTCTTCCTGGTTTAGTCTTGGGAGAGTGTATGTGTCGAGGAATTTATCCATTTCTTCTAGATTTTCTAGTTTATTTCTGTAGAGGTGTTTGTAGTATTCTCTGATGGTAGTTTGTATTTCTGTGGGCTCGGTGGTGATATCCCCTTTATCATTTTTTATTGCATCTATTTGATTCTTCTCTCTTTTTTTCTTTATTAATCTTGCTAGTGGTCTATCAATTTTGTTGATCCTTTCAAAAAACCAGCTCCTGGATTCATTAATTTTTTGAAGGGTTTTTTGTGTCTCTATTTCCTTCAGTTCTGCTCTGATTTTAGTTATTTCTTGCCTTCTGCTAGCTTTTGAATGTGTTTGCTCTTGCTTTTCTAGTTCTTTTAATTGTGATGTTAGGGTGTCAATTTTGGATGTTTCCTGCTTTCTCTTGTGGGCATTTAGTGCTATAAATTTCCCTCTACACACTGCTTTGAATGCATCCCAGAGATTCTGGTATGTTGTGTCTTGGTTCTTGTTGGTTTCAAAGAACATCTTTATTTCTGCCTTCATTTCATATGTACCCAGTAGTCATTCAGGAGCAGGTTGCTCAGTTTCCATGTAGTTGAGTGGTTTTGAGTGAGATTCTTAATCCTGAGTTCTAGCTTGATTGCACTGTGATCTGAGAGATAGTTTGTTATAATTTCTGTTCTTTTACATTTACTGAGGAGAGCTTTACTTCCAACTATGTGGTCAATTTTGGAATAGGTGTAGTGTGGTGCTGAAAAAAATGTATATTCTGTTGATTTGGGGTGGAGAGTTCTGTAGATGTCTATTAGGTCTGCTTGGTGCAGAGCTGAGTTCAATTCCTGGGTATCCTTGTTGACTTTCTGTCTCGTTGATCTGTCTAATGTTGACAGTGGGGTGTTAAAGTCTCCCATTATTATTGTGTGGGAGTCTAAGTCTCTTTGTAGGTCACTCAGGACTTGCTTTATGAATCTGGGTGCTCCTGTATTGGGTGCATGTATATTTAGGATAGTTAGCTCTTCTTGTTGAATTGATACCTTTACCATTATGTAATGGCCTTCTTTGTCTCTTTTGATTTTTGTTGGTTTAAAGTCTGTTTTATCAGAGACTAGGATTGCAACCCCTGCCTTTTTTTGTTTTCCATTTGCTTGGTAGATCTTCCTCCATCCTTTTATTTTGAGCCTATGTGTGTCTCTGCACGTGAGATGGGTTTCCTGAATACAGCACACTGATGGGTCTTGAGTCTTTCTCCAATTTGCCAGTCTGTGTCTTTTAATTGGAGCATTTAGTCCATTTACATTTAAAGTTAATATTGTTATGTGTGAATTTGATCCTGTCATTATGATGTTAGCTGGTTATTTTGCTCGTTAGTTGATGTAGTCTCTTCCTAGTCTCGATGGTCTTTATATTTTGGCATGATTTTGCAGAGGCTGGTACCGGTTGTGCCTTTCCATGTTTAGCGCTTCCTTCAGGAGCTCTTTTAGGGCAGGCCTGGTGGTGACAAAATCTCTCAGCATTTGCTTGTCTGTAAAGTATTTTATTTCTCCTTCACTTATGAAGCTTAGTTTGGCTGGATATGAAATTCTGGGTTGAAAATTCTTTTCTTTAAGAATGTTGAATATTGGCCCCCACTCTTTTCTGGCTTGTAGAGTTTCTGCCAAGAGATCCGCTGTTAGTCTGATGGGCTTCCCTTTGAGGGTAACCCGACCTTTCTCTCTGGCTGCCCTTAACATTTTTTCCTTCATTTCAACTTTGGTGAATCTGACAATTATGTGTCTTGGAGTTGCTCTTCTCGAGGAGTATCTTTGTGGCGTTCTCTGTATTTCCTGAATCTGAATGTTGGCCTGCCTTGCTAGATTGGGGAAGTTCTCCTGGATAATATCCTGCAGAGTGTTTTCCAACTTGGTTCCATTCTCCCCGTCACTTTCAGGTACACCAATCAGACATAGATTTGGTCTTTTCACACAGTCCCACATTTCTTGGAGGCTTTGCTCGTTTCTTTTTATTCTTTTTTCTCTAAACTTCCCTTCTTGCTTCATTTCATTCATTTCATCTTCCATCGCGATACCCTTTCTTCCATTTGATCGCATCGGCTCCTGAGGCTTCTGCATTCTTCACGTAGTTCTCGAGCCTTGGTTTTCAGCTCCATCAGCTCCTTTAAGCACTTCTCCGTATTGGTTATTCTAGTTATACATTCTTCTAAATTTTTTTCAAAGTTTTCAACTTCTTTGCCTTTGGTTTGAATATCCTCCCGTAGCTCGGAGTAATTTGATCGTCTGAAGCCTTCTTCTCTCAGCTCGTCAAAGTCATTCTCCGTCCACCTTTGTTCCATTGCTGGTGAGGAACTGTGCTCCTTTGGAGGAGGAGAGGCGCTCTGCTTTTTAGAGTTTCCAGTTTTTCTGCTCTGTTTTTTCCCCATCTTTGTGGTTTTATCTACTTTTGGTCTTTGATGATGGTGATGTACAGATGGGTTTTTGGTGTGGATGTCCTTTCTGTTTGTTAGTTTTCCTTCTAACAGACAGGACCCTCAGCTGCAGGTCTGTTGGAGCAGCTGGCCGTGTGAGGTGTCAGTCTGCCCCTGCTGGGGGGTGCCTCCCAGTTAGGCTGCTCGGGGGTCAGGGGTCAGGGACCCACTTGAGGAGGCAGTCTGCCCGTTCTCAGATCTCCAGCTGCGTGCTGAGAGAACCACTGCTCTCTTCAAAGCTGTCAGACAGGAACATTCAAGTCTGCAGAGGTTACTGCTGTCTTTTTGTTTGTCTGTGCCCTGCCCACAGAGGTGGAGCCTACAGAGGCAGGCAGGCCTCCTTGAGCTGCGGTGGGCTCCACCCAGTTCGAACTTCCTGGCTGCTTTGTTTATCTAAGCAAGCCTGGGCAATGGCGGGCACCCCTCCCCCAGCCTCGCTGCCGCCTTGCAGTTTGATCTCAGACGGCTGTGCTAACAATCAGCGAGACTCTGTGGGCGTAGGACCCTCTGAGCCAGGTGCGGGATATAATCTCCTGGTGCGCCATTTTTTAAGCCCGTCAGAAAAGCGCAGTATTCGGGTGGGAGTGACCCGATTTTCCAGGTGCCGTCTGTCACCCCTTTCTTTGACTAGGAAAGGGAACTCTCTGACCCCTTGCGCTTCCCAAGTGAGGCAATGCCTCGCCCTTCTTCAGCTCACGCACGCTGCATGCACCCACTGACCACCCACTGTCTGGCACTCCCTAGTAAGATGAACCTGTTACCTCAGATGGAAATGCAGAAATCACCCGTCTTCTGCGTCGCTCACGCTGGGAGCTATAGACCGGAGCTGTTGCTATTTGGCCATCTTGGCTCCTCCCTCTTTTTCTTTCTTTCATTTTTTTTTTTTTTTGAAGCAGAGTCTGGCTCTGTTGCCCAGGCTGGAGTGCAGTGGTGCAATCTCAGCTCACTGCAACTGCCGCCTCCTGGGTTCAAGCGATTCTTCTGTCTAAGCCTCCCGAGTAGCTGGCATTACAGGCGCATACCACCACACCTGGCTAATTTTTTTGTATTTTTGGTTGAGATGGGGTTTGGCCATGTTGGCCAGGCTGGTCTCAAACTCCTGACCTCAGGTGATCCACCCGCTTTGGCCTCCCAAAGTGCTGGGATTACAGGTGTGAGCCACCATGCCCAGCCTCTACGGCCTTCTTGAAGGGTTATGTGCTTAAGCTTGGGAGTCAGCCAGATGTGTTTTCTAATCTCAGCTCCTTCGTTTGCCACCTGGGAGGCCTTCAGGAAAACAAATCTGCACATTTTCCCAGATTAATACCCCTAAAGCACAGTTCTGATGACATTACAACCCTTTTTTTCAGGCCTTCAGTGGCTTCTAGTACCAACCAAATGCTTTACACACCCCTTGCCTTGGCGTTCAAAGCCTCCTAATCTTTCATGACGCCCCTGCTCAGGCCCTAAGTTTCTAGTGTGTTCATCTCATGATAACATGGACTTGCCTTGCTCTTCCCTGCTTCCCTGCCTTGCTCATGCTCTTCTCCTGGCTAGAATCCCTTTTCTTCCTCATCAACACGTGTTTACGTCCTTCTCATCATTAAGGCCCAGCTCAATGCCACTTCCTCCATGAAGCCTTTCTTCATCTTTTTATCCAGGCAGAATCTCTACTTCCACAACTCCCTCAATGCACCACATCTCCTGCACAGTCTGCCAGGCGTGGCTCTGTAGTGCAAGCCTCTCCACTGGCCTCCTCCTCCCCTGGTGACCAGAGGGCTCTTGCAGGCAGGAAATGCTCATCTTAGGCGCTGTCAGAGCCAGGAGCAAGGAGTGTGAGAGGATACGTGCTCAGTGTTCAGTTCTTCCTTTCTTTCCTCTTTTCTTTCTTTCTTTTTTTCTTTTCTTTTGAGACAGGGTCCTGCTTTGTTGCCCAGATTGGTCTTGAACTCCTGGCTTCAACTGATCCTCTTTCCTCAGCTTCCTAAAGTACTGGGATTACAGGCGTGAGCCACAGCGCCCAGCCCAGTACTGATTCTTAAGCTGAATTGACATACAAAGAATAGAAACTCTACTGGAAGTATCCTTAGTGGTCATGTGTTCAAACTCTCATTTTATAGACAAGGAAATTGAGACCCGGACTGGGAAAGGACATGTCTTCCAGCCCAGCCTTTCAGGAAAATTTGAGGAATTAAAAAGAAGTTTCAGAGGTTCAATTTGGGGCCCTATTAGCCTCTGATGTGGGAATCTCTTCATCTGTAATGATGTCAAATGGCAAAGGGCATGCATTTCATGGTGAATTTTGTTTAGGAGGCCGAAAAGGCCAGATCACTTGAGATCAGGAGTTCAAGACCAGCCTGGCCAACATGGTGAAATCCCATCTCTACTAAAAATACAAAAATTAGCTGGGCGTGGTGGTGGGTGCCTGTAATCCCAGCTACTTGGGAGGCCGAGACAAGAGAATCACATGAACCCAGGAGGTGGAGGTTGCAGTGAGCCAAGATCACGTCACTGCACTCCAGCCTGAGTGACAGAGCAAGAGCCTGTCTCAAAAAAAGAAGAAGGAGGAGGAGGAGGAGGAGAAAAAGAAGAAGAAGGAAAGAAAAAAAGAAGCATACAATTTTGTTTCTCTCTATGATCCAGGTGTTACCAGCAAATTGCAACTCTAATCTCACACTTGGCTTGGTTAGCATGCACTTTGTATTTCACCCTAATTTTGTTGTTGTCGTTTTTTTACCCTTTCCTCACTCAGCTTTAGGCCAGAACTTCCAGATTCAAAGTTTTGGCATTGTCTTTGAGAGTCCTATTTTCCCAGGGGAAACACAGCAGGAAAATGCAAGTTGCCTTACCTAACAAATCCTTCCAGTCACGTACAACCTCAGAAGGGCAAACCAGTCTTCATCAACATGTCTTTGCTGGTAAAGTATAAAAAGCATGAAGCAGAAAGGCAGTTTGGAACACCTGTGGATATTACGAAAACCACGCCACTTCCCAGCCTTGCGTGTTTTCTGCTCAGAAAGTATGCACCTGTCAGCCACAGCTGAAAACCCAGCAATCCAGGGCCTAGAGCTAGGACTCAGATTAGTTGACTGAGGAATTAGAAGGATTTCAAAATAAGCCTATTAATTCTGTTGGATTGAAATATCTTCCATCTCCACGCAGCCAAAGATAGCTGAACTTTTGTTTGAGATTTTACACAGTGTCCTATGCCTGCCTGAAAGAAGGGGTGCAGGTCTTCACAAATGAGGAAAGGCCAGAGATTTGGACTCCAAAGACCACAGCTTGGATTCTAAGCTGTCACTTACCAGCCAAAAGGGAATCTTGGCCCAGTCACTGAAGCCCCCGAGTCTCAACTACCTCATCTGTAAAGGGTCTCATCAGGCCCACATTAGATTATCTACTCGACCATCAGTTCAAGCTCTAAGGTAATGCGTCATTGTTCATGTTATTACCAACTTGAGAGAAAAAGAAAAGCAAAACTTGGTGGTTCAGAGAAGACCATTTATCTGGATTTTCTCTGTTATAGAAAGGTCAAAATCACCCATCCTTCCTAATCTTGGTCCTTTGATTTATGTCTGATTGAGGGAAGAGGTAGTCCCAGCACCTGGGGTGGGAAGAGCTTGCAGGGGGACCCAGGGGGACTTAGCTGCAGGAGGGGGTTAGCTGACACTCAGGGCCATCATTCAGAACAGCTGAATTGTCCTCTGCATTCTAGAAGGAACATCTTCATTCTTCCTTCTGGGCCCCAAGTATTTGAAACCACCACCATCTCTTGGAAGGCAGAAAGTCTTACCTTAAACTGTTTTCTTCGTTTATACACTTATTGAATATAAAAACAAATGCTAATACTCTTGTTAAACAGAGGGCACAGATTTTAACTATGTAAAATCTGTATACACATAGAAGAAAAGACTTGATGAAATTAATAGTGATTGTATTTGAGAGAATAGATAATCAACTTTTACTGCTTTTCTATGTTTTCTAAAAACCTAAAAGTGTTCATCAATTGCTCTTATATGAAAAAGATATTCTATTCAGAAATATTTTAAGGCCCCAAAAGGATAATTCATTTATGTATTGAGAATTACATATACAATTTCAATGAAAATTAATGATACTATTAATAATACGAAAACGTTTGAAAGTAAGATGTTTTATGAATATTAGTAAAGATGCCAAGTCTAAGTCACTCAAAAGGTACAGCACAGTGAAAGTATATCATAATAAATTTCTTACACATTAAAATATCTGTATGATAAACAAAAATCCACTTCTGAAAATAGTGTACTTTTTTTTTTTTGAGACAGAGTCTCACTCTGTCCCCCAGGCTGGAGTGCAGTGGTGCCATCTCGGCTCACTGCAACCTCCGCCTCCTGGGTCCTGGTTCAAGCAATTCTCCTGTCTCAGCCTCCCGAGTAGCTGGGATTACAGGAACGCGCCACCATGCCCAGTTAATTTTTTTGTATTTTTAGTAGAGACGGGGTTTCACCATGTTGGCCAGGCAGGTCTTGAACTCCTGACCTAGTGATCCACTAGCCTCGGCCTCCTAAAGTGCTGGGATTACAGGCGTGAGCCAACACGCCCAGCCAATAGGGCACTTATAGTAAGGAATATTTGATACATTTAAAAGCACAGCACATGTTTAAAAGAATGTGGGCAACCTCTTGGGGTTTGTTGTACTAGAATGTTTCTTTTTGTTTTTTGTGGTTTTTTTTTGAGAAGGGTCTCTCCCTGTTGCCCAGGCTGGAGTGCAGTGTCACTAGCCTGACTCACTGCAGCCTCCACCTTATGGGCTCAAATGATCCTCCTGCTTCAGCCTCCCAAGTAGCTGGAACCACAGGCTAATTTTTTGTGTGTGGAGATGGGGTCTTGCTATGTTGTCCAGCTCATCTCGAACTCCTGAGCTCAAGTAATCCTCCCCTCTTGGCCTCCCAAAGTGCTAGGATTATAGGCATGAGCCACCGTGTTCAACCTCAGGATTTAACCTGTATCTATTTAGGCTCAAAAACATTGTCAACATTTCTCAAAGTCATATATTGGAATTAATGGAGGGATGTGTTAATGTTTTAAAATATTGCAATTGTTACTAGCAAACAGATTTAATAGAAACGTATGTTCTAGAGCAGTGGTAACCAAAATTAAATTCCAGGGGACCATCATTTGGTAAGAGGTCTTAGATGTTACCTGAGAAGAGGTTCAGTGGTCAGAGATGTCAGGTAAACCCTACATCCAGATATTCAACAGGCTCATCTTTGCATGGCTTTTTGGAGCCTCAAATATATTAATTTTCACTGTGAATCTCCAAAAGGAGTGCACAATATATAGCACATGCCGGCAACATTTGCCCAGAAAGTCATTTTAAAAAATCTTAGGCTGGCCATGGTGGCTCACACTCCAAGCAATTTGGGAGGCCAAAGTGGGAGGATTGCTTGAGCCCAGGAGTTCAAGACCCACCTGGGAAACATAGAGAGACCCTGTCTCTACAAAATATCAAGAAAATTAGCTGGATGTGGTGGCTCATGCAGGCCTGTAGTCCCAGCTACTTGGGAGGCTGAGGTGGGAGGATCACTTGAGCCCAGGAGTTTGAGGATGCAGTGAGCTAAGATCACCCTCACTGGACTCCAGCCGGGGTGACCGACCAAGACCTTGCCTCAAAAATGAAATGAAATAAAATAAAATGAAATAGAGATCTTCCACAAAGAAGACTTCTCATTGGGATATGCAGTGTCATAGGCATGTAAAGGCTTTAAAAAATCTTTTCAATTTTAGTTTCGAGGCCATGAAGCTGAGTTTGTCTATCTCTGTTGTCACAAAGCGGGTATTTTGCTGAGTGCAGTGGCTCATGCCTGTAATCCCAGCACTTTGGGAGGCCGAGGCGGGCAGATCACCTGAGGTGAGGAGTTCAAGACCAGCCTGGCCAACATGGTAAAACCCCATCTCTACTAAAAATACAAAAAATTAGCTAGGTGCCTATAATCCCAGCTACTCGGGAAGCTGAGGCAGGAGAATCACTTGAACCCTGGAGGCAGAGGTTGCAGTGAGCTGAGATCGCGCCATTGCACTCCAGCCTGGGCAAAAAGAGTGAAACTCCATCTCAAAATAAATAAATAAATAAATAAATGACAAAGGGGGTATTTTATAAATTTGAAGCTCATGTATGGGTCACAATAAACCATTTAATGAGTCATATTACATGGACCCAAAGCCTAGTTCTCATTGTTGGGGTGAGTCTCATTCAAGTCATTCCCTGGCAGGAGTTCTACAGGTGCACACCACCAGAAAGCCTGAAGGGACTTTTGAGCTTCATCACAAGCTCCATGCTTTGACCTCCTTTATGAAAAGGCTGAGGAATGACATGCAACACTGCACCTCCCTCCTGCCCCCCAATACACAAATGCACACCCTTTGCTGGCATGCGAAGCGTGCTTAGAAAGGGGAGGAAAAACCCAAACCACAAAACCCCACATTCCTTTCAAGGGCTGTCTGTGTACACACCCTGGACCTTTGACTTCCTTTCCCTGGTGAGCAGGAGTTTTTCAAGGCTTTGAGTCAGGAGTTAAGGACTGTTGAGATGCAACTCTAACACGTCCTAGCCTTATGATTTCAGCATTTACCCTCTTGGGGCTCTGTTTTTCCTCTGTAAAGTGGAGATAATGAGCCCTAGGATCTGTCTAACCTCCAGGACTGTTCTAAGGATGAAACAACCTTCACTATTCCCTTTATCACTTATTTAGCCAATCTTTTTCATTGCACTGAACACAGGGCATCCATTCTTTCTAAAGACCACAAAATGGCAAAGCTAATGACAAATGAAAACAATGGTAACATTTCACAGAGATGGTTCATATCCGTAACACATGAGGAGTGCTTTCATACAAATTTAAATATATATGGGACATTAAAAAATTGGCAAAAGTCAAGAATATGCATTGACTTTTGCCAATATATGTATAAACAAAGAAAATGATTTTGTGTGGGAGAAGCAGCACAAAGGCCAATAAGCACATTTTTATGTTGATGCTCATTTTGAAATTTTGAAATTGCTTGGTTATTAGACCTGCTACTGGATGGTGTGATTTAGTGTGTTAATGATAAAGCCCACATTTTACTATGTCGCATTCTGAGACAGAGTCCTCAGGCTTTATCAGAGTGCCAGAGGTCTATGGCAAAGAATCCCTGATCTATAGGAATCTGATAAAATGAAGTATGGTGTATCCATATAATGAAATGCTGTGTTGATATTAAAATTGATGTTTTAGGTAAAGATGTAGAGCAACTGGAACTTTCATACACTGCTGCAACCACTTTGGAGACTATCAGCATTTTCTGCCAAAGCTGAACATTATGGTCTAGAAATTGTACTCCTGAGCAGGTAGGTAACAATAGTGTATACCTATGTTCACCAAAAGACATCTAAAGAATGTTCATAGCAGCTGAAATAGCTGAAACCTGGAAACAACCCCCATGTCCATCAACAGTAGAATGGATAAGTAAATTGTGATATATTTATACAAAAGAATACTATATATGTCAATGAGTGAACGAACTATAGCTATATGCAACAACATGAATCTCATTCATATACTGTTGAGTGAAAAAATATAGACAAAAATAAATACTGTATAATCTACCATATAGTTCAAAAACCAGACAGGACCATTTTTAGAAATCAGAAGTCAGAATTATGTTGCTTTTGGGGTAAGAGGTGACAGTAACTTGGAGAGGGTCCAAAAGATTTTGGGGGATGCTGGTAATGTTCGTATTTTATCTTGGTGGTGAATATAAAAGCAGAGTCAATATGTGAAGATTTATACCTATGATTGTTTGCATGTTTCTGTGAGATTTACCCCTATGATTTTTTGCATGTTTCTGCTTTTATGTTCTACTTTAGTCAAAAGTCTGCTTAAAAATGACATAGAAACATTTTCATGACATTGAAAGATATTTGTGTTGTCATGTTATATTAAAAAATACAGGTTTGTGTATAGTGTGCTTCCACTTATTCCCCTTCAAGATCATCATACATATGTGCTTTTCAGTACATGACATATCTTTAGGAGGATATATAAGCAGTTGACAGAAGTGGTTGCTTCTGGAGAGTGAGAATGAGAGAGAGATTTATTTTTTACTTCATGTCAAGGGTGTCCAATCTTTTGGCTTCCCCGGGCCACACTGGAAGAAGAAGAATTGTCTTGGGCCACACATAAAATACATTAACACTAATGATAGCTGATGAGCTTTAAAAAATTGCAAAAAATTTTCATAATGTTTAAAGAAAGTTTACGAATCTGTACTGGGCCGCATTCAAAGCTATCCTGGGCCGTATGTGGCCCATGGCTGTGGGATGGAGAAGTTTGCTTTATGCTGTTTTGTACCTTCTGAAGATTTAACTGTGTATGTGTATTGCCAATTCAATGCATAAATAAGTCAGACTATAAAACTGTATAATCTCATTTTTGTGAAAATAAAGGACTGGCACTATCAATATAAAATGATAACTATGTTTACCTCTGGGTAATGGAATTATGGATTATTTTATTTTATTTTTATTTATTTGTTTATTTTTAAGACAAGGTCCAGCTCTGTCACCCAGGCTGGAGTGCAGTGGTGTGATCACAGCTCACTGCAGCCTGGAACTCCTGGGCTCAAGCAATCTTCCCACCTTAACCTCATGAGTAGCTGGGACTACAGGTGTACACCATTGCACCTGACTGATTTTTAAATTTTTTGTAGAGATGGGTTGGGGGGTCTTGCCATGTTGCCCAGGCTGATCTCAAACTCCGAGTCAGGCAATCCTACCCCCGCAGCCTCCCAAAGTGCTGGGATCACAGGCATGAGCCATCGTGCCTGGCTTATTTTATTTTTTTTTAATCTGATTTTCTCAGTCTTCTAGTACGAACATGTATTTCTTTTGAGAATAAGAAAAGTCATTATAACTTTTTTTGTAGTGCAGTTTTTATCAGTGTTACTGAGGTATAATTTGCAAACGGTAAAATACACTGATTTTTAAGTGGATTGTCCAATGAGTTACAAATGTATATATATCCATGTCATCACTCGATCGAAACCTAGAATGTTTTTATCCCGTAGAAAGTTCCTTCTCAGCCTTTGTAGTCAACCCTCCCCTTGCCTAAGGAGGCAACCATTGACCCAATTTCTATCACTGTAGCTTAGTTTTGCCTGCTTTGAAGAAATAGAAATTGTACAGTGCGTACTCTTTTTATATATGGCCTATTTTGCTCAATATAATGCTTTTGAGATTTATTTATGTTTTTGTGTGTATCTGTAGTTCATCATAATTTTTTTAAATGCAGAGTAACATCTTAACTACTTCCCGCTTTCTGATCTATGGGATGAGACACCATCCACACGAAAATAATCCTCCACAGACTCTCCAAGCACGTCCGCTGTAGGCAGGAGTGATCCTATAACCTTCCTATCCTGGGAGGAGAAACAACACCTCCCCATTCCATTCTGGCCTGCCCCCTCGTCTGGCGGCAGCGCCAGTCTCAGGTGAGAGCCACCCTGCTTGTTGCCATTGTTCTGCGAGTGACAGCCTCGGGGGCAAATGGAAAGCCGTCAACCTGAGGGCTGTCAATGGCAGACAAGAATTCCTTTCTTTGTCAGGCTGGGTGGTCTTCGTGGCTTCAGCATCAACCTGTACAAAGATGATAAACATTGTGTGCGCTTGCAGGAAAACATCGCCACCACCCAACAACTCTAACCACACTCCTTTATGAGGCCAAGATTAGCCTGTATGTGGCTTCCTTGACTGTGTGCAAATCATCAAGTCCCAGCCCCAGTGAGGGCATCCAGAGGTCATTTATTCCATGTCCCCCCCACCCCGTCCCCCCACCTGCTGCCTCATGACATTTATTTGTCCCAGAATCTTAATCATAGACAGCTGGAGGCTCCCTTAGAGATCTCCTGGTCCAACCCTCTCAGGCTACAAGAGGGGGTCCAGACACAGGCTGTGTCTGGGTCACACAGCACAAGGACTAGGGCAAGGGCAAGAACCCACATCCTGCAAGCCTTCCCCTTTGGAGTATCCTTTCCACTACTCCAAGCTGCTTTTGTTAATGTCACCTTCACCCCCAAGGTGCAATGTAGTGCAATTTCTAACTTTCCAATAAAAAAGGAGCGTGTGTATAAGTAACCTACATACTTAGGGAACCTCCTGCAGCCTGGGGTATAAAGGCTTTCTTGGATTTGTGGCCAGGACAACTGAGGCCGCTTTCATTAAAGAATAGTTTGGTGCCCTCTACTGGCTATCAGTAACAATGACAATCACTTCCCCTTTGCCTGGGCATCTACTGAGCAGGACATTCAACGTGCAACTTTATTTCTAATTTTGAATGCAAAGAACAGGCCTGGAGAGTAGGCAGTTTTATCCCAACTTTATAGAGGATGAAATTGAGGCTCATACATATTAAATAATCTGCTTAAGTTGATTGAGCCTGGATTCAAACCCAGCCCTGTTTCTTCCACTCCTCTGTGTCAGCACTTCTACTGAACACGTGGGCAGACCTCGGCTGGGACATCAGTGGCTTGCTCAGGGCCACAAGTCCAGTAAACCCCATGCTTGCTGTTCACCGTGCCAGGTTGATTCCCAGAAGGAAAGCGACATACAAAGTGCCCAAGGAAACTTCTTCCCTGTGGTAGCCTTTCTCCAGAAGGGGAGCTAGGAGGGGACCTAGGGTGTCTCTGGGCCTTTCTCTGTACCCAGGCGTATGTGGGAATGAGGTTCCAAGGGACTCAGAGATGCAGAAAACACATTTGATCCACTTGATTCAATGATGCTGTGCAACCGAGCCCCAGGAGTAAATGTGTAAGTGAATGAATGAATGAATGAATAGAGTGGCTTAGACACTAGGGTGAGGACTAATGGCAGAGGCTGTGCAGGTCAGGGGTGGTTTTGCAGTTGTACCATAAAGAGATTGATCCCAATTTAATTTGAGGAATCCATTTCTATGGATCAGAGCAGTCCACAGATAGAGAAGGCTTCTACCGTGGGTGTGAACTCCACATCCCAGGGATATGTAAGCAACTTGAGAAGACTTCAGTGGAGTTGTTGAAAGGGGATTTCTAGCCTGTGTGTGTTTTGTTTTGTTGTTTTTTGAGACGGAGGCTCACTCTGTCGCCAGGCTGGAGTGCAGTGGCGCAATCTCGGCTCACTGCAACTTCCGCCTCCCTGGTTCAAGCAATTCTCCTGCCTCAGCCTCCCAAGTAGCTGGGATTACAGGTGCGTGCCACCACAGCAGCTAATTTTTGTATTTTTAGTAGAGATGGGGTTTCACCATGCTGGCCAGGATGGTCTCCAACTCCTGACTTTGTGATCTGCCCGCCTTGGCCTCCCAAAGTGCTGGGATTACAGGCGTGAGCCACCACACCCGGCCATCTGTGTGTGTTTTTAAACATTGGTGTAAACATTTAGAAATTGGAAGATTTCACATTAAAATCCAGATTTCTAACTCCTCTTTAACAAAGTGGGAGATGACCTCACTAGGCCTGCTGCAGCCTGTCACTGCTGCCCCTTCCCTCCGCGTTGTCCCCCAGCACTGAGGACGACCAGCAGAGGCTACTTCGCCTCACACATGTGCTGTTGTTTTTCTTATTGTAAGAACAAATAAGAGTAGCTGGGGCTACAGGCACACAACACCACACCTGGCTAATTTTTACACTATTTTTTTCCAGAGGCAGGGTCTCCCTATGTTGCCCAGGCTGGTCTTGAACTCCTGGGCTCAAGGGATCCTCCCACCTCAGCCTCCCAAAATGCCGGAATTACAGGCATGAGCCACTGTGCCTGGCCTGAAGTTTTTTTCAAAGGAAAAGAGAAATTTTAGCAGAAGGAAAAAGAAAAATTCAGTACAATGTATTTGTTTGTGTAAATAAAGACATTTCTATACATTTTAAAGGCAAACACCCGACTTGCTTTTATTACCAGCTTGGACTCCACAGCATCCTGAGTTTGCTAGTCAGTAGAGTCTTTGGCACCTTCTTATCTCTGCAGTGTGGACCTCAGGCCAGATTCTCACCCTGTTGCTGCTTCCGTCTTTAGCTTCTGAGAGATGGGGGACGTGGAGCAGTCCTGGGTCTTGTGGTCCAAAGGGAGAAGAAATCCTGCCCAGGCAGACCGCTATGAATGTCCAGGTAAGTGAGAGCATAAAGGCCTGGCAGACCACATCTATGCCCTCTGCCCCAGGGGAGCCCTTTGGAGATGCAGTGCCTGGTCATGAATCTGCACTTTCTTCCCGTGATAGGGTTTCTTAACTCTTCCCTCCCCATCCTGGCCACATAGATGGCTCTCTGATTCCCTGATGGTGTCTAGAACTGAACACAAGCTTCAGATGTGGTTTGAGCAGCCCCAAACAGCGGGACAAACACCTCCCTCAGTTGAGGCACTGCTTTTGTTCTTGTCACCTCAGGTCACACCATCTCTTTTCAGAAGCCATGTCACACTGTTGGTTTCCACTTAGCTTGTAGGACACCAAGGCCATCAGATTATTTTATGAGCCCTTCTCAAGAGCGATCTACCCCTACCTAACATGAAAATCATAGACACTGAAGGTTGAACATTGTCCTGGAGGTCATCTAAGGCCACTTCCCACACATGCAGAAAGAGACCCTTTCCTCAAATACCCTGTATTACTCCGTTCTCACATTGCTATAAAGAAATACCTGAGCCTGGGTAATTTATAAAAATAAAAGAGGTTCAATGGACTCACAGTTTCACATGGCTGGGAGGCCTCACAATCATGGCAGAAGGTGAAAGAGGAGCATTGGCACCTCTTACATGGCGGTAGGCAAGACAGCATGTGCAGGGGAACTGCCCTTTATAAAACCATCGGATCTCATGAGACTTATGCACTAGCACAAGAACAGCCGGGTAAAACCTGTCCCCATGATTCAATTACCTCCCACCGGGTTCCTCCCATGACGCGTGGGGATTATGGGAACTACAGTTCAAGATGAGATTTGGATGGAGACACAGCCAAACCATATCACAGCCTTACAGAATTTTTTAACCGAAGTGAGGAATTTATATTTCACTCATTGCTCCATTCCTACAAGAATGGATCTTGATTTTGTCAAAAGACACATTAGTCATCTTTTCCAGTTCCATGTCATTCATAAATTTGATGAGGACAATTTCTACATTTTTATATATGTTGGTACATACTGGTTATGCATTCTGCTCATCAAGGTACCTCATAGTCATTGTAGAAAATTTAGAAAATAGAGAAAGCATAAAAAAAATTAAAAACCCTGTGATATATAGAATATATAAAGAACACTTACAATTCAATAATAAAAAGGCAAATAAATCAATTTTAAAATGGACAAAGGGTTTGAACACATAATTCTCTAAATAAGATACACCGATGGTCAATATACACCTCAAAAGATGCTCAACATCATTAATCATCAGGGAAATGCAAATTGAAACCACCATGAGATACCACTTCTCACCCAACAGAATGGCTATAAACAAAAAGATACGTGTTGGCAAAAATGTGGAGAAACTGGAACCCTCATATACTGCTGATGGGAATGTAAAATAGTGCAGATACTTTAGAAAACAGTCTGGCAGTTCCTCAGAATGTTATAGAGTTAAATATTCCCCAGCAATTCCACTCCAAGTTCTATATCCGATTAAAATGATCATATGCATCCACATAAAAACTTGTACATGGATGTTCACAGCAGCATTATTCATAATAACCAAAAAGTAAAAACAACCCAGTGTCCATCAGTGGAGGAATGGATAAATAAAATATGGTACATCCATATAATGGAATGTGGCCTGTCAATAAAAAAACAAAATATCATGCAATACATAAGAACCCTGAAAACATTATGCTAAGTGAAAGAAGCTGGACACAAAAGGCCGCGTATTGCATGATTCTATTTATGTGAAAAGTCCAGAATAGTCAAATTTCTGTCTATAGAGAAAGAAAACAGATTAATGGTTGCCCAGGGCTGAGGAGGCTTGAGGGGAAATGGGGTTTGACTGCTAATGGGTATGAGGTTTGTTTCTGGGGTGGTGAACATGTTCTAAAATTGATTGTGGTGATGGTTGCACAACTCTGTGAATATACTGAAAATAATTGAGTTGTACACTTTAAATGGGTAATCTGTATGGTATGTGAATTATATCTCAACAAAGCTGGGAGACACTACCTTTTATGAGTGCTTTGTGTAATCTCTCTAGTTGTGTTCTCACCAGTGGTGGATGCAGTGTCAATCAGCAGCATTGGCTGGATATGAGTCCACTGTGGGCCAGCTCCTCTGCTGGTCCCTGGATGCAAAGGAATTCCACCTCAAGAAGCCAAGCACATCTTGTATCATCCAGGGGAAATAAGCATCAGCATCATTATAATACAAGATGCAAGGTTGGAAAATGGGGGTCCTTAGAAGATGGGGATGAGGAGCCAGAGATAAGCCTCAGAGAGGGGGAAAGATTACTTCCAGCTGAAACATTGGAAAAAGGCTTTGAGGAGAGGGAAACTGTATCCTTTCCGTTAAGATTGTGACAGGTGGTCATGGACGTGACCAGAAGGAGTCTAGATTAGACTTTAAGCTCCTTGAGAGGAGGACCGTGACTAATTCATTACTGGTCCCCAGCATAGGACCTGGCTTGAAGAAGGTGCATAGTAAACTTTGTGGAATGCATGAATATACAAATGAAAGAATGAGTGAAGGTATAAACAAAAGATTTACAGGGAAAGAAAACAGCATGAGCAAAGCATGGAAACAGAAGGGCACAGGACAGGTCTAGAAAATGCAAACTTGTCCAGTGTGGCTAACGCATAAGATTCATGATAAAGGTTTATGGAAGGAAAGTTCCTAAAGGGCTGCAGGAACCAGGTGATGGGAACTTACAATTATCTGCAACTGGGAGTCAATAAATGATTTTTAAGCAAAGCAATGGCATGGCCAAAGCTGTGCTTTAGAAAGATGGAGCTGTAAGTCTATGTGGAAGATGGATTAGAGTGGTCAGCCTGGAGTCTGGCAGACCAGTTCAGAGGCTATACAGGTAAAATTTGTTGGGGGCTAAACCAGGACAGTGGCAGTAGAGCCAAAGAAGGGATTAAGGCCAGAGACACTCAGCCCCTTTCCAAGCATTATAAAACTACAAAAACAAATGCATCTGGTGATAAATATTTCACCCATTCAACAGAACTATACACATTAGAGGATGCACTTGCCAATAAAAATATCAGTGGTTTGTGGTTTGAAGCTGCAACCACACTTGTTATAAAGATAATTGAAAGGAAAACTCCCATTTGGGGTAATAAGAGAGGAGGAAACCACAAGACCATAACCCCATTATGAGCAGAGTTCATCTACATAATGGGTGAACCCTGGACCATATTCATCCTCCCTTGGCTCTACCCACGATGGGCAACAATAACTCCAAGACTAAGCTTGAGGCAGAGATACCCTCTCTGTTTCAAGCCACCTGGTTAGCCACATAGGGTACTGGCAAGAACCTGGTCTGATTCCAGCTCTGTGCTAACCCATGCAGGACAATCTCTTGTGGAGGAAGTAAGAGGGAGACTTGTTCTAATTTAGAGACTTATAATTTGGTGGTTGAGACTATTAATGCTGGGGTTGGGCTGTGCCTGCCTGAACCCAGCTCTGCCACTTATTAGCTGTATGATCTTGAACAAATTGCTTAGCATCTCTGTGCTTTAGTTGTCTTGTCTCTAAACTGAGACTAGTGAATATGCTTAAAAACTGCCTAGTATTATAGTAAGCACCATATAAGTGTTTGCTATTTTTATTGTTATTATTACAATAAATAATGGCCAATGCTAGACAACAATGGAATGGGTTGTTCTCAAGTGGAGTGTTCCCCATCACCAAAGGCACACAAGCAGAGACAAGGCGGTTGTAGGGTTCAGCTTTGGACTGTGAGTTGTCAGTGCTAAAGAGATATTCAAGTAGTCTTATTCAGTATTACTCATTCAATTTATTTAACTCCACAAGCATTTGCTGAGCAGCTACTCTGTGCTGGATACCATGCTCAGCCCTGGAGATATTGGGATGAATCAGACAGCCTTAACCCTTAAGGACCTGAAAAGCTAGTGAGGATGGCAGGTGGGTATCACTTCTGGTGGGCTAAGTGCCAGAGCACCAGCACAGAGGAGGATCAGGGACAGCCAGAGGAGGGAGTCAGGCTTCCAAAAAGCTGCAATGGGAAGCTAGAGACCTCTGGACCATATTCAGGATCTAGGGATGCAGAGTGGGAAGACCTGCCCTTGCTGGTCTGTGAGTGGTGAAGATTTTGGCATCCAGAGCTGATGGCCCTGTCCTTAGTTGAGTCAGTTGTACACTTCCACTCCTTACTGCTTTTGGAAAGACAATTCTTGTAAGTCTTCAAGATGATTTTGAAACCTCTCCGTGCACATATTGTGTTGATAGATGCTCCACTATGATGTATTTGCCTGATTCTTTTTTTTCTTTTGGTTCAGGGAGGCTGAAATCTAAGTGTCTTCAGAAGGAGGATTTGTCTGGCCAGTCACAGAAAAAAGAGACTGCATTTCCTGGATTACTAAATGAATGCAGCTTAAGGCAACAGGATCAGGCTAATTTCTGTGTTGCTGGGTCCTTGTTCCAGAAAGAATCCCCCCTTGGTGTGTTTCTTCTCACAGATGTTTCCCTGTTGCGAATTGATGCCAACGATGTTCAAAGTGACCACATTAAGAAGTAAAGCCCCAGGGAACCAGGGGAGAAATAAAAACAAAAAAGAAAGCCACACACAGGTACTATTTACTAGATAATAAAGACAAATGTGTTCATACCCTGTCATCTCAGGCATGAGTCACCGTGGTAACGCACTTAGAGAGCAGGCCCTGTCAGGAAACCCTGCCAAGTTTCTCACTCTCCTTTCTGGCCTCCATTCTTACCTTCCTGCTCTTTTTGAGGCTTTGGTGAGGACTTTCAATTCTTTCTATGTTTTGTTAAGTATTCCTCTTTGAGCCAGGACCACAGCTGGGTTGGGAGGTGAGGGAGGTAGAAAGCAGGAAGATAAATGCAGTCACAGGTTTCCCCGAGACTGAATCAGGAGACTCAAGAACACATCTACTGCTCTATTTTCCTTGCCTGTTTCCCTTTTGTGCCCTGACCAAAATGACTAATGCTGCTTTGCTCTGGGCAAGCCCTCAAGCCTCTGTCACCCTGTGGGCTATATGCATTCTTCTTTTCTCCAAAGGAGTAATTTTTAGCTCGGTTGACTAACAGTGCAGACCCAACTATATGAAACTTGCTAACGAAAGTCAATACACCAAAGAAGAAGGAGTTACTGGCCAAAGAAGACCACAGTTACAAAAGCTGCCAAGAGTTACAGAATCTAGGGCCTATACAACATCTGAGCCGTAGGTCACATTCTCCAGCATTGAGGCTTGGAATGCTTTGTTGGGGAGGAGGTTCTCCGGATTAATTATTTTCAAAAGGTTACCTTGGGGGAAAACTGTGACCTTGTCCTCTAGAAATATTTCACCACATCAGAGATCATTAGGGCTGTGGAGTCCATAAGGGCCATCTAGTATGCGGGCTCTCAAATTTGGCTGCCCATTGCAGTGATGTAGGGGGTGGGGGGTGGGGCTTTACAAAATCCTGATGCTCAGATCTCACTCTGACCCCATGACACCAGAATCCCTGGGGGTGGGGCCTAAGCATTGGTATTTATTAAACACTCTGGGTGCTTCCCGGTACAGCCAAGTTTGGGAACCTGTAATCTAGACCCTTACCATTCCAAGTGTGATCTGTGGTGCCGCAGCACCACCAGAGATAATGGCATTTCTTATTAGACACGCACATTCTTTACTGTAATGGTAGACACATGCCATTATACATTTGTTCAAATTCAGAATGTACAACTCCAAGAGCAGCCCTAATGTGAACCGTGGACTTTGGGTGATGATGATGTGTCAATATAGCTTCATCAGTTGTAACAGATGCACTGCCCTGGTTGGGGACGTTAATAATGGGGGAGGATATGTATGTGTGGGAGCAGGGAGTATGTGGAAAATCTTTGTACTTTACTCTCAGTTTTACTGTGAACTTAATATTACTCCAAAGATAAAGTCTAAAAAAAAAAAAGAAATGCATATTCTTGGGTCCTACCATAGACCTGAGTCAAAATATGCATTTTAACAAGTTACCAAGAGAATTCTACATGCATTCAAATTTGATTTTTACTTTTCTTGAAAGATTGAAAAATCTGGCAACATGGGTCCCAAATTCTTTCTTTAAAACTACCAGCTGGAGTTGTATAGTAGCTGTCCTCTTTAAGAGAGATCTCCACACTCCAGTTTGCCTCAGTTTCATAACGGGCTAGGTTCATTAACTTCTATTACCTACCTGGGCCCAGAGAGATACTGAGTTTTTTTTAAATTGTGGTACAATATACATAAAATAAAATTGACCATTAGTGACATGTGGTACATTCACAATGTCCTGCAACCATCACCACCATCTAGTTCCAGAACATTTTTATTGTCTCAGAAGGAAACCCCTTATCTATTAAGCACTCACTCCCCGGTTCCTCTTCCTTTCAGCCCATGGCAACTACTAATCTGCTTTCTGTCACTGTAGGTTTGCTTATTCTGAATGTTTCATGTAAATGGAATCATACACTCTGTGGCATTTCATGTCTGGCTTCTTTCACTTAGCATCATATTTTCAAGGTTTATCCATGTTGTAGCATATGTCAGTACTTCATTCTTTTTTATGGCTGAATAATATTTCTTTGTATGGATATACTATATTTTGTTTATCCATTTATCAGTTGATGGGCAGTTGGGTAGTTTCCAGCTTTTGGTTATTGTGAATAGTGCTACATGAACGTTTGTGTGCAAGTTTTTGTTTGCACACCTGTTTTTAGTCTTGTGGGAACATGCTCATGAGTGGAATTACTGACTCATATGGTAATCCTATGTTTCGTGTTTTGAGGGACAAACTGTTTTCCATGGCAGCTGCACTAGTTTACATTACCCACCAATAATGTACGAGGGTTCCAATTTTTTTTACATCTTTGCCAATACTTCTTTTCTTTTCTTTCTTTTGTTCTTTTTTTAAATTCTAGCCATCATCATTAAAGACCATAAAGGCCACTTTGATTAAGTCTCTTTGGGAGGTTTGAGGGCCATCTTCTAGTTTTTTAAGTTTCTTTCAGACATTGGGGGCTGACTGGGAAATGAAGTGTAAATGGGTAGGTGGATTCTGCCCTCATCAGTATCAGGGCTTAAGGTGGTATAATTAGTTATGGCCTCTGAAATGCGGGAGAAGAAGAGAGCAGGGTTTTCACTGGGGCCTTGGGTGATTTCTTTTATCTTTTCATAGTTTACAGCCTTAATGGCAGCTTTATCCACGCCAGCTAGGAGGCATGATATCATATGGCTTCGTTTCTGTCTGTCTGAGGAAACTGCTTCATAATCCCAATTGGGGTCAGTTCTGGGGACAGCTAGGGTCCCTATAAGGTTATGGGCAGCATCTTGTTGGTGGAGGGTGTCTGCATGGGCCTGGGTGGTTGTCAGGATACATTCCCTGTCATCTGGGGTGAGGGAGGAGGAGAGGATGACATAAATGTCATGCCAGGTAAGGTCATAAGATTCAGTGACATACAGAAATTCCTTGCGGGAGGAGGTGGGGTCGGTGGAAAAGGAGCCAAGTCTCTTTTTAAGCTGGGAGAAGTTGGCTAGGGAGAAGGGAACATGAGCTTGGACTATGCCTTCGGCCCTGACACCTTTCTCAAGGGAAGGACTTTGTAAGATCTTTGGTTGTGGGAGTGACCTTTGGCAGAAGGGGGTTGGGTGCAAGACTGGGTGTGCAGTGGAGAAGGAAGGTTGGGATGGAGGACCGGGATAAGGGGGTGGGGGAGCGGAGCCGAAGGAGAAGGAGGAGGGGATGGTGGTGGGAGGGGGACTGAGAGAGGGGGTTTGTTGGCAGGGTTGAAATTAGAGGAGGAAGGCTTGCCTGGAGGTGTGAGGTGGTATCTCACTGTGCCTTAATTTGCATTTCCCTAATGACTAATGATGAATATATTTTCATTTTCATGTGTTTGTTGGCCATCAGTACATCCTCTTCGGAAAAATGTCAATTTAAGTCCCTTGCTCATTTTTAAAATGGGTTGTCTTTCTGTTGTTGAGCTGAAAGTTTTTGTTATAAATTCTGGATACTAGGCCCTTATTGGATATCTGATTTGCAAATATTTTCTCCCATTCTGTGAGGTTTTTACCCCCATTTTCTTCATAGTGTTCTTTGACGTAGAAAAGTTTTCAATTTTTTTTGACCTCTAAACTTTTTATTGGCCTCTTGCTCCCCAAAGGGTACCCTGCTTCTGCTGGCTTAATGTCTCAGAACTTTGGTGTCATTGATCAGACACCACTTTGCCATCCATTATCCGGCGGGTGGTGGTCTTTTGGATGGTTTGCATGGAGTTGCTGCTGTCCAGGGCATCACCAAGATTGAAGTCCTTGCCATCTTCCAGCAGGCAGCAGTAGGCAGCGCTCTCAGCCTCCAGCTTGACCTTGATGTTCAGCAGGGCCTTGTACTCTTGGGCCTGGCACTGTCCCTCTGCCCAGGTCTGTGCCAGCTCTGACTCCAGGCGCAGCAGGATCCTGTTGAGCTGCTCCCTCTGCAAGGCATAGCGGGCCTCCACCTCCCTCAGGCTGTTCTCCAAGCTGGCCTTCAGATTTCTCATGGAGTCCAGGTTGATCTTCAAGGACTGGACTGTACATCTCAGCTCCATGAGCATCATCCCAGCAGCTCCAACCTCAGTGGACTGTGTGGTGACCACTGAGGTGCTCTCCTCAATCTGCTGAGACCAGTATTTGTCCAGCTCCTCTCAGTTCTTCCGAGCCAGCTTGTCATATTGGGGCCAGACGTCTGCCATGATCTTGGCAAGGTCCTGAGATTTGGGGGCATCTACCTCCATGGTCAACCCAGAGCTGGCAATCTGGGCTTGTAGGCCTTTTGTAATGCCCAACCTCGTTTTTCCTTTTTCACCTAGCCTTGTTTCCACCTGAAGCGACTAGACTCTCCCTTAGCTAAGAGAACCAGACAAACTCCATCTTGGCTCTTTCACTGGCAGCCCCTTCCTCAAGGACTTAACTCGTGCAAGCTGACTCCCAGCACATCCAAGAATGCAATTAACTGATAAGAGACTGTGGCAAGCTATATCCGCAGTCCCCAAGAATTCATCTGATTGACAACGCCCAAAGCCCTGTGTCTATCACCTTGTAACAGTCTTAAAGCCCCTGCACCTGGAACTGTTTACTTTCCTGTAACCATTTATCCTTTTAACTTTTTGACTACTTAACTTCTGTAAAATTGTTTTAACTAGACCCCCCTCCCCTTTCTAAACCAAGGTATTAAAGTTAATCAAGCCCCTTCCTCGGGGCCGAGAGAATTTTGAGCATTAGCCGTCTCTCGGTCACTGGCTAATAAAGGACTCTTAATTCGTCTCAAAGTGTGGCGTTTTTCTAACTCGCTCGGGTACAACACTTCTACTTCCTCTTCGTGGTTCTTCTTCATGAAGAGCAGCTCCTCTTTGAGAGCTTCTATCTCTGTCTCCAGCTGCAGCCGAGTGACACTGGTGTCATCAGTGACCTCTGGAGCCCATGGATGTGGCTCTCCACAGACTGGTGCATGGCCAGCTCTGTCTCATACTTGACTCTAAAGCCATCAGCAGCAAGACCAGCATTGTCAATCTGCAGAACAATGCAGGCATTGTCCACAGTATTTGTGAAGATCTGAGTCCTCAGGCACTCAATGGTGTCGAAGTAATGGCTCCAGTCTCTGACCTGGGGTCCCTTCTTCTACAGGTGCTCCTGGATTTTACTCTCCAGCTTCCAGTTCTTGGTCTCCAGCCTCCTCACTCTGTCCAGGTAGGAGGCCAGGCAGTTGTTCAGGTTCTGCATGGTCTCCTTCTTGTTCTGGATGCCTCCCATTCCTGCCAGAACCCCAGCCATCCCCATGGCCAGGCCCCCGGAACCCATGCTGCTCAGGTAGCTGGTGGAGCCGGACATGGAGATCTGGGAACCAGAGCCCCCGTGCCTGCACAGACGCTGGCTATGCTGCTGACCAGCCGGGCACCGTAGCTGGGCGCCTGGACAGAACCCAGGGACCGGTAGTTGATGGAGAAGGTGGAGCGAGTGGTGAAGCTTATGCTGTCCAGGGAGGAGAGTGAGAGGACAGGACTCAGGCTTTGCTGACGTAATTTTTTTTTGAGACAGGATGTTACTGTGTTGCCCAGGCTGGAGTGTAGTGGTGCCATCACAGCTCACTGCAGCCTTGACCTCCTGAGATGGGTTCTTGTTACATTGCCCAGGTTGGTCTTGAACTCCCGGTCTCAAGCAATCCTTCTGTGTTAGCCTCCCAAAGTGCTGGGATTACAGACATGAGCCACTGCACCTTGCCAATTATTATTATTTTTTAATAGTGACGGGGTCTCACTGTGTTGCCTCAGCTTGTCTTGAACTCATGACCTCAATTGATCCTCCTGCCTTGGCCTCCCAAAGTGTTGAGATTACAGGTGTGAACCACCGAGCCCAGCCTAGTTTTTAATTTTAATGAAGTCCAGTTTTTTCTCTTTTGTTGCTTGTGCTTTTGGTGTTATGGAATTTGAAATATTTTCACCTGGGCAAGATCGATGGACAGGGAGAAAGAAGGATCTGAGGGGAAGAGAGATGGGGATGGCTTGAGATTTCTATCTCCAATTCAACCAGAAGATTTCAGCATGTAACTGCTTTATACAAGGTTTTGCAGCTTTATGTATATATGACCGATAAATTAGAACACTGAATTGTGTTTCTGAAACGTTAACTATTGAATATTAGTGGGAAACATCAGTGTGTGAGGTTGTCTTTCTAAAAGCCAGTCCTAAATGGTATATGTAGTAATTAGAAGTTAATGTTTTCTGGTTTCAATTAAGCATTATTTGTAACAAAGGGAAAGCATACATTTTTGGGAAAGCCTGCTATGTTTCTTTTGTTACACTAGCCACACTTTTGGGAAGTCAGGATATTTGGCCCAGATCCAAATCCACTGTCTACCTGGCAGTAGCTCATCCTCACTGAAGGAATATTCCATGGGAAAGATAGCCAACCTTATGCATATCAGCCTTGGACCAAGTGCTGCATTTGCCTGAGGTCACACAGCAAGTTAACTGGGAGTTTCAACCCAGGTCTTCTCATTTTAAATCTAAGGCTGCCTCTCTAGGCCGTGTATCTAACATAAAATCAGGACTATCATCTGTTGGGCTCTATGACTGGCACTACTACTACTCACTGTTATCATTTTTTGAGGTCTTCTACGTGCCAGGTTATTGTCCTGGCAATCTAATCCTCCCAACGACTCAGTAAATGGTTCCATAATTATCCTCATTTTACCACTGAAGAAACTGAACTCTGGTTAAATAACTTGCCCAAGGTCACATAGACTTTAACTGTCAAGAGCTCAGACTTAACCCAGGCCTGACTCCAAAGCCTATACTCTGAATCACCAAGCGAGACCTGTTTTAAAGGTGACCAGGTCCTGAGATATGATCTCAGCACGGACCCTTCTACCGGATGACAAGAGAGCAGGTAGGTAGGTGGGTACTCCGTGTCCGCGCATGCCCAGACTCCGCCCAGCGCCCGGGCAGGCCACCCCAAGCCCTTTAACTGCGCAGGCGCTCTCACTCAGAAAGGCCGCTGGGTGCGGGGAGCGCAGAGGCGGTGCAGGGCGGCTGGCTCGCCTCGGCGTGCAGTGCGCGTGCGTGGAGCTGGGCGCTAGGTCCTCGGAGTGGGTCGGAGATGGCGGCGACCGACGGGGCTTTGCCGGAGGCGGCGGCTTTAGAGCAACCCGCGGAGCTGCCTGCCACGGTGCGGGCGAGTATCGAGCGGAAGCGGCAGCGGGCACTGATGCTGCGCCAGGCCCGGCTGGCTGCCCGGCCCTACTCGGCGACGGCGGCTGCGGCTACTGGAGGTTTGGGCCGCGTCCGCGCTTGCCCCTTCCCTCTCCCCGCCTCCCCGGTCCCCAGACTGGCTCGTGCGAGCCGAGTCCCGGGGCCCGGGGGTCGCGTCAACTCCTCTGGCGTCTGTGTGCAGATTCTCCCCCAGTCGGAGAGGGAATCCGGCCCAGCCGCCTTGTCAAAGCGTCCTGTCCACGACCACAGAGCGTTCCGCGGTCGCATCCGGGCCTCCTGACCACCAGCCCCGTGCCTTCTTCGCTGCACCTCGGCTGCTCAGCTTCGATTTTTCGTTTAGGGATGCAGCCGCCCCCGCCGGGAGGTGTCAGCTACTGCCAGGTGTCAGGGCCTCAGCTGTCCCGGAAAGAGGAGTTAGACTAGTTCTTGATTGTGGCCTATATAGCTAGAACTAGTTGATGGAAGAGGCAGATCTTGGTGTTTGTTAGGGAGAGCTTTCAACAATTAGAGTTGCCAAAAGTGCAATGGATTGCTTCTCATGAGCTTCCCGTTACTAGAAGCGCTCAAATAGGAACTGGAAGAACGCTTACTTATGTGGAGGAGAGGAGATTCAGCAATCAGAATCTCCTATTCAGCAATCAGAAGAAGGGACTGGATAGTAAACCTTTAAGATTCTAATCCATAGATTCCATGAGTCTATTTCTTGGACACGTGACCTCTGCGATTTCTTGGCAAAAACTAGATGCTCAAAACATGTTTATTGATTGAAGTAAATTAAGGACTGATCTCTCATTGCAGATTATTCTCTTATAGAATTTGCCACTGGGGTCAACTAATAATATTTTCCAGGATACTTAAAATGTAGTTTGGTTGACAGGCAGTTCTTCAGGACTACCTCTATAACATGAAGTACATGTGTTCCTAAAGCTCTATACTGCCCTTTGTCGAGCACAGTTTAGAGCTGTATTACTCTTTTTTTATCAGCCAGATGTAGTGAGAGTGAGAAGAGTTTGAGGCTGGCAGCATGTCTTGATATTCATACTAACACCGAAACTGCAAATTCCAGCTACTTTTGATGGTACTGGTCTCATCCTTTCTACTTTATAGTGGTTACCTTTTATTCCTTTCTAAACTTGAGGCACGCTAGAGTCAGACAAAAAGTTCATTTGCACTGATTAATTCATAGTCATGATTCCATAAAGGTTTCCAGATCTACGACATGGCTGTGGAACGGAAGGTGCAAAATAGCAAAAACTGACATTAAATTAAACGTTTGATCGTGGAAAGCAAGGTAGAATGAACATTCTTTAAGATTTCTTAGGCAGTTCCCCAAGAACTGAACTGTATTGTAGCATTGTGTACAACCCACCATGTTTCAAGAGTTAGGTAAGTGCTGAGATTTTTATCTTTGTGACACTTTTATTTCTTGGTACTATACAATTTTCTTTTTCTCTGTGTGCCATGACATATGCCATGAAAGACTGAAAAAACTTGCTTAGAATACGAAGAGTGGTGCTAAGGTCCTGGGGAAACAGCAAGGCATAGCAGCAGAGAGAAATTGGACTTTGTTTTGGGCATGAGTTAGCATTGTTTAGGATCCTGCTCAAGTCATGGGCTCGACCACTCCAGCTTTCCCTCTTCTTAATTCTCATTGTGTTTACTGTCATTCCATTCATTTACTTTGCTATTTATGTTACATATTCTAGTAGGTTCATTCATTTCTATCTATCCAGTTGGTACTCATGGAATGTTTACTATTTGTCAGAAGTATACAGGTAAAGGCACTCAGTCTAATGAAGGGATACAGAGAGATGAACAGGCATTATAGTGTGAGAATTGCTATTAACAGTGGAAACAAGCTTATAATCTAATCCTTTCATTTAATAAAGGGAGAAATTGAGGCCAGAGAAGGGGAGTGACTTTAGTAGAATAAAACATATTAAATCTGTCTTATTTTAAAAAATGGAGGTGTAACATACTGTAAAATGTACTCATCTGAATTTTACTTACGTGAATGCTTGTGTAAACACCATAGTGATCAAGACATGTACACTTCCAGAACTGTAGAAGTTTTCCTATTGCGCCTTCCTAGTTGGTGTCCACTCTCTACTCTCAGAAGTCATACTCTTCTGACCATTTGATTGGTATTACCTATTTCCAAACTTCATGTACATTGAGTCATACGGTATCTGGCTTTTTTTGCGCAACATAGTATTTGAGAAATTCACACATTTTGTTGCATGCATTGGTAGTTTGCGCGTTTAGATGTTGTATAGATTCTTTTGTATTATGCCACAATTTTTTCCATTTTCCTTTTGGTGGCTATTTGGGTTGTTTCCACTTTGGGGCTGTTATGAATGAAACCTCTGTACACATTCTTGTTTATGTATTTTAGTGGACACACACACTCACTCCTCTTGTGTATATGCCTGGAGATGGAATTGCTGGGTCATAGGAGAGCGGTAGTTATGTTAAGCTTTAGTAGATATTGCCAAACGGTGATTATATCAGTTTCCAATCTCACCAGCAATATGGCAGTTCTGGTTGCTCCACATCCTCACACTTGGTATTGTCAGTCTTTTTCATTTTAGACATTCTGGTGAGAGTCTAATGATACTTCATTATGGTTTTAATTTGTATTTTCCTAATGATTAGAGATAATGAGAACCTTTTCATGTGCTTTTTGGCCGTTTGGATATCCTCATTTGTGAAGTGCCTGTTCAAATCTTTTGCCTGTTTTTAAAAGTTGGGTTGTCTTTTACTGACTTAAGAGGATTTTATTATGTATTCTGAATGTGAGTCCTTTGTCAGATATGCATACGTTAGTCCTCCCTTTTCCGAGGTTTCACTTTCTGTGGCTTTAGTTACCCACAATCAACCATGGCCCAAAATATGAAATGGAAATTTCCAGGTGCGCGCGTGCGCGCGCGCGCACACACACACACACACACACACACACACACACACACACACACACACACACACACACACACACACACACACACACACACACACACACACACACACACACACACACCGCACCCCACTGCTGTTAGATAAATTTGTGAAAAATTGATGTTTTTATAATATTGAGGCTTAAAATCCATACACAGTATATTTCTCCATTTAAGTCCTCTTTGATTTCTCTTAGTGTTTTGTAGTTTTCAGGGCAGAAGTTTTACACATCTCTTCCTAGGTTGTTATTTCTTAATTCTAATTGTAGATTCTTGTGGATATTTTACACACATAATTACATCATCTGTGAATAGATGCTGTTTTACTTTTTTTTCATCCTTTATGCCTTTTTGGTTTTCTTGCTCTGTTGGACTACCTGGGACCTTCAGTATAATGTTGAATAAAAGTAGTGATTGTGGACATCTTTGTGTTGTTTGAGATATATTGAATTCAAAGGAATTTTCTGTTTATGAACAAGGTAACATATGGGCTTACCTACTTCAATTGTTGACTGCTTTTACTTACTTTTGTAGGCATGGCTAATGTAAAAGCAGCCCCAAAGATAATTGACACAGGAGGAGGCTTCATTTTAGAAGAGGAAGAAGAAGAAGAACAAAAAATTGGAAAAGTTGTTCATGAACCAGGTAAAGTGAGTTTTTCAAAAATAAGTATCTAGATTGGTTATTTTGAGTAACATGCATAATTCTATGCAAAGTGATGCTAAATAATGCCACAATTACTTTAATCAGTGAGTACATTATCTTTATAAAAGTGATAAAGTTTGGCAGTTTTGCTAGTAGATTAAAAAAACAATCAAAGAAACAGCCATGCATATGGAAATGATTATTTAACTTGTGGCTGATGTACTTAGGGGTTGATGCTCTCTGTTGTTTTATAATAGGCAGGGTTAGCCAGTATATTGATTGGTAGAGTAAATACTCAAAATTATCTTGATAGGCTGAAATGAGGTGCCAGAATCCAAGAGATAACATTTAGGACATTCTTTTATTTATCTGTGGAGAAAGAAAGCAGCTTACAAAGTATAAGATAGACAGACCAGCATAAAAAGAAGGATGTAACTACGATCTAAGGTTAGTGCTTTGGTAAATCACTTATATGTATACATATCTTCACAGTGACGGTATTTTCACACTCTTTGGGAAAAAGATAGAAACACTTTATTTGTTCATAAGTTGGGCAGCCAACAGTGCAATATAACAGCTTTTTTTAAACAAAACAAAACAAAACAAAACAAACCTATTCCAGTCTTTAGTTGCAGCTACAGAAGTTGTTGTGCATTCATCAATGTAGGTGGTTGCCCCGCTCTAATCTATGTGTGTCTATACTGTTGTTTGCAGAAGCTGAGACTTGAAGGATTAAAATATTTGTTTTTATTTGCATCAGGCACTGGTTTTGTGGAAGACAAAACCTGGGGTGGGGTTGGGGGATGGCTGGGGATGATTTCAGGATGATTCAAGCACATTACATTTTATTGTGTACTTTATTTCCATTATTATTACATTGTAATATGTAATGAAATAATTACACAACTCTTGCTTATGGTAGACTGCCAGTTTCTGAGTGGTAAATGTAAAAGGGAGTGACAGTTTGAAAATTATCATTGTGTTTATTTAGGAATTTCCATTATAAAGAATATTTTAAATTAGAAAACTGCACATTTTAAATGTTTTGATTAATAATGCTATGTAATAGCTTCCTAATTGGTATTTCTACCACACTTTCTCTTCATTCTAACACATCCTGGTAAATTTTTCAAAGATACTACTTTGACTATCACTAGCCTTGTTCCAAAATTTTCAGTTTTCCTTTTGTCTATAGATATGCTTCTCTAATATTCTACAAAGAAAAGCATGTTTTTTTGTTTGTTTGTTTTCTTAAAGTTTGGAGATTAGTGTGTTATAACGAAGGAGGTAAGGGAAGGCAGTGATAGGAATATTTTGAAACAAACAGTTAATTAATGACATAATGACAATTCCCCTTTTCTTTTTTTTTTTTTTTCTTTGAGACAGAGTTTCACTCTCATTGCCCAGGCTGGAGTGCAATGGTGCGATCTCGTCTCACCGCAACCTCTGCCTCCTGGGTTCAAGCGATTCTCCTGCCTCAGCCTCCTGAGTAGCTGGGATTATAGGCATGCACCACCAGGCCCAGCTAATTTTGTATTTTTAGTAGAGACGGGGTTTCTCCATGTTGGTCAGGCTGGTCTCGAGCACCCAGTCTCAGGTGATCCACCCTCCTTGGCCTCCCAAAGTGCTGGGATTACAGGCGTGAGCCACTGCGCCCGGCCGACAACTCCTTTTTTCTTCTTGTTGGAAACTGTGGCAGTTCTGAGAGTTGGAGCATTCAGCCTAAAGACTTCTTAGTAACATTTATTTATTTACATATATATATATATATTTAGAAAGAGCCTTGCTGTCACCAGCCTGGAGTGCAGTGGCATGATCTTGGCTTACTGCAGCCTCCACCTCCTGGGTTCAAGGGATTCTCTTACCTCAGCCTCCCAAGTAGCTGGGACTACAGGCACACACTATCACGCCTGGCTAATTTTTTTGTTTTTGTTTTTGAGATGGAGTTTCACTCTTGTTGCCCAGGCTGGAGTGCAGCGGCGCAATCTTGGCTTGCTGCAACCTCCACCTCCTGGGCACAAGCGATTCTCCTGCCTCAGCCTCCAGCGTAGCTGGAATTACAGGTACCCGCCACCACGCCCAGCTAATTGATGCCTGGTTAATTTTTGTATTTTTTTTTGTAGAGACAGGGCCTTGCCATGTTGACCAGGCTGGTCTCGAACTCCTGGACTCAAGTGATCCACCCACCTTGGCCTCCCAAAGTGCTGGGATTATAGGTGTGAGCCACTGTGCCAGCCTTACTAGTAAAATTTAAAGACTTGCTGGGAAAAACAGTTCTTACAGAATTAAGTTCCTTAGGTAGGCATTTGAAGTCCTTAAATAATCTAGGTTTACCTTACCTAGAGTGGTTTTTCTGTGCTGGGAGTTGAGGATACATGGCTGAATACAGCCTCTCCCCTCAAGGAGTTTATAATCCACAAGGTGAGACAGATGAAGAAGCTATTTGCTTTGCTGGTAGGGGTAGAATGGAGGGAGAAAAAATTTTTTCCATTTGGAAGTGAATTCTGTTGTTGTCTGTCTTCTATTAGCATGCTGTTTATTGCTCTTTCCTGTGTAATGTTGGTGCCCTGTCTGTAAGCAGATTCCTTTTCGCCCTACCACTCTGGGACTAATCTCTTTTGTACTTTCAGCAGTGCTGTGGTAGGCAGAATAATGGTCCCCAAAGATGTCCATGCCTTAATCACCGTGGAACCTGTGAATATATTATCCTTATCATAGCAAAAAGGACTTTGCAGATGTGATTAAGGTTAAAGACCTTGAGATGGGGAGAGTATCCTGGGTTATTCAGGTAGACCCAATGTAAGCACACAAGTTTCCTTAAAAGTGGAAGAGGGGCCGGGCACGGTGGCTCACGCCTGTAATCCCAGCACTTTGGGAGGCCAAGGCAGGTGGATCACCTGACGTCAGGAGTTCGAGACCAACCTGGCCAACATGGTGAAACTCTGTCTCTACTAAAAATACAAAAATCAGGGCCGGGTGCAGTGGCTCATGCCTGTAATCCCAGCACTTTGGGAGGCTGAGGTGGGTGGATCACGAGGTCAGGAGATCGAGACCAGCCTGGCCAACATGGTAAAACCCCATCTCTACTAAAAATACAAAAATTAACCAGGCGTGGTAGTGCGTGCCTGTAATCCCAGCTACTTCGGAGGCTGAGGCAGGAGAATCGCTTGAACCCAGGAGGTGGAGGTTGCAGTGAGCTGAGATCACGCCACTGCACTAAAACCTGAGCAACAGAGCGAGATTCCATCTCAAAAAACAAAACAAAAACAAAAATTATCCAGGCATGGTGGCGTGCACCTGTAATCCCAGCTACTTGGGAAGCTAAGGCAGGAGAATCACTTAAACCCGAGAGGTGAAGGTTACACTAAGCCGAGATCGTGCCACTGCACTCCAGCCTGGGTGGCAGAGCAAGACTCCATTTCAAAAAAACAAAAAAAGTAGAAGAGGAAAGCCGAGAGTCAGAGGGACATGTGTTTATGGAAGAAGTGAGTGATGTCATGTGAGAAGCCACCGTTGCTGGCTATGAAGATGGAGAAGGGGTCATGAGTTAAGGAATGCAGGCAGCCTGTAGAAGCTGGAAAAGGCAAGGAGATGGATTCTTGCCTAGAACCTCCAGAAAGGAACACAGCCCTGCCAACACCTTGATTTTAGCCTACTGAGACCCATGTCAGAATAAACTAGAGATCTGTGTGATAATAAATGTGTGTTGTTTTAAGTCACTCAGTCTGTGGTAGTTTCTTGTAACTAATGTAGCACTAATACATGTACCTTGCACATGGCTGGGATTCAGAAATACTTGTGGAATTGCTACTTTTTTTCTTTATGTTACTTCCTTTTCTTTTTTCCTCTTTAATTTTTTTTTTTTTTAAGATAAACATAATCAAGGTCTTATTTTGTCTTTTACTTAAATGTATTTATGTCAGGAATAGCATACATGCTGATAAGCTAATAAAATAGAGGAAAATATTGTTCTAGTCATAAAAAAGGAAACTTAAAGAGTTCATTTTCCTTTTCTTAGGACCTGTTATGGAATTTGATTATGTAATATGTGAAGAATGTGGGAAAGAATTTATGGATTCTTATCTTATGAACCACTTTGATTTGCCAACTTGTGATAACTGCAGGTACTTATTTTAGATGGTATTCTTAATTGCTAATGTTTATGTGTAGGTTTAGGGCAAAACAAGTTATATCTGTTTGGATTTGATATTTTCTTAGTAATTATGAATTTTATTTTGGGAGTTTGCTAAAATTTCTATGGTTTCTATTTTGCCAAATACAGTAAATCTGTGCTTATTAAAGCTTATGATATACCCCATAAAATAGGAAGGATGCCGATGGTTCTGCCATAGAAATTTCCTTTTCTTTTTCTGCTGGCCTGAGTTTTTTTGTTTTTGTTTTTTTAACGTCTCTCAGTAGCAGGCTGCTAACCCTTCTCTTCACCCAGCCCTAATGATCCCTCTATTTCTTAATTATTCCAGGGTGTGTTACATCTTGGTCAGAGGAGTGGGGCCTTCAGTGAGAGGATAGTAGCTCAGAATACCTTTTTCATTTATCTTTTGCTACCCTCATAAAGAGAATAGATGAAGAACAACTATATTCTTCCATTCTTTTTCTTCTTCTAGACTTTATCCTTTTTTTTATATCACCCAGAATAACCTTTCTCACTTCACGTGGTTCTCCTATCGCTACTGTTTACTCAGCCAAATGCTGTGTTGATATCTTTTGCACATTGAAGGTCCTATCTTGGAATCTTAGTTGGCCCTCTTACCTGTTCCTGTGCTTACTTTGTCCCTACAGTCCTAAATCAACTCCTCACCTGTCTGAAGGACCTGCCCTTTCAGAGTCCCTGCTGCAGACATTGGGAGCCATCATGATTGGCTTGCTGCTGAGCGGAATCCTCGGTAGATAGAGAGGGAGATGTGGTCCCTGGTCTCATGATCAGATATATGGCTGGGAATGCTCTGGCACCCCAGCTGGAACTATAAATTACAAACTCATTTCCCACCGACACAGTGGTTCAAGTCCACAGTACTGTCGTCATTCTCCTTAAAGGCCAGTATAGCTTTTGGGAACTGAAACACTACATAGAATTTTATTTCCAAGAGAAAATGCAAGCAACTGTTGTACCAGTTTAAAGAAAGTTGTGACTATATTACCTGCCATAGCAAAGGGACTTTGCAGATATGATTAAGGTTAAAGACCTTGAGATGGGGAGATTATCCTGGGTTATCCAGGTAGACTGAATACAAGCACATGAGCTTTCTTAGAAGTGGAAGAGGAAAGCTGAGAGTCAGAGGGACATGCGATTAGTGAAGAAGTGAGTGATGCAATGTGAGAAGCCATCATCACTGGCTGTGAAAGTGGAAGGAGGGGGTCATGAGTTCAGGAATGCAGGTGGGCTCTAGAAGCTAGAAAAGGCAAGGAGATGGATTCTTACCTAGTGCCTCCAGAAAGGAACGTGGTCCTGCCAACACCTTGAAAAGTCTGGAAACATTACACTTTTATGTTTAATCATAATCAGGAACACAGTCCTCCATTCTTTTTCAACATCGTCAAAGATGATAGTTTTAGTACCATATAGTCTACATGTCTCCCGTTAGTTTATACTTCTGAATTATTTAGCTTTCATATAGCTTCCCAGTTTTAACTTTTATGTTTTTGTGATAGAATCCTCTGATAGAACCTTTGATTTCTCCCTTCCCTGATCTGTACCTGCTCTTTAGTGTTTACCATTTCAGTAAAGCCAGCTTCATTCACTGGCTATGTCTCCATTCTCCTGTGTGTATTAATTCCAAACCTGTTTGGCTCTAGGTTCAAACCGTATCCTGAATCCATCGGCATCTCATCCTCTCCCACTGCTGCCTTAGGCTAGGCCACCATCAGCTCTTGCCTGGACCAGTGCAGTAGTGTTCTAACTGGTCTCTCCCCCATTACCCCTTTCGCATCCCTAGGGTCTCCTTTTCATATAGTATTTTGCTCAAAACCTTCTAGTGGTTTCTAACCATTGTCTTCACCATTGCTTGCAAGGCCCTGACTGTCTCTGACTGTATCTCCCACCACTTCTCACCATCACTTACTTCAGGTCTTCTAGTTACACTGGTCCTCTTGCTGTAAGCTCTCTTTGCAAAATACACCCCTGCCCTAGAGCCTTTTCCCTTGCTGTTCCCTTTGCTAGGAATGTTTTTTTCTCTAGATAATGAACTTATCAGAATAAGTAAAAGATAAAGTATTTTTCTGTTAGAATTCTTATGTTGCTAATTTGACCATGAGAGTTGCAGGAAAAAGTATTTTATATGTCCTTTTTGCTGTGTGTGCCCCTAAGTTGCTGGGCTATTTGCAAACTTAGCTTATTTAAAATAACTAATTTATATAATGGACTTAATCTGTTTTCAGAGATGCTGATGATAAACACAAGCTTATAACCAAAACAGAGGCAAAACAAGAATATCTTCTGAAAGACTGTGATTTAGAAAAAAGAGAGCCACCTCTTAAATTTATTGTGAAGAAGAATCCACATCATTCACAATGGGGTGATATGAAACTCTACTTAAAGTTACAGGTCTCTAATAAGTTGTATTTATTATCTTTCACTCTGGTAAATTCTTAATAACAAACTAGTCATAATTAGTTTGGTTTTTGCTTACAGAGTGTGAAAAAACTCTTTTCCCTAGTTTTCATATGCTTCACAGTCACGTATAATGACATTTAATAACATGTTTTCTCATTTTGCTTTTTTTTTTTTTTTTTTAACAATAAGGTCTCACTCTGTCACTCAGGCTGGAGTGCAGTGGTAAGATCATGACTCACTGCAGCCTTGACCTCCCGGGCTCAGGTAATCTTTCCACCTCAGCCTTCTGAGTAGCACCTGGCTAGCTTTTTGTATTTTTTGTAGAGATAGGGTTTTACCATATTGCCCAGGCTGGTCTCGAACTCCAGGGCTCAAGTGATCCTACTGCTTTGGCCTCGCAAAGTGCTGGGATTACAGGCATGAGCCGTCACGCCTGGCCTCATTTTGCTTCTAATATGGCACTTTGAAACAAACCTGTTGCTATTGGGTGATGTTAAGAGTACAATTTGGAAACTAAAAAAGGTTGGAATGGGAGTCAGGCCCCATTTCCTTACCCTCTTTCACCTCCATCTCCCACCAAAAAAGAAATATTAAAAAAAAGAAAAATTTCGGGAATTTCATAAATACCTAAAATCTAACTCTACCCATCTGGAATGCTAGCGAGTGTCCATATAGCTCTGTAATCTCAGAGCAGATCATCTCAACTCCACTTGCTGCAGATGGGTTACAGGTGTGCCAAGATGGTGATCTACTTAGTGGCTAGGACTGCTAGTGCCCAGGCCAGTTTCTTTGAGTCACAAGCAGCCCCTTGTATCTACCTCAGAGTGGTACAAATATTGTAATATGCTTTTTATGCTGTTAGCTTAAAATATTGGGAGGCATTGCTTTAGAGCACAGTTTGAATATATACTATACTAGAAAATCCCATATCTCCAAATAAAATTAAGAAGCCATATCGTAAAACAAAATGTGTACTGAATTTCATTAAATACTAATATAAGATTCTGTTGATTAGAACATTCACTATTGTTTTATGTACCATTAAATATTTTTAAATGCCGCTGATTAAATCAACATACGCTTTCTTATCGCTTGATGCTTTTATTTTATACTTGGTGAAATAGTGCCATTAGACTTTATTGTAGTTTTTTGTCATATGTCACGACTTTTGCACACATAAAAGGGAAAATGCAAGTGCAAAAGACTTATGAAGGTATTCCTAAACTTTACATTCAGAGTCCAATTCTTCTGCACGACTTTTTGACTAAAAAGAGTTGTTAAAGTACCATTAAGTGCATTGGTGATGCAGCATTTTCAGGGATGTTAAATTGTGGAAAACGTGATGTCTCAGAATATACGAAATATGAGTATATCACTTGATTATGTTAAGAAATTTGAGTTTGGCTACACTGATTAATATTATGGTCCTTTTAACATATTGTGAGAGGTATCCTGAGTGTAATTCTTAGTGTGTAAATTCTCTTAAAATGCAAGTAAATACTATAAAGAGTAAAGGTATATAATGTAAAGTTTTAAAAGTTGAATGAAGACTTTTTACATTATTTTGGTACCAAAATTTAAAAAAATATATATCCTGCAGATCAGAAGTCAAGTCGATAGAGACAATTATTGATCTTGAAGGAGATGAGTAGTAGTAATTGGTAACTTCCTGCGGTTGGAGATTTTTGGAGATGACCTCATATTTAGGTCTGATGTGGCTAATCTGTCAACAAACTGTTTCTTTGGTGAGCCCACTACAGTTGATCAAACTCACTGACCACATGTACTTTTGATTCCTGTGACAATACAGTCAGAGGACCACTTTTCTATTTATAATCTAATTCAGCATATGTTTACTGACAGTTTCATAGGTTTAGATAGATGTTTTATTAGAGTTGTTTCTGATCATTAATATTTAAAATATTTAAATTTCTAATAAATATTTATAAATTTATACTTGAGTTAGATCATTCTTTGGTACCTGTGGATTTGACAGTTATAACTTTGTAATATTTTGCAAGTCTGAATCACAACTTATTTAAATATGGATTTTGTGTTGTAGATTGTGAAGAGGTCTCTTGAAGTTTGGGGTAGTCAAGAAGCATTAGAAGAAGCAAAGGAAGTCCGACAGGAAAACCGAGAAAAAATGAAACAGAAGAAATTTGATAAAAAAGTAAAAGGTAGATGGCCACATTTTATATCGTGAAGGATTGTGTTTTACCATTTTGCAAAAAGCCTTTAGCTAGATTCTTCCTGTTTAATGTCACCAATAGATTGGAATGTGTTTTTTAAAAGTTGAAAAAAATGACTTAAAGTTTGCCATCAGTATGTTGGTCTTCAAGGCACTCAGCTCAAACCTCACAGTACGACATTTCTGAAAAGCATGTACGTCATCATCTTAAAGTGAATCATGTTTTTATATAGGAACAATGTGAGGATCAGGAGTGGTATCACTGGTTAAGGATTTGGCATCAATTAAATCTTAAGTATGATCAACAGTGTTATAAAAAACACACCTACCAACAATCCCCTCTAATTGCTTAAAATGAAAAGCCATGCCCTAAGTCTTAGTCATCTAATTCAGCAACTAGAAGGAACTTTTATTTTATATATGACCAAAAGACCCAGAAAGGTGGAGTGACTTGTTACATAGTTATTGGCAGAGTTGGGACTGGAAGCAGGCTTTTTTGACTGAAAGTCTCCATGAAGTAGTCATTTCTCTATGCATGCATCCATCTTTGCATGCATTCCCTTGTCCATCTATCTCTGCATTAATTTGTCCCTGTTATCCATCCAGGTATGTATGTCTGTTAAGTCTGTCTGTCTTTTCATCCATCCATCCATCCATCAATGCATCCAGTATTTACTAAGTGTCAACTATGTGCCAGGCACTGTGCTAACATAAATTCTGGAGTCAGAGTTTGTCAGGAGAGAAACTTAAAATCGTGCAAGTGTGCTAGGTACCATGATAGTGATGAACATGCGGTGCTGTAGGAGCACAGAGGTCACTTTGTGCTCTATCACAGAATTCCTAAAAGAGTCTTAAAAAAGGAAACATACGTGTTCTTCATGCAGTAATTACGCAGAGTCCCACTGTAGTGTACAGTGTGTAGAGATAACACATACTTATGTATATATTCGGTTTTATATATATACTAAATTAATTCATTGAAAGTGAATGTCCTATCCATATAATTTTGCTTATGTTTTAGGATTCATAAGTGGTTTTGGAGAGTGAATAAGATAAGGTCAGATGTCTTAAAAACAAAAAAGCAAAACCAAAAATTGAATGTAAGCCTTCCTTGTCGTGAGGAACACAAGTTGTTGTAATCCTTCTCATCGTGAGGATTTGTTTTTCCTTTGTCATTACAAGTGTAATTCAGTTACAGTGCAGAAAAGTTAAGAGAATTACAAAGAGCTCTTATTGCATGATTTTCCTACTCAGAGACAATCATCAGCAACATTTTAATTTTTGCTCTTCCTGTTCTTTTCTATCCTAAGATCCTTAAATTTTTTTTAAAATAAAAACGGAAGCACTATTTGACACGAAGTTAAGTAACTCCATGATCAACATCCTTATACATGTCTTTTTATATAGTTACTTAGCAATTCCTGAATCACAAGGTAAGGCACACATTCATGGCTTTGTAGAGAGGTTTCCTGTAATAAGCTGTGCCACGTAAGAGCATTTCAATAAAGAACCTTCCCAAAATTAGCCACTGCTATATTGAGAGGATTTGGAAAGAGTTCTGATGAATTTGGCCCTTTAATCTTTTCAGTGCTTTACACCAGTCCTTCCTCTGTAGTAGCAAGGCGAACCTTGAAAGATAAAGCAGTGAAAAGGCATTTTAAGAGGTGTGAAAGGGAGGACAGAGTTATAGATTAGTTATATACTAGCCTAGGGTTTTTTATTAACTCCAGCTACCTGAAATCACCTCAACTCTTACCTCTTTGCTGCCTCCTTAAACCATTTCCAGGTGGTATTTTGGTGCAGATAATAATATATGGATACAATAATAAGTATTAATTAAAAACCTGTATCTGCAAAGTGATGAAATATTTTTTAAAACGAGGGCTGTCTGTACTTTCTTAGTTACTAATTCTGTAATTTGGTCACAGTGTCATCTAATGGTAACTAAATTCCTATAATTTGACAAACAGATTGAAAGATGATGGCATCCATTTCATCACATGCTTTTTTTTATAAGAATTCTATGTGGCATATATATTATTAGTATGAACAGAACTCTTAAAGATTTA